>NC_140010.1:15075583-15675583 GCF_964263955.1 Coregonus lavaretus
CCGATGATGATGATGATGCGACATCGCTTGAAACATTGTTGTGAAAGCCCCCCAAAAATGTAGTGAAGAAAAGAGAGATGAGCTCTGATTTATAAAAGGATGCTGAGCAGACTCTGGAGTGTCTTCAGTTCAGACAGACTTTCCCCCACACATTCCAAGCCTACGGATTTTCCCATGCTTACTGCAAAGGGTCTGACTCAGCATGGTTAGGCTATCACTGAGACCATGTCATAGGAAACAAGCCACTGATGACTTACAGTGTGACGCCAATACTAGTATAGAAGTTTTGATATTTTCATTGGATCTTCCCACCAGAGGCATTCTTTATATCAAAGGTCAACCATGATGATATTGTGGCTCCGATATATAATTCCCAAGAATGATAAAGATGATGGTATCCATGTATTGAATTTATACATCTTACTTTTTTTTATCTTCTTAGATGTATCATTCAGTAAACTATCACACAAGTTACCTCAGAGACAGCTATTAATGTAGGTTTTAACTATGTCCTTACTTTAATGATAATTTAGGGTTAGAAAGGATTCCTGCTCTTTAGCACTCCCCATGTGTGCTTGTTTTGTCCAGCGAGGACAGCCAGTCGGCCCGGCCACGTCTTAACCTTCTCCTTCCCTGGCTGACAGGCTATCACTGGGAGAGTGGGTTTCCTGTGGGATCCCCTCTGCTCTGCAGCCTGCTGGGCATCCCTCTCCTCCCCCTCCACCCCCCCCCCCCTGCCAGTAACAAGCCAAGGCGTCAGAGAGATGATTATTTGCACTGACCCAGGTCTGTCTCCTCAGGGCCAGGCGGCTAGCCTCGGCCGGCACAGTTGCATTGGATCACATTGACATGGAGCGAGGAAAAGAGAAGGAGAGAGAGAGAGAGAGAGAGAGAGAGAGAGAGAGAGAGAGAGAGAGAGAGAGAGAGAGAGAGAGAGAGAGAGAGAGGAAGGGGGGAAGAAAACAGGCCCTGGCTCCAGTCAGGCGGCCCTCCTCGGCAGGTTGATGAATGTCCAGGACTTCACGATCTTTGCCACCCAAGCCAGCAGAGTCAGGCTACAATGAGTTACAGTCTCTGGGCTACAGCCCTCCCTCTCCCTCTCCCTCCCTCCCCGAGCCCCGTCGGGCCCCCGGCCTCAGCCCCCCGAAGCAGAGCTGGCTGGCCGGCCTCCTTCCACAAACACTGAGGGTCTATCCTCCATACCACTGCTTTGTCCACCTCCACCTCCCTCACCCTTTCAACCCTTTCACGGCCTGACTGGCCTGATTCTACCCAGGCAACACACACTGGCTAGGCTAAAGGCTAAGCCCACCACAAACTGGCAAAATGGACACACACACACACTGGCTAGGCTAAGTCCACCACAAACTGACATACTGGACAGGAAGACAGGATACTCAGTTTGTATCCAAGATTTTATTGGCAGGTTGCAATGATCCTAATGTTCTCCATGTCACAACTAAATGTTTACAAGAGAAATCCATCCTACACCTGACACATCATATTGGCAGATTCTGAGATATGAGTGAAATGTATCTATTACGAAGACCCGGTGATATCTCCAGAATATCGATGAGGAGATAACAACGTCCTCCAAAAGTAAACAGTGTATCAGTGGGATATATGGCAGAGAGATCACACTTTGCACCTGACTACAAAAAAAGGGAAATTGATGACGACAAAGTGCTAAGAAAGTGATGCCAAACATGAAAGATTGGGAAAGCTAAGCTGTAGCCCTGCACAAGAATTAAGCCCCATAATGAAACCTTTCCACTTAGAAGGCTTCCAATGAGTGATTGTAACGTTTTCCTATTGCTAAAGATTTCATTTTCCCAGAGTGCTAGCTACCCAGGGTAGATTGTCTGGTGCAAGTTTAACTTCTTGAAGTCACAATTTATCTGTTCCTCAACACCAATGTTTCCACCTCTGCCTCTGCCAATACATAGCCTACATAGGGGACTTGCAAACCATTTGCTGCTCACAGTATCAGCCGACCTAGGTCCTCCTTGGGGCCAGGAAATAGTTTTTGGAAAAACAAACAAAATGGCTGGGAATGGACTAACACCTTACAGTTTTAGATTGTGGATGCAACATAGAGGTGCTACTAACTGCCATGTTCAGGGAACCAAGTTATACCATTTTGATGGTTATATGGCAAGAGGAAAATAACAACAGCAAGATTGTTAAGGTTGGCCCTCTGCTGTTACTGCTAATTGTACACTATTCATAGGCTTGTTCACCATCATCACAATTAAGCACTGTATTAGATCACTGACAGATAGGCTTTGTAAAACTTTGAATTTTTATTTGTTTTTAGTTTTTTATGCTGAATGATTGAACATTTTAGATAGCATCTATGTTATAAGAATTCTACAGATGCCACTTTAAAGGGCCGAACAGCAGTTGAAACAATAACCAAGTGTTTTCCCTGCCACTGTTTAGGTAAAAAGCTGAGGGCTGGAGAAATGTAATCACTCTCAAATTCATAGACAGAGCTATGGATGCAAGGACTGACCATCAATAATATCAACATTATAGTTTGAACCATGTTTTCAGGCTATATAGTGTTTGTTTACATTTACTGTATTTACAAACATTGGCGTATAACAAGCATATATTTGGGGTTCTGATGGGGTACGACAGTTGAACTAAGCTCATGAGGCATTTCTAAGTTGTTTTATTCAAGAATCAATGGGTACATATCATAAGTCCAAAAATGGATGTAGCAATTGCTGATTGCCCCTATAAGGTAACAATTTTACTCAGCATTGATGTTGCATGGCAATACTATCCTCGTACTTCTACAAGACTTATGAAGACTCCACCCCAACAATAAACCAAGCTAGACAGTCTTGTGTGTCAGTGGTGAAACTAAAGACAAATTAACAAGATGCAGCACAGTTGAGAAAAACACGCCACGCCGTTAAAAATGTAATCATTCCCTATTACAGCGAAAAGCACAGTCATTACGTTACCCAGCAATTGCGATTGGCAACACTTTTTTCGGTAATTTGATGACGCACAAATCTTGGTGCTCTTGGCAGGAGTTGGGCTGTGTGTGTCTCACATCCCTTTTCCATGGACATGTTCAGCCAGGAGTCTACCCTGGAGTGACCCACAGCCTCTCACTCTCTGAGACTTTCCCTCAGTACAGAAATATAATGTTATATGTTAGGTAACTATATACAGTACCAGTCAAAAGTTTGGACACACCTACTCATTCAAGGGTTTTTCTTTATTTTTACTATTTTCTACATTATTTAATAATAGTGAAGACATCAAAACTATGAAATAACACATATGGAATCATGTAGTAAAAAAGTGTTAAACAAATCAAAATATATTTGTGATTTCAGATTCTTCAAATAGCCACCCTTTGCCTTGATGACAGCGTTGCACACGCTTGACATTCTCTCAACCAGCTTCACCTGGAATGCTTTTCCAACAGACTTGAAGGAGTTCCCACATATGCTGAGCACTTGTTGGCTGCTTTTTCTTCACTCTGCGGTCCAACTCATCCCAAACCATCTCAATTGGGTTGAGGTCGGGGGATTGTGGAGGCCAGGTCATCTGATGCAGCACTCCATTACTCTCCTTCTTGGTAAAATATCCCTTACACAGCCTGGAGGTGTGTTGGGTCATTGTCTTGTTGAAAAACAAATGATAGTCTCACTAAGCCAAACCAGATGGGATGGCGTATCGCTGCAGAATGCTGTGGTAGCCATGCTGGTTAAGTGTGCTTTGAATTCTAAATAAATCACAGACAGTGTCACCAGCAAAGCACCCCCACACCATAACACCTCCTCCTCCATGCTTTACGGTGGTAACTACACATGCAGAGATCATCCGTTCACCCACACCACGTCTCACAAAGACACGGCGGTTTGAACCAAAAATCTCAAATTTGGACTTCAGACCAATTGACACATTTCCACCAGTCTAATGTCTATTGCTCATGTTTCTTGGCCCAAGCAGGTCTCTTCTTCTTATTGGTGTCCTTTAGTAGTGGTTTCTTTGCAGCAATTCAACCATTAATGCCTGATTCACACTGTCCCCTCTGAACAGTTGTTGTTGAGACGTGTCTGTGACTTGAACTCTGTGAAGCATTTATTTGGGCTGCAATTTCTGAGGCTGGAAACTCTAATAAACGTATCCTCTACAGCAGAGGTAACTCTGGGTCTTCCATTCCTGTGGTGGTCCTCATGAGAGACAGATTCATCATAGCGCTTGATGGTTTTTACGACTGCACTTGAAGGAACTGAAATTATGGACTGTCGTTTCTCTTTGCTTGTTTGAGCTGTTCTTGCCATAATATGGACTTGGTATTTTACCAAGTAGGGCTATCTTCTGTATACCCCCCCTCTCTACCTTGTCACAACACAACTGATTGGCTCAAATGCATTAAGAAGGAAAGAAATTGCACAAATACATTTTAAGAAGGCACACTTGTTAATTGAAATGCATTCCAGGTGACTACCTCATGAAGCTGGTTGAGAGAATGCCAAGAGTGTGCAAAGCTGTCATCAAGGCAGAGGGTGGCTATTTGAAGAATCTCAAATATAAAATATATTTTGATTTGTTTAACACTTTTTTGGTTACTACATGATTCCATATGTGTTATTTCATAGTTTTGATGTCTTCACTATTATTCTACAATGTAAAAAAATTGTTTTAAAAAATGAGTAGGTGTGTCCAAACTTTTGACTGGTAGTGTATATACATGTATATTGTTGGTGCTAGTTTTTCCATAATGATTGTGTACCATTTCAATCAGACATGGGTTCAAATACACTGAACAAAAATATAAACGCAACATGCAACAATTTCAAAGATTTTACTGAGTTATAGTTCATATAAGGAAATCAGTCAATTGAAATAAATTAATTAGGCCCTAATCTATGGATTTCACATGACTGGGAATACAGATATGCATCTGTTGGTCACAGATACCTTTAAAAGTAGTGTGGCGCAGTGGTCTAAGGCACTGCATCACAGTGCTAGCTGTGCCACTAGAGATCCTGGTTAGAATCCAGGCTCTGTCGTAGCCGGCCGTGACCGGGAGACCCATGGGGCGGCGCACAATTGGCCCAGCGTCGTCCAGGGTAGGGGAGGGAATGGCCGGCAGGGATGTAGCTCAGTTGGTAGAGCATGGCGTTTGCAACGCCAGGGTTGTGGGTTCGATTCCCACGGGGGGCCAGTATAAAATAAAAAATAAAATAAAAATAATGTATGCACTCACTAACTGTAAGTCGCTCTGGATAAGAGCGTCTGCTAAATGACTTAAATGTAAAAAAAAAAGGTAGGGGTGTGGATCAGAAAACCAGTCAGTATCTGGTGAGGCCACCATTTGCCTCATGAATCTCCTTCACATAGAGTTGATAAGGCTGTTGATTGTGGCCACTTCTCTTCAATGGCTGTGCGAAGTTGCTGTATATTGGCGGGAACTGAAACACGCTGTCATACACGTCGATCCAGAGCATCCCAAACATGCTCAATGGGGGACATGTCTGGTGAGTATGCAGGCCATGGAAGAACTGGGACATTTTCAGCCTCCAGGAATTGTGTACAGATCCTTGCGACATGGGGCTGTGCATTATCATGCTGAAACGTGAGGTGATGGCGGCAGATGAATGGCATTACAATGGGCCTCAGGATCTCCTCACGGTATCTCTGTGCATTTGAATTGACATCGATAAAATGCAATTGTGTTCGTTGTCCGTAGCTTATTCCTGCCCATACCATAACCCCACCTCCACCATGGGGCACTCTGTTCACAACATTGGCATCAGCAAACCACTTGTCCACACAACGCTATACACACTGTCTGCCATCTACCCGGTACAGTAGAAACCAGGATTTATCCGTGAAGAGCACACTTCTCCAGCATGCCAGTTGCCATTGAAGATGAGCATTTGCCCACTGAAGTCGGTTACGACGCCAAACTGCAGTCAGGTCAAGACCCTGGTGAGGAAGAAGAGCAGGCAGATGAGCTTCCCTGAGACAGTTTCTGACAGTTTGTGCAGAAATTCTTTGGTTGTGCAAACCCACAGTTTCATCGGGTGGCTGGTCTCAGACGATCCTGCAGGTGAAGAAGCCGGATGTGGGCTGGATTAGTTACACGTGGTCTGCGGTTGTGAGGCCGGTTGGACATACTGCCAAATTCTCTAAAACAATGTTGGAGGCGGCTTATGGCAGAGAAATTAAAAACATTCAATTCTCTGGCAACAGCTCTGGTGGACATTCCTGCAGTCAAGCATGCCAATTGCACACTCCCTCAAAACTTGAGACATCTGTGGCATTGTGTTGTGTGACAAAACTGCACATTTTAGAGTGGCCTTTTATTGTCCCCAGCAGAACGTGCACCTGTGTAGTGATCATGCTGTTTAATCAGCTTCTTGATATGCCACACCTGTCAGGTGGATGGATTATCTTGGCAAAGGTGAAATACTCACTAACAGGGCTGTAAACTAATTTGTGCACCAAATTTGAGAGAAATATGCTTTTTGTGCATATGGAAAATATCCGGGTTCTTTTATTTCAGGTCATGAAAGATGGGACCAACACTTTACATGTTGCGTTTATATTTTTGTTCAGTATACATGTGTAACTGAGTATTTTCAAATAATGTGGCCGGAACCAACTACTTCAATTGGAAATATTTGGAAGTATTTTCAAATAATTTCCTATATATAGCCTACTATTTGAAAGTATTTTCAAATACTTATTTCAAATACCTAGGTTAAATGCATGGAAGTGTATTTGAGTCAATGTATTTGAGTATTTTCAAATAAATGCCAATACTTTCCAAGTTTTTTTCGAAATACATTCCAATATTCAACTACTTGTCTGAATTTGAAAATATCTGAATACTTACTTTGAAATGTATGTGAAAGTAATTTAGATATTATAAATAGTATTTGAACCCAGGTCTGATTTCAAAAGCATGAAATCAAAGCAGAAATGTATCAGTTGCCTATTTATGTATTCAGCATTTGTCTACTTTTGCAGATAATCCACAATAGGGTAGGATTGACCTAATTTACAGATGATCTTGCATGGTGGGTGCTGGTTGCTTTTACAGTTAAACGCATTTCAGTTAACCATCAGATAAAAGCATTACTAAAAAGACTTCAGCAATCAGCTGACTGACACAGGGAGGACCCTGTCTGTCAAAGGATTCTTTGAGTGCTCTTTTCAAAGAAACCACTGTCTGCAAACGAGGCTCATCCCATCCTTCTGTCTGTTCTCTTTAAACCAGATCTGACTTCCGTCCAACCCCCCCAACCGACCCACCCACTGGTGCGGGAGACATTCCTACAGCAAGACGGTTGAATGGCAGCCCTGTTGCATGTCAGCCTAGACGGCAGCAACAGGCAATTTACAAGGTCCCTGCTGTGTGGAACTGTGACCTGGCCCTCCGAGCAGGGGTCCCAGGTGACAAATAAAACACTATCCCCCACAGGAGCAGGCCAAGCCCTAAAGACTTCACAATGCTAATCTAATTGTAGCTCTAACTCCAAGTGGCCAGCTAGCACTATAGTCCTCCCCATCTCTCTCTCTCTCTCTCTCTCTCCCCCCCTCCCCCTCTCTCTCTTTCCGCTAGCCATTCAGAGGACTAGGTACTGCTAATTGGGTAATAAAGGTGTGTGATAAATAGTCTGGTAGAAGGTGGTTTTAATGTGGGGCCTTAAATGGCCACTTAATGTTCATGATGTTTCTCACACAGACATTGTTTGGTAGAAAGATAAAACGTTTTGGCCCTTTTTGAAATGTTACTAATTAAACACTACACAACACATAGGTTGTTCAACACCATTGTTGTGTATAATTGTGTTCCTATGTGTTCTGTTTGACTGCCAAAAGGTGCCTTTACCAAAACAATACAGCACAATTACATCTAACATTAATCAAGTCAATCATGTGAAGAAAAAGAAATACATTCTCTAACCAGATCAACAATTAGGTCGACAAAATGGTCCCAGTGTCCAATGAGAATCATTGTAAATAGGGGCTCTGTCCCTTGGATCAAATGGGCAGGTTCTCAGCAGGCTATCAAGGTTGTTAACGCAGGCTGTAAACCAAACCTCCCTGGGGGTCAAAGGTTGAAATGTTTGGGCTTCAGAGAGACGCCAATGGGTGAAGCATGGCCAGGATTTACAATGAAGCCTGACACACAGTTACCGCCAATGAATCAATGACCTCTCCCCAGCCCCAACCATCAGGGAGTTCCATTCTCAGGGAACACACACACTACACCACGCACACACATATAACAAACAGACACACACATGTACGGACACACACAACGTAACAGAAAGCGGAGAAAGCACAGAGATGATAAGGAATAATCTAAAGACTGATGTGGATTGTTGTTGTCAGACTAAATCAAACATACAGTCTGGAATGATAATAACAAACTCATTTGGTCATGACATTTAAAACCATGACCACTGAAAGGGCTGGAAGGAATACTAGTGCCCCGACTTCATAATGACACACAATGATGTAATGCTGTTGGTGAGTTAGAGTTGTCATTTAGGATGCTTAGTTATGTGATTACATTTTATGTAACAGCGATGACGTTTGAATGTATGGGTTAGCCTATGGATTTAATTTAAAACAATCTGTTTTTGCGTGACCCTTATCGAGCTATGTTGTGTTTCACATACTGTAATGTGAACTCAACTTACTGAATGGTTGTCCATTTATTCCTATGCTTGCTTGGTTGGGACCATGTAAGTCTGGAACTTGTGAAATTACTGTGAGAAAAGAGTAATGAAATCGAAATTTAATTACATTTGATCAATAGTATTTTGCCTCAAAATAAGGGAGGCAGTAATCCCCTGGGCAAATGCTAGATTACGGAGTCTGGCAAAGGGAGATATGTGTCTACCTGAGGTAACCTCCACCTGTAGAGCCAGACAAGACAAGCGCAGCTACCATAGAAATAGAATGTAATTCCTGTTCTGTGGGCCCAGCCATAGTAGGTGTTGATGGAATGGTATAGCATAAAGAGATATTCTAGACTAGAGACTGTAGGCTTACTGTACTGTAGCGATCACAGTCTCAGTCTGTTCTAAGATTAGACCAATAACAATTGCCAGAAACTGTAGAACAAATAGAAAATAAATGGACGTCAACAACATGCCAGTCCAAGTGTATGAATTAGAAACAGCAAGAATTTAGTCTGAGACAGCAGTGTAAATGATAGATGGTGAATGATCCCGTCCATGTTATCCAAATTAGAAAAGCCAGAATGACTTCAACAGGAACTACGGCCGACATAGAGGTTGAAAGGGGAATTTCAAATAATGGAAAGCACAATAGCCACTGTGTGTGTGTCTGAGATGCAGACTTGATAAGAGAAAATGCTTTATGAGAAAATGTGTTTGAAATACCATTATAATAAAGCTCTACAGACATTTTCAACAGATGGGCTGCAGTGATCAATGCCCAAATTAAAGCAATACATTAATCTGACGTTCCCTATAACGTTTTATAAATGAAATTCCACACACAGACACATAGATAAGAAACTTAACAAGCTTTCCCTCTCAACTTCCTTTTTAATCATTTGGCAAGCAGCAGACTCTGGCAAGCACCTCAGTGTGCCTCTCTCTCCAGTGTGGTCCGCAGGATAAGAGAGGGATGATGATGATCTAGCAGCAAAGTAAAAGAACATTAGGCCCAGACCTTGACTGCTAGAGTGACGTGGGAGAAAGAGGAGAGAGAGAGAGAGAGAGAGAGAGAGAGAGAGAGAGAGAGAGAGAGAGAGAGAGAGAGAGAGAGAGAGAGAGAGAGGAAGAGGAAGAGGATGAGACAGCCTCTTATCAGTGCATGGCTGGGAGCAGAGATTACCTGAAACACACACCTGCTGCGTCAGCGAGTTCTCACTGAACTGAACGGCTGCCCAACCAGGCACCTTGAATGGCAATAACACTAGGAGTGAAAAGAGTGATTACAAAGCACCCGCCATGTAAATACATCATAAATACACAGAGAAGTTGGATTTAGTTCACATCATACCAGGGATTTGATTCCCCCATCTTCAATGGCGAGTCAGGTACACTCAGAAAAAAAGGTGCTGTCTAGAACCAAAAAGGCTTCTTCGGCTGTCCCCATAGGATAACCCTTTGAAGAACCCTTTTTGGTTCCAGGTAGAAATATTTTGAGTTCCATGTCGAACCCTTTCCACAGAGGGTTCTACATGGAACCCAAAATAGTTCTACCTGGAACCAAAAAGGGTTCTACCTGAAACCAAAAGGGGTTCTCATATGGGGACAGCTGTAGAACCCTTTTGGAACCCTTTTTTCTAAGAGTGTACTTTCGAATGCTCATGTTATGGGACTCCTCAAAGATATTGACTCAAATGCTGTCACTGTGGTTCTATGCTATTTGAACATGTTAGAACCATTTACTGCTTGTGTGTATATTCATTGGTTTATTTCCCCCATGTGACAGCTTCATCACAAAATTGGTATGATCTATCGTCTGTCTGACTTGTCTAAGTATTTCAGCACATATTGTAGCAAATGGCAAATATCTAGATGTCAAATTAGTCCACTAATTTGACATCTAGTAAGCTGGTAAGCTGGAACAGTTAACAAGTAAAACAAAAACACAGACTGTTATGTAAGCATAAAGAGGGAATAGTCAATCATTTCTGCTTTAGGATTTAGTATCAAATAATGTTTCTGGAGGGAATGATTGCCCTCTCGTCCCAGTGAGCAACGGCAGCAGAGGGAGCCCCTAGATGAGAGCTATTGTAAGAGCTGCTAATACGAACCAGATGTTAAACTTGTGTCCTCAAATGAATGGGCCTATTGGGAAACCAACGCTGGGTCTCAGGGGACATTCTAGTGAATGCTAAGCTGATTGGTTCGTATTGAAACAACATGGCAAAGATAAACGAAAGATTTTCAAGACAGGGGGTCTCTGGACTCTGAGTCTAAAATAAATCGTTAGTGCTAAAGAAGGATCTTAGCTCATCCTCTAAGGAAAAAATTTAGTTTTGCAAGTGACTGACACACATGATGACTGTGGCGCCAGGGAACCTCGGTCTAGGGCCCAATGTGGGCTGCTGCCTGGGCTGCATGGGAAGTGGAGAGCATCGGGGGTCCAGGCCATGCTTCCTTTGTGCTGATGTCACATAGCATAGAGGCTACAAGGCTGCAGGGTATTACTTTTTCCAAATTGTTATATTTATTTTCCCCTCACGACTTGGACTGACTGTTTTTGGAAGAGAACAGAGCTCAGCTCAACTCAAATGGTCTTGTAAAAAGAAAGAGTAGCAGCAGCATAATACTTTTGTTAATTCAATCTGATAGAAAATATTTCTAAATCTGTAATGGAAAGCATAAGTACAACAGCTTCTCTGATGATACATCTTCTCTTTATATGTTTATTTTCCAACCTAAATCCAGACAGTATGTGAACAATGGCAACAGTGTCATAGGGTAAAAAAATATATAAAACCATAAAACATTTGTTTTTTAAAAGTTTAAACTCCATTATTCCCAACATTTCATCATCCATTTGCATACTAATGTTGTGTATTGTCTTTTAACAATATGAATAAGAATAGAAAGTAAATACATTTGACAATAGCTATTTATTTTCTAGGATCACGGGTAACAAACTAAAATGACTGCAGAATGATTTTTTATTAAGTCTGACTTTCCAAAATCAATGTGTTTGTGGAGCCTCTCTTTACAGCCCATTGGCAACAGGAGTTTGGAGGGGCTTTTTCAACACAGGAAACAGCTCTGTGGTCACAGTTTGCCCCCAAACTACCTCTAGCAGACAACAGTCCTCCCCATATTATACACATTGCAGTTGTTGACATAAGCATAAATTAAATTATTATATACAGCCTATGAATGTGTTATGTATAGGTTATGAATGTGTTATGAAGTCCTAGGTACCCTTCAAATTATCACTGATATTACAGCAAAGCTTTCTGTTCCAGTGAATTAGGGCAGTGATTTTACTGTACCATCTACAGTTAAAATGGTAAAAAATTAAATAAAGTCAAGGTCACAACAGTGACATGTTAATTAGCTTGAGGCAAGCATGTAGCTACAGTAGGTGAGGTAGTTACCGCCGGTGCCATGTCTCTTCCGGCTCTCATAGCTGTGTCGGTGCTTAACAGTACAAATGCGAGGTTCTAAAAAGAGAAGCACACTTCTACACAATAGCTGGAAAGCAGGAGTGCGGCGGTGCTTTCCTCCGTCAGTGGGGCTGGCCCGTCTGTTTTGTAAGCACTTCCATCCTGTGAAAGCCCCTGGTAGACCTCCACCTGCTAGCTAGGCCCAGGGAGGGAGGAAAGGAGAGAGGGAGGGAGGCGCCTGCAAAGCCAGCCTCTCCCCCTCATTTCACTGGCGCCAGCTCTCAATGGGCCCTGCACTTTGATTATTTGTGTTAACAGTTAATGTAGCACCACAGACACATGTGCCAAAGCTGGCTTCACTTCCTCATGCATTACCAACAAATGTGACTTTTATGAGTTCCTTTACACAGGGCCACCCCCTCCTCTCCTCTCGCCGACTCACTCTCTCTCTAACCCTCTACCACTAACTCCTTCCACCCCTCTTTCTAACCCCCCGCCTCCACTTGCTCGCTGCTTGGTTAAGTCCTAATCTCTTCCACATCTTGCATGAGAGAGTTATTTCTGGCTCCTCTGTTCCCAATGTTTGCATTATCAGGAATACATTTCATGTCAATTTATGGTCGGTTAATACCACAGAGATACTTTTTTATTGAGATTTTCTCTCAATCCAGTTGAGAAGAAAAAGCTTAAGCCCCCGCCCCTGAAAAAGAAAAAGCTTCCGTCACATTTTCGGAAAAACGTTTTTCCCCATTTGGATCATGCAGGGCTCACGAAAATAACTGCTGGAAGAATTAAAAGGATAAGTGTTTCATAGCCCTACTTATAGTCAATTACAGGCAGTAAAAGTGCAGACAGTTTAATTCCAAGTTTTATATTATAATAATCATAAGGACTACTGAACCCTTGAGGACCACTGTACTCTGAGAACCAAAGTTTCTAAACCTAATTTTGATACTCTGGTTGCACATGTTCAGTTTCAGTGTAATGGAACAACTACTGTATGTAGGCCTTCTCACAAAAAATCCCCACCCTCGGTTCTCAGTGGAACAACACTCCCAAGGGTGTTTCACAGGGAGAGAGTGAGTAGGGGAGAAAAGCATCTTGAATGACAATGTAGATCAAATTAAATCAAATCAAATTTTATTGGTCACATGCGCCGAATACAACAGGTGCAGACATTACAGTGAAATGCTTACTTACAGCCCTTAACCAACAGTGCATTTATTTTTAACAAAAAAAGTAAAAATAAAACAACAACAAGATGCCTAGTTGAGCTCAGACACTAATACTTAAAGGGACTGGGAAGGGAACAGTGCTGAGATAGCTCAAACTAGCCACAGCACACATGAGCTCATGCCAGAAATATGCTAGCAGAAGGCCACAGGAGCCATGGAAATATTTGGACATATTTTTTCGCTCCCTCTGCTCGTCTGCGATGGTACCAACTGCATCATCTTTTATGGTTAAGAGGCGTTTTCATGTGGCTCGAGGGAGGCAGAGCGTTCAGAAGTTTGGTCTCGTGTTTTTGTCTTATGCCATTGCATTTGAACCGCTCAACATGAGAAAAATGTGACCCATCATGTCCCATAAGGCCGACCCATATGCCTGTTGGATTTCTAACTCTCCATCCAACCATGATACCATGTCCTTTCATAAGTGTCAATAATAAACATTGATTCAGCATATACCATAATGTTGCACAATGAAACAACAGTAAAGAGCTACAAACTGTAAACATAGCATCTGTTTGACCTTGTTTGGTGTTCTCTAGTGTGCAGAGACTCCCGCTAGAGTTGGTTATGAAAACATGAGAATTACTTTGACGTAATCCACTTTGCCCCCTTCTGTGGCAGATGGGGTCTAGTCTGGTCGGGCATACCACTCCTCTGAGCACATGAGAGGTACCATGAAAAGCAGTGCTCCATGTAGGTTTATTTATTTATAACCCGTAATGATGCAGATATGACAGATATGGGCCTGTTACTAAATGACAGGTGAATTCCATTGAAGAGAACAACAACAGCTTAATGTTGTGATGATGTCAGCTCTGTGTCAATGCTTTGGAAAAGTATGTTTTGAAAAGAATAAAGGAACAACAAACCATGAAACATTAAATCAAAGACATTGGGAGGAACCAGAGACAGAGAAGCCTTTATTATCATTCACAGAGTAAGCAACAAGACAGGCAGAATGATGACCAAGCTAACTCAAGCCAAGCCCCGAGGGACAGTGAGGAGTCATTCATGGAGGAAAGCTCTTCTCCTCCTATCCTTTCTTCACTCTTCTCTTCAAGACAACCCCATGGGGACAGTGAGTAAGGAGTCATAGGGGGGAGGCTCTTCTCTTCAAGACAACCAGGGCTGATGATGACCACCAGGCTCCATCCAACACAAAGCCCAGGATTCCCACCTCTTCCTTCCCAGCATTGTCTGACATCCTGCAGGGCCAGGCTCCCTCTCTGTGGCCCTGTGGGCGCTGCCTGCCACAATAGCACCAACCAACCAGCCAGTAGGCCCTGGGGACAGACAGCAGCAGTCAGCTCAGCTTGACGGGATGTAACCAATGACTGTTGGGTATGTGACATACTTATTTTCCTCAACAATTAACTACACTATAAAGCAAAACGCCTGACACGACATGACAGTCTAACGTGACATTCTAGTCATGATGTACTCCGGCTGACAGATAGACCTACAGAACTATGAAAACAAACTGTTTATCACACAGTATGTAAAAGTGGCCATATACTATTACCTATGTTGGTGCTGAATATGAACAAAATGTGCTCCCCTTATAAATGTCCTTAAAACATTTTTACGACACAGGTCAATGCGGATACAGAATAACAAACATTTGAAACATAAGCTACATTATATAACATTGAGGGAAATGACATGATGGACTGAACCATCTCAACATGTTGCACATTCCATGTGACGGTAGGGCTAAGAGAAAAGCAGGCTGGACAGTCAGTCTGACTCCTCCAGAGTTTGGTTACCGTTGCACACAGTCCTCCTCTCAATATTAATAATAATATTACTGATGGCACCGTGCTGAGAGAGCAGGATTAGTCTTTATACTGCAGGATGAGAGTCGCCGTCCGGCCACAGCGCTCCCTGCTGTGGCTGCTATACATATGGGATTTGACTTTACTTTCTTAAACACAGCAAAATGGGAAGTCAAACATATTTTTCATTTAAGAGCAATTAAGTGGATACCAGTCAGAATCACTGGCTCCAGCGCGCCGTGGAGCGAGGGAGTTTTTCTTTTTCTGGGTTTTATTACCCATTTCCTTTCCCCTTGCGCCAGCAGCAGGAATGCTCACTTTTCTCTCACTTAGCCACATTTCCAATGCCAGAAACACACATACAGGGAGCATCATGAGCCAGTGCTTCCCTAAACATGTGAGGAGACAATATAAGGGCCCTCTCACACTAGAGAAGTGTTGTGTTCCAACATTTATAGTGAGGTAATTAGAAACATCCAGCTGTAATTTAATAGTTCTCGCAGAGTAGAGACATGAAGTCTACTGACTTTTCTCTCCTCCGTATAAATAGCTTGGAATGCAATAATTATTTAATTTAAAAGTATATATTTTTCAAAATTCAGTCAGTTGATGTGGTGCCCATTTTAATATCACATTGGCCACATATTAAGTGGCAATAAATAGGCCATTTGAATTTATGTTTCAGACAGTATGTTTATTATCATAATACAACATTGGTCATAAGATATCAGAGAACTTCCCCTTGACTAGCTGATATATCATTCTATGGATCTTGTATTCCAATAGCCGAGAGCGGTAAGCACAATGGGTCAGAGTATACACAAGCTGACTGAAGCCTAGCTATCTGCATGATTATTGCACTCTGTCTCTGAAGTGCATGTCAATTGCCCAGGGAGCCAAGAGTGCAAGCAGACATGTGGTTCCAATCTGTCCCTTTTCTCACAGTGAGAAGAGGCAATTCATGTACTAGCTCACTGTAAATACAGCACTTAAAACACACAACAGACCTTCCTTGTTTTCACAGAACCACACATTTTATAAGAGAGCAATTCCCCCATTGGGAGCAATGCCATTTTTTGTTATCATCAACAGCATTTTTTCGCATCTAAAAAATAGATAAACAATTACCCTAATACTGGAAAATATCATGTTCTCTGTTTTTCCACGTTGCCATTGTTGAAACAAATACAGTCTGTGCATCCATTCTTTGAAAATGGGCCTCAAATTGCTTCAAGCTCAGAACAAGTAAATTATCTTTATCAATTTTGTTTGTTTATCCATTTCAACTAGGCCTATTATATGTTCAGACTCAATTTGCACAAGCTCAGCCTCAGACAATCATGGGTAAATCCTGTGAAATGTATACAAAAATGTGTTTCCGATAGACAGACATTCTCCATGACATTCTCCATTTCCATTCATTCCTCCTGTCTTGTGGGCTGTAAAAGAGCCAAAGCTTTTACAGTACTGACAGACGGAAGACGTGACCTTTTGGCCCCGGGGGGCAGAAGGTGAGATCTCTGGGAACCCACTAAGGAGGGCTGGCTCCAGTAGCCAGTCTGTAGACTAGCCTCATGTCCTCCTCACCACATTCCTTCCCAACTTAGATCACTGAAACACTCTCAGGCTGCGTTCAGCTCAGTCACTCAAACCCAAACCAACATTTACTAATTTCACACGCTTTTGAACGGTGGAGACTGGTTGCCTGACTGCATGGGTAGAGAGAGTCTGACAGGACAGAGACACTTGGGGTGTAAAAAGTGAAATAATCTCAGTATAAGCCTCCATTTGAGTTTCCTGCAGAGAAAGAAAGAGCCTTGAGAAAATAAGAAAATGGATTAAATTGATGTCTTTGTTCAGGTGTTCAGAGCTGAAATTCAGATTAGCATGACGGTGCTGGTGGTTAAAGAGCCAGGTGTGGATTTGCGGCTCCTATTATTAAGATGAATCTCTCTTAGGTTAAATACTTTATTATATGGAAAGCATATTGTACGACAGGTTAAATGGTAAATACAGTGCTGTATTTCTTCACATTGCCATTGCTGCCTGTGCCACAGCTATCTCAGCGGGGACCCCATTTTTCCCCAAAAAGTTTATTGCGACACCACCCCAGCCCAAATCTAAGGGCACAACCATAAAATCAGTGAATTTTTACATCAACAAATAACCTTCAATTCGTAGCATTTTCATCTCTTATCAAAATTAAAAGAAACCAATAAATACATTTACTCAATGAAATTGTATTTTTCAAATTATCTTTCTCAAAAACATTTGTATATTGTCCCATACAATAATCTGTACTGTTAATTTTTTATTCCTACATTTATTTTTATTTTCAATTGGCAAACCCAACTTTGAATACCACTGCTGTAAATCAACACATTTCACTGCACCTATCCTGTGTATGTGACAATAAAACATATTATTTTTATGGTGAATAGTATGCATGAATATATTCCTGTGTGTGTAACTGGGAATTAGTGGAGAGCTCTTCAGATTTGGGTCAAGTAAATCAGAGTTACAGTAAAGACTTCAAATGAATTACTTATAGTAAATGCATGGTTCTTGGGTCAAAAGAAAAAGTATGCTGGTTGTCCCTACCTTCAACTAGTATATTTAAAAAAGAAGCGTCTAGTCATCCAGCCTCAGCAGCACATCCTGTACCTGTCCAGACAGATAATGATTTATTGCTTGTTTGAATAAAGTACAAATAGTATTGTATTGTAATGGCAAATAACTAGTAAAAATACATGATGACCTTACTCTGTTCCAGTGATTGCTAATCCATATACCAACCAACAGCATATAAATCAAATCAAATCAAATCTTATTTGTCAAATACACGTGTTTAGCAGATGTTATTGCGGGTGTAGCGAAATACTTGTGCTTCTAGCTCCGACAGTGCAGTAATATCTAACAAGTAATATCTAACAATTTCACAACATATACCCAATACACACAAATCTAGTAAAGAATGGAATTTAAGAATATATACATACAGTGGGGGAAAAAAGTATTTAGTCAGCCACCAATTGTGCAAGTTCTCCCACTTAAAAAGATGAGAGAGGCCTGTAATTTTCATCATAGGTACACGTCAAATATGACAGACAAAATGAGGGAAAAAAATCCAGAAAATCACATTGTAGGATTTTTAACGAATTTATTTGCAAATTATGGTGGAAAATAAGTATTTGGTCACCTACAAACAAGCAAGATTTCTGGCTCTCACAGACCTGTAACAACTTCTTTAAGAGGCTCCTCTGTCCTCCACTCGTTACCTGTATTAATGGCACCTGTTTGAACTTGTTATCAGTATAAAAGACACCTGTCCACAACCTCAAACAGTCACACTCCAAACTCCACTATGGCCAATACCAAAGAGCTGTCAAAGGACACCAGAAACAAAATTGTAGACCTGCACCAGGCTGGGAAGACTGAATTTGCAATAGGTAAGCAGCTTGGTTTGAAGAAATCAACTGTGGGAGCAATTATTAGGAAATGGAAGACATACAAGACCACTGATAATCTCCCTCGATCTGGGGCTCCACGCAAGATCTCACCCCGTGGGGTCAAAATGATCACAAGAACGGTGAGTAAAAATCCCAGAACCACACGGGGGGACCTAGTGAATGACCTGCAGAGAGCTGGGACCAAAGTAACAAAGCCTACCATCAGTAACACACTACGCCGCCAGGGACTCAAATCCTGCAGTGCCAGACATGTCCCCCTGCTTAAGCCAGTACATGTCCAGGCCCGTCTGAAGTTTGCTAGAGTGCATTTGGATGATCCAGAAGAGGATTGGGAGAATGTCATATGGTCAGATGAAACCAAAATATAACTTTTTGGTAAAAACTCAACTCGTCGTGTTTGGAGGACAAAGAATGCTGAGTTGCATCCAAAGAACACCATACCTACTGTGAAGCATGGGGGTGGAAACATCATGCTTTGGGGCTGTTTTTCTGCAAAGGGACCAGGACGACTGATCCGTGTAAAGGAAAGAATGAATGGGGCCATATATCGTGAGATTTTGAGTGAAAACCTCCTTCCATCAGCAAGGGCATTGAAGATGAAACGTGGCTGGGTCTTTCAGCATGACAATGATCCCAAACACACCACCCAGGCAACGAAGGAGTGGCTTCGTAAGAAGCATTTCAAGGTCCTGGAGTGGCTTAGCCAGTCTCCAGATCTCAACCCCATAGAAAATCTTTGGAGGGAGTTGAAAGTCTGTGTTGCCCAGCGACAGCCCCAAAACATCGCTGCTCTAGAGGAGATCTGCATGGAGGAATTGGACAAAATACCAGCAACAGTGTGTGAAACCTTGTGAAGACTTACAGAAAACGTTTGACCTGTGTCATTGCCAACAAAGGGTATTTAACAAAGTATTGAGAAACTTTTGTTATTGACCAAATACTTATTTTCCACCATAATTTGCAAATAAATTCATAAAAAATCCTACAATGTGATTTTCTGGATTTTCTTTTCTCAATTTGTCTGTCATAGTTGACGTGTACCTATGATGAAAATTACAGGCCTCTCTCATCTTTTTAAGTGGGAGAACTTGCACAATTGGTGGCTGACTAAATACTTTTTTCCCCCACTGTATATGGACAAGTAATGACAGAGCGGCATGGACTAAGACACAGTAGAATATTATAGAATACAGTATATACATATGAGATGTGTAGTGCAAGATATGTAAACATTATTAAAGTGACTAGTGTTCCATTTCTTAAAGTGGCCAGTGATTTCAATAGGCAGCAGCAGCCTCTAATGTGCTAGTGATGGCTATTTAACAGTCTGATGGCCTTGAGATATAAGCTGTTTTTCATTCTCTTGGTCCCAGCTTTGATGCACCTGTACTGACCTCGCCTTCTGGATGATAGCGGGGTGAACAGACAGTGGCTCGGGTGGTTGATGTCCTCACCTCCATATGTATTTGGACAGTGAAGCAAACATTTTAAAATGTGGCTCTGTAATCAATAGCATTTTTGATTTGAGATCAAATGTTTCATATGAGGTGACAGTACAGAATGTTACCTTTTATTTTAGTGTATTTTCATACATATGTTTTACCGTTTCTAAATTAAAGCACTTTATGTACCTAGTCCCCCCTCCATTTGAAGAAGTCATAAGTATTTGGAAAAATGCACTTATAGTGTATTAGAGTAGTCAAACATTCAATGACTACATCAAGCTAAAAACTAGTTGGATGCATTTGCAATTTGTTTTGATTGTGTTTCGAATTTCCCACAGGGCTACTGGCCTGGGACTTCCCTTAAAGTACTGTCAACCACTCCACAACCAGCAGGTCACATCAGGTCAGACATTATATACTAGCAATACTTTCAGTAGGTTACCATCCCTCTAATACTATTGTACCATACTTCCCTTGTTTCCCCATGCAACCATCACAGCCTCTATGGACACAAAACCTGGTAGATAGAGATATATCAGCACACTACACCAACACTACATTCAGCCTCCTGACAAAATTATGGAATAATTGTGTTCTCTATGTGGTTGCATTTAAGTCTCCACCAAGGTCATCTTTTGAGAGAACTAATCTCAAACTTTATTTGGATAGTCTAGATGTTCCATCTTTAGATGCGCTAGATGGTTATACTATAAACAAACTATCTGTGGATAAGCAACTACTTGCTAAGGTTACGGTTAGGTTTAGAATAAAGATTAGGGTAAGGGTTAACGTTAGAGCTAGTAGATAGTTAGTTGAAATGTTACTGACAGTCTGTAGAGCATCTACAGATGGACTATCTAAATAGTGTTACCAAATAATCACTTGCGGGTGTCCAGAATGATGACTTAATCACATAAATTAATAATTTATAGCTTGTACTTTGGACACCAATTCAAAGTCACAATGAGGAGGACACATGGTGACTGCTGGCTAACAGGCCGGCTGCACTGCACAGCACGAGTAGCTAGTGCAATTTGTTATTTATTTTTTATTTAACCTTTATTTAACCAGGTAGGCCAGTTGAGAACAAGTTCTCATTTACAACTGCGACCTGGCCAAGATAAAGCAAAACAGTGCGATAAAAAAACAAAAAAAACAACAGAGTTACACATGGGATAAACAAAACATACAGTCAATAATACAATAGAAAATCTATATACAGTGTGTGCAAATGTAGTAAGTTATGGAGGTAAGGCCATTGTGCAAAATAATTATAATTTAGTATTAACACTGAAGTGATAGATGTGCAGAAGATTATGTGCAAATAGAGATACTGGGGTGCAAATGAGCAAAATAAATAACAATATTGGGATGAGGTAGTTGGGTGGGCTAATTACAGATGGGCTGTGTACAGGTGCAGTGATCGGTAAGCTGCTCTGACAACTGATGCTTAAAGTTGGCAAGCAGCTCAGTCTAAAGCATGTCTCTTTCTAAAGAGTAATGTAAACATGCAGCAATGGAGGCCCTGGAGACAAACCTAAGCAGAATCACACTGCTGCCCCTGGCTTTTAGAACCGTCATGGCCCCTAGAGCAGAAACCACAGCCAGAATAGAAAGCTCTCAGAGAGAATACCCAGTAGTATGATCTCACAGGCATATAGCTCCCTCTAGGGGATGATGATGTCATAGCTGATTTATTATAAAAGGGCTGAAGCTACAGTACATAACAAGAAGGGGTGAATCTTTAATCGTATTTCCTTGATTCGTCAAGGAGAATTTCAATTATTTCCTTGATTCTGCCTTTAGCTCCTTCTCAAATCACACCAGAGGGGAAGGTCCAGAATGGAGAGGACAAGGAATCAAGGAAGGTTCATTGAGATTCAGTCCATCAGGGAAAAGAGATCCTTCAACAGGTCTTCCCACAGCACCTTTTCAAAGCTGGTTTCTTCCCAGCATCAGTACAAATGAACCTTCAAATTATAAGTTGTACAGTAGTGACTTCATGATGTGTAAATCATACCAAAATATGGACTCAAGACATTGCTGACATTTTTCCTGTGTGCTCCTCCAGTAGATATTTCCTTTGTATATTTAGGTTGCTTTAATTAGTTATTATGCTGTTACTGAGATGACCATGCTGGTGTATAGTTCAACACCAGTGTTATTTACAATAAAGAAAATATTCAGAAATGGGATATTGCTTTGTTTTCTTCCTCATCTTTTGGGATACCATTTATCCTGCGTTTTTCTGCTGAGAATATATCCTTTGTTTATGTAAACCTATCAGCCTGAGTTGAGATCTATAAACAAATACAGCAGAGGGAATGAATTAACACGTTTAACAAAGGAAATGTTTGTGGTTATGCTGACATTGAGCTCTCCCATACTGAGGTTATGTGGTGTGTGCGTGTCCTATGTGTATACAATGTGTATGTGTGTGTGATGTCCAGTCCACAATGATATGGGCGGTCTACCCTGCAGTGAATGTGATGCTCAGCCCCAAGACAGTCAAGCTGCTCTCAGTCAGGCCACTGCAGTGGGGGAGATTTATGGTGGTCAGGTCATGTGGAGGACTTGCACGGTGGACTTACAGTCACTAACCATTACAGTCACCCCGGAGTCTCACGTCACAATCCTCTGTAACATGAAAGCTGAACTGTACTGTACTGATACTGACCCTCTCCTGCAACCCAGAGTTCTGACAGACAGTATATGAAAAAGGTGTAAAACAACTGTCCAAAATCATGAATTAATCAGTATTGTTAATCATAATGAATTGCCTTTAACGCATACAACTCATTATTGTATGAAGAAGAAAAAGGAGCAAGTAAAAACCCAAGCTAACGGATAGTTTTCTGATTATCTGCTAATACAATGACTTGACTATGGCTTGTCAAATGGCTATTATACACTGTCCAAATAGCCTGACATCCCCATTGTAA
This sequence comes from Coregonus lavaretus, assembly GCF_964263955.1. Taxonomy (NCBI): domain Eukaryota; kingdom Metazoa; phylum Chordata; class Actinopteri; order Salmoniformes; family Salmonidae; genus Coregonus; species Coregonus lavaretus. Next base: position 15,098,557 of record NC_140010.1, read on the forward strand.
TTGTTTTGGTGCCAATTGCTAGTGGTTATCCCTGAACCCCATTTAAAGCATGAAAGCAAATGTCTAAAGGCTAACAAGTGCCAAACCATTCTATAAAGCATTCTATACAGCATCACAGATGGAGATAAAAAAGCTAGAAAATATATTACTGATCTATGACAATCGTTGATAGTCCAAGGCATTATTCAGAATTTATTCCATATAACTGCTGCTGTATAATCTTCATCCTCCACAGATATTTCATTATAGATCGAGTAAAAATGGATCCAGTTTGCAACATACAGTATTTCTTAAGACAGTGATTTTAATGTCAGAGAAATCACAATGTCATAAACTTGTCATTTTCACTAGAAGTTAAATACAACAGGTATTTTTTCAGAACAGAACAGGCTCGAACATATGTTACAAGTCAAAGAGCTGCAGAACAGAAACATTATTGGACTCATGTCAAATACAGATAGATATAAAAAAAATCCTTCAAACCTTGTGACACTACTTCTGGCCTAAAGCCATATTTTTTATCTTCATCTATCTGCATGATATGTACCTACAAAATTTGACTAAATTACAAATTAAATGTGGCTTCTGGTCAACTATTTATTAGTTAAAGCATGCCATCATACACACATTTCAATTATTTATTTTAGTGACGTGCCATTCGAAACATAAATTGTTTGACTTGGGTATCCACTTGGTGCCATGCTTCTCTTGTAAAGCCAACTTGATACATCTCATGATCATACAGTTTATGGTCACACTAACTTCAATAGAAGAGGAATAACTTTGTGCACTTGTGGTCTTAAAAAGATAATTTCACTCGCAGTGGGGACATTCTAGAATGAGCGTAGGCTAACTAAAAGGAATGTCCAATCTTGCTCAGTCTAAATTCTTAGAATAGTGGAGTGAGCATCATCACATGATGACTTAAAGGCCTACACAATAATTTCTAAGAGAATAAGGTTTAAGACAGTAGGGGTCAAAAGTAAGCAATCCGTGAACAATTAATTACTGTAGGTTTGTCCTTCTGGTGGTTGTGGAAGTTTCATATTCTCTTTGGACATCATTAGACGCCTTAACTCTTGAAGAACAACTTTAATGCTATAAGAAGTTTGCCATTTAGAAAGAATTGGTATGCTACGTGTATCCACCTGAGAGAGAAAGAGAGGAGAGAGGCAAATTAGTGATCATCCTTTGATGAGCACTATGCACTAGGTTTACCAAAAACATATGTACACTAATAATTCAACAACATATTTAGGCCTATATCATTTGTAAGAGCGAAAAATGTAAATGTGATATTACTTACCATCCCATTGGAATTATTTATGCCATTCATGCTAATTTTTGTTACAAATCTAACAATTGGAGGTGATTCAGGATATTTAGGACCACATTCCACTTTCAGACTGTATATCCTGTTCTCATAATTAGTCTGGAAAACAAAACACAGAAACAAACATTGCTTGGTCCGGGTAAGGGTAAAGGTGATGAGCTATGTTCGTTACTGTGCCTGTCTTGACTTAATGGTTATTTTTTTAAAGCATTTTCAACAACAACATTTTGCCAAAGCGTGGTCTTAGAACACACAACTATTACATGTCCACTTCATGGTGGAAATGGCATGGCGAGGTGCTTATGTTACAGAGGTGGTTCGGTAATCAAACCTTGAGTGCTGTGTAACCTTGCCTGAGACTTTTGTTACTTTAGCTCAGCTGGCTAACACAGTCATGTGGTGCGCAGATGTCTCTTACTTACTCCTGCTGCAGTCACACTTACTCGTGCCGGTCCGATGATCATGCCCGTCCACCGCGTTAGCGTCATATCTTCATCGTCTTCAAGGCCCCAGCTGACTGTCCCATCTCCGACACCTTTCTGACCCTCTTCAAGTTCTTCCAACAAGCGAAAATTACGTGGAACTTTAACTCCTGAAATAAAAACAAGACAAGATTTTTAAAACTAGATGAGGCAATCCTGGGGAGGGTTTGTCCATGCTACCCTCAACTGCTAAGGCCACACATTTCACAACAATACCATATCAAACTGCTGACAAGTTAAAAGCAACAAATTCTTAGAACGTACTATTTGCTTGTGGCTGAAAACAAGCAACCAACCAACTGTCACTGTCATCATCCTTTGTGCTGTATGTCACTGGAATGAATACGTTTTTCTAATGGATGATGTCAATGTAGGGTACCATTTCAACTGTACACTGATGGTAAGACATCAATCTGACCCCATGAAAGTTCATAATTAAGAGATCATCCTAACACAGTCATGAACCTTATCTATATGTAGCCTATTGAACACTGGATAATTAGTGATGATGGAACAGGACTAACCTCATCCTACATGAATCCAGAGAGGGAATGGTGAGATACAAAGATGTCTATGTGCAATTTTGAGTGGGTGTTTAAGTGTGGGTGTTGTGTTCTGGATCATTCTGCATGCCAGGGTGGAACCAGAGATATGGAACTCTGTGCTTGGCTATGAAACTAATGGCAGGCAGCCGTCATGATTGCTCAAAATCCACCACTGCAATATCAGACCTGGCAGGGGCCAAATTCCTTTATTCTTACAGGCGCAAGACAAACAGCCGACTGCGAAGGGTCATGTGTTAATAAAAAGGGTTGCATAGTAAATGTGTGATATGACGTTTCCTTCAATTAATAAGAAACTTTGGTCTGGCATGCATAATAAACTGCAGCAACTTCACGCCCCACGGCTAGTATATACTCATCTAGTTAGCTAGCTAGTACAACAGTTGCACGAGCGCTAAACTAGCTTCCCCCCTTCTTGGTGCATGTGACGCGCGTGGGAGTAGCTAGCAAACTATTATGAAAACCAGTGGTCTCTTCTAAAATAGTGCAAGTTCTATCTGTTTGCTACTAACTAGCAAGCTAATTGTAATATCTTGCAACTCTAATCCAAGTTAGCAATGCACCCGAGCTAGCTACCTTGCTAACCTTACCCAACTCCTGTACTGTAAGGTTTCTAGCTAAATGTATCAAAGATATGCTACTGGGTGGTAGGCTAGCTAAGCGTTGTCCTACTCCTAGCAAATCATTATGCCAGTGTGTGACCAACTTTGTATAGTTAATGAAAATATACATATCCCAGATAAAAATGATTTGGCTAAATTACAGAGTAACGTTAGCGAATACACCACTGAATTTAGCTAACAAACTAGCCTAGCTAGCTAACGTTAGCCACCAATCGATTGATGGCTAGCATGCAGCAAGCATTTCAGACCCCAGGTTTACCTTTTAAAAACATTGTTTTCAAGTTAACAGTACACAGTATTTTTTATATTCTGACTCAAATTATATAAATAATACTTAAATCGTTAAATATTTCCCGGAGTGAAGCAGACAAACCTGAGGAGGCCGCCATCTTCTTCAGCCAAATCCAGAAGAACACAAAAAGTGACATAAACGAGGGGTGTGTCAGGTTAGGTATGTCTGCAGAAAACGCTCCCACCGGTTCCTTCCTCGTATTCGACTATACAACTACTAAATTATTTACAATATTTGAAGATACATGTGGCTGACAAGGTGGTCAATCGGAGGAGGTGCGCATTACACCAATTGCATAGCTACGAAATAAACTCAAGAATAATGCTTTGAATATATACACTACCTCAGCTGGTACAGCCAGAAGAGTACGGGCCACCCTTAGACTCAATTTAGGGAGTTTTTGCTTGCTCTTTTTGGTCTAGGTCGGGAAACTAACGCACAACTGCTGAAAAAGGTATTTATAAAATAAAATTGGAATACTGTATATCAATAAATCAAATTAAAAGTGCAGACTGCCTGTCACCATGGCACAACCTGTCATAGTTGTGCATTGTGGCACTGGCATGTTTGTCATCAGCATTCGTCCATGATTAGCATGAGCAAAACGGAGTCACCTTTCTCTGCTAGTCCGATGTTCATTTAAATATTATACACAAATCAATTTATAAAAAAAGGGGGAAAAAGCAACCCTCAAAACATCCCAAATGACATACAAAAGCATTTATTTATTGCTCACCATAATAACATATCAAAGCCACCACACACTAACAGGACTCACAAAGCTAGTCCTGACTTGGAGTAAACATTAACATGGTCAAACATTTTTTACATTTATTCTGTAGAGAGAGAAAGCTGTTGCTACAGGGAAATAAGTGTGAATTGAATGACTGTACAAGGACAGAAGAGCTGTGTTTCTTTACAGCAGGCGAACAGTCTTTCCAGTGACGGTCAGATAGTCTTCATCTGCCAGGGCACGCAGAGCCTCTTCAAACATGTCCTTCGTTATTGCCTGAAAAAGGTAAATAATTGGGGGGGGGAAACACAGGGGTCAGATATACACCATATTCAGAATAAATATGTATTTTAATTGGATGGCAGGCATATCTAAATATTTTTTTAGGATTTTCCTATATAGTTAGTTCTCATCAATAGGAAAAGCAGAGCAGGTAGATACTACTTACGGCTTCAGACTGTCCTCTGAGGTCATCAAACAGTTGCTGGTATTTCATGGCAGGGGTCTTTCCCCTGGACTGGATCATTTTCTTCAGGGCCTGGGCCACTTCCTCCTTACGCTTACGGGCCGTGGCACTCATTCCTGGATTGAGTAAAAACAAGACAGGTTAATACTTGCACCATACTGGGGGGAGGGGCGTTGTAGACAAAGGCTTCCATACCAGTTGTGAGAATGGAGATGTCCACGAAGCCAGTCCTGGGGTCTGTGGCAGACTGCTTGAGGGCCTCACGGTGCAGTCTCTTGGCCTCCTCCACATCAATTGTCTCCACCTTGTCAGAGAAGCGCACCTTGGCATGGGCCTCGGCCAGTCGAATCAGAGACTCCAGCTGCCTGGGGTAGGCAGACACCATCCCCCGCCCGCTGCCAATCTTCCTCATGTCCACATATGCCTGGGAGAGAGAAAGATACCCATACAATCAATCCCATTTCTTTATAAAGCCCTTTTACACTGTTGAATGCTCCCACAGGATATTTTAGTGCAACGTTTTGATCAGAAGGTCTTTGTCTGGCCTAAACCTAGAACCAGCACATTCACAGAACTCAGGGCCGTAAAATATTTTTCTCCAGCAGCCAGTGTGGATGATGGATTACATTTTTTACTAGCCAGTCACTCAATACTTTTTTAAACCACATTTATCTGGTGGTATGGTGCTAATGTCAGGCCCTGAAGTTACATCTACATCACAACAACTTTTAATTTGGAGCATTTTATTCAAATTATATCATACTTCAATGAGTGCCTGGCTGGCTTCTTCGTTCAGTCTGGGGTTGATGTAGGTGCGAGCATATGCAATGTAGTCCTTCAGCACTGCCATGTCCAGGAACTCTTCCTCGATCTGCTCCTCGCTCTGGTAGTACAGCGCCACCAGGTGGTGAGCCAGGCGACGGTCGTACGCCTCGTCTTGAGGATCCAGCATCAGGAAGATCAGATCAAATCTGTAGGGAAGAAAATGGCATTTAGTTTTTATACACTGCTCAGAAAAATAAAGGGAACACTAAAATAACACATCCTAGATCTGAATGAATGAAATAATCTTATTAAATACTTTTTTCTTTACATAGTTGAATGTGCTGACAACAAAATCACACAAAAATTATCAATGGAAATCAAATGTATCAACCCATGGAGGTCTGGATTTGGAGTCACCCTCAAAATTAAAGTGGAAAACCACACTACAGGCTGATCCAACTTTGATGTAATGTCCTTAAAACAAGTCAAAATGAGGCTCAGTAGTGTGTTTGGCCTCCACGTGCCTGTATGACCTCCCTACAATGCCTGGGCATGCTCCTGATGAGGTGGTGGATGGTCTCCTGAGGGATCTCCTCCCAGACCTGGACTAAAGCATCCGCCAACTCCTGGACAGTCTGTGGTGCAACGTGGCGTTGGTGGATGGAGCGAGACATGATGTCCCAGATGTGCTCAATTGGATTCAGGTCTGGGGAACGGGCGGGCCAGTCCATAGCATCAATGCCTTCCTCTTGCAGGAACTGCTGACACACTCCAGCCACATGAGGTCTAGCATTGTCTTGCATTAGGAGGAACCCAGGGCCAACCGCACCAGCATATGGTCTCACAAGGGGTCTGAGGATCTCATCTCGGTACCTAATGGCAGTCAGGCTACCTCTGGCGAGCACATGGAGGGCTGTGCGGCCCCCCAAAGAAATGCCACCCCACACCATGACTGACCCACCGCCAAACCGGTCATGCTGGAGGATGTTGCAGGCAACAGAATGTTCTCCACGGCGTCTCCAGACTCTGTCACGTCTGTCACATGTGCTCAGTGTGAACCTGCTTTCATCTGTGAAGAGCACAGGGCGCCAGTGGCGAATTTGCCAATCTTGGTGTTCTCTGGCAAATGCCAAACGTCCTGCACGGTGTTGGGCTGTAAGCACAACCCCCACCTGTGGACGTTGGGCCCTCATACCACCCTCATGGAGTCTGTTTCTGACCGTTTGAGCAGACACATGTACATTTGTGGCCTGCTGGAGGTCATTTTGCAGGGCTCTGGCAGTGCTCCTCCTGCTCCTCCTTGCACAAAGGCGGAGGTAGCGGTCCTGCTGCTGGGTTGTTGCCCTCTTACGGCCTCCTCCACGTCTCCTGATGTACTGGCCTGTCTCCTGGTAGATCCTCCATGCTCTGGACACTACGCTGACAGACACAGCAAACCTTCTTGCCACAGCTCGCATTGATGTGCCATCCTGGATGAGCTGCACTACCTGAGCCACTTGTGTGGGTTGTAGACTCCGTCTCATGCTACCACTAGAGTGAAAGCACCGCCAGCATTCAAAAGTGACCAAAACATCAGCCAGGAAGCATAGGAACTGAGAAGTGGTCTGTGGTCACCACCTGCAAAACCAGTCCTTTATTGGGGGTGTCTTGCTAATTGCCTATAATTTCCACCTGTTGTCTATTCCATTTGCACAACAGCATGTGAAATGTATTGTCAATCAGTGTTGCTTCCTAAGTGGACAGTTTGATTTCATAGAAGTGTGATTGACTTGGAGTTACATTGTGTTGTTTAAGTGTTCCCTTTATTTTTTTGAGCAGTATATATATATATATGTTTAATGCCTAACATACTCAAATCTTATTGATTTACAACAGTTCATAAGAGTGTTGAGCCAGTAACCAGAAGGTCGCCAGTTTGAATCCCCGAGCTGACTAAGTGAAAAATCTGTTGATGTGCCCTTGAGTAATTGCTCCTGTAAGTCGCTGTGGATAAGAGCGTCTGCTAAATGATTAAAATGTAAATGATATGCATGTTCTGAGTGCAATATTTATTTATGCCCACAAAGTGGAGAAGACATTGTTTAGGGTTCAGTGGCCGTCAGTGAAGCGACCTAAATAAGATATTATTGACAATCAATACCATGTACCAACAACAGTGTTCAGAGCTGTTAAGCTATCAGGTAATATTTACCTTGAGAGCAGTGTGTGAGGGAGCTGGATGTTCTCGATGGTCGTCTTCTTGGGGTTCCACTGAGACTCCACGGGATTGGCTGCTGCCAGGACGGAGGTGCGCGCATTGAGCTGGCAAATAATTCCAGCCTGCACAAAGAGAAGAGCTTTGTGAGAAACTACCCTAATTAGATGTTAGCAACACCACATTCAACAGAAGCCTATACGTTTCTCAGAAGTGCATTGGTCATTAGGACTAGTCCTGAGTCTTGTGCTGAAACTTCAACATCAAACAGTCAACTTGTTTTGTCCTTTTCTAAACCCACCTTGGCGATGGAGAGAGTCTGCTGCTCCATGACCTCATGCAGCACAGAGCGTGTGCTGTCACTCATCTTGTCAAACTCATCAATACAGCATATCCCGTTATCACTGAGCACCAGGGCCCCAGTCTGCAGCACCAGCTGCTTGGTCTCTGGGTCCTTCATCACGTAGGCGGTGAGGCCCACGGCGCTGGAGCCCTTCCCAGATGTGTACTGGCCGCGGGGCACCAGGTTGAACACGTACTGCAGCAGCTGGGACTTGGAGGTACCGGGGTCTCCACAGAGCAGGATGTTTACCTCGGCACGGAAGTTACCACGGCCTGTCTGGCTGAAGTCTTTACGGGTGCCCCCGAACAGCTGGAGAAGAATACCCTGTGGAAAAGAGATAGATTATAGTCCTGGTCATGACTTAAATTAAAGTCAAATCTAAACTCAGGCAAAATTAAACAATTGCTGCTGTAAAATGCCCTGGGAAAAGAATTACAAACTTTATAGTACTGTTCATAGATGTTGAATAAAAGCAAAATCCATAATATGAAAGACTGCAGTTACACATCCCTGGCAGCAGAGGACGCCACACTGCTATGGTCATCTGAAGGGATCGATGGGACAATTGTCCTGTGGCGAGTTTCCCAAAAGCGTTGTCGCACAAACATCTTATATCCATAGCAGGCAATGTAGAAAATATAATCTTAGTGCTGCAATGTTGCTTCCTGGAAACTCATCCTTGACTGATAGTCGATAACCATCCCCACTGACCTTCTTGATGTCCTCTTGTTCGTAGATACTGGGGGCCAGGGCGGAGGAGAGACGCTCGTACACGTCTGGTTTGGCGGCCAGCTCCTTCAGTGTCTGGACGCGCTCCTCAGTGAAAAGCTTCTGGTCTGAATCCTCATCCAGCCCGTGAAGGCGCTTCTCGTCCGTCTTACGGAAGTGGATGACGTCGATGTGGGTCTTGTACACAGACTTCACGTTGCTCTGGCGAGGGTTCTCACGCATAGGCACCGCTCTGTAGATACCTGTGGTGGAGTTGAGGAGTTTAGTAATGACGATAGTCATTTTCTGTTTACCATCAAACGTCACGTTCCAGTGATGTACACGCATCCCGAACATCAAAAAGCTCTGTAGCTGGATTGCTAACGCTGATGTTGGGAGTCTCGGGACCGTGACAAACTTAACAGTGAGTGAGTGATGACCATAAAAACACGCAAGGCTGATGGCTAAAGCCATGTTCAACAAGTATATTATCCTTCTGGCTTTATCTAGCTCAATTTGGGATATTTTACCTTGCCTTGCTAGGTAATCAATCCTCTGATGACATCTGCGATGTTGTAGATGATAACCATCTAATTACGTGTTTGTTTAACTTGCACAAGCTGCATTTTATGTTGCATGTGATCGTATCCACTGCTGGGTAAACAAAGAGGTTTCTGATGACGAACTGTGCGCGCAACTTTTCATGACGGAAAATGGGTCTATAGGACCAAACTGCAATAAGGCACAGCAGCAATATGCATGACTAGGGCCAATAGTTTTTCCTGACCCGTGACCGGACCAGGAAAACTAGGCCCATGGTTATAGGCTTTAAAGGGGCAATCCGCAGTTGAATCAATAAAGTGGGCACCCCACCTCTGTTTTAGTAAAAAAGCTGAGGGATGGGCCTGGAGAAATGTAACCACTTAAAATCATAGACAGAATATTAATGCAAGGACTGACCATCCAAGATATAAAAATGATAGCTTTAAGCATACTGAGGTTATACAGTGTATACAAACACTGAAGTAAAACAAGCTTATATTTTGGTTTCTGACAGTTAAACTAAAGCTCATGAGGCACTTATAAGTTATATTCTTAAAAAATCAATGAGTATATATAATTAATTTATAAGTCCAAAAATGGGTGTAGCAACTGCGGATTGCCCCTTTAACTAGAGCACAGAGTCTTTCCTGGTCAGGTCACATTGAAAGTTAAAACTCCTAGCCCTTCATAGCCTGTGTGACCATGTCACCAACAGCAAAGCTATACATCCATCGATTCACAGCAATTTCTTCTGCGGGTCAAACAGCTCACCAGTGATGTTGATGCGGTCTCCTGGCTGTACTTTGTCGACCAGGTCGTTGTGAGCATACACTATGGTGGTGTGAGGGGTCTGCCCAGCAGGCATGTCATCAGGAGACTCCTGAACTTTGATCTGAAAAAGAGAGAGGAGAAAATTAATCAGAGTGAGAAAACAGGAGCTCTGCTTCTTTAGAGGTGTGGCTGGGAATACACACGTATTTTATTTGTGTACGAACCCAGGAAGATAAGCTCCAATGGGTATCTAAACTAAACCACTATCTCATCAGTTCTGTTCAACAGCATCCAAGAAAATGATATCTTCTTTTGAAAGTAAGCAGACTGTCATACAGTATAAAGACATCCCCCATGCCCTCTCCCTGGTAGAGGTCTTCACGTATCCACCTGTACCCAAATATCTAGCGGGCCCGGATCAAGAATTCTAAATAATGTCACAGGTCTGGGTTGTATCTGATTGTCACGTGTACGTGTCATTTTAACTGGCTTGTCTGGAAGGACCTGTACAGAGCCGAACGAGACTGCTGAAGTAGAGAGAGTTTGTATCATTTATGCTCCTGCTCTTGCTTTTCACAAGAGTGGCGCGTGTACCTTGTTGTTGGCCAATCATAAGTCGTCAAAGCGGCAATAGGCTACAGTCATACAGCCTCTGTTTGTGGTAAAAGTTAGGAGATATCTAATCAATGGAAGATGGAATTAAAATGACGGAGTTCAAAGTTAAAAGGAAGAAGGATAGGCTACAACGACCAAGGGCCAACAGGCAGGCTGCTACTTTATATTTTCAATGGAGTTGTTATTGTGTAGGATGAGAAAGCGCATGGCTCGATTAGCCTAGCTAGCTTAACTAGCTTCTCCTGGTTTGATGCAGTAAAGACAGGTAATACATAATCATATTGGCCGGCAGGGATGTAGCTCAGTTGGTAGAGCATGGCGTTTGCAACGCCAGGGTTGTGGGTTCGATTCCCACGGGGGGCCAGTATAAAAAATCAAATAAAAATAATAATATAATGTATGCACTCACTAACTGTAAGTCGCTCTGGATAAGAGCGTCTGCTAAATTACTAAAATGTAAATGTAAATAAATAACCTAGCTATGGCAGCTATTAGTCTACTACAGTGGCTTGCAAAAGTATTCACCCCCCTTGGCATTTTTCCTATTTTGTTGCCTTACAACCTGGAATTAAAATGGATTTGTTTGCATCATTTGATTTACACCACATGCCTACCACTTTGAAGATGCAAAATATTTTTTCTTGTGAAACAAACAAGAAATAAGACAAAAAAACAGAAAACTTGAGCGTGCATAACTATATAAGTTATTTTTTTCATTCCACTTCACCAATTTGGACTATTTTATGTATGTCCATTACATGAAATCCAAATAAAAATCCATTTAAATTACAGGTGGCAATGCAACAAAATAGGAAGAACGGCCAAGGGGATGAATACTTTTGCAAGGCACTGTATAGCACGAGTCGACTTGGTTGGTTGCAGTCTCTCCCTCCCTCCTCACTGGGTCACTTGCGCACACTCACAGTAGCCTACACACACAGCATGGCCCCTGCTAGAGCGTCACTTCTCTCTACCTCCTCTCACACTCACAGTAGCCTACACACACAGCATGGCCCCTGCTAGAGCGTCACTTCTCTCTACCTCCTCTCACACTCACAGTAGCCTACACACACAGCATGGCCCCTGCTAGAGCGTCACTTCTCTCTACCTCCTCTCACACTCACAGTAGCCTACACACACAGCATGGCCCCTGCTAGAGCGTCACTTCTCTCTACCTCCTCTCACACTCACAGTAGCCTACACACACAGCATGGCCCCTGCTAGAGCGTCACTTCTCTCTACCTCCTCTCACACTCACAGTAGCCTACACACACAGCATGGCCCCTGCTAGAGCGTCACTTCTCTCTACCTCCTCTCACACTCACAGTAGCCTACACACACAGCATGGCCCCTGCTAGAGCGTCACTTCTCTCTACCTCTCCCTCACGCTTTATCAGCTCCGGTTAATAAAGTAGCTTAAAAATTTGACTTTGCTGCTTCCCTCACTCGGATCAGACCTGGATCCGACCAGGTCTATACGGAACGGGTCTAGTTGTCCTCGGGTCCGTATATTTAAATGTATTGGTGTCTTGTACTACTATAAAAAACAACTTCTGGTGCCTTCTACCTCTCCCCATAGCTCACCATCTGTTTGTCGGAGAAGGCCGAGCGGTTGTGGATGAGGGCCAGGCTGTGGGTGGTGTTACAGTTGCGGCACACTGCGGGTTCTGCTATGCGGCCACGGTCCACCTCCACGCGGGTAGAGAAGGCACACACCTGGCACTGGAAGAAGGCCTCCTGCATCTCTGGGATCAGCTGGGAGGTCCTGATCACCATGCCGCTGATAGTGATCATCTGATCAATGTCTGGGAGGAGAGGCAGCGAGGCAAGATTAGTTTTTAATACAATCAGTAAGCACCAGACCTGGGTTCAAATAGATCTTGTTTTTGTTTCAAACATTTTATAGTTGTACTTGATTGAGCTTGCCCAGAGCAATGGAACCAATGGAATAGTACCAAAAGTGCAAACCATCTGGCACTCTAGGCTGCAGGCTCAAATGCTCGAAATTGAAAGAAAAGAAATACATGATTCACTCTTCATATGGTTGTGCAATAGATCTGCATGGGTTGTTCAGGGAATCTAGACATCCATAATATGACATGACCTAGACCAGGGGTCTCCAACAGGTAGATCTTGAGCTCCCGGCTACTATCCAATCAAAGCCACATTGACATTATCCCACCCCTGGTTAGCCACTGTTGGTTAAAAAGCCAAACGTAACAACATCTGCCAATTAATTTCCAGCAATATTGCCAATCTGTCTGTCTGTTTGGTGAACGCGTTTGTCTATCACTCTACATGTAACCAGTTAGTGATGATAACAGTCTTGTGGGTAGACAGAAAGACACTCTCCAAAAACCTTCTCAATTAAATGACATAACTACAGTGCATTCGGAAAGTATTCAGACCCCTTGACTTTTTCCACATTTTGTTACAGCCTTATTCTAAAATGGATTAAATTGTTTTTTTTCCCCACTCATCAATCTACACACACAATACCCCATAATGACAAAGCAAAACCAGGTATTTAGAAATTATTGCAAATGTATATTTAAAAAAATTGAAGTTGAAGTATTCAGACCCTTTACTCAGTACTTTGTTGAAGCGCCTTTGGCAGAGATTACAGCCTTCTTGGGTATGACGCTACAAGCTTTGCACACCTGTATTTGGGGAGTTTCTCCCATTCTTCTCTGCAGATCCTCTCAAGGTTGGATGGGGAGCATCACTGCACAGCTATTTTCAGGTCTCTCCAGAGATGTTCGATCAGGTTCAAGTCCGGGCTCTGGCTGGGTCACTCAGGGACATTCAGAGACTTGTCCCGAAGCCACTCCTGCGTTGTCTTGGCTGTGTGCTTAGGGTCATTGTCCTGTTGGAAGGTGAACCGTCGCCCCAGTCGGAGGTCCCACTCTGGAGCAGATTTTCATCAAGGATCTCTCGGTACTTAGCTCAGTTCATCTTTCCCTCGATCCTGACTAGTCTCCCAGTCTCTGCTGCTGAAAATCATCCCCACAGCATGATGCTGCCACCACCATGCTTCACCGTAGAGTTGCCTCCAGACGTGGCGGCGCTTCCAGACGTGGCGCTTGGCATTCAGGCCAAAGAGTTCAATCTTGGTTTCATCAGACCAGAGAATCTTGTTTCTCATGGTCTGAGAGTCTTTAGGTGCCTTTTGGCAAACTCCAAGCGGGCTGTCATGTGCCTTTTACTGAGGAGTGGCTTCCGTCTGGCCACTCTACCATAAAGGTCTGATTGGTGGAGTGCTGCACAGATGGTTGTCCTTCTGGAAGGTTCTCCCATCTCCACAGAGCAACTCTGGAGTTCAGTCAGAGTGACCATCAGGTTCTTGGTCACCTCCCTGACTAAGGCCCTTCTCCCCCGATTGCTCACTTTGGCCGAGCGGCCAGCTCTAGAGTCTTGGTGGTTCTAAACTTCTTCCATTTAAGAATGATGGAGGCCACTGTATCCTTGGGGACCTTCAATGCTGCAGACATGTTTTGGTATCCTTCCCTAGAGCTGTGCCCTGACACAAGCCTGTCTCTGAGTTCTACGGACAATTCCTTCCACCTCATGGCTTGCAAAGCCAGGGTTGTGGGTTCGATTCCCACGGGGGGCCAGTATGAAAAATGTATGCACTCACTAACTGTAAGTCGCTCTGGATAAGAGCGTCTGCTAAATGACTAAAATATAAATGTAAAATGTTTTTGCTCTGACATGCACTGTCAACTGTGGGACCTTATATAGACAGGTGTGTGCCTTTCCAAATCATGTCCAATCAATTGAATTTACCACAGGTGGACTCCAATCAAGTTGTAGAAACATCTCAAGAGTGATCAATGGAAACAGGATGCACCCGAACTCAATTTCAAATCTCATAGCAAAGGGTCGGAATACGGTAAATAAGGTTTTTTGTTTTTGTTTTTTGTAATGTGCAAAAAAATCTAAAAACCTGTTTTTGCTTTGTCATTATGTGGTATTGTGTGTAGATGATCACATTTTTTTTAAATTCAATTTTAGAATACGGCTGTAACATAACAAAATGTGGAAAAAGTCAAGAGGTCTGAATACCTTCCAAATGCACTGTACATCATGATTATTTGTATTAATTGTGTGGCAATTGTTTTGCAAACTCTGCCATGACGTGCTGCAGCAGTAGGCCTAACAGCAGAAACATCGCTAGACTACCACATTAGTCTCTTGCTAGATGCGCAATTAAAGGGCAATTACACTCAAATCTACAAATGTTTTCCTTTTTCTTCCTAGTCCTCAAATTGTCTTCTGTGATTTTAGCTCAGAACATCAATTTTCGTTGTTTGTCTATGAATAATTGTAATATTGAGAGTAAAAAACAGAAGAAAAACAATCATAAACCAGGAAAGAAAATACATCTAATTTTATGGGCCCCACTTAAAAAGTAGTTTATTACCATTATTATACCAGCTATATTGACAGAAAACACACCTCTTGTACACCAATGACCCAGGGAAGAGTTGCAGGGTAGAGGAGAAGAATGTGCCTATTTGAAAGCTATAAAAAATATATGCAGTAGCTCATGATATGTTTCATTTTTTAAAGAAGCTCTCATGCAAAAAAAAAGGTTGGAGACCCCTGGTCTAGACTCTTACCTTCAGGGTTCAGGCTCCTCATGTTCCTGGTCTTCAGGGCGTTGTATGGCCGCACCTGGATCTGGTGTTCCAAGATGGAGTCTGGGAAACGTTCGAAGAACAGCTCATTGACTGCCATGTCAAATGTAGGTATGACTTCCTGCGATAGAGATATAGGAGAAACGTTATGAATCACCATTTTTATTGGTATGCCCACATCATTAAACATATTGTATCTCTATGGGTAGGCCCATGGTAATAAATTGCAGACAAAAATTTTGCAGATAAATATTACAGAAAACCGCCTGTGCTTGCCGTCACAATTTGATTTAATACGGTCATAAGCGAACATGTTTTAACTTCGCATTCATAGCTCACTATCCTCCATCAATATTAATGTTGGAGACCGTCTGGCACGTGTATGCGTGTGTATTTACCTGGGGGTAGGAGATGAGCTGCCTGTACAGGTCTGCATCAAAGGACTGCACATGGCTGCAGTTGACATTCAGCACAGGCTCACCAATCACACTGATCTAGAGGGACGACAGAAATGATAAGCAAAATGTTGAATTGCTAGTCTCAAGAATACCTCAAGAACATCAAATAGAAGAAATCCAGCAAAGGACTAGAGGTAAATGCTTGATCACTGTTCTTGGTGTCACACAGATGGGAGACCCTACCTCCTCCAGCTTCTGCATGTAGAGAGGCTCATTCAAGTCCAAACCAGCATTCTCATCCTCATTAGAAGTGGGGTCAATGAACCTCTGCAGGAATCGCTGTAGGAAAATGAACAACAGAAGCATTCAGATAACTTTATCTTCTATAGATCTAACAATAGATTTAACTAAACTTTTCTTTATCAATTACATCTTATTTATTTTTCTACACCAATGAAAGCACAGGCTTAACTTCCATACCTGAAACTTCTCCTTGCACGTTCCCACATTGACATCAGTGCCCCATATAACCAACTTCTGTCCCGCTGCCTGCTCACTGGCTACTGCACCATCTGCACTTGGCTGGTGGAGTAGAAAATGTCCTAAACTGTTAGAGATTTGCTAACGGTATCATTCAATATCTAAATAGCATTAGCTATTACAGATTTGCTAATGGTATCATTCTACAGTGGGGAAAAAAAGTATTTAGTCAGCCACCAATTGTGCAAGTTCTCACACTTAAAAAGATGAGAGAGGCCTGTAATTTTCATCATAGGTACACGTCAACTATGACAGACAAAATGAGGAAAAAATTTCCAGAAAATCACATTGTAGGATTTTTTATGAATTTATTTGCAAATTATGGTGGAAAATAAGTATTTGGTCAATAACAAAAGTTTCTCAATACTTTGTTATATACCCTTTGTTGGCAATGACACAGGTCAAACGTTTTCTGTAAGTCTTCACAAGGTTTTCAAACACTGTTGCTGGTATTTTGGCCCATTCCTCCATGCAGATCTCCTCTAGAGCAGTGATGTTTTGGGGCTGTCGCTGGGCAACACAGACTTTCAACTCCCTCCAAATATGTTCTATGGGGTTGAGATCTGGAGACTGGCTAGGCCACTCCAGGACCTTGAAATGCTTCTTACGAAACCACTCCTTCGCCCGGGCGGTGTGTCTGGGATCATTGTCATGCTGAAAGACCCAGCCACGTTTCATCTTCAATGCCC
Source organism: Coregonus lavaretus (assembly GCF_964263955.1). NCBI lineage: Eukaryota > Metazoa > Chordata > Actinopteri > Salmoniformes > Salmonidae > Coregonus > Coregonus lavaretus. The sequence goes on from NC_140010.1 coordinate 15,115,255, forward strand.
TTGCTGATGGAAGGTGGTTTTCACTCAAAATCTCACGATACATGGCCCCATTCATTCTTTCCTTTACACGGATCAGTCGTCCTGGTCCCTTTGCAGAAAAACAGCCCCAAAGCATGATGTTTCCACCCCCATGCTTCACAGTAGGTATGGTGTTCTTTGGATGCAACTCAGCATTCTTTGTCCTCCAAACACGACGAGTTGAGTTTTTACCAAAAAGTTCTATTTTGGTTTCATCTGACCATATGACATTCTCCCAATCCTCTTCTGGATCATCCAAATGCACTCTAGCAAACTTCAGACGGGCCTGGACATGTACTGGCTTAAGCAGGGGGACACGTCTGGCACTGCAGGATTTGAGACCCTGGCGGCGTAGTGTGTTACTGATGGTAGGCTTTGTTACTTTGGTCCCAGCTCTCTGCAGGTCATTCACTAGGTCCCCCCGTGTGGTTCTGGGATTTTTGCTCACCGTTCTTGTGATCATTTTGACCCCACGGGGTGAGATCTTGCGTGGAGCCCCAGATCGAGGGAGATTATCAGTGGTCTTGTATGTCTTCCATTTCCTAATAATTGCTCCCACAGTTGATTTCTTCAAACCAAGCTGCTTACCTATTGCAGATTCAGTCTTCCCAGCCTGGTGCAGGTCTACAATTTTGTTTCTGGTGTCCTTTGACAGCTCTTTGGTCTTGGCCATAGTGGAGTTTGAAGTGTGACTGTTTGAGGTTGTGGACAGGTGTCTTTTATACTGATAACAAGTTCAAACAGGTGCCATTAATGCAGGTAACGAGTGGAGGACAGAGGAGCCTCTTAAAGAAGAAGTTACAGGTCTGTGAGAGCCAGAAATCTTGCTTGTTTGTAGGTGACCAAATACTTATTTTCCACCATAATTTGCAAATAAATTCATTAAAAATCATACAATGTGATTTTCTGGATTTTTTTCCCTCATTTTGTCTGTCATAGTTGACGTGTACCTATGATGAAAATTACAGGCCTCTCTCATCTTTTTAAGTGGGAGAAATTGCACAATTGGTGGCTGACTAAATACTTATTTCCCCCACTGTATATCAATCTAGCATTAGCAGTTATAGATTTCCTGACTATCATTCTCCATATAGGAGTGTTTCCCTACTCACCGGCTCGGAGAGGAGGTCCACCTGGGGGGCCTTCCTGACGGAGCCCAGGTCAGGGCGCTGTCTGACTGGGGTGCCACGCACGCCACTGCGGGGGGTCCCCTCCACCCTGGAGCTAGGGGTCCCATACATCAGAGGGGAGCTCATGTCCACCTCACTGGGGAGAACTGGGGAGAAGAGGATAGGACATTGACATGACATTCAGAGTGATATCACAGTCAGCATCTCAGTTCATTTGTTTTTTTGCAGTTGTTCTGCACAAATGATCTGGGCCTGTATCCACAAAGCATCTCAGAGTAGAAGTGCTGATCTAGGATCTGTCCATATAATCATTTTCATTATGACCTAAAAGACTAAACTGATCCTAGATCAGCACTCCTATTCTGAGACGCTTTGTGGATACGGGCCCAGATGTCACAAAGCCTGGAGAAGTGTTTGTGTACCAGAAATGGCCATTTTTGCAACTACAAAAAGGACTATCTCAAATAGCATCCAGCAGCATTCTGTGTGTCAATGATGGTGAGGCGGTTACCTGAGCGACGTGGGCTGGAGAACAGAGAGGTGTCATGGACTGCAGGGCTGGCAATATCTGTGGCTGGAGATGTGGGCATGGCTGGCAGATCCCCGTTGGATGAGTCCTGACCTCGTCGCCGCTGGGAAGGAGGAGAGACCAGGCCATCACTGCTTGCTACAGAGACAGAAAAAATAAATATATCCGAGTCAACAAATCAACATAATCACTGTAAATATGGGTTATGGGACTCAGATAACGTTTCTGTACAACTTACGAGTGGCTGGAATGTTGTCCCTGCTGCGCTTGCTTCCACCGGGAGTTGATGTTGGTGAAGACATCCTGAATGATCACAGGTCCTAGAAATTAAATCTGGTTGATTAGCTAGAACAGTCAACAAAAACAAAAAGTTAAATACATACATGCGTCATTGACTCGTACAATAACATTATGCAACCAGCATGTAACATAGCTGAGTTGAGCTACAGTTAGCTAATAATAACAACGCCAGGCTAGTTATTGGTACTTGCATCTTTTTGACATGTGCAATGAAAGTGAAACAATGCATCCTACCCAGCTAGCTAACGTTAGCTAGCTAGCTAGCTAGCTGGGTAGTTGACTAGAAACTTCCGAAAAACGTGTAAACTATAAAGAAAATATTTATTCTAAATCCTTAACTAGTTACTTCCTCTACATACAGCATCATCATCCTAATCATGTTTAATTAAATACCATAATAGCTGGCATGTTCAAGACAACTGTAAACAGTAACGATAACTAGCTAGTAACGTTATAGAGTGCAAGACTGAGACACTCAGCCGAGGAAACCCAGTATAGTACTGAGCGATTTTACTTTAAGTCCCAAACACATATAGGTAATCTGAATTCGCTTTAATAACATAAAAGATTCAATACGAAATGACCCATGTAGTTAATTTAACTTTTGATACTTTAGAAATATCTTACAATTACTTTTCTTACCTTCTGTAGGATGTAGCTTTGTCGTGCCGCTGCAATGAATTTGGCGCGAAATTGTGGTTAGTACGTAATATTCCCGGGAAAATTTGCACCAATAGCAAAGCAAAACTATTGAGCGCTAACCATTAGCAGTTGCACATCGAGGGGGCTCAGGTGTTAATGTCTTAGATCAGTAAATACGGTTGTTAACATTTTTCATGAAGTAAATGAATAATTGTATTTGTTGTAGAATTTAATTATTATTTTCAAGACTAGACCCATTATTTTCATTGTAATAACTGTGTGTGTACCTAAAATGGCTGGGTAATCACACCCATTCTGATTTCGTTTCGCCCTACATATTTCCCACTCAGGGGCCATAGTGTCAATTTTTGCCAGAAGGTTGCATATGTGCCATGAGAAATGTCTACGTTTTCTGAATATCATCGCTGGAAAAAGACAGAATGCATATCCGTAGTTTTTCATGGGAATGACATGAAACATACATTCTGGGAACACATCAAACATGCAGAATTGCTCTTATAAGTAATTACTTTGCATTCCCTGCTATATAGTAATATATCAAATGAATAACAATTATAATTTCCAGGGCCATCATGGACATTGAATTTCATTCCCGTAGACAACTGCGTATTTTGAACAGCAATTGTTTAACACCAAATTTGTGAATACAAATATACTGAACAAAAATATAAACGCAACATGCAACAATTTCAAAGATTTTTTACAGTTCATATGAGGAAATCAGTCAATTGAAATAAAATAATTCGGCCCTAATCTATGGATTTCACTTGACTGGGCAGGGGTGCAGCCATGGGTGGGCCTTGGAGAGCATAGATCCACACACTTGGGAGCCAAGCCGACCCACTAGGGGTCCAAATATAATCCAAAAGTAGTGTGAAATGCACTCATAAGCAACATGTAAATAGATGTTTTTTCTGCTGGCGTTCTATAAAAACTCCCCCGTGTTCTGCCACCAATTTGCTCGCATCGCCCTCGTGCGGCAATGTTTGCAAACACAGAAAGGGTCTATAAACTCTGGCTTGGTAAACACTCGTAGTAAAGAGGCGACCACGTGATTCAAACTCGACTCTACTGGTTTGTCAAAGGGGGAGTTAAACCTTTGACGTAAGCAGGGGAAAGATACAAAATACACTCCGCGAAATACAGACGCTTCAGAGAAGTTAGATACAGATCATAACCTACAGTGACTATACAGCCACTATTTTAGGATAAACCTAAACACCACTTGAAAGAAGCAACGGTGTGGAAAAGGAAGATAAGCTCCAGTAATACAGAGTGAGCGTGATACATTGTTGCATTGTATCAAGCTTGTTACAACTACCTGGCTACTAACGAAATCTATTGACGTCTGATCCCACGACCGCAGAAAGCAGAGTCCATGTGCGACATATACAGCCTGGATTATCAGTGCTTGTCTCCACAATGCAACATGAGTTGGGCGGTGGAGCCTACCAACTTCTACGACAACAATCAGCTGTGCAGCGGTCTCCAGGGGGTCTGCAAACCAGGTAGAGGTGATCATGCCACGGGCGAGGAAAGCACCATGGCCAAGCTAAGGACAGCCCCTGCAATGTACGACGACGAGAGTGCCATCGACTTCAGCTCCTACATCGAGTCGATGACAGCAGTGCCACATCTGGAACTCTGCAACGATGAACTTTTCCTTGACTTATTCAACACTGTGAAGCAAGAAAAGACCGACTTATGCATGCCAGCCTCGACTACGTCGTCCAGCAACATGCAACATATGTCAAGTTGTTCAACCAACGCATACGCACTTGGAAGCCAAAAAGAGTTCGAGAGGAAGCTCAAGGGGGGATTTGAGAAGGGGGGCATCAGCGCACCGATCAAGCAGGAATCGGACTGGAGCGAGAGTGACAAGTCCTCGTCGTTACCTTCCCAGATAGAAACCTGCGAAAAGACCTCCGTGAGCCGTCTCATGGGACAACCAACTCCGCCAACAACCCCAGAGCCCCTCTCAAGCCACTCCAGTGTCAGCTCAGCCCAGTCTTCCCCTCGGAAGGTCGGCAAGGTCAGAGGGAAAAATAATGTTGACAGGTACAGTCATGAGTACCACCAGAGACGCGAGAGGAATAACGTTGCTGTGAGGAAAAGCAGGGACAAGGCAAAGCAACGCAACGTGGAAATGCAGCAAAAGATGCTTGAACTGGGTTCAGAGAATGACAGATTACACAAAACCATCGATCAGCTAAACCGTGAGCTCACTGGGCTGAGGGATTTCTTCAAGCAGCTTCCCAATCACAACTCCTCGTTTGTGGGGACCACGGGTGGGGACAGCCGGTGACAAATTGTCACTTTCTAATGAACTGAACTGAACTTTTGAAATACATACCTCAACACACTTTTATTACCATCTGTGTAACAGATGCATTACAAACAAGCTTACATTTATGGCACTGGAAATGTACTGGAAACCGGATGCCTACCCCCATATTGCTGCCGTAATCTTTTTTGGGAAAAATGTTTTTGTATATTAAATTATTTTACCACTTAATTTACATATTGTTATAGCAGATATGATACGTTTCATAATTCCAAACTTTGTATAAGACCCAGAGCATGCTCGAATTTTTATATAGTTTGTATTAAAAAAAAAACGTGAAATATGTCTATATGGAATCTCTAATAAAAGTGCTGAAAAGTCATACAAATCAACTGGTCTATGTGTGTGTTTGGGATGCAGAGATTATTAGTACACATCAGTGATTATAAATGACTTGGCATGGTTAAAGTGGGTTTTATGTGGATCTGGTGGTGCCAAGAATCTACCTCAGTTGGAGTTGGGCCACATCTGTAGAATGATATTTTCACAGCTATTTGAATAAAGTACAGAAAAAGGATAAAACAAATAACTATATATACACTTTAACATAATACAATGTTTATTGACTGAGTATAAGCACCATTCATCTTCAGAGATATATTAGGAGGTAGATATTCTAGGAAACACAGAGAAACGTGTGGCTATTTACAGCAAACAGGCATATTTTACAGTCACCAGTTGGACCCACGTGGGCCAAGTTTGACATATGTTGCTCCTCTGGTCTGTCAGTTCTAACCTTGTGCTATCACGTCCTGGGTCCTAACGTATCAGTAACACACAAACAGATCAATTTTTTCACAGATTATTCACATTCTGTACAGAGAGAGCCTGTGGGGCAGGGGCCAGGCTGGTCTGGGCTGAGGAGGCCTCCGTCTTACAGATTGATTTCATGGGGTCCCACTCCTCACTTTGACAGCCTCAGAGGCAGATGTCTTCCAGGCCGACGCACAGGGCAGGTTTCCTGGTGATCACACAGACGTATGCGATGAGGGGGCCTACCTCCCTCCCCAACACATTCTCCACCTCGTAACCTGGAAACTCCAGCACATGGGCAATCAAAACCTAACCATGGATCTATAGTTAGGCTATGGTCTTACATACAAGTTAGACATGCTCAATGAGAACAACAGTTGGGGCTAAGCTAACCATCAAATGTCAATGTTACTCTTATCATATAGTTTCTGACGACAAAACACAGTATTGTTATTATTCGATTGGCGGGGGGAAAACACCCAATGCAAAAATTCAATACACAATATATGTATTGGGTACTGTATGTGGTGCTGATCCACTTCAGTTAACCTGGATTATTGGGTTGCCCTGATTCTCAATAATGGATGTAAGCCAAGAATATACCAAGAATGCTGGATGGTATTTGATGGTCAGAGCCATACATTTAGATATATGGCTTTGATGGTGGTATGTGGTGATACTGGTGGTTGTATATTAGAACGCAATATAGATCCAACTTCAGCGACACTATTATCATATGGCTTCTCTTACAGTATTGATCTGTGTGAGTGAGTCAGGCCATTGTTCTAAACAGATCGCTTATCACAGTCTAACTATGGGATATTGGACAGATGACAATGATGTCACTGTGTCAGCAAACATACTGAGTCTGTTCTGACACATGGGAGGATCCAGATGCTGTACAGGTGCACTTACCCACACTTAACTGAAAGATAAGCACTGTCTACATCAATAAAAGGAAGGTAATGTACCGTATATTACATAACAGGTGAGCGAGAGAAAACTCACCTCATGGCCAGAGGCTGCAGAGTTCAACACAGACTTGATGGTGCTCTGCTGGAACTAGAAAACAGCAGAGAGAGATGATAATCGCCATACTAGGTATTTGAATGGTCTGTACTGGACCATCAAACTACAGTTCTTCATATATTACAGCACATGTATTATAAGAATGTTATAAGATATTATAAGCATGGACTTTATTTCAGAGCGTTTTTCAACAGTTTCACATTCCCATAACGATATGATCGAAGACTTTATTTGACAGCGACACTGTAAGAAAATACAGAAGTATGAGGATACCCTTCAAGTAATAAGATGTTTTGAGCTCACACCTTGATTAAGATTAGATTTGATCAACCTTCCCTTTCTGCTACTATATGCTTATACACTGCTATCACACATTGAAATACAGACATTTGCCGATACACATTCACATAACTAAAACTCTAAATCCCAGACTCTCACCAGCGAATCACAAGCCACACCATGGAATGCTTGACTGGAGACAACACAGACATAAGGTGTTATAATGCAGATGACTTCAAATTTCAACCATAATACCGAAGTTCCCTCTGGGAAAAATTCAGTTATTATATTCTATTATATTGGTAAACCAATAAGATTCAATCAGTTTATTAGGCTTATCCACAATAGCTCATCAGCAGGTGCATTGAAGACACAGCCTTTGGGGTGCCATCTCCAAGCGGTCGCTCCCACACAAGCTGCAGACTGGCCAGGAGTAGGCCGTGTCTTCATCCACACCAACTATCACACCCTGCAAACACCAACAAAACCATCAGCACCAGCCAGAGAAACAAACCACTACAGGACACCACACTGACTAACCTGGCTCACATAGGCAAGGAACATGGGCGGAAACTGAGACTTAGTGGTGTAAACATCTTATCAATATTCCACAGTGGTTTGGCTTAAAAACTAAAGATATAACAAGCTCTATAAGGAAATACATGTTTTATTCTTATCTGTGAGATGATCTGGATAGCAAGCGTTTACTCCCTTAACCGAACTGACACAATTTCAGTTAACGACCCGAGATGTGGCCCAACACACACAAACACTCGTACACACACGCACACCACCTTATGTAAGTTACAGTGCCTTCAGAAAGTATTTTCCCTAAAGAATTTGTCTTAGAGCCTCAATTTAAAATGGATTAAATTGAGATTTTGTATCACTGATCTACACACAATACCCCATAATGTGAAAGTGGAATTATGTTTTTAGAAAATTGTACAAATTATTTAAAAATGAAAAGCTGAAATGTCTTGATTCAATAAGTATTCAACCCCTTTGTTATGGCAAGCCCAAATACGTTCAGGAGTAAAAATGTGCTTAACAAGTCACATAATAAGTTGCATGGGTTCACTCTGTGTGCAATAGTAGTGTTTAACATGATTTCTTGAATGACTACCTCATCTCTGTACCCCACACATACAATTATCTGTAAGGTCCCTCAGTCGAGCAGTGAATTTCAAACAGATTCAACATAAGACCAGGGAGGATATCCAATGCCTCACAAAGAAGGGCAGCTATTGGTAGATGGGTAAAAACAAAAAAAAGCAGACATTGAATATCCCTTAGAGCATGGTGAAGTTATTAATTACACTTTGGATGGTGTATCAATACCCTAGTCACTACAAAGATACAGGCGTCCTTCCTAACTCAGTTGCTGGAGAGGAAGGAAATCATTCAGGGATTTCACCATGAGATCAATGGTGACTTTAAAACAGTTACAGAGTTTAATGGCTGTGATAGGAGAAAACTGAGGATGGATCAACATCATTGTAGTTACTCCACAATACTAACCTGAATGACAGAGTGAAAAGAAGGAAGCCTGTACAGAATACAAATTATATACACTGGAGTTGCTTACCAAGACGACACTGAATGTTCCCGAGTGGCCTAGTTACAGTTTTGACTTAAATCTGCTTGACAATCTATGGCAAGACTTGAAAATGGCTGTCTAGTAATGATCGACAACCAACTTGACAGAGTTTGAAGAATTATAAAAATAATAATGTGCAAATATTGTACAATCTAGGTGTACAAAGCTCTTAGAGATTTACCCAGAAAGACTCAGAGCTGTAATAGCTGCCAAAGGTGATTCTAACATGTATTGACTCGGGGGTGTGAATACTTATGTAAATGGTAATAATACTGCATTTCATTTTCAATAAATTTGCAAACAATTCTTACAAACATGTTTTCATTTTGTCATTATGGGGTATTGTGTTGAGATGGGTGAAAAACAAATCAATTTAATCAATTTTGAATTCAGCCTGTAACACAACAAAATGTGGAATAAGTCAAGGGATATGAATACTTTCTGAGGGCACCGTAGATCATTTCCAACTTGATTAAAAAAACTCTGAGCCTTCCCACAGAGCCAGGCAAGCTGCCAGAAGTTACTTACGAGTGTAGATAAAGATATATTATACCCTATTCAATACTACAGAGCCAAGCAGAGCTGTACCGTGCTGGCCTGGTTACCATAGTGGCTGGAACCGTGCAGGAAAGGAACATTTGAAGAAGCAAAAAACGATCTGAGCCAGGACAGCATGGTTCGGGTTGGTGTAAATGTGCGATTCAGGCATTGGTGTTTGTTGTATTATTCAGCCAGCTGATCAAACATGGAAGACCAGTGAGGGAGTCCTGAACTAATCCAGAGGGTTCACAGTTTCACCTTTGATCTCTCCTGTGACACAGGATGTTAACAGATGCTTCTTATCGTGATTTACTCAACTTTCCCTACATTTGCATTTAAAATAGACTGTAGTGTAGACAGACAGTGAATGGATTTTGTGCCAGTATCTTAAGGGCTTAAGTTATTCTGTAGTTTGATTTGATCACTTAAAGGAAAACTCCACCCAAAAACTATCTTTTGGTATTTGTTTCATCAGTCCATTGTTGATATAGTCCCAAAATGTTTTGCATGTCAGCATTCACATTTTCAAGATATGTAACTGTCAAAATACAGAAATCTGGCATCATCACATGATGCAAAATGCATCATACAGGCCAGATTTGAAAACTTGATTGATGACATACAAAACATTTTGGGACTATATCAACAATGGACTAATGAAACAAACACCAAAATATAGTTTTTGGGTGGAGTTTTCTTTTAATCAGATTAATATCAGCATCATTGGAAGGGTGTCTATTATCTCTTAATTACCGTTAGTAAATAGAGAAAGAGCAGCTTCTCCTGAGTGATAAGTCATTCAATAAACACATACCAAAACATATTGGATTAACCCAATAAAAAGAATACAAACCAAGTCAATTTTACTCACAAATGACTTTGCATTTATACCAACAAGGTTTGAGTGTTAAAAAGTACATTCCTTGAATTATTTGTTATTCAGTCCACAGCTAGCTATATTGGTGGGCCTTAAAAGTTTGTCAGAATCAGTGGCTCAACTGCTTGAGGGAAACTGTGAATAACAGCGGAAGAACACAGTGCATTCGACTAACCACAAGAACGCCTCTCTGTTTCTCACAAAGCAACACATACAAATAAGCTACAGCCACAAAACACTCAAAATAACAACTGTTTGTCTTTCTGTAACAAAACAACATCTGGGCCAACCCTGACAAATAATTTATTAAGGTGGAGAGCATGACTTTCAAGCCACAAAGGTGAATGACGTGTACAGTATATACAGTGGGGGAAAAAAGTATTTAGTCAGCCACCAATTGTGCAAGTTCTCCCACTTAAAAAGATGAGAGAGGCCTGTAATTTTCATCATAGGTACACGTCAACTATGACAGACAAATTGAGAAGAAAAATCCAGAAAATCACATTGTAGGATTTTTTATGAATTTATTTGCAAATTATGGTGGAAAATAAGTATTTGGTCACCTACAAACAAGCAAGATTTCTGGCTCTCACAGACCTGTGACTTCTTCTTTAAGAGGCTCCTCTGTCCTCCACTCGTTACCTGTATTAATGGCACCTGTTTGAACTTGTTATCAGTATAAAAGACACCTGTCCACAACCTCAAACAGTCACACTCCAAACTCCACTATGGCCAAGACCAAAGAGCTGTCAAAGGACACCAGAAACAAAATTGTAGACCTGCACCAGGCTGGGAAGACTGAATCTGCAATAGGTAAGCAGCTTGGTTTGAAGACATCAACTGTGGGAGCAATTATTAGGAAATGGAAGACATACAAGACCACTGATAATCTCCCTCGATCTGGGGCTCCACGCAAGATCTCACCCCGTGGGGTCAAAATGATCACAAGAACGGTGAGCAAAAATCCCAGAACCACACGGGGGGACCTAGTGAATGACCTGCAGAGAGCTGGGACCAAAGTAACAAAGCCTACCATCAGTAACACACTACGCCGCCAGGGACTCAAATCCTGCAGTGCCAGACGTGTCCCCCTGCTTAAGCCAGTACATGTCCAGGCCCGTCTGAAGTTTGCTAGAGTGCATTTGGATGATCCAGAAGAGGATTGGGAGAATGTCATATGGTCAGATGAAACCAAAATATAACTTTTTGGTAAAAACTCAACTCGTCGTGTTTGGAGGACAAAGAATGCTGAGTTGCATCCAAAGAACACCATACCTACTGTGAAGCATGGGGGTGGAAACATCATGCTTTGGGGCTGTTTTTCTGCAAAGGGACCAGGACGACTGATCCGTGTAAAGGAAATAATGAATGGGGCCATGTATCGTGAAATTTTGAGTGAAAACCTCCTTCCATCAGCAAGGGCATTGAAGATGAAACGTGGCTGGGTCTTTCAGCATGACAATGATCCCAAACACACCGCCCGGGCAACGAAGGAGTGGCTTCGTAAGAAGCATTTCACGGTCCTGGAGTGGCCTAGCCAGTCTCCAGATCTCAACCCCATAGAAAATCTTTGGAGGGAGTTGAAAGTCCGTGTTGCCCAGCGACAGCCCCAGAACATCACTGCTCTAGAGGAGATCTGCATGGAGGAATGGGCCAAAATACCAGCAATAGTGTGTGAAAACCTTGTGAAGACTTACAGAAAACGTTTGACCTGTGTCATTGCCAACAAAGGGTATATAGCAAAGTATTGAGAAACTTTTGTTATTGACCAAATACTTATTTTCCACCATAATGTGCAAATAAATTCATTAAAAATCCTACAATGTGATTTTCTGGATTTTTTTTCCTCATTTTGTCTGTCATAGTTGACGTGTACCTATGATGAAAATTACAGGCCTCTCTCATATTTTTAGGTGGGAGAACTTGCACAATTGGTGGCTGACTAAATACTTATTTTCCCCACTGTATACTGACTGAGAACATGCAAAGAGAGTAAGGTGGTGTTTCTGGGCTCAGGGGATCCCGCCTCACAGGCTGTGGTAAAGCCTGGGGCTGGGCTTGAGGTTGAGGCTGAGGTAAGTACTGGGTCTGGGACAATGGTAGTGACCATGGGCCCACTGTGCTCTCAGTATCTGGGCAGCACACAGATACCAGAGGCTGTAGCTGCACAACTGACTGCTCCACACACAGGATCACACCTGAACATGGAGAGAAATAATGGCATAGCATCATAAAAAAGTAGTTTGAACCTGACATTGGAGGTGCTAAAAGACAACAACCTTGCACTTGTCTTTTCCTAATAGCAGTGACTTAGCAGATATTTTCTTTATTGAGAAAATGTACTTACTACGACTGTGATATGTGGTTGTCTCACCTAGCAATCTTAAGATGAATGCACTAACTAAATTGCTCTGGATAAGAGTGTCTGCTAAATTACTAAAATGTAAAATGTGCTGCATGGTGCCCCACCCGGGCTGCTGCTGCTCCTGCAGACTGGGCTCAGTTACCACCAGCCAAACCTCCTCTGGGCTCTGATCCACATCACTACTTGGAAGAATGGAGGGGAGAGGGATGGGTGGAGAGAGAGAGAGAGAGTGGGGGATGGGGATAGTGGGTTTCATTCATATATCAGCCAAGATCATAATAAAGAGAGCAAGAGAAAAAGGGAGAGGGGATCAGTCATTACTGCAGATTAATAGTGAGAGAGATAGACAGAGAGAGACAGAGAGAGATAGACAGAGAGAGACAGAGAGAGATAGACAGAGAGAGACAGAGGGAGAGAGACAGAGAGAGAGAGAGGGAGAGAGAAAGAAATGAGCGTGAGAGACTATGAGCTTACTTGGAAAGTACAATTCTAAGTGCGCAGCACTCCCTTATGTGCTGCCTCAATACACACACACACACACACACACACACACACACACACACACACACACACACACACACACACACACACACACACACACACACACACACACACACACACACACACACACACACACCTGCTGACTCCAGTCCCTTAGGCAGTGTAAGACACTTATTAAGTGTCTTAGTGAATAAACACGTTTCTGTCTATCTGTTTGTGCATCAAATAAAAAGCATGAGGCTCTGCTGGCTCAGTGTGGTTGCTCTGATTCATTTACTTGATGACTGGCATGAAAAACAGAGTGGTATAGACAGAAAGCGTTTTTCTCCCTCCCAGAGGTCAAAGTGTAAAGGTTTCACTGATCAATGGTAAAGAATGCCTGGTAGATAGGTTAGTATGCATACAGATAGTGAAGGCTGCTCTCTACGTCAGTTGTTGCCTCTTGTCTTATCAACAGTCAGTTCAAATCACAAGCGTCTGTCCACCACAGCAGGACGTGATCATATTCCTGTAAACTATTCATTTGATTTACATCTACACATCTCTAATACGATACATATCACAGATGACAGTTTCTCAGTGATGTCTATACATTCTTATTGAATTCCAAGATGCATTTGAAAGTACCTGCATTCTTTTGTGGATGACAGCTACAGCGATGGCTGCTGAGCTCACACTGAAACATATAACAGGTAGTTACTTACTACAATTCATATTTGATTTCTACTGGTTCAAGAAAGAGTCAGAGTAAAGGAAAAATGTGTAATCTGGTGTTAACAACTCAATACATGTTTGGAGGAATAATACAGGAGGTAAAAACAAAGAGGAGAGATGAAAGCATCTCAAACTGTTGAGTTGGGTTAGACTTCCGTTTTGTGTGTGTACAGTTGAAGTCGGAAGTTTACATACACCTTAGCCATACATTTAAACTCAGTTTTTCACAATTCCTGACATTTAATCCTAGTAAAAATTCCCTGTCTTAGGTCAGTTCGGATCACCACATTTAAACTCAGTTTTTCACAATTCCTGACATTTAATCCTAGTAAAGATTCCCTGTCTTAGGTCAGTTAGAATCACCACTTTATTTAAAGAATGTGAAATGTCAGAATAATAGTAGAGAGAATTATTTGTTTCAGCTTTCATTTCTTTCATCACATTCCCTGCGGGTCAGAAGTTTACATTCACTCAATTAGTATTTGGTAGCATTGCCTTTAAATTGTTTAACTTGGGTCAAACGTTTCGGGTAGTCTTCCACAAGCTTCCCACAATTAGTTGGGTGAATTTTGGCCCATTCCTCCAGACAGAGCTGGTGTAACTGAGTCAGGTTTGTAGGCCTCCTTGCTCGCAGACGCTTTTTCAGTTCTGCCCACACATTTTCTATAGGATTGAGGTCAGGGCTTTGTGATGCCACTCCAATACCTTGACTTTGTTGTCCTTAAGCCATTTTGCCACAACTTTGGAAGTATGCTTGGGGTCATTGTCCATTTGGAAGACCCATTTGTGACCAAGCTTGAACTTCCTGACTGATGTCTTGAGATGTTGCTTCAATATATCCACATAATTTTCCTTCCTCATGATGCCATCTATTTTGTGAAGTGCAACAGTCCCTCCTGCAGCAAAGCACCCACACAGCATGATGCTGCCACCCCCGTGCTTCACGGTTGGGATGGTGTTCTTCGGCTTGCAAGCATCCCCCTTTTTCCTCCAAACATAACGATGGTCATTATGGCCAAACAGTTCTGTTTTTGTTTCATCAGACCAGAGGACATTTCTAAAAAAAGTACGATCTTTGTCTCTATGTGCAGTTGCAAACCGTAGTCTGGCTTTTTTATGGCGGTTTTGGAGCAGTGGCTTCTTCCTTCCTGAGCGGTCTTTCAGGTTATGTCGATATAGGACTGGTTTTACTGTGGCTATAGATACTTTTTTACCCGTTTCCTCCAGCATCTTTACAAGGTCCTTTGCTGTTGTTCTGGGATTGATTTGCACTTTTCCCACCAAAGTACGTTAATCTCTAGGATGAGTGGTATGACGGCTGCGTGGTCCCATGGTGTTTATACTTGCGTACTATTGGTTGTACAGATGAACATGGTACCTTCAGGTCGTTTGGAAATTTCTCCCAAGGATGAACCAGACTTGTGGAGGTCTAAAAAAAATGTCTGAGGTCTTGGATGATTTTTTATTTATTTTTTCCCATGTTGTCAAGCAAAGAGGCACTGAGTTTGAAGGTAGGCCTTGAAATACATCCACAGGTACACCTCCAATTGACTCAAATAATGTAAATTAGCCTATCAGAAGCTTCTAAAGCCATGACATCATTTTCTGGAATTTTCCAAGCTGTTTAAAGGCACAGTCAACTTAGTGTATGTAAACTTCTGACCCACTGGAATTGTGATACAGTGAATTATAAGTGAAATAATCTGTCTGTAAACAATTGTTGGAAAAATTACTTGTTTCATGCACAAAGTAGATGTCCTAAACGACTTGCCAAAAACTATAGTTTGTTAACAAGAAATTTGTGGCGTGGTTGAAAAACGAGTTTTAATGACTCAAACCTAAGTGTATGTAAACTTCCGACTTCAACTGTATATGTATACGTGTGTGTGTGTGTGTGTGTATGTATGTATGTATGTGTGTCACTAGTTACCTGCAGTATGTTTCAGGGTTTGTTGTGTAGGAGGCAGGTATAGAGGGGATAAAGGCTGTCGACTTCCAAGGTCTTTGCTGTTTGAACATAAAAGAGATTGACTGCCGACCCTCTGTTCAGAGGTGCTACGTACTGTCGGCAGGCAAACATTTGACAATCCAACCGGTGTGGCTTTAATTCAGTCAGTTCTCATAGGCAGTTTCTTATGCTCACATAAATGAACCATAATACCATGGGTTCTCTATATAAATGAGAGGGGCATCACAGGTGGCCAGAGGCTGTCTATCAGGTTTAAGAGTCTGGTACACCTGTGAGAGAGAAGATGAAGAAGACAGTGAGGTACAAGCTATACAGAGAGGGAGGTGCAACAACATCACAGTTGTTTTCACTTCTATGGAATCACAGATCTGTTAAGACAGGGCACTTTATAGTTTCACAGAATCAACAGAAAGCATGCTGAGACTGGTGCGATACACACACACCTCCCTTTATCACTATCAATCTCACACACACTGAAAAGAGGAACATAGAACAAACACCCTATGTAAATCACATACAAAAACAAGTATAGCTTCTATTGGTTTCAATTGACAATTTGAGGGTTTGGATGTTGCAAAACATTTTAAAAAAACAATACCATCCCCACCCCAAAAACAAAATAAATGAAACTCAGTGTGTGAAAGGTGGAGTTGGTGCTACTATTCCTCCTCCTGCTGTCACTCAGTCTGTTGTTAGGAACCAGTTCCCCAGGTCCTAATCAAAGCGTATCTGTGTACATAACTGGCTCTGCAGCCCAGGCTGGTACAACAGGTCAGGGTAAAGACTGAGCTCACCTCACACATCATTTTGTTACTGAGATCTGATTGTAGCATTATTGTAGCTTTCTACAAGTGGGAGTATGTGAGTACTGAAAAGGGGGAGTCAAGGACAACAGTAACATTTGTCATAATGACTAGACATGATTATAGCAGCTTTATGTAATTGTTAATTTAATGATGGTTAAAATGTGGAGGTTTTTAAGTGCCAACACATTATCAATAACACTTGTTTAAGCCTTGATAGAGAGGCGTTTAAAAAGACTGAACATCAGCTATTGTATATGACATGGATGTTTTATTTTGCACAGTATAAAATGGTGGCTACATGTGTTTGGCACAATCCCAAATTGACCCCTAAACCCTACGCACTTCTGGAGATCTGAGAGAATTTAACAGGTGTACGCAATATGGTTATCACACCACCTTGACCTCTGAAAGGCTAGGTGGAAGTTTCACCATATCGCTTTCACCTGTCCAATCCTCTCAGATCTCCACATGTGCAGTGGGTGTAGGGTGTAGGGGTCGATTTGGGATTGGGCCTTTGTTTTTGCTCCTGAAGGTGATATATCCACCATGGCTGACTGTAAACAACACCCTGCAGCATTATGGGATGCTGTCCGGCAAACCGGGATGATTCCAGAAGTAAATTAAGATGAGCACGCACTCTAACCCCTCCTCTAAATGTCCCCACACCAGTTCTCCAAACTGTTACTAATCTGAGCTCCTGACTGTGGAAAGTAACTCATAGGTCCAGTGCGTGCACCGATGATGTATCACTTTACATGTAAACATGGGACAGTGACATGGCAGGATGATCAGCGGGCGGCCATCTTGAACTCAGGTTGGAAAGTTCTTATGAGAGGTACATAGGTTAAATGAGGGCAGTGGAAACTGTCCATGGCTTTCATATCGCCGACACATTTGGCAGCTATCATACATTCACAGTTCACACCTGTTTTTGTAGCTTTAGCTTCAGGCTCAGATATCAGATATCACAGGCCTTAGCCCAGAGCTGTGTTAGCCCTGCTAGGGAGACTCGCAAATAATCACCAAAATCTTAATACATACACGTGTACAGGAAAATACAAACCTTGGACTAACTATAGTCTGTATCCCTGAGTTGAAGTTCAGGTGAAATGGCCTACATTATTTGGTGTGTGTGTGTGTGTGTGAGTCTGTGTCCGTAGGTGTGTGTGCGACTCTCTCCGACTTCCTGGTGTAGAGGGGAAGGAGGTCTTGGCAGGGCAGGGTGTGGAGCTGGACCACACTGAACATCCCCTAGCCGTCCTGGACCAGCGCACACAGCCTAAGACCAATCCACAAAGAAACAGGGAGAATGGAGTGAAATAAACTGAGGGTTGCAAGAAAAGGATGTTGTTTACCAGTCCATTGTCTATCATTTAAAATCTGTATTCGTATAATAATTGGTGTTGGTGATAGCGTAAGAATATAATATTAATTGAACAAACATTCTGAACCAAACCCACTGTTTTGAACCAAGCCCAAAACCACTGCTTTGAACCAAACCCAAACCCACTGCTTTGTGAATAGGGCTAATGTTGAAGTGTGTGAGGTTGGTGGCTGGTTTGACAGGCTGGCTGCTGAGAGAGAGGACCTTTGGCCTAGTAAACAAGATGTGCTGCACTGCTACTGCATACTGCTGCTCCCAGCGACCAAGGAGTAAAAGGACATAGCAGGAGTTACTAGGAGGTATCAGAAAGAGTTACTAGGACTAACAGAGGGATATCAGAGGGAGTTTGCAGGAGGAGTTACCAGGACTAACAGAGGGATATCAGAGGGAGTTAGCAGGAGTTATTAGGAGGTGTCAGAAAGAGTTACTAGGACTAACAGAGGGATATCGGAAGGAAGTTAGCAGGAGGAGTTACTAGGACTAACAGAGGGATTGTGGCAGGTGATTTCGGACGGAGTCAGGCGCAGGAGGGTAAATCACAGAATATACAGTTTAATCAGGAACACAGCGATACGCATCAATGCGTAATACACTCCTTGGAGAAAACAAGGCACACAGGTGAATATCCCGGCGATACGAATACAAAGTAGCTCCACCGAGCTATAATACCTCCACAATAAACAATCACACACAAAGACAAGGGGGCAGAGGGAACACTTATACAGGTACTGATGAGGGTTAATGAACCAGGTGTGTGTAATAAACAAAACAAAACTAATGGAATGATGAGATGAGGCACGGCAGTGGCTAGAAGAACGGTGACGATGAACGCCGAAGCCTGCCCGAACAAGGAGGGGAGGCAGCTTCAGAGGAAGTTGTGACAGTACCCCCCCCCCCCCCCACACACTTGACGCGCAGCTCCAGCAGCACGCCGACACCGGCCTTTGGGACGGCCAGGAGGATGCGGAGCAGGTGGAAATCCCGCAACAGGGAGGGATCGAGGATATCCCTTACCGGGACCCAGCACTGCTCCTCCAGACCGTACCCCTCCCCCTCCACGAGGTACTGAAGGCCCCCCACCCGACGCCTCGAATCCAGGATGGAACGGACTTGGGTATGCCGGGGCCCCCTCGATGTCCAGAGAGGGCGGAGGGACCTCCCGCACCTCAGACTCCTGGAGCGGACCAGCCACCACCGGCCTGAGGAGAGACACATGTAACGAGGGGTTAATACGGTAATCTGGAGGGAGTAGTAACCTATAGGTAACCTCGTTTATTCTCCTCAGAACTTTGAACGGCCCCACAAACTGCGGGCTCAGCTTCCAGCAGGGCAGGCAGAGGGGCAGATTCCGAGTCGAGAGCCAGACCCGATCACCCGGTACAAAGACCGGGGCCTCACTGCGGTAGCGCTCAGTGTTGGCCTTCTGGCGACACACGGCGCGCTGGAGGTGGACGTGAGCAGCGTTCAACGTCTCCTCCGCACGCCAAAAACCAGTAATCCAGAGCTTCGGTCTGGCTCTGATGCCACGGTGCCAGAACCGGCTAATAACCTAAAACACATTAAAATGGTGATAGGTTAGTGGAGGAGTGGCAGAGAGAGTTCTGGGCATATTCGTCCCATGGCAAGAACACCGACCACTCCCCCGGCTGGTCCTGGCAGTAGGACCACAGGAACCTACCCACATCCTGATTCACCCGTTCCACCTGCCCATTAGACTCAGGGTGAAACCCAGAGGTCAGGCTGACCGAGACCCCCAGACGTTCCATGAACGCCTTCTAGACCCTAGATGTAAACTGGGGTCCCCATTCAGACGCTATGTTCTCTGGCACCCCGTAGTGCCAGAAGACGTGAGTAAACAGGGCCTCCGCAGTCTGCAGGGCCATGGGGAGACCGGGCAGAGAAAGTAAGCAGCAGGCTTAGAAAAGCGGTTCACAACGACCAGGATGGTGGTGTTACCCTGAGAGAGGGGAAGATCAGTGAGAAAGTCAATACACAAGTGGGAGATGGCCGTTGTGGAACTGGTAAGGGATGTAACTTACCCACTGGGAGGTTAGTTAACCCTAACCCTAACCCTAACCCTTTCTCTGGGCGCACACCGGGCAGGAGGAGACATACACCCTCACGTCCTTAGCCAAGGTAGGCCACCAGTACTTCCCGGTCAGGCAGCGCACTGTACGAACGATACCTGGGTGACCAGAGGAGGGGGACGTGTGTGCCCAATAGATCAGACGGTCACGGAGAAGAGATGGCACGTACCGCAGCCCAGCTGGGCACTGAGGTGGAGATGGCTCTGTGCTTAATGTCCGCTCTATGTCCACGTCCACCGCCCACACTACCGGCGCCACAATGCAGGAGGCCGGGAGTATGGGGGTGTTGTCTATGGGCCTCTCCTCTGTGTCGTACAGCTGTGACAGTGCGTTTGCCTTCACGTTCTTTGTACCCGGTATGTAGGACAGTGTAAAATCAAACCGGGTGAAGAACAGGGCCCACCTAGCCTGGCAAGGGTTCAGCCTCCTCGCTGCCCAGATGTACTCCAGGTTACGGTGGTCAGTCCAGACGAGGAAAGGGTGTTTCGCCCCCTCGAGCCAGTGCCTCCACACGGTCAGGGCTCCCAACAGCTCCCGATCACCAACGTCGTAGTTCTGCCCTGCCAGGCTGAGCTTCTTAGAGAAGAAGGCACAGGGGCGGAGCTTGGGTGGTGCGCCCGAGCGATAAGATAGGACAGCGCATATCCCTACCTCGGATGCATCCACCTCCACTACGAATGATAATGATGGATCGGTATGGGCCAGCACCGGGGATGAGGTGAACAGAGCCCTCAGGTTACTGAAAGCCCTGTCAGCCTCAGCAGACCAGCGGAGCCGGGACGGCCCACCCTTCAACAGAGAGGTGATGGGAGCTGCGACCTTGCCAAAGCCCCGGATAAACCTCAGACAGTAATTGGCAAAGCCAATAAAGCGCTGCACCTCCTTTACCGTGGTTGGAGTCGGCCAATTACGCATGGCTGAAATGCGATCTCCCTCCATCTCCACACCTGAGGTGGTGATGCGGTATCCGAGGAAGGAGACGGACTGTTGGAAAAACAGACACTTTTCTGTCTTGGCATAAAGGTAATGTTCCAACAGTCGGCCCAGCACTTTGCAAACCAGGGACACATGCTCGGCGTGCGTAGCGGAAATACACCAGAATGGCATCGATGTAGACCACCACACCGCGACCAAGCATGTCCCAAAACACCTCGTTCACAAAGGACTGGACTCCTGTTGGACATGTTGTCAGAAACCACTGCAGAGTCTCACCTGATGGAGAAGGAGCTGGAAGAGGTGTGAGGGGAACGGCACCTCCTTACCTTCAGGCTCTGATCAGACCCTACACCCAAACAAGGGCACTACGTTCATCCACCTCTGGCCTGCTAGCCCCCCTACCTCTATGGAAGTACAGTTCCCGCTCAGCCCAGTCAAAGCTATTCGCTGCTCTGGCACCCCAATGGTGGAACAAGCTCCCCCACGACGCCAGGACAGCGGAGTCACTGACCACCTTCCGGAGACACTTGAAACCCTACCTCTTTAAGGAATACCTGGAATGGTATAACAGTAATCCTTCTACCCCACCCCCACCCCCCATTAAAAAAAAGAAAAAAAAAGGAGTGGTTGTCCCACTGGCTATCCTAAGTTGAATGCACCAATTTGTAAGCCGCTCTGGAGAAGAGCGTCTGCTTAATGACTTAAATGTAAATGTTAAATGACTGGAAGACTGATGGAGCATTCATCAAACCGTACGGCATCACCAGGTATTTGTAATGCCCCGTGTTTGTGCTGATGCAGTCTTCCACTCGTCACCTTCTCGGACACGCACCAGGTTGTACGCACTCTGGAGATCTAATTTTGTGAAGAAGCGTGACCCATGCATTGACTCGATTACAGATGGGATGAGGGGTAGAGGATAACTATAATGAATTGACCCCTTGTTAAGTGCTCGGTAATCAATGCAAGGGCGCAGACCTCCGTCTTTCTTCTTCACAAAAAATAAAGTTGAGGAGGCGGGCGAAGTGGAGGGACGTATGAACCCCTGGCGCAGGGACTCAGAGACGTATATCTCCATCGCCTCCGTTTCAGCCTGCGACAGGGGATATACATACTCCTGGGGGTCACAGCGTCTACCCGGAGGTTTATCGCGCAATCCCTCACCCAATGAGGTGGTAATTTGGTCGTCTGCGTTTTGGAAAACGCGTGCGCCAAATCGAGGTATTCGGGGGGAATGGGCACGGTAGTGTCTGGAATTTCCACCAACGGAAACAGCTAGACACCTACCCTGACACTCTCGCGACCACCTCGTGAGAACCCTCTGCGGCCATGAAAAGGTGGGGTTGTGTAGTGCTAACCAGGGAAGACCCAACACAACAGGGAAATCGGGAGACTCAATAATAAAAAACGTGACTTGCTCTCTATGGGTCTCTTGCGTAACCATCGTGACTGGTGCTGTAACTTCCCTAACAAAACCTGACCCTAATGGTCGACTGTCAAGTGCTTTGATGGACAATGGAATGGGTAGGGAAACCAATGTAATACAGAGACTATTAGCCAAAGCTCGGTCCATAAAGTTCCCAGCTGCGCCTGAATCGACCAGCGCCTTACTCTGGGGAACTACCGGGTAATCAGGGAAGTTGACGTGTATGGTGCAGTGCGCAGCAGAGGGCTCTGAACGAGTGTGGGTTTGTGCTACCTGGGGTGACGTGAGAGTGCCCTGCCTTCCGCCTCCAGACCCGGCAGAACCCTGACGACAGCGTGCAGCAGAATGTCCTCTCCTGCCACAAGAGTGACACTGGAGCTGTCGTCCTCTGTTCTCCCGGATCGCTGCACCACCTAGCTTCAACGGAACAGAATCCGGGTTGAAAGGGGGTGAAACGGGCAGGCCCCTTCCAGGACGTCCTCTTGAAGCCAGCAGGTTGTCCAACCGGATGGCCATGTCCACCAGCTGGTCGAAAGTCAACATGGTATCCCAGCAGGCTAGCTCCCTTTGGACGTCCTCTCGCAGGCTGCACCGGAAGCTGTTGATGAGGGCCCGCTCGTTCCAGGGCAAAGTCCTGCGCAGTCCTCGTCCCCTGCCTCAGTTGGACCAGTAGCTTGCCCGCCTCTCTACCTTCGGGCGGGTGATCGAAGACTGCCCGGAAGAGGCGAGCAAACTCCATGTAGTTGTCCAACGTGTCTCCTCCTTCACTCCAGACCGCGTTGGCCCACTCCAGGGCTTTCCCCGAGAGGCAGGAGACGAGGGCGGACACCTTCTCCCGCTTCGATGGAGCCGGGCTGATGGTTGAGAAGTAGAGATCCAGCTGCAGGAGGAATCCCTGGCAGCGGGCAGCTGTCCCATCATACTCCCACGGTCGGGATAGGTGAATCCCTCTGGGTGCTGGGGTGTGGGTGGCTGGATCCGTTTACTCAGCTGGTCCCGAAGGGACGGGTCCTCTCCTCTCCAGGCGTTGGACGACCTGGAGAACCCGATCCATCGCTTCTCCCAAGCTGGCTAGCATAGTAGAATGCTCCCGAACCCACGCCACGACTCCAGGCATGTTCTCTTCTCCTGCTGACTCCATGTTCAGGTGTGTGATTCTGTGGCGGGTGATTTCGTACGGAGTCAGGCGCAGGAGGGTAAATCACAGAATACATAGTTTAATCAGGAACACAGCGGTACGCATTAATGCGTAATACATTCCAGTGCGGTAAATACGGCGAAAACAAGGCACACGGGTGAATATCCCGGTGATACAAATACAAAGTAGCTCCACCGAGCTAAAATACCTCCACAATAAACAATCACACACAAAGACAAGGGGGCAGAGGGAACACTTATACAGGTACTGATGAGGGGATATGAACCAGTTGTGTGTAATAAACAAGACAAAACAAATGGAATGATGAGATGAGGAGCGGCAGTGGCTAGAAGGCCGGTGACGACGAACGCTGAAGCCTGCCCGAACAAGGAGGGGAGGCAGCTTCGGAGGAATTCGTGACAGGGATATCAGAGGGATTTAGCAGGATGAGTTACTAGGACTAAGAGGGATATCAGAGGGAGTCAGCAGGAGGCGTTAGTAGGAGGAGTTAATATGAGGAGTTAGCAGTAAGCTTTGGCAGAAAGAGAAGGCAGAAAGAGATAGGAGTTCAAGTCCAGACACAGCCCCTGTACTTACCAGTCCTAAGAGGGAGGTTAAAGACAGGTTAAAGACAACATGGAGGGGACTGCTTCTCTTAGTGCTCTATGGGGGAGGAGGAGGAGGAGGAGGAGGAGAAGGGAGAGGCTCGTAACAGACAAATGTTCAAGGCTATCCATGCATATTTATTTTACAGACACTAGGAACATTTTGAGTCTGTTGGTTTACATTCTAGTCACCTGATTGGCTATATAAATTGTGTTGGTAAACATTGGTCTGTCTGTGTTCATTTCAAGGGACCTGAAAATATCTCACTACATTCTTCACATCACACCACTTTGCTAGGGAACGGTACAGCATTTTATTAACGTGTTGTTTTAACTTGTTTGGTAATTGACAATTAACAATCTAAATCCTACTCAAGTATAGCAGACAATGGATGAGTCCAATAAACAAAGAAGAAATATCAGTCTACTACACTCTTTGGCAAAGTTTCAATCACTCAATAAGGCAAATAAGGTAATCATCCTCCATGCTTATACTGTCATTATTTATAAGAGTATATACAGTGGGGGAAAAAAGTATTTAGTCAGCCACCAATTGTGCAAGTTCTCCCACTTAAAAAGATGAGAGAGGCCTGTAATTTTCATCATAGGTACAGGTCAACTATGACAGACAAAATGAGAATTTATTTGCAAATTATGGTGGAAAATAAGTATTTGGTCAATAACAAACGTTTCTCAATACTTTGTTATATACCCTTTGTTGACAATGACACAGGTCAAACGTTTTCTGTAAGTCTTCACAAGGTTTTCACACACTGTTGCTGGTATTTTGGCCCATTCCTCCATGCAGATCTCCTCTAGAGCAGTGATGTTTTGGGGCTGTCGCTGGGCAACACAGACTTTCAACTCCCTCCAAAGATTTTCTATGGGGTTGAGATCTGGAGACTGGCTAGGCCACTCCAGGACCTTGAAATGCTTCTTACGAAGCCACTCCTTCGTTGCCCGGGCGGTGTGTTTGGGATCATTGTCATGCTGAAAGACCCAGCCACGTTTCATCTTCAATGCCCTGGTGCAGGTCTACAATTTTGTTTCTGGTGTCCTTTGACAGCTCTTTGGTCTTGGCCATAGTGGAGTTTGGAGTGTGACTGTTTGAGGTTGTGGACAGGTGTCTTTTATACTGATAACAAGTTCAAACAGGTGCCATTAATACAGGTAACGAGTGGAGGACAGAGGAGCCTCTTAAAGAAGAAGTTACAGGTCTGTGAGAGCCAGAAATCTTGCTTGTTTGTAGGTGACCAAATACTTATTTTCCACCATAATTTGCAAATAAATTCATAAAAAATCCTACAATGTGATTTTCTGGATTTTTTTTTCTCATTTGTCTGTCATAGTTGACGTGTACCTATGATGAAAATTACAGGCCTCTCTCATCTTTTTAAGTGGGATAACTTGCACAATTGGTGGCTGACTAAATACTTTTTTCCCCCACTGTACTTATCAGAGGATAGTTACGTGACAATTAACACCCCCATCCTTAGCGCCTGCATTATTGTTTGCCACTTGGCCTAAAATTGGTTGTCCATGCTGTATCAATATTTCAATAATAAATAATTAGATTTTTCCATTGTGTTAATGATGGCGGATTGATTGATTTCCAAGTTTTTAGTACACATTTTTTCAAGATGAGTGATGAGACGAGAATTGTCCAGCCCATTGTGTATCTCACTACACCCAAATGTACCATGCCTTGAAATTTGCAGACAGACGGATTAAAAGTAAGTTTACATTGTAATACTTCTGACAGCCAACTATCTAGCTCTGCCCACAACTTCTGGACTTTTACGATTTATAAACAAACCAACAACGAAGGCAGGGACAGAGAAGTAGTCTAATATGAAATTGTTTACAGTGACACTAAATATAGTGTTGACGGGTCTCCTATTACAGCTAGTATCTCTTTGTGCTGTGGTCAAGACATTTGTGCATTTGTTTATCTTAGTTACCAAACACACATTTATAGCTACATTCATTTGGAAGATTTATCATTTTGGGTGGAACTAAATAAAAAGACCCCTTACTCTCTGACTAAAACTGACAATCACTTCTAATTTCTGAATGTTAACAAAATTGACCTGAAATCAGAGTCTAATCCAGAATAGCTCACTTTGTCCACAATGGCCTAAACAGTCACTGTTTTAGAGTCAACTGTGGCACAAAACTTAGGCCAAAACAAGTTTATAATTTTTTCGACAGCAGAGCAGGTTCAAACCTGAAAAACCTAAAGTGAAAGCTGATCTGTGAGTAGATAGAGACAGAGTTGGGGAGAGGGGTGAGAGAGAGGAGTCTTGTGGTATTACCACCTTGACATAAACAACCACCCACCGCCCAGCTTCTAAACTAAAACTATCCCCCATTCAGCCTTTTTAGCTTTCTCTAATGTCAAACATGTAATGTGTGGTGTACCGCAGGGCAGCTCTCTAGGCCCTCAACTCTTTTCTATTTTTACCAATGACCTGCCACTGGCATTAAACAAAGCATGTGTGTCCATGTATTCTGATGATTCAACCATAGACGCATCAGCAACCACAACTAATGAAGTCACTGAAACCCTTAACAAATTGCAGTCTGTTTTGGAATGGGTGGCCAGTAATAAACTGGTCCTGAACATCTCTAAAACTAAGAGCATTGTATTTGGTACAAATCATTCCCTAAGTTCTAGACCTCAGCTGAATCTGGTAATGAATGTGGCTGTTGAACAAGTTGAGGAGACAAAATTATTTGGCGTTACCTTAGATTGTAAACTATCATGGTCAAAACATATAGATTCAATGGTTGTAAAGATGGGGAGAGGTCTGTCCGTAATAAAGAGATGCTCTGCTTTTTTGACACCACACTCAAAAAAGTTGATTATTGTCCAGTCGTGTGGTCGAGTGCTGCAAGGAAATACCTAGTTAAGCTGCAGCTGGCCCAAAACAGAGCAGCATGTCTTGCTCTTCATTGTAATCAGAGGGCTGATATAAATACTATGCATGCCAGTCTCTCTTGGCTAAGAGTTGAAGAGAGACTGACTGCATCACTTCTTCTTTTTATAAGAAACATTAATGTGTTGAAAATCCCAAATGGTTTGCATAGTCAACTTACACACAGCTCTGACACACACACGTACTCCACCAGACATGCCACCAGGGGTCTTTTCACAGTCCCCAAATCCAGAACAAATTCAAGAAAGCGGACAGTATTATATAGAGCCATTATTGCATGGAACTCCGTTCCATCTCATATTGCTCAAATAAACAGCAAACCTGGTTTAAAAAAACAGATAAAGCAACACCTCACGGCACAACGCCTCTCCCCTATTTGACCTAGATAGTTTGTGTGTATGTATTGATATGTAGGCTACGTGTACCTTTAACATTTTTTTATGTAATTCTGTTCTTGAGCTGTTCTTGTCTATTAATGTTCTGTATTATTTCATGTTTTGTATGGACCCCAGGAAGAGTAGCTGCTGTTTTTGCAACAGCTAATGGGGATCCTAATAAAATACCAAATACCAAAATACTTCCTCAAACAGTCACAGACTGATTTCAGGAATTTGTGAGAAATCACAGGAATTCTCAGCAACTCGGGGGTTCTTCCAGTAATTACATCCATTGAGCACACATGCCTCCTCACACATTGACACACCCACACACCACTTGGCCGACCCCACAGTAAGTAAGCGACCCACACACTAAGAACACAGCCGAGAGGCCTCATTGGCAGGAGGTGTGAAGGCGGGATTCCTTCCTCTGTGCAGTCCACCAATCACGTCGCAGAGCGTGATAAACATGCGCGTAACAGGATCCCTGCAGCACATTGTGTTCCCTGCTCTACTGTGAAAAAACCCAGCATCCTCCTCCTCTCCTCCCCCCTCTCCTCTCTCTCTCCCTCTTGTCCTCCTCTCTTCCTCCTCTCCTCTCTACTCTTCACTCCCTCCCTGCAAACAGTTAATCTTCTTGTTTATTCAATTCTGAATTTACTGGAACTAAACATCTTCTTCTTCGAGTGCAAATATAATCCTGGTTTCCTCTGTCCCCTGTGTATGTGAAAAGAACAGGCTATAAATCCAACAACAAAAAGACCAGAGAAAAGTAGCTGAACAGACGAGTGAGTCATATAGATTGGGGACTGGGTACAAGGTCTTCAGGTCACCCATCCTACTTCCTTTAGCTAGACCAGGGACGGTCAACTTCGATGGGGGTGGGGCCACAAAAAAATCAGAACTCATCATGAGGGGCCACAGTGGCACACTGCATACCCACATCCATACCCACACATGCAGTCAGGGCCGACCCTAGCCTTTTGGTGGTCCTAAGTGACATTTTGTTGGGCCCCCCCCCACCTTGTGAGCAAAACACTTTAGCGCCCCCTTCGACAGCTGAGAGAAAAAAATATACGTTTTAGAGTTAATTTCCTGCAATTCTACACATTTTGCCATAGGGTGGAGAGAAATGTTTGCCGTTTTTAATATAATATCTTAGTGAGAGTGACTAACAAAATCAATGGGGGCCCCCCGGTCGGTAATTCGAATATGTTTTCTACAAGTTTAGATAGCTGGCCACTAGACTAACTTACTAATATAAAAAATGTTAGCGGACAAAGGCTAATTTAGTGACTGTCAGTGACTGACAGAGAAAAACTGCTTATGCACAACAAAATTTCAAAATTGCAGCTTGTGTATTCTACTATTCTAACTCTCAACAGTAAATTGAGACCCCAACTGAGTTCCCAAAAAAATCTAACAAATATTTTTGGGGGAATTTTTCGCGGGCCTACAAAAGGGGGGCTGCGGCGGATGCCAGTTGCCCATCCCTGAGCTAGACGACTTAATGGGGCCATTGGGCCAGTGGGTTATAGACTAGGCCTACATTACACTAACATATATATATATTTTAAACTCAGCTCCCAATCCCTCAATAATGATTGCTTAAAACAAACACAAAATTAAAATAACAGAACCAAGATTCCTTCAAATGTTGCATTACTACACCCAAAAAACACATGACTACATTATCATTTCAGTTGATTAAATGGAAACAATATTTAAAATTGGGCAAATTCCTATTACTCAACAAAGTGTGCACTATGGACACTGAATAACAGGCTCAAGCAGAGAGGCAGGCAGGGGTCTAATCTGAAATCCCAGACCTCAATGCCATATCCCATATCCTTGACCCCCCCCCCCCCCCCCCCCCACCTGAGCCAGCTCAATCTGGTTGTGGAATAGTGAGGCTGAAGGCTGTGCATTGTGTTTCCAAAGTGTGCATGCTGTGCCTGTGTGTGTGTGTGTGTTTCCTGTGAGAGGTGTTGTTTGTTTATCAGTGGTACCAGCATGGCAGGAGCAGAGGTGTCAAATTACTACTGCCGGTCATGTGACAGCTAAGTCAGCTGACCGGGACTCTCCCCTTCCTTCTACCCTAACATACCACGCCAGTCCTCACATGCACCTCACTGTGTTCCCAACACAAAGACACCCCTCCATACCCCGCCCCAAAAACCACGGCCTTACTTTTCAGCAGCAGGATAGTACAAAAACAACAGGCCAGGGGAGGGCCAGGGAATGGAACAAAAGGTCATATACTACATGCATGCATATGGCAGGCAGGCCAGGGTTGGGCTGAAGTGTGCTAGTGTGTTCATTAACCAACCCAACAAGACCACTCAGATCACACCCCTCAGTCACTTTAAAGTCACAGAGAGTACTAAAAGTAATAACAAAGCATGGTAGCGATTCAACAATATGACTCCTAAATAAATATATTACTGCAAATGGCAGAAGCCATGCTCTCACATCCCAGTACTTTATTCTAGTCCTTCCAGTGCAATTTGTATATACTGTAGATGTATTTTGGTGATATGCATTTGCTGTTATGATTTTCATGTTTGTCTGTTTTTAAAACTGCTGCAAGCCAATTTCCCATTGTGGGATAATAAAATGAACTACAACTAGTACTTTTAACGACCATCCCTTCCATCTTGAGCTCCAGTCCAGGGTCCACATTCAGGCAACTGTCAAGCCTGCCTAACATAAAAAAACAACAGCTAAAAAACAAGCTTTCCCCTAAAGCAAATAGCCATTGCTCTCTGAACAAGGGAATTAAATGGACATATGGGGGTGTAGTGAGATACCCGATGGGTTAGATGATTCTCTTCTCATCACTCATCTTGAAAAAAGTATCCTAAAAACTTGGAAATTAATCAATCCGCCATCATTAACACAATGGAAAAATATAATGATTTATTATTTAAATGTTGAAAGTGCGTGGGCTACGAAGAGAAACAAAATGGTGCAGTTTCAGGCCATGTGGCAAACAATAATGCAGGCACTAGGGATGGGGGTGTGAGCATGCAGGTCTGGGCACATGAGATGTAATCGTTGTTTGTGTCTGTAAGTTGTTGTTCGTATGTGTATGTTTGTATTTGGTGTGAAAAAATATATTTTAAAAATAAACAATAAACTATTATAAAAATCAATAAATGGAAATTGGTTTCATGTAGGCAGCCATTCAATCAAAGGTTAGAATGGGCAATACTAGGCATCCCCTCCCTCATCTCTGGGATGCTGCAGCCCAGCCAGGCCCCAACAGGACCCTCCGTGGAGCTCCACAACACAGCATGTAGGACTACATTTTCTTTAGTTCCAGAGAATTGGCCTGGTGGAGCACGACTCACAGCACAGCAGGCCTGGATTAAATTAGAAATGTTTGTGTCCTTTGTCAAGCAATGCCATATGGCTGGAGAGTGGAGACAGAGAGAGCCCTCTGTGGAGGGGGTCTGTTCAGTTAACAATAGCTAGAAACTCAACAGGGGCACATGTTGCCACCAAGGGGAACCAAGGCAAATGTCAGAGAAGAGGCAGAGAAATTTGCTGCATAAAATAATCATTGAGGGCATAAACATTGCATATGATTGAAAACCAAAATGATATTATAAAGGGAAATTCAATCAAATTCAGAGGAGGAAGTACATGGCCTTTCATGGGTAACACACAGTTTGGGCTTCAGTAACAAGAGCACCAGTTCTAAAAAAAATAAGAAGAAAAGAGCGGCTGGGAGATCGTTGGTTCAAATCCGTCTCGAAAGACCATGAAAAAGACCTGGATGGGTTTTGTACAACAGGATAAGATGTGATGTCTATACTCTACCTGCTTTTGCCTTTCTGGAGAGCGGGCGCTGCAGAGGATCTGCCAGATGCTCTGAACTTGAGAAAAGCCCCAATGGATTGCTCTCTGACGGGGGTAATGTAGACCCTCTGGACTACCACCTAGCCTGCCCCAGGCCCTCTATGGCCTCCAGGAGGGAGTCACACTCCACACTTTGTAGAGTGCAGGGCAGACCATCAAAATGATATGATAAATCAAAACTAGGTTCACAACAATAGAATAGAAAATAATAGAATTGAATCGAGCTTTATTGTCAATCCAAGGTCAGATATCTGCCAGTAAATGTAATGAAACCCAACCTACCTGGTTGACCGCACTATCTCCCTCTGGTGAGTTCTTGTTGATCTCAAGCTGGCCAAACGACCTGGTCAGAGAGTATGGGATGCATCTCTCTACTGGAACCAGGGCCCTGGGGAGGGACATGCTGGCTTGTTTGGTGTCAGAGTAGACCTTCTGGCTGAAGTGTGTGTTGAGAATAACGGTATTGTGTTCACCCTCGATCATGAGACTTTGCCTGCAAAGAGTGGAAGGGGAATCTGTTTGAAATACAGAACATAATTCCAAACTAACATAAAACTACAGAAGGAACTTAAGTTAGATTATCTTTAAAAGAAGCAATATTCAGGTTTTAAGGTGGGTGGAAAGGGTTGAGTAAATGTATAGAGGGGACTAGGGGAGCTCTGTTCTTGCATAAGACTGCAGGCAGAGGCAGGAAGGCTGAAGAAGATGTAGATAGATTGATAAGCAGGCAGCCGCCTCCACCTCCATTGGTCTCCTCACTCTCTAAACACCCTACCCCCAGGCACGTAGGAGATTCAGGTGGGTTAAACTGCCCCCATGCTCCATGGAAAAATACAACTAAACTGATAAGTTTGGAATCTTTCACTGTATACAAAAGGTGCCTTTTTATTTTCCACAACAGTGAATTCAGACACGGGCTGCTCAGAATACTGTGAAAAGCAAAATCCCGACCAAACGTACTTCACAGTACGATCCAAAACTCTCAGTCAGAGAAAGTTTAGCCCTGGTTCTTTGTTTCGCTGTTATTTTGATTACATGCTCAATTCAAATTTGGAATAATACCCTACAGTCGATTCGGAAAGTATTCCGACCCCTTGACTCTTTACACATTTTGTTACGTTACCGCATTATTCTAAAATGGATTAAATTGTTTCCCCCCCCCATCAATCTACACACAATACCCCATAATGACAAAGCAAAAACAGGTTTTTAGACATTTTTGCAAATGTATAAAAAAATAAAAAAATGAAATATGACATTTACATAAGTATTCAGACCCTTTAATCAGTACTTTGTTGAAGCACCTTTGGCAGTGATTACAGCCTCAAGTCTTCTTGGGTATGACGCTACAAGCTTGGCACTCCTGTATTTGGGGAGTTTCTCCCATTCTTCTCTGCAGATCCTATCAAGCTCTGTCAGGTTGGATGGGGAGCGTCGCTGCACAGCTATTTTCAGGTCTCTCCAGAGATGTCAGATCGGGTTCAAGTCCGGGCTCTGGCTGGGCCACTCAAGGACATTCAGAGACTTGTCCCGAAGCCACTCCTGCGTTGTCTTGGCTATGTGCTTAGGCTCGTTGTCCTGTTGGAAGGTGAACCTTCACCCCAGTCTGAGGTCCTGAGCGGTCTGGAGCAAGTTTTCATCAAGGATCTCTCTGTACTTTGCGCCATTCATCTTTCCCTCGATCCTGACTAGTCTCCCTGCCGCTGAAAAACATCCCCACAGCATGACGCAGCCACCACCATGGTTCACCGTAGAGATGGTGCCAGGTTTCCTCCAGACGTGACGCTTGGCATTCAGGCCAAAGAGTTCAATATGGTTGAATCAGACCAGAGAATCTTGTTTCTCATGGTCTGAGAGTCCTTTAGTTGCCTTTTGGCAAACTCCAAGCGGGCTGTCATGTGCCTTTCACTGACGAGTGGCTTCCATCTGGCCACTCTACCGTAAAGGCCTGATTGGTGGAGGGCTGCAGAGATGGTTGTCCTTCTAACGATTGCTCAGTTTGGTGGTTCCAAACTTCTTCCATTTAAGAATGATGGAGGCCACTGTGTCCTTGGGGACCTTCAATGTGTTGGTACCCTTCCCCAGATATGTGCCTCGACACAATCCTGTCTCCGAGCTCTACGGACAATTCCTTCCACCTCATGGCTTGGTTTTTGCTCTGACATGCACTGTCAACTGTGGGACCTTATATAGACAGGTGTGTGCCTTTCAAAATCATGTCCAATCAATTGAATTTACCACAGGTGGACTCCAATCAAGTTGTAGAAACATCTCAAGGATGATCAATGGAAACAGGATGCACCTGAGCTCAATTTCGAATCTCATAGCAAAGGGTCTGAATACTTACGTAAATAAGGTATTTCTGTTTTTAGTTTAAATAAATGTGCCAACATTTCTAAAAACCTGTTTTCACTTTGTCATTATGGGGTATTGTGTGTAGATTGATGAGGAAAACAATTAATGTAATCAATTTTAGAATAAGGCTGTAACGTAACAAAATGTGGAAAAAGTCAAGGGGTCTGAATACTTTCCAAATGCGCTGTAGGTGCAGTGATAGCTGCAGTGAACTATATATATATATATATATATATATATATATACAGTGGGGCAAAAAAGTATTTAGTCAGCCACCAATTGTGCAAGTTCTCCCACTTAAAAAGATGAGAGAGGCCTGTAATTTTCATCATAGGTACACGTCAACTATGACAGACAAAATGAGAAAAAAAAATCCAGAAAATCACATTGTAGGATTTTTAATGAATTTATTTGCAAATTATGGTGGAAAATAAGTATTTGGTCAATAACAAAAGTTTCTCAAGACTTTGTTATATACCCTTTGTTGGCAATGACACAGGTCAAACGTTTTCTGTAAGTCTTCACAAGGTTTTCACACACTGTTGCTGGTATTTTGGCCCATTCATCCATGCAGATCTCCTCTAGAGCAGTGATGTTTTGGGGCTGTCGCTGGGCAACACAGACTTTCAACTCCCTCCAAAGATTTTCTATGGGGTTGAGATCAGGAGACTGGCTAGGCCACTCCAGGACCTTGAAATGCTTCTTACGAAGCCACTCCTTCATTGCCCGGGCGGTGTGTTTGGGATCATTGTCATGCTGAAAGACCCAGCCACGTTTCATCTTCAATGCCCTTGCTGATGGAAGGAGGTTTTCACTCAAAATCTCACGATACATGGCCCCATTCATTCGTTCCTTTACACGGATCAGTCGTCCTGGTCCCTTTGCAGAAAAACAGCCCCAAAGCATGATGTTTCCACCCCCATACTTCACAGTAGGTATGGTGTTCTTTGGATGCAACTCAGCATTCTTTGTCCTCCAAACACGACGAGTTGAGTTTTTACCAAAAAGTTCTATTTTGGTTTCATCTGACCATATGACATTCTCCCAATCCTCTTCTGGATCATCCAAATGCACTCTAGCAAACTTCAGACAGGCCTGGACATTTACTGGCTTAAGCAGGCGGACACGTCTGGCACTGCAGGATTTGAGTCCCTGACGGCGTAGCGTGTTACTGATGGTAGGCTTTGTTACTTTGGTCCCAGCTCTCTGCAGGTCATTCACTAGGTCCCCCCGTGTGGTTCTGGGATTTTTTCTCACCGTTCTTGTGATCATTTTGACCCTACGGGGTGAGATCTTGCGTGGAGCCCCAGATCGAGGGAGATTATCAGTGGTCTTGTATGTCTTCCATTTCCTAATAATTGCTCCCACAGTTGATTTCTTCAAACCAAGCTGCTTACCTATTGCAGATTCAGTCTTCCCAGCCTGGTGCAGGTCTACAATTTTGTTTCTGGTGTCCTTTGACAGCTCTTTGGTCTTGGCCATAGTGGAGTTTGGCGTGTGACTGTTTGAGGTTGTGGACAGGTGTCTTTTATACTGATAACAAGTTCAAACAGATGCCATTAATACAGGTAACGAGTGGAGGACAGAGGAGCCTCTTAAAGAAGAAGTTACAGGTCTGTGAGAGCCAGAAATCTTGCTTGTTTGTAGGTGACCAAATACTTATTTTCCACCATAATTTGCAAATAAATTCATTAAAAATCCTACAATGTGATTTTCTGGATTTTCTTTCCTAAATTTGTCTGTCATAGTTGACATGTAGCTATGATGAAAATTACAGGCCCCTCTCATCTTTTTAAGTGGGAGAACTTGCACAATTGGTGGCTGACTAAATACTTTTTTCCCCCACTGTATTAATCAAATAGTGAGAGAATACACTTTTTTTTTAATCAACAGTCAAGCATTACAGCTTGTCAAGGAGATTAACTTTATGCTCACCTGAACGTTAATATACCAAGCAATATCCAGCCTTTGAAAATGAGCAATCTTATTTAGATCACATCATCGCTATTATGTGGATGATGCCATGTTCTGACTCAATATTTATTTTTGCTGTGACACATGTAATAACAACATGGCTTATAGTTGACTCAGAGACAACCACAGTCTCTGTGGATCCAGCTAGGCCTACATGTTCCAGCCTGCCTCTGACTGGTGATATGATAGAGGAGCCAGGATAATTAATCACACTTCATACAAATGTAGGTTACAGTTGCTGTCCTTATAACAAATTTGCGATTTCAGGTAATTGAGTTCACTTAAAAAATTATAATATGTTATCTAATATTCAGAAGGTGTACATTTCTGTTGTGTCGAATCATCAGGAAATGATCAATAATAATAATAAGTAAACTAATGTTTGAGATGTTGGCCGGAAGTGAACAAGTGAACACTCTAGCTACACACGTGCAATGTTTTAGTTATCATTTAGCCTAATATTTCTCAATGTTAATAAACCCTCTTAATGAAAAGGGTATATAGGGTGCCTCAGCACACTCAATCAGTGTCAGTATCAAGGTTTCAAAGACTCCATATTCTAGATTTAATCTATGCCTAAATCTCTCAACTATCACTGACATGGCTATCTTGGAAGAACAACAGTACAGGAAGTGTGACCCTGCACGGTGCAGGTGACTGTTGGGAACTAGTACATGTGTCATCAGACAGGTAGTTAGGTTAAGGAGTGGCTGCTGTCGTCAGAGCAAAGGTGAGTAATGCTGGCAGGTATTTCCGCTCCGCTGCTGGCTGTCTATGTGCTCCCTGCCCACTCACAAGGAGTGGTTGGCGGCTAGGCGTGATGGAGGGGCCCACTCAGTGAAGGAGTATGGGGGAGGGAACCATTCACGTGTCACACAGGAAGCTGGTAGATAAGAAATATGAATTTAACCAGCATCGAGGATTCTATGAATTACGTGCGTTTTCCCCTTTTGGACATTCTAAAAATCTCTATATCCTTTATAAAGAAATCAAAGCTACGAGGTTCTGCAATCAGCAAATAGGATATTTTGAGTAAAGTTGGGGAGAATTTAAGGACAATCTGTAGGCCTATATTTTAATTTCCAAAATACGACAATGGCAAGGGCAATGAATAGAAAGAGCATTAAAATAAATAAATGAATTGGTTTATAAATGCTGAAATTATTTTGCTTTCAATAAGAGTCAGCGGGAGACTACTGTTCTCTACTGCTGGTGAAAATAAAACTGCTCTAATAATGCTAAGCCAATGATACATTACACTGTGTGTGTGAGTGTGTATGTGTGTGTGTACGCATGCACACATTCGTGTGTGTGTGCAGCAGAGCAGCATGTGTTTTCAATCCGGTCCTTTTGGCTTCTTCCACATTGTTCCCAAATGCTCCAGAAAATAATCCCAGTGTGTTTTTTCCCAGGCAGGCTTGCTGGAAATGACCTAACTACTCTACTGCCAGGAAGAGGAATGCGAAGCAGCATTCCCTGGAGCAGCTGGTGACGTCAGAGCTTAGAGTAGGCCCCTTGTGGTGAGTGATTTTGAAGGAGTCAGGCGCAGGAGAGTAAATCACAGAATAAAAGGTTTATTCCGAAATCATAGCGGTACGCAGCAATGCGTCAAACACTCCAGTGCGGAAATCAGGCGCACTAGAAACAACAAGGCACACGGATGAAATATCCCAGCGATACAACATACAAAGAGCTCCACCGAGCTAATCTAACCTCCACAATAAACAATCACACACAAAGACAAGCGGGCAGAGGGAACACTTATACAGGTACTGATGAGGGGATATGAACCAGGTGTGTGTAATAAACAAGACAATACAAATGGAATGATGAGATGAGGAGCAGTGGCTAGAAGGCCGGTGACGACGAATGCCGAAGCCTGCCCGAACAAGGAGAGGATGCAGCTTCGGAGGAAGTCGTGACACCCCTGGCCTTCCAACAGGCCAGGCCCCAGCCTGGATATTCCAGAGCTGACCGCTGTACTCCCAAAGTAAACCCTCAACAGCTGGAACCAGCCTCTGCCTTTCTCCTTCTCCAAAACAACCTCACACGCCCAAACTACTCTGAGTGTGTATAACATACTGCACTGCACCAGAGGGCTATTGGGCCTCTCACTAGCTGAATAGTGCTTCCTGTTACAACACATTTTAAAACAGAAAAGTACTGGTAGGCCTATATTAAAAAATATATAAACTTGGGTTCAACGTGAGATATGACCATAGCTTTGCTGCATGAGGAGGATACGTGCTCGATAATAGATTACATAATGACTCTGGCATTTCCCCTGTGCCATTAAAATGAAGACATGACACCATGACTGTGCATTACCAATACACTAACTACTGCAGACTGGTGCACTCTCACCATGGTGGGTACACATGGATGATGTCTCTAGGTTAAGGCATGAGTTGGGCAGCTGTCTCCTTATTAAACAGTACCAGGACCCGGGATCTGCTGCTGGGAGTGGTGAAGGTGGAGGGAGGGCGTCTGTGGTGGTCCGTAGTGTGGGTGTGGTTCTGGTCATCTCTGGTGGTGAGAGGGGGTCTGTGGTGGTCCGTAGCAGGGGGGTGGTTCTGGTCAGCTCTGGTGGTGAGAGGGGGTCTGTGGTGGTCCGTAGTGTGGGAGTGGTTCTGGTCAGCTCTGGTGGTGAGAGGGGGTCTGTGGTGGTCCGTAGCAGGGGAGTGGTTCTGGTCAGCTCTGGTGGTGAGAGGGGGTCTGTGGTGGTCCGTAGTGTGGGAGTGGTTCTGGTCAGCTCTGGTGGTGAGAGGGGGTCTGTGGTGGTCCGTAGCAGGGGGTGGTTCTGGTCAGCTCTGGTGGTGAGAGGGGGTCTGTGGTGGTCCGTAGCAGGGGGGTGGTTCTGGTCAGCTCTGGTGGTGAGAGGGGGTCTGTGGTGGTCCGTAGTGTGGGAGTGGTTCTGGTCAGCTCTGGTGGTGAGAGGGGGTCTGTGGTGGTCCGTAGCAGGGGGGTGGTTCTGGTCAGCTCTGGTGGTGAGAGGGGGTCTGTGGTGGTCCGTAGCAGGGGGGTGGTTCTGGTCAGCTCTGGTGGTGAGAGGGGGTCTGTGGTGGTCCGTAGTGTGGGAGTGGTTCTGGTCAGCTCTGGTGGTGAGAGGGGGTCTGTGGTGGTCCGTAGTGTGGGAGGGTTCTGGTCAGCTCTGGTGGTGAGAGGGGGTCTGTGGTGGTCCGTAGTGTGGGAGTGGTTCTGGTCAGCTCTGGTGGTGAGAGGGGGTCTGTGGTGGTCCGTAGTGTGGGAGTGGTTCTGGTCAGCTCTGGTGGTGAGAGGGGGTCTGTGGTGGTCCGTAGTGTGGGAGTGGTTCTGGTCAGCTCTGGTGGTGAGAGGGGGTCTGTGGTGGTCCGTAGTGTGGGAGTGGTTCTGGTCAGCTCTGGTGGTGAGAGGGGGTCTGTGGTGGTCCGTAGCAGGGGGGTGGTTCTGGTCAGCTCTGGTGGTGAGAGGGGGTCTGTGGTGGTCCGTAGCAGGGGGGTGGTGCTGCTCACACAGGGCCAGCTGCATGCAGCTCTCCTCCTGGACTGACAGGACCTCCAGAACCCCAGGCTTATCCAATGGAGGAAGGACAAGAACAGCACAGATGGAGTCAGTGTCTGTGTGGGGCACCTTGTCTTGCAGGGTTGGGGTCAATTAAGTTTTCAATTGCGGAAGTTGAATAGCAATTCCACTTCCTGAATCGGAAAAATCAATTCATAACAGTTTCACTGTCAGTGTCACTCATGATGTAATATCTCTTATGAGAGAGATTTTGTAAATTAATAAAGTAGGCTAAAACTATTATACTATAATGAAATACAGCAATTGAAAAGCTCAAATCAAATCAAATTGTATTGGTCGCGTACACATATTTTGAAGATGTTATTGCAGGTGCAGTGAAATGCATCCCTAACAGTGCAGCATGCCTAACAATATAAAACAATACAAACAAATCCCAGAAATAAAAAGTAAGAAATTAAGAAATATCAGAACGAGCAATGTCAGAGTCCGGAATATATACAGTATATATACTACCAGTCAAAAGTTTGGACACACCTGCTCATTCAAGGGTTTTTCTTTATTTTTACTATTTTTTACATTGTAGAATAATAGTGAAGACATCAAAACTATGAAATAACACATATGGAATCACGTAGTAACCAAAAAAGTGTTAAACAAATCAAAATATATTTTATATTTGAGATTCTTCAAATAGCCACCCTTTGCCATGATGACAGCTTTGCCTTGATGACAGCCTTGAATGAGTAGGTGTGTCCAAACTTTTGACTGGTAGTGTACAGGTCCCCTGTAGCTCAGTTGGTAGAGCATGGCGCATGCAACGCCAGGGTTGTGGGTTCGTTTCCCATGGGGGGCCAGTATGAAAATGTATGCACTCTCTAACTGTAAGTCGCTCTGGATAAGAGCGTCTGCTAAATGACTAAAATGTATACCAGTCAAAAGTTTGGACACACCTACTCATTCCAGGGTTTTTCTATATTTTTACGAATGAGTCGGTGTGTCCAAACTTTTGACTGGTACTATATATATATATATATATATATATATATATATATATATATATATATATATATATATATATATTGTGATGGAGTGAGAGGATGGGTGTGTTAAGGCCGGTATATTCCTGCTCTTTGGCTGCATCTGCTGGCCAAGAGAGAGGATGGCCCGGAAGGGTAAGAGCCTAATTACACACACCTGAATTTAATTAGCTTGGAGGTTGGGTGGTGGCTATTTTAACCTGGCTTTGGCCAGATCTGTTCTTTTGGTCTGGAGCAGCAAGAGCTGACATGCAGGGCCCTCCAACACTGGGAGGGATATTGAACCCAACTGGACAGGAACCTACCGGACGTAACTTGGCCGTAGACCTGACCCAAGTAAGGACAAGCCTTTTGAATTTCTGTTTTATTTTGTTGGATACGCCGGTAAACAGCTTAGCTGTCCGGTAGCAAAGTGGGACTGGACGACCCATGTAGAAAGGCTCAAAGACGAGCTAGGTTTTGGTTTGGTTTTATTGTTACCCAGCGCTGTGGCGCATTCTGTTGTTTCTTTCCCTCAAGTCCTGGGTCGTTTCGATGGAGAAAGGTCCATTTTTGTCTACGCTAGTGTTACTTCACACTCTCGTCAGTTTTTGGCCAGCCCGGCCCCCCCTGACCGCTACAATATACACTACCGTTCAAAAGTTTGGGGTCACTTTTTTTTTGGAAAGAAAAGCAATTTTTTTGTCCATTAAAATAACATCAAATTGATCAGAAATACAGTGTAGACATTGTTAATGTTGTAAATGGCTATTGTAGTTGGAAACGGCAGATTTTTAATGGAATACAGTGAGGGAAAAAAGTATTTGATCCCCTGCTGATTTTGTACGTTTGCCCACTGACAAAGAAATGATCAGTCTATAATTGTAATGGTAGGTTTATTTGAACAGTGAGAGACAGAATAACAACAAAAAAATCCAGAGAAACGCATGTCAAAAATGTTATACATTTATTTGCATTTTAATGAGGGAAATAAGTATTTGACCCCCTCTCAATCAGAAAGATTTCTGGCTCCCAGGTGTCTTTTATACAGGTAACGAGCTGAGATTAGGAGCACACTCTTAAAGGGAGTGCTCCTAATCTCAGCTTGTTACCTGTATAAAAGACACCTGTCCACAGAAGCAATCAATCAGATTCCAAACTCTCCACCATGGCCAAGACCAAAGAGCTCTCCAAGGATGTCAGGGACAAGATTGTAGACCTACACAAGGCTGGAATGGGCTACAAGACCATCGCCAAGCAGCTTGGTGAGAAGGTGACAACAGTTGGTGCAATTATTCGCAAATGGAAGAAACACAAAAGAACTGTCAATCTCCCTCGGCCTGGCGCTCCATGCAAGATCTCACCTCGTGGAGTTGCAATGATCATGAGAACAGTGAGGAATCAGCCCAGAACTACACAGGAGGATCTTGTCAATGATCTCAAGGCAACTGGGACCATAGTTACCAAGAAAACAATTGGTAACACACTACGCCGTGAAGAACTGAAATCCTGCAGCGCCCGCAAGGTCCTCCTGCTCAAGAAACCACATATACATGGCCGTCTAAAGTTTGCCAATGAACATCTGAATGATTCAGAGGAGAACTGTGTGAAAGTGTTGTGGTCAGATGAGACCAAAATCAAGCTCTTTGGCATCAACTCAAGTCGCCGTGTTTGGAGGCGAAGGAATGCTGCCTATGACCCCAAGAACACCATCCCCACCGTCAAACACGGAGGTGGAAACATTATGCTTTGGGGGTGTTTTTCTGCTAAGGGGACCGGACAACTTCACCGCATCAAAGGGACGATGGACGGGGCCATGTACCGTCAAAT
Source organism: Coregonus lavaretus (assembly GCF_964263955.1). NCBI lineage: Eukaryota > Metazoa > Chordata > Actinopteri > Salmoniformes > Salmonidae > Coregonus > Coregonus lavaretus. Next base: position 15,157,104 of record NC_140010.1, read on the forward strand.
CTTGGGCGAGAACCTCCTTCCCTCAGCCAGGGCATTGAAAATGGGTCGTGGATGGGTATTCCAGCATGACAATGACCCAAAACACACGGCCAAGGCAACAAAGGAGTGGCTCAAGAAGAAGCACATTAAGGTCCTGGAGTGGCCTAGCCAGTCTCCAGACCTTAATCCCATAGAACATCTGTGGAGGGAGCTGAAGGTTCGAGTTGCCAAACGTCAGGCTCGAAACCTTAATGACTTGGAGAAGATCTGCAAAGAGGAGTGGGACAAAATCCCTCCTGAGATGTGGCCAACTACAAGAAACGTCTGACCTCTGATTGCCAACAAGGGTTTTGCCACCAAGTACTAAGTCATGTTTTGCAGAGGGGTCAAATACTTATTTCCCTCATTAAAATGCAAATCAATTTATAACATTTTTGACATGCGTTTCTCTGGATTTTATTGTTGTTATTCTGTCTCTCACTGTTCAAATAAACCTACCATTAAAATTATAGACTGATCATGTCTTTGTCAGTGGGCAAACGTACAAAATCAGCAGGGGATCAAATACTTGTTTCCCTCACTGTATCTACAGAGGCCCATTATCAGCAACCATCAGTCCTGTGTTCCAATGGCACGTTGTGTTTGCTTATCCAAGTTTATCATTTTAAAAGGCTAATTGATCATTAGAAAACCTTTTGCAATTATGTTAGCACAGCTGAAAACTGTTGTGCTGATTTAAAGAAACAATAAAACTGGCCTTCTTGAGAATAGTTGAGTATCTAGAGCATCAGCAATTGTGGGTTCGATTACAGGCTCAAAATGGCCAGAAACAAATAACTTTATTCTGAAACTCGTCAGTCTATTCTTGTTCTGAGAATTGAAGGCTATTCCATGCGAGAAATTGCCAAGAAACTGAAGATCTCGTACAATGCTGTGTCCTACTCCCTTCACAGAACAGCGCAAACTGGCTCTAACCAGAATAGGAGTGGGAGGCCCCGGTGCACAACTGAGCAAGAGGACAAATACATTAGTGTCTAGTTTGAGAAACAGAAGCCTCACAGGTCCTCAACTGACAGCTTCATTAAATTTTACCCACAAAACACCAGTCTCAATGTCAACAGTGAAGAGGCGACTCCGGGATGCCGACCTTCTACGTAGAGTTGCAAAGAAAAAGCCATATCTCAGACTGGCCAATAAAAATAAAAGATTAAGATGGGCAAAAGAACACCGACACTGGACTTTTCCAGTTACAACAGCCATTTACAACATTAACAATGTCTAAACTGTATTTCTGATCAATTTGATGTTATTTTAATGGACAAAAAAATTGCTTTTCTTTTGAAAACAAGGACATTTCTAAGTGACCCCAAACTTTTGAACGGTAGTGTGTGTGTGTGTGTGTGTACACATACAGTTGAAGTCGGAAGTTTACATACACCTTAGCCAAATACATTTAAACTCAGTTTTTCACAATTCCTGACATTTAATCCTAGTAGAAATTCCCTGTTTTAGGTCAGTTAGGATCACCACTTTATTTAAAGAATGTGAAATGTCAGAATAATAGTAGAGAGAATTATTTATTTCAGCTTTTATATCTTGGGTCAAACGTTTTGGGTAGCCTTCCACAAGCTTCCCACAATAAGTTGGGTGAATTTTGGCCCATTCCTCCAGACAGAGCTGGTGTAACTGAGTCAGGTTTGTAGGCCTCCTTGCTCGCAGACGCTTTTTCAGTTCTGCCCACACATTTTCTATAGGATTGAGGTCAGGGCTTTTTGATGGCCACTCCAATACCTTGACTTTATTGTCCTTAAGCCATTTTGCCACAACTTTGGAAGTATGCTTGGGGTCATTGTCCATTTGGAAGACCCATTTGCGACAAAGCTTTAACTTCCTGACTGATTTCTTGAGATGTTGCTTCAATATATGCACATAATTTTCCTTCCTCATGATCCCATCTATTTTGTGAAGTGCACCAGTCCCTCCTGCAGCAAAGCACCCCCACAGTATGATGCTGCCACCCCGTGCTTCACGATTGGGATGGTGTTCTTCGGCTTGCAAGTTACCCCCTTTTTCCTCCAAACATAATGATGGTCATTATGCCCAAACAGTTCTATTTTTGTTTCGTCCCCATGTGCAGTTGCAAACCCTAGTCTGGCTTTTTTATGGTGGTTTTGGAACAGTGGCTTCTTCCTTACTCAGCAGCCTTTCAGGTTATGTTGATATAGGACTCGTTTTACTGTGGATATAGATACTTTTGTACCTGTTTCCTCCAGCATCTTCACAAGGTCCTCTGCTGTTCTAGGATTGATTTGCACTTTTCACACCAAAGTACGTTCATCTCTAGGAGACAGAACGCATCTCCTTCCTGAGCAGTATGACGGCTGCGTGGTCCCATGGTGTTTATACTTGCGTACTATTGTTTGTACAGATGAATGTGGTACCTTCAGGCATTTGGAAATTGCTCCCAAGGACGAACCAGACTTGTGGAGGTCTACAATTTTATTTCTGAGGTCTTGGCTGATTTATTTTGATTTTCCCATGATGTCAAGCAAAGAGGCACTGAGTTTGAAGGTAGGCCTTGAAATACAGGTACACCTCCAATAAAAATAAAATAAATTGGCCATTTAGCAGACGCTCTTATCCAGAGCGACTTACAGGAGTAATTAGGGTTAAGTGCCTTGCTCAAGGGCACATCGACAGATTTTTCACCTAGTCGGCTCGGGGATTAGAACCAGCGACCTTTCGGTTACTGGCACAATGCTCTTAACCACTAAGCTACCTGCCGCCCCAATTTACTCAAATGATGTCAATTAGCCTATTAGAAGCTTCTAAAGCCATGACATCATTTTCGGGAATTTTCCAAGCTGTTTAAAGGCACAGTCAACTTAGTGTATGTAAACTTCTGACCCACTGGAATTGTGATTAAGTGAAATAATCTGTCTGTAAACAATTGTTGGAAAAATTACTTGTGTCATGCATAAAGTAGATGTCCTAACCAACTTGCCAAAACTATAGTTTGTTAACAAGAAATTTGTGGAGTGGTTGAAAAACGAGTTTTAAATGACTCCAACCTAAGTGTATGTACACTTCCGACTTCAACTGTACATAGACACACACAGTATGTATATAATGGTGTGTATGGACAGTATATGAATAGGAACAGTGTGTACAGCAGTAGTTATATAGGATGATCCTTGACTAGAATACAGTGCATTCGGAAAGTATTCAGACTTGTTACACATTTTGTTACGTTACAGCCTTATTCTAAAATGGATTAAATCGTTTTTTCCCCTTAAGCTACACACGATACCCCATAATGATGAAGCAAAAACAGGTTTTTAGAAATTTTTGCAAATGTATTTAAAAAAAAAATACACACCCTTTACCTAGTACTTTGTTGAAGCACCTTTGGCAGTGATTACAGCCTCGAATCTTCTTGGGTATGACGCTACAAACTTGGCACACCTGTATTTGGGGAGTTTCTCCCATTCTTCTCTGCAGATCCTCTCAAGCTCTGTCAAGTTGGATGGGGAGTGTCGCTGCACAGCTATTTTCAGGTCTCTCCAGAGATGTTCGATCAGGTTCAATTCCGGGATTTGGCTGGGCCACTCAAGGACATTCAGAGACTTGTCCCGAAATCACTCCTGCGTTGTATTCGCTTTGTGCTTAGGGTCGTTGTCCTGTTGGCAGGTGAACCTACACCCCATTCTGAGGTCCTGAGCGGACTGGAGCAGGTTTTCATCAAGGATCTCTGTGTACTTTGCTCCGTTCATCTTTCCCTCAATCCTGACTAGTCTCCCAGTCCCTGCCGCTGAAAAACATCCCCACAGCATGATGCTGCCACCACCATGCTTCACCGTAGGGATGGTGTCAGGTTTCCTCCAGATGTGACACTTGGCATTCAGGCCAAAGAGTTCAATCTTGGTTTCATCAGACCAGAGAATCTTGTTTCTCATGATCTGAGAGTCTTTAGGTGCCTTTTGGCAAACTCCAAGCGGCTGTCATGTGCCTTTTACTGAGGAGTGGCTTCTATTTGGCCACTCTACCATAAAGGCCTGATTGGTGGAGTGCTGCAGAGATGGTTGTCCTTCTGGAAGGTTCTCCCATCTCCACAGAGGAACTCTGGAGCTCTGTCAGAGTGACCATCGGGTTCTTGGTCACCTCCCTGACCAAGGGCCTTCTCCCCCGATTGCTCAGTTTGGCCGGGTGGCCAGCTCTAGGAAGAGTCTTGGTGGTTCCAAACTTCTTCCATTTAAGAATGATGTAGGCCACTGTGTTCTGGGGGAGCTTCAATGCTGCAGACATTTTTTGGTACCCTTCCCCAGATCTGTGCCTCGCCACAGTCCTGTCTCGGAGCTCTACGGACAATTCCTTCGAACTCATGGCTTGGTTTTTGCTCTGACATGCACTGTCAACTGTGGGACCTTATATAGACCGGTGTGTGCCTTTCCAAATCATGTCCAATCCAATTGAATTTACCACAGGCGGACTCCAATCAAGTTGTAGAAACGTCTCAAGGATGTTCAATGGAAACAGGATGCACCTGAGCTCAATTTCGAGTCTCATAGCAAAGGGTCTGAATACTTACGTAAATGAGGTATTTCCGTTTTTTTATGTTTTATACATTTGCAAACATTTCTAAACTTTTTTCACTTTGTCATTATGGGGTATTGTGTAGATTGAGGATTTTTATTTACTTAATCCATTTTAGAATAAGTCTAACATAACAATGTGGAAAAAGGGAAGGGGTCTGAATGCTTTCCAAATGCACTGTACATATGAAGTGGGTAAAACCATTTGTAAACATTAAAGTTACCATTGTTCAATGACTATGTACATAGGGCAGCAGTCTCTAAGGTGCAGCGTAGTACCAGGTGGTAGCCGGCTAGTAACAGTGACTAAGTTCAGGGCAGGGTACTGGGTGGAGGCCGGCTAGTGGGGCCTATTTAACAATCTGATGGCCTGGAGATAGAAGCTGTTATTCAGTGTCTCGGTCCCAGCTTTGATGCACCTGTACTGTCTCCGCCTTCTAGATGGTAGCGAGGTGAACAGGCCGTGGCTGAGGTCCTTGATGATCTTCTGGGCCTTCTTGTGAAACCGGGTGCTGTAGATGTCCTGGAGGACAGGCAGTGTGCCCCTGGTGATGCGTTGGGCTGACCGCACCACCCTCTGGAGAGCCCTGCGGTTGCGGATGGTGCAATTTCCATACCAGGCGGTGATACAGTCCGACAGGATGCTCTCAATGGTGCATCTGTAGAAGTTCGTGAGGGTCTTGGCCCCTAAGCCGAATTTCTTCAGCCTCCTGAGGTTGAAGAAGTGCTGTTGCGTCTTCTTCACCACACTGTCTGTGTGGATGGACCATTTCAAGTTGTCAGTGATGTGCACACCGAGGAACTTGAAGCTTTTCACTCTCTTCACTGCAGCCCTGTTGTTGTGGATGGGGGTGTGTTCTCTGCTGTCTCCTGAAGTCCACGATCAACACCTTCGTTTTGTTGACATTGAGGGAGAGGTTATTTTCCCATCACCACCTCCCTGTATGTGGTCTCGTTGTTGGTAATCAGGCTTACTACTGTTGTGTCGTCAGCAAACTTGATGATTGTGTTGGAGACATGCGTGGCCGCGCAGTCATGGGTGAAGGTGGTGGCGGAGGTGTTGTTGACTACTTTCACCACCTGGGGTTGGCCCGTCAGGAAGTCCAGGACCCAGTTGCACAGGGCGGGGTTCAGAACCAGAGCCCCAAGCTTAGTTCATACATTCAGTAAGGTTCTTGGAAATGTTTTGGGGTAAATCTTCTGTGCCTGCCACATCCAGCAAGCTGAGAGTGGCTCTAAAGAACAAAACATGCCAACCTCCCAATTCAAACAAACCTGTGAGTGTGACTTGGCTGGATGTACTGTGTGTAACACTAAATATATATATCATGCTGTTTGCGACATGAATCATGATATCAGTGCGCTCCACGTCAATGCAAGACAATGCAGCTCTGTTGGAGTATATAACAACCACTGATATTTGCCTGAGGGGACAGTTCTATGGGAGAGTAAATCAATGTCAGTGTGAAGTGGAAGGAATTGTTAGAACATGTATCATACCCAGATATTTCTCCCTGTTTGGCACACAGAAGATGTACTATAACGTTGATAATGAACACTTTATTACAGTGGTTCCCAAACTGTGGGGCGAGTGAGGGCTCTGCAGGGGGGGCTGTTTTTCTCTCTCATCAATCTCCACAAAATACCCCATAATGACAAAGCAAAAACTGTTTTATTTATTTTTGCAAATGTATTAAAAATAAAACGGAAATATCATATTTACATAAGTATTCAGACCCTTTACTCAGTACTTTGAAGCACCTTTGGCAGCGATTACAGCATCAAGTCTTCTTGGGTATGACGCTACAAGCTTGGCACATCTGTATTTGGGGAGTTTCTCCCATTCTTCTCTGCAGATCCTCTCAAGCTCTGTCAAGTTGGATGGGGAGCGTTGTTGCACAGCTATTTTCAGGTCTCTCCAGAGATGTTCGATCCGGTTCAAGTCCGGGGTCTGGCTGGGCCACTCAAGGACATTCAGAGACTTGTCCCGACGCCACTCCTGCGTTGTCTTGGCTGTGTGCTTAGGGTCTTTGTCCTGTTGGAAGGGCAACCTTCGCCCCAGTCTGAGGTCCTGAGAGCTCTGGATCAGGTTTTCATCAAAGATCTCTCTGTACTTTGCTCCGTTCATCTTTCCCTCAATCCTGACTAGTCTCCCAGTCCCTGCCACTGAAAAACATCCCCACAGCATGATGCTGCCACCACCATGCTTCACCGTAGGGATGGTGCCTGGTTTCCTCCAGATGTGACGCTTGGCATTCAGGCCAAAGAGTTCAATCTTGGTTTCATCAGACCAGAGACTCTTATTTCTCATGGTCTGAGAGTCCTTTTAGGTGCCTTTTGGCAAACTCCAAGCGGGCTGTCATGTGCCTTTTACAGAGGAGTGGCTTCTGTCTGGCCACTAACATAAAGGCCTGATTGGTGGAGTGCTGCACAGATGGTTGTCCTTCTGGAAGATTCTCCCATCTCCACAGTGGAACTCTGGAGCTCTGTCAAAGTGACCATCGGGTTCTTGGTCACCTCCCTGACCAAGGCCCTTCTCCCCCGATTGCTCAGTTTGGCCGGGCGGCCAGCTCTAGGAAGAGTCTTGGTGGTTCCAAACTTCTTCCATTTTAAGAATGATGGAGGTCCACTGTGTTCTTGGGGACCTTCAATGCTGCAGACATTTGTTGGTACCCTTCCCCAGATATGTGCCTCAACACAATCCTGTCTCTGAGCTCTACGGACCATTCCTTCCACCTCATGGCTTGGTTTTTGCTCCTCTGACATGCACTGTCAACTGTGGGACCTTATATAGACAGGTGTGTGCCTTTCCAAATCATGTCCAATCCAACTGAATTTACCACCGGTGGACTCCAAGTTGTAGAAACATCAAGGATGATCAATGGAAACAGGATGCACCTGAGCTCAATTTCGAGTCTCATAGCAAAGGGTCTGAATACGGTACTTCTGTTTTTAGTTTTTATAAATTTGCATACATTTCTAAAACCCTCTTTTCGCTTTGTCATTATAGGGTATTGTGTATAGATTGATTGAGGGAAAAAAAATAATGTAATCAATTTTAGAATAAGGCTGTAATGTACCAAATGTGGAAAAAGTCAAGGGGTCTGAATACTTTCCGAATGCACTGTATGTATAGTGAGCTATATGTTTGGACCATCAAAATGCAACAAAATCGCAGTATCAAATCACAATACATATAGAATCGCAATACATATCGCATCGGCACCTAAGTATCGTGATAATATTGTATCGTGAAGTCACTGACAATTCCCAGCCCTACTAAAAACGCGGCGAAATTAGTGCAAACCTCTTCACCTGAACATTCTATCTTCATGTTCTTCTCTCACTCTGTCAAAAGAAAACCAAGTCATCTAACTGACCTACTGACTGAACGCGAGTTGGAAAAGGTGGGCATTTTTTGTGTTGTCTTTTTCCACGATCAACTGTCACGTTTAAATAGTGGTTCAACCTAATTATCTAAGAGCCAATGAAAAATGAGTGAAACTCGTGCTTCGGTTACACCATGGAAAGACAAAAAACAAGTCAGCAAGCAGAGTGTTTCCTGTCACCTACATACTGGCCCCGACCAAGTTCACTGTTGCCACAATTATCAACGAGCAACCAGCATTTCCTCAATGCGCCCTCAGTCTTCACGAGACCACAGATCGGAGCATAAAATCATGCCCGCTTGAGAGAGAGCATAAAATCAAAGTTCATCTTGAACCCTAAATGGCGAGTAGCTAGCGTATGTAGGAACGTGTGGTAAGGATGAGGACCCTTTCATGAGCACCTCTAGGTTTCTTCCCCACCCGGCACAATTACGTTTCATTTTACCTCTGCATGTTTGTTGTTTTTCCTTGTTTTTACATGCAAATATTTAGGAGTTTGTGTTTGTCGTCTATATTACATGTGGAGTCAGATGGACTGGTGTGATTGGGTGGTTGTTTGTTCATTTGTTGTCTGTATTACCTGTGGCTGTAGTAGTAATGTCAAAGATGGACTGGTGCCTCCAGAAGCTGATGGCTGACTGTCTGCACTGGAGTCGATTCAGTCGCTCCCCCAGGCCGCCGCTGCAGGAAACAACACACAGCATCACACATTGACACTACCTTCAGTATCCTCAACAATACTGTATAAATAGTACCCAATACAGGCTGAGGTACTTTAAATGGATTTGTGAAAAGTCCACATGCATTATTCTGTACACGTAACTGTAGAATTTCAAAAGTAAGTAGCTAGGCTAGTAGTCATACTCCGTGGAGAAAGGATGTCTTATCTAAGGGTCTTAACTATGATAGTGACATTTGGCAACTAAATGATGTCACCCAGGTGGCCCTTTGATCAGCAGCATCGCCCTGGAAACATCTGCAGACTGTGTGTGTGTTTTTGTGTGCGTGCGTGCCATGCAATGATTATTTCCCTCGCATTGTTTCTCATTATCCAAGATCTAGCTTATTATGAGCGAGATCATAAATGCTTCTTAAAAATAAAAATATTAATTTTTTCTTTAGTACTCAAACCTTTGAAATGTCGTTTGCTTTTTGTTGGAGTCCTATGAGGTCTTGGGAGTTCCTGTCGGGATGTTTCTGGGGCGTCTGCAGCACTGCCTGAGTGGACCTGAGTCAGTGACTGACCATCTGCTGCCCTCCCCCTCCCCAGTCTGCAGAGGACACTCAGCCCCAACCCCAGCCTCCAGTCTGCAGAGGACACTCAGCAACAACCCCAGCCTCCAGTCGGCAGAGGACACTCAGCCCCAACCCCAGCCTCCAGTCGGCAGAGGACACTCAGCAACAACCCCAGCCTCCAGTCTGCAGAGGACACTCAGCCCCAACCCCAGCCTCCAGTCGGCAGAGGACACTCAGCCCCAACCCCAGCCTCCAGTCGGCAGAGGACACTCAGCCCCAACCCCAGCCTCCAGTCTGCAGAGGACACTCAGCAACAACCCCAGCCTCCAGTCTGCAGAGGACACTCAGCAACAACCCCAGCCTCCAGTCTGCAGAGGACACTCAGCAACAACCCCAGCCTCCAGTCTGCAGAGGACACTCAGCAACAACCCCAGCCTCCAGTCGGCAGAGGACACTCAGCAACAACCCCAGCCTCCAGTCTGCAGAGGACACTCAGCAACAACCCCAGCCTCCAGTCGGCAGAGGACACTCAGCAACAACCCCAGCCTCCAGTCGGCAGAGGACACTCAGCCCCAACCCCAGCCTCCAGTCTGCAGAGGACACTCAGCAACAACCCCAGCCTCCAGTCTGCAGAGGACACTCAGCCCCAACCCCAGCCTCCAGTCTGCAGAGGACACTCAGCAACAACCCCAGCCTCCAGTCTGCAGAGGACACTCAGCAACAACCCCAGCCTCCAGTCGGCAGAGGACACTCAGCAACAACCCCAGCCTCCAGTCTGCAGAGGACACTCAGCAACAACCCCAGCCTCCAGTCGGCAGAGGACACTCAGCCCCAACCCCAGCCTCCAGTCGGCAGAGGACACTCAGCCCCAACCCCAGCCTCCAGTCGGCAGAGGACACTCAGCAACAACCCCAGCCTCCAGTCTGCAGAGGACACTCAGCAACAACCCCAGCCTCCAGTCTGCAGAGGACACTCAGCCACAACCCCAGCCTCCAGTCTGCAGAGGACACTCAGCCCCAACCCCAGCCTCCAGTCGGCAGAGGACACTCAGCCCCAACCCCAGCCTCCAGTCGGCAGAGGACACTCAGCCCCAACCCCAGCCTCCAGTCTGCAGAGGACACTCAGCAACAACCCCAGCCTCCAGTCTGCAGAGGACACTCAGCAACAACCCCAGCCTCCAGTCTGCAGAGGACACTCAGCAACAACCCCAGCCTCCAGTCGGCAGAGGACACTCAGCCCCAACCCCAGCCTCCAGTCTGCAGAGGACACTCAGCCCCAACCCCAGCCTCCAGTCTGCAGAGGACACTCAGCAACAACCCCAGCCTCCAGTCGGCAGAGGACACTCAGCCACAACCCCAGCCTCCAGTCTGCAGAGGACACTCAGCCACAACCCCAGCCTCCAGTCTGCAGAGGACACTCAGCCACAACCCCAGCCTCCAGTCTGCAGAGGACACTCAGCCACAACCCCAGCCTCCAGTCGGCAGAGGACACTCAGCCACAACCCCAGCCTCCAGTCGGCAGAGGACACTCAGCAACAACCCCAGCCTCCAGTCGGCAGAGGACACTCAGCAACAACCCCAGCCTCCAGTCTGCAGAGGACACTCAGCCACAACCCCAGCCTCCAGTCTGCTCTGGGTCAGGGTGTCATGGCTCTCTCCTTCTCCCTCCCCATCAGACAGGTAGTCAGAGATGTCAGTGTCTGTCACCTGGGGACGATTAGTTATTAAGAGCTTTACACATAACATGATATCAATGTAATATGTTAATTCCAACTGTCATTGTTTTGGCAGGTCTTTTCAAGTATCAAGTATTATGTACAATAGGAACAAAAAAACCTCTTAAATTGTCATCAATGAGGATTAAGGAACTCATGTGGAAATATTAAGGGTTGGCACAAAGGAACAAGCTGTTACACTAACAATAACAGAACACTTTGTTTTACTACTGTTTTGTTGGGCACACACACAGCACACCTGGATATCAGTTCACATGTGGAAAAATCCAAGACACTCTCTCCCCACCATGTCATGTTCAGACAAGTCCAGCCTACCAGCCCCCTTCCCTGTCAGCCACCCACCTCACCCCAGTCCAGCCTACCAGCCCCCTTCCCTGTCAGCCACCCACCTCACCCCAGTCCAGCCTACCAGCCCCCTACCCTGTCAGCCACCCACCCCACCCCAGTCCAGCCTACCAGCCCCCTTCCCTGTCAGCCACCCGCAGCAGCCCAGCGACACGCTCTCTTATTTGAATCAGCTTGGCCCTGCTAGGCAGAGTGCCAGCAGACGTCACACTCTAACTAGCTACAGAGAACAGGAACACTATGTTCCTGGCTCGTGCTAAAAAATGTGTTCATTTACCCTGCCTGCACTGAATGCATTGGAAGTAAGTACACAGCTCACACAACTCTCTCTCTCTCGGCCTATGAGGGCCAGGACCTGCCTCCTAGCTAGCATGTTGTTGCTGAACCAACTGTGGTAAAAGGCTGCTTTACAACCCTGCTGGCACCGCCTAGATGTGGTACCGGTTAAGTTATTAACCCTGTTGGCTGTGGCGGCCCTGGGTTGAAATACTATTTGAACTCTTTGAAATAGTTTGAGTGATTGCTTTAGCCTGTCAGTGCCTAGAGTGCCAAGTGGGCGGGGTTTGCACTTTTGGACTTTATTGGTTCCATTGCCACCAGTAAGCTCAATCAAGCACAGCTATTTGAAATTATTTCAAATCGTTTTTGAACTTAGGTCTTGGATTCGGACGATTAGGCTTGGATGTGGATTTGCCCTCATCCGACAAGTGGCTAGCTGGCTATCCTCGTCTACTCTCCGGCCTTGAAATACATTGTCACCATGCATGCTCCTCCTCTTATCTACCCATCACAGAGTTCTAGAATATTAATACAAATTAAAGAGCACTACACTGGCCTGGCAAACACAGATAAAGTGAGTCAGTTGAGCCGTGTTTTGTTTCAGCTTTAAATGAAACAATGAATTTGAGATCTCAAAGTCTGTATCCTGTTAGATCCAATTTGATTTACTATTGGCAGTAACCATCCCATCCTCTGCAGAGAGTACAAAACAACTAACTCTTACCCTACTGACCCAAACTGTAGTCAAAGGAAAGGAAAGGGAAACTGATAGCCACTGAGTAGAATAGGATGTGGAAACACTCGCTTTTAGTTTCTAAATGATGGCCATCGTTACGTCTGCATCCATTAATGTGAAGAGTAGTAGTTATTCACACTAATAGAGTGCCTTCAGAAAGTATTCACACACCTTGACTTTTTCCAAATTTTTTGTTGTTACAGCCTGAATTTAAATTGAGATTTGTGTCACTGGCTTAAACACACAATACCCCATAATGTCAAAGTGGAATGTTTTTAGATATTTTTTACAAATTATTTAAAAATGAAAAGCTGAAATGTCTTGAGTCAATAAGTATTCAACCCCTTTGTTATAGGCAAGCCTAAATAAGTTCAGGAGTAAACATTTGCTTAACAAGTCACATAATAAGTTGCATGGACTCTGTGTGCAACAATAATGTTTAACATGATTTTTAAATGACTACCTCATCTCTGTACACCACACATACAATTATCTGTAAGGTCCCTCAGTCGAGCAGTGAATTTCAAACACAGATTCAACCACAAAGACCAGGGAGGCTTTCCAATGCCTCGCAAAGAAGGGCACCCATTGGTAGATTGGTAAAAAAAAAGCAGACCTTGAATATCCCTTAAAGCATGGTGAAGTTATTAATTACACTTTGGATGGTGTTTCAATACAGTCATTAGAAAGATACAGGTGTCCTTCCTAACTCAGTTGCCAGAGAGGAAGGAAACCGCTTAGGGATTTCACCATGACACCAATGGTGACTTTAAAACAGTTACAGAGTTTAATGGCTGTGATAGGAGAACTGAGGATGGATCAACAACATTGTAGTTACTCCACAATACTAACCTAAATGACAGAGTGAAAAGAAAGAAGCCTGTACATAATATAAATATTCCAAAACATACATCCTGTTTGCAATAAGGCACTAAATCCAATAAAACAAATCACTGAGTACCACTCTTCATATTTTCAAGCATGGTGGTGGCTGCTTCATATTATGGGTATGCTTGTCATCGTCAAGGACTAGGGAGTTTTTTAGGATAAAAAGAAACGGAATAGAGCTAAGCACAGGCAAAATCCTAGAGGAAAACCTGGTTTAGTCTGCTTTCCAACAGACACTGGGAGACAAATTCACCTTTCAGCAGGACAATAACCTAAAACACAATGCCAAATATACACTGGAGTTGCTTACCAAGACGACACATGAATGTTCCTGAGTTGCCTTGTTACAGACTTGATTTAAATAATCTTGAAAATCTATGGCAAGACTGGAAACTTTCAAGAAAGTTTCCTACTGACGTCAACGCATCATGCATGTATCAACGCATCAAAAACGTTGAACACGCACACCCTCAAGTTAAGTGGTGTGACGAGGTGTGAATGAAGGAGTCAGGCGCAGGAGGTAAAACACCGAAGTCCAGAGTTTATACCGTTTACATAAATAAAACGCACCAACCGTCAAAACGAAACTATCACAAGGGAAATATTCCACCTTGGCAATAACAAATGGAAGAGTAGCTCAACCGTGCTACTCGCTCTCACAATGAAACAATCACTCACAAAGACAAGGGGAACAGAGGGAACACTTATACACATACTAATTAGGAGAATGAGCACCAGGTGTGTGTGTGATTGACAAGACACATGACAAGTGTCTGGTGAGTGACAGCGGAGTCACTCACCACCTTCCGGAGACACTTGAAACCCCACCTCTTTAAGGAATACCTGGGATAGGATAAAGTAATCCTTCTACCCCCCCTTACTCCACCCCCCCCCCAAAAAATAATAATAATATATATATATAAAAATAACAATTGTAAAGTGGTTGTCCCGCTGGCTATCATAAGGTGAATGCACCAATTTGTAAGTCAGTCTCTGGATAAGAGCGTCTGCTAAATTACGAAAATGTAAATGTAAGTGGAGAGATGAGAATGGGATCGGCAGTAGCTAGTAAGCCGGTGACGACAAACGCTGAAACGAGGAGGAGAGGCAGCCTCGGCGGAAGTCGTTTATCCTCCTCAGGACTTTAAACGGCCCCACAAACCGCGGGCTCAGCTTCCGGCAGGGCAGGCGGAGGGGTAGATTCTGGGTCGAGAGCCAGACCCGATCCCCCGGTACGAAAACCGGGGTCTCCCTGCGGTGGCGGTCAGCGTTCGCCTTCTGACGACGCACGGCGCGCTGCAGGCGAACGTGGGCAGCATCCCAAGTCTTCTCCACGCACCGAAACCAGTCATCCACCGCAGGAGCCTCGGTCTAGCTCTGGTGCCACGGTACCAGGACCGGTTCGTAACCCAAAACACATTGGAAGGGTGTTAGGTTAGTGGCGGAGTGAGTTCTGAGCGTATTCTTCCCATGGCAGGAACACCGACCACTCCCCCGGCCAGTCCTGACAGTAGGTCCGCAGGAACCTACCCACATCTTGATTCACCCTTTCCACCTGCCCATTACTCTCGGGGTGAAATCCATAGGTCAGGCTGACCGAGACCCCCAGACGTTCCATGAACGCCTTCCAGACTCTAGACGTGAACTGGGGACCTCGGTCGGACACTATATCCTCTGGTACACCGTAGTGCCGGAAGACGTGAGTAAACAGAGCCTCCGCAGTTTGTAGGGCCGTGGGGAGACTGGGCAGAAGAAGGAGGCGGCAGGATTTCGAAAAGCGATCCACAACGACCAGGATAGTGGTGTTACCTTGGGAGAGGGGAAGATCAGTAAGAAAATCAATACTAAGGTGAGACCATGGTCGTTGTGGAACTGGTAAAGGTTGTAGCTTACCCGCTGGGAGGTGCCTAGGGGCCTTACTCTGGGCGCACACTGAGCAGGAGGAAACATACACCCTCACGTCCTTAGCCAAGGTAGGCCACCAGTACTTCTCGGTCAGGCAGCGCATTGTACGACCGATACCTGGATGACCAGAGGAGGGTGACGTGTGTGCCCAGTAGATCACACAATCTCGGATAAGTGCAGGCACGTACTGCAGCCCAGCTGGACACTGCGGTGGAGATGGATCTGTGCGTAATGCCTGCGCTATATCCGCATCCATTGCCCATACTACCGGCGCCACAATGCACGAGGCCGGAAGTATGGGGGTGTTGTCTCTGGGCCTCTCCTCTGTGTCATACAGCCGAGACAGTGCGTCTGCCTTGACGTTCTTCGTACCCGGAATGTATGAGAGTGTGAAATCAAACCGGGTGAAGAAGAGGGCCCACCAGGCCTGGCGAGGATTCAGCCTCCTCGCTGCCCGAATGTACTCCAGGTTACGGTGGTCTGTCCAGACGAGGAAAGGGTGTTTCGCCCCTTCGAGCCAATGCCTCCCCACCGTTAAAGCTCGGACAACAGCCAGCAGCTCCCGATCACCAACGCCGTAGTTCTGCTCCGCCGAGCTGAGCTTCTTCGAAAAGAAGGCACAGGGGCGGAGCTGGGGTGGCGTGCTTGAGCGTTGGGATAAGACAGCGCCTATCCCTACCTCGGACGCATCCACCTCCACTACGAACAGTAGTGATGGATCGGGGTGATCCAGTACCGGGGCGAAGGTGAACAGACCCCGTAATCTACTGAAGGCCAAATCAGCCTCAGCAGACCAGCGGAGCCGGGACGGCCCACCCTTCAACAAGGAGGTAATGGGAGCTGCGACCTTGCTAAAGCCCCGATTAAACCTCCGATAGTAGTTGGCAAAGCCAAGGAAGCGCTGCACCTCCTTCACCGTGGTTGGAGTCGGCCAATTACGCACGGCTGAAATGCGATCTCCATCCATCTCCACACCTGTGGTAGTAATGTGGTATCTGAGGAAAGAGATTGACTGCTGGAAAAACTCACACTTCTCTGCCTTGGCATAAAGATAATTCTCCAGCAGTCGGACCAGTACCTTGCGAACCAGGGACACATGCTCGGCGCGCGTAGCGGAATACACCAGGATGTCATCGATGTAGACCACCACACCGCGACCAAGCATGTCCCGAATCACCTCGTTCACAAATGACTGGAAAACGGATGGAGCATTCATCAAACCGTAGGGCACCACCAGGTATTCATAATGCTCCGAGGTTGTGCTGAATGCTGTTTTCCACTCATCCCCTTCCTGAATACGCACCAGGTTGTAGGCACTCCTGAGGTCTAATTTGGTGAAAAAACGGGCTCCATGCATTGACTCAATCACTGAAGGAATGAGGGGAAGAGGATAACTAAATCGTACCGTGACCTTATTCAGTGGTAAATAATCAATACACGGTCGTAAACCGCCATCTTTCTTCTTCACAAAGAAGAAACCCGAGGAAGCAGGTGAAGTGGAGGGACGTATATACCCCTGGCGCAGGGACTCGGTGACGTATGTTTCCATAGCCTCCGTTTCAGCCTGCCACAGGGGATACACATGACTCTTGGGAGGTACAGCGTCTACCCAAAGGTTTATCGCGCAATCCCCCTCCCGATGTGGTGGTAATTTAGTCGCTTGCATCTTGGAAAACACGAGCGCCAGATCATGGTATTCGGGGGGAATGCGCACGGTGGGGTTACAGTCTGGACTTTCTACCGTGGTCGCACCAACGGAAACACCTAGACACCTACCCAGACACTCACGCACCACCCCGTAAGAACCCTCTGCGTCCATGAAAAATTGGGGTTGTGAAGGGCTAACTACGGAATACCTAAGACTACAGGGTAAGCAGGAGACTCAATAATCAAAAAAGTGATCTGCTCAACATTTACATTTCCATTTTAGTCATTTAGCTGCCGCTCTTATCCAGAGCGACTTACAGTTAGTGAGTGCATACATTTTTCATACTGGCAATTACAGGTTGTAATGCAACAAAATTTGAAAAACGCCAAGGGGGATGAATACTTTTGCAAGGCACTGTACACCCCATAGACGTGCAACTGTGAGAGGTAGAACTAAAGGCAACATGGGAACAACATAAATTAGAGCTTGAGCACAAGGAAAGGGAAAGAGAACATGAGGAGAGATTGGAGCAACAGAAATTAGGTGAACGGGCAGCCAGACTAGAACAAGAACAAGAAGAACGTGGACATGCCATTAGATTAAGAGAGATGGATCTCAAAGTGCTCCGAATGCAGTCAGGCCATCCTGCACCCTCAACAGAGTTTGATCTTGGCCGGAACAGCCGACTTGTACCGCCTTTGAACGAAAGAGAGGTGGATGTACATTTTACTCTGTTTGAGCGGATTGCCACATCCCTAAAATGGCTGTGAGACATTTGGTCACTGCTCCTCCAAAAGCTCAAAGTGTACGGCGCTTTATCTATTGAGTTCAGATTATGACACTGTTAAACTGCTATTCTTCAGGCTTATGAGTTGGTCCCAGAGGCATACAGACAACAGTTCTGTTAATTACAAAAGACAGAATCACAAAGCCATGTTGAGTTGGCAAGGGAACAAGCATGTCTTTTTGATCGGTGGTGTGGTTCAAGGACCTTGAGGATTTAAAGACAATCATACTTCTCGAGCAGTTAAAGAATTGCCTTCACGAAAGGGTTGCTACCTACATTTATGAGCACAAGGATCTCACTCTTGAGAAAGCTGCAGTTCTGGCAGATGAGTTTGTGTTGACACATAAAACTACCTTCACAAACAAAGCACCCAGTAGTTATACCTATGCAAAGAGCAATCCAGAGAAGTCACCTCCTACTACGAGGTTTCAGTCCTTTTCTACAGTGCCCAAAGACAAGGATCAGCAGAAAACAACTTTTTTCGTAACCGCCGGTTTGTCATTACTGCCGTGAGAAAGGACACATTGTCTCTAAGTGTCTTCAGTTGAAACAGAAAAATTAGAGAGAAAAAGCAGTTTCTTCTTGTGGGAGCACTCCAGCCCATTAAGTCTCTGGTTGGGACTGGTGTATCTCCTAAACAACATTCTGGATCAGATGTGTATGCGTTTGTGTCTCTGCAGAGTGGTGATGCTGTTAAGCAGCTGGTGAAGATACTGTGAGACACTGGGGCAGCCCAGTCCTTCATGTTGGAGGGTGTTTTGCCTTTATCTGACACTTCAGCAACTGGTTACAGTGTGTTAGTACAAGGCGTGGTGATGGGTTGCATGGAAGTTCCTTTGTATAATGTAGAAGTCTGATCTTATTTCTGGTTCCGTTGTCGTTGGAGTGAGGCCTAGCCTACCGGTGAAGGGGGTTTCATTCATTTTTGGAAACGATTTGGCTGTGGGGAAGGTCGTGCCAAATTCAGTTGTTTGTCAGGAACCCAGAGTAGAATAACTTGATGGATTATCAGTAAAGTACCCTACAGTGTTCCCAGCATGTGCCGTTACATGTGCTATGTATAAGAAAGTGTTGAGGAGGATGTCAGAGATCCCACCATAGCAAGTCTAGTGTTGAGGAGGATGTCAGAGTTATTTTCTTTTTTAATTTCTCGTTTCTATTTTCAGTATATATTATAATTTGTATATTTTTTTGTGTATATATATATATATATATATATATATATATATATATATATATATATATATATATATATATATATATATATATATATATTTTTTTTTTTCTTTTCTTTTCTTTTCTTTTTCATAATTATTTTTTGTGGGGGTGTAGAAGGATTACTTTTATACTATCCCAGGTATTCCTTAAAGAGGTAGGGTTTCAAGTGTCTCCGGAAGGTGGTCAGTGACTCTGCTGTCCTGGCGTCGTGAGGGAGCTTGTTCCACCATTGGGGTGCCAGAGCAGCGAACAGTTTTGACTGGGCTGAGCGGGAACTGTGCTTCTGCAGAGGTAAGGGACCAGCAAGCCAGAGGTGGAAGAACGCAATGCCTTCGTTTGGGTGTAGGGACTGATCAGAGCCTGAAGGTAAGGAGGTGCCGTTCCCCTCATAGCTCCGTAGGCAAGCACCATGGTCTTGTAGCAGATGCGAGCTTCAACTGGAGCCAGTGGAGTGTGCGGAGGAGTGGGGTGACGTGAGAGAACTTGGGAAGGTTGAACACCAGACGGGCTGCAGCGTTCTGGATGAGTTGTAGGGGCTTAATGGCACAGGCAGGGAGCCCAGCCAACAGCGAGTTGCAGTAATCCAGACGGGAGATGACAAGTGCCTGGATTAGGACCTGTGCCGCTTCCTGTGTAAGGTAGGGTCGTACTCTGCGAATGTTGTAGAGCATGAACCTACAGGATCGGGTCACCGCTTTGATGTTAGCGGAGAATGACAGGGTGTTGTCCAGGGTCACGCCAAGGTTCTTTGCACTCTGGGAGGAGGACACAACGGAGTTGTCAACCGTGATGGCGAGATCATGGAGTGGGCAGTCCTTCCCCGGGAGGAAGAGCAGCTCCGTCTTGCCGAGGTTCAGCTTGAGGTGGTGATCCGACATCCACACTGATATGTCTACCAGACATGCAGAGATGCGATTCGCCACCTGGTTATCAGAAGGGGGAAAGGAGAAGATTAATTGTGTGTCGTCTGCGTAGCAATGATGGGAGAGACCATGTGAGGATATGACAGAGCCAAGTGACTTGGTGTATAGAGAGAATAGGAGAGGGCCTAGAACTGAGCCCTGGGGGACACCAGTGGTGAGAGCACATGGTGCGGAGACAGATTGTCGCCACGCCACCTGGTAGGAGCAACCTGTCAGGTAGGACGCAATCCAAGAGTGAGCTGCGCCGGAGATGCCCAACTCGGAGAGGGTGGAGAGGAGGATCATGCGTCACAGGAACATGCGTCTCCTGTGTAATCATGGTGACTGGTACAGTAACCTCCTTTACCAACCCGTACCCTAATGGTCGACTATCAAGTGCTCTGATGGGGAGTGGAATGGATAGGGGAACCAATTAAATGCCTTGACGGCGTGCAAATGCCCTGTCCATAAAGTTCCCAGCTGCACCTGACTCGACTAGCGCCTTACACTGGGAAACTACCAGGTGATAGGGAAAGGAGATAGATAAGGTACAGAGCGCCGCAAAGGGCTCCGAATAAGTTTGGGTATTCGTTACCTGGGGTGATGCGTGAGTACCCTGCCTACCGCCTCCAGACCCAAAGGAACGTTGAATGCGACGTGAGGTATATTGTCTCTTCTTGCCACCAGAGTGGCACTGTCGCTGTCCTCCTGCGCTCTCTCGACCGGCGGCTCCCCCCAGCTCCATCTGCTCGGGGTCAGAGTCGTCCGGAGTGGGAACGGGCAGACCCCTACCAGGATGTCCTCTGGCTGCTAGCAGATTGTCCAGCCGGATGGCCATCTCCACCAGTTGGGAGAACAATAGCATGGCATCATGGCAGGCTAGCTCCCGTCGGATGTCCTCCCTTAGGTGGCACCGAAAATGGTCGATTAGGGCCCGCTCGTTCCGCCCGGACCCCGCTGCCAGCGTCCGGAACTCCAGCGCGTAGTCCTGTGCAGTCCTCGTCCCCTGCCTCAGATGGACCAGTCGTTCGCCCGCCTCTCGACCCTCAGGCGGGTGATCGAAAACGGCCCGAAAGAGGCAAGCAAACTCCCCATAGTCCTCCAACGCGGCACCTCCCTCGTTCCACACCGCGTTGGCCCACTCCAGGGCTCTCCCACAAAGGCAGGAAACGAGGACGGATACCTTCTCCTGCTCCAGTGGCGCCGGCCTGTTGCTGGAGAAATACAACTCTAGTTGGAGCAGAAATCCCTTACATCGCGCTGCCGTCCCATCAAACGCCGGTGGCCGGGATATCTGGATCCCTCCAGGCGCTGGGGTGTAGGTGGCTGGATCCGGTTGACCAGCTGGTCTCGATAGCTCAGGTCCTCTCTCTCCAGGCGTTGTACTACCTGAAGAACCCAATCCATCGCTTCCCCCAAGCTGGCCAGCATTGAGGAATGCTCCTGGACCATTTACATAAATAAAACGCACCCAGCGTCAAAACGAAACTATCACAAGGGAAATATTCCACCTTGGCAATAACAAATGGAAGAGTAGCTCAACCGAGCTACTTACTCTCACAATGAAACAATCACTCACAAAGACAAGGGGAACAGAGGGAACACTTATACACATACTAATTAGGGGAATCAGCACCAGGTGTGTGTGATTGACAAGACAAGACATGACAAGTGGAGTGATGAGAATGGGATCGGCAGTTGCTAGTAAGCCGGTGACGACGAACGTGGAAACCTGCCCGAACAAGGAGGGAAGGCAGCCTCGGCGGAAGTCGTGACAAGTGGATTCAGCCTAATGTTTATGAGATAATCTCTTGGTTTCTGTGAGGCCTCAGAACACAAGCCTCCAGTTTAGGGAGGTTAGATAAATAACCTTTGACCCCCAGAGAGCTGATAACAGTGGCTGTGGACCTGTGGGGGACTATCTGCCTCTGAGGCCTCTTGATGAACATAGCTTCAGCTCTATTACTATTCTGAACAAAAATACAAACGCAACATGTAAAGTGTTGGTCCCATGTTTCATGAGCTGAAATAAAAGATCGCAGAAATTCTGTGCACAAATTTGTGTACATCCCTGTTGGTGAGCATTTCTCCTTTGCCAAGATAATCCATCCACCTGACAGGTGTGGCATACCAAGAAGCTGATTAAACGGCATCATCATTACACAGCATGATCATTACATATTACACAATTCCTAGAAGCTGAAAATGGCCCAGTTCTTCCATGGCCTGCATACTCATCAGTCAAGTCACCCATTGAGCATGTTTGGGATGCTCTGGATCGACATGTAAGACAGCGTGTTCCAGTTCCCGCCAATATCCAAAAACTTCGCACAGCCATTGAAGAGGAGTGGGACAACATTCCACAGGCCACAATCAACAGCCTGATCAACTCTATTCGAAGGAGATGTGTCGAGCTGCATGAGGCAAATGGTGGTCACACCAGATACTGACTGGTTTTCTGATCCAAGCCCCTACATAAAAAAAGGTATCTGTAACCAACAGCTGCATATCTATATTCCCAGTCATGTGAAATCCATAGATTAGGGCTTAATGAATTTATTTCAATTGACTGATTTCCTAATATGAACTGTAAATCAGTAAAATCTTTGAAATTGTTGCATTTATATTTTCTTCAGTATACTTACAGAGAGCAACTCAAGAGGCTTTCTGAGGCACATTTCAACTTGTCAAGACTGTAGTTGAAAAATCCCAAAGCCAAATAGTAGAATATTCTAGAACTTTAGAAAACGATGGATTAGGGATTAACACAGGTAACCATCCTGTACCAGGACCACTCTTCATATTTCCCGAAAGACCTGAGAAATTACAACATTTTCCCCCAATGTCACACTGCCATTCCACAAAATACACAACATGCACAGCAGCAGATTGTAAAAAATAAAACAGCACATTATCCAAACAGGTTGTTGGAAGCCTTTAGCCTATCTTATCTACTTTACACAAAGTCGCCATTAATTCAAACCACATGCATAATTGACACTGCCAGACTGCACATGAGACCCGAATGCAGTTCCTCTCACAGTAGAAGGGGGGTATATGGAGGGGTATTTTGAAAACACAGTATATGAAGAAGAATATACAGTGCCTTGCAAAAGTATTCATCCCCCTTGGCGTTTTTCCTATTTTGTTGCATTACAACCTGTAATTTAAATGGATTTTTATTTGGATTTCATGTAATGGACATACACAAAATAGTCCAAATTGGTGAAGTCAAATGAAAAAAAGTACTTGTTTCCAAAAATTCCAAAAAAAAAATAACGGAAAAGTGGTGCGTGCATATGTATTCACCCCCTTTGCTATGAAGCCCCTAAATAAGATCTGGTGCAACCAATTACCTTCAGAAGTCACATAATTAGTTAGATTGCACACAGGTGGACTTTATTTAAGTGTCACATGATCTGTCACATGATCTCAGTATATATACACCTGTTCTGAAAGGCCCCAGAGTCTGCAACACCACTAAGCAAGGGGCACCACCAAGCAAGCGGCACCATGAAGACCAAGGAGCTCTCCAAACAGGTCAGGGACAAAGTTGTGGAGAAGTACAGGTCAGGGTTGGGTTATAAAAAAATATACGAAACTTTGAACATCCCACGGAGCACCATTAAATCCATTATTAAAAAATGGAAAGACTATGGCACCACAACAAACCTGCCAAGACAGGGCCGCCCACCAAAACTCACGGACCAGGCAAGGAGGGCATTAAACAGACAGGCAACAAAGAGACCAAATATAACCCTGAAGGAGCTGCAAATCTCCACAGCGGAGATTGGAGTATCTGTCCATAGGACCACTTTAAGCAGTACACTCCACAGAGCTGGGCTTACGGAAGAGTGGCCAGAAAAAAAGCAATTTCTTAAAGAAAAAAATAAGCAAACATGTTTGGTGTTCACCAAAAGGCATGTTGGTGACTCCCCAAACATACGGAAGAAGGTACTCTGGTCAGATGAGACTATAATTGAGCTATTTGGCCATCAAGGAAAACGCTATGTCTGGCGCAAACCCAACACCTCTCATCACCCCGAGAACACCATCCCCACAGTGAAGCACGTGGTGGCAGCATCATGCTGTGGGGATGTTTTTCATCGGCAGGGACTGGGAAACTGGTCAGAATTGAAGGAATGATGGCGCTAAATACAGGGAAATTCTTGAGGGAAACCTGTTTGTCTTCCATAGATTTGAGACTGGGACGGAGGTTCACCTTCCAGCAGGACAATGACCCTAAGCATACTGCTAAAGCAACACTCTAGTGGTTTAAGGGGAAACATTTAAATGTCTTGGAATGGCCAAGTCAAAGCCCAGACCTCAATCCAATTGAGAATCTGTGTCACGTCTCATCCCGTTGCTCCCCTCCGGCGCTCTGATTCGCCGGTCTACTGAGCCACCGGTCTGAGCGCACCACCTCGGCAACACCGGAATGGAAACCCAACGCACCCTAATAACCTCCAGCGCACCTGCACCTCATCATCTCATCACCACCCCTATATAGCCCTGGACTGTTCAGTGTTGTGTTGTGTGTGATTGTCAGCGTCTTGTCGTGTACTGGCTCTTTGTTGTTCTCTGACTCAGTGTTAAGTAAACCTTTACATTGTTGATTCCTGCGTCTGCGTCCTGCCTCTTCGTATCCTCAGTACTCGTCACAATCTGTGGTATGACTTAAAGATTGCTGTACACCAGCGGAACCCATCCAACTTGAAGGAGCTGGAGCAGTTTTGCCTTGAAGAATGGGCAAAAATCCCAGTAGCTAGATGTGCCAAGCTTATAGAGACATACCCCAAGAGACTTGCAGCTGTAATTGCTGCAAAAGGTGGCTCTACAAAGTTTTGACTTTTGGGGGGGTGAATAGTTTTCAGTTTTTTTGTCTTAATTCTTGTTTGTTTCACAATAAAACATATTTTGCATCTTCAAAGTGGTAGGCATGTTGTGTAAATCAAATGATACAAACCCCCAAAAAAATCCATTTTAATTCCAGGTTGTAAGGCAACAAAACAGGAAAAATGCCAAGGGGGGTGAATACTTTCGCAAGCCACTGTACATGGACATTGGTTAACCCTTTGCACTCGTATATGGGTTGAAAGTGGCAGATTTGGGTACTAATAAAGTGCCTAAATTGGAACGTAGTAACATTCTATACATGATGTCAGAGCTCTGGCTCTGCGCTTAACAGCGCTGTATGGTTTTTGACTGACAGCAGTTCTGAACTTGAGCACCGCTCGCAACAAGAAGTTGCCCCCATCCCTCCCGGTAATTGGGCAACTTTTGCACATTATTTGATGTCTGAGTGAGGGGAATGCTGTAAATGAAGAAGACTCAATGTATTTTGAAAGATGAGACGTTGAGAATTATAATAAATACCACTTTGATGTCATACAAGCAAGCCAAACACCCATGAGTCCAAATGTGCACTTCACATTTCCAAATCATAAAACTCATGTCATATACAGTGTCAATGTTTATGATCACTATGTTTGATGTACAGTTACAAGATGACATGATGTCATACCCTGGGATGTTTTGAACAGAATGAGCCTATTTTTGTTTATTGTGAAGAAAATTTGTCGGGCCACACGCAACTGAATGCACTCATGACTCCTTTCTATGCACACAAATTACGATCTGTTTCTCTGAATTGCCTTGTGAAAGCCTAACACTGTAAGATCGTATTTTATAACTTAGCTAGTCATGTTGGCAATAGAACAAGCTTTGAAATGATGCCCACCTGACCCAGATTACGGTTTATAATGGACTGTTTTTTGGATTGCGTAAACAACAACAGTAATTGTATGATGGCAGGGTTTTCTTCCAAATGAAACAACTACAAGTGTGCTTACTCTAGTTCCTCAACGGCACAGCTAGGAGAGCTCAAAAAAGTACCTTATAGTTGAAGACTGTTCTTTGAGTCATAAAAGTGCATTGAAATTGCTTAGGAACTGTGCACACTTTGGAGAGGTGTGTAGCCACTTGGAGACACATGTTAGTCTTCTCTCACAAATAGAAAATGTGTTGTCTTGTAATTTAGTACTTAAAAACAAAAAACGTATTTGTCTTATGTTGCACCTACCCCATATTTTCCAGGAATAGTCTTATCGTGTTACTGAATGTATCCAGAGTATTTTCAGATTTCATTATCAACCAATGTGGCGAAAAGTACAATAAATGTAAAATACACATACAATTTACAGTGTAATGTTTGAATTCAGTCTTGTGTCAGGTGAACTGTTGTGTCTTCACCTTTGGTCTAATAATTTTCACATTTCCAAACTGTTCCCTTTCAATTACATTTACATTTACATTTTAGTCATTTAGCAGACGCTCTTATCCAGAGCGACTTACAGTTAGTGAATACATATTTTTTTATACTGGCCCCCCGTGGGAATCGAACCCACAACCCTGGCGTTGCAAACGCCATGCTCTATCAACTGAGCTACATCCCTGCCGGCCATTCCCTCCCCTACCCTGGACGACGCTGGGCCAATTGTGCGCCGCCCCATGAGTCTCCCGGTCGCGGCCGGCTGCGACAGAGCCTGGATTCGAACCAGGATCTCTAGTGACACAGTTAGCACTGCGATGCAGTGCCTTAGACCACTGCGCCACTCAGGAGTTAATTGCTACCATGGTTATGCATTTTCTTATTTCTTCTGTAAGAAACATTTCAATTTAGCCCTATCCATATAGGCCAATTCCCATGAGTGAAAAGGGTTAAGTTGCTGGTTGCCGTTTTGGAACATGCCCTACCCTTTCCCCACATAGACAGTGCTCCATTCAGCAACACCACTGGGATCAAGTTGTGAACTGTAACAATTTAGAGCATGATCTGAAGATATAATATACAGTATGCCATTTAGCAGATGTTTTCATCCAAAGCTACTTATAGTCATGCGTGCATACATTTTACTTACGGGTGGTCCTGGGAATTGAACCCACTATCCTGGTGTTGCGACCACCATGCAAGCACCATGCTCTACCAACTAAGTTACAAAGGAAAGTGCACTATATTGTACTGTGTAGGTATTGGCCTGCCAGACCTAGACTGTCAGTTTGTTTTTGAATACTCCGGCTAGTGGTAGAATATCTAAAAAGGTCTAACCTATAAATATAACTAACTAGACCCTGTTGATGTTAAGATTAGATATATAAATAGTCATGTTGCCTTAAATGTATAAATGCAAAGTAACGTTGCCTTAAAGTTATATAACAGTGGTGTGTTGTTGTGTAAATCCCTGTTTCCATGATATGAGCTGCGTAGGGCATATGCCAAAAATGTATCTGTTGTAGCCTAATGGGGAAACCATGTGGTCTTGCTGACATCTGACATGTGTTACGGGAAACCACCATGATGCTATTTACATGTTGCTATACACGTGCACATGTTTACCATTACGTTCATACTGAGTGAAGGGAGGATATTTACAAATAGATGAAACTGGGATAGATAATGGTAAATACAGCACTGTCACACTGTTATATAAATGCAGAAGGAAGAAAACAATGTACTGGACGGTGCATAGCACCACCTAGTGTCATTGAACATGGCTGAAACTGTAAAGTTTGTGTCCTGTAAAGTTTGTGTACTGTATTATGGATTTTTTGCAATAGTATATTTGTCTTAAACCACTATGTGAAATGTCTGCGTTTTTATTTATTTAAATAAATATTTTTTTTTTATCTAGATGTGTTTATACATATTTTGTCTTACTGTTTTATGTAGTATTGGTAAAGTTTTTTGAGTAAAGCTCTAGTTTACTCACCGTTGTAGGTTTAGGTGTTGATTATTTTGGTTCCTCAGTGTAGGACTCCGACTCACAGTCAGATTTTTCCCACACTGTCCTCTTCCTTCTCTCTCTCTCTCATCTTTATCTTCAGCCTCATCGCTATCCATGTCTATCGTCGGAAGCTCATCTAAAAATATAATTTAAAACATTATGTAATGTGCGGCTGATTAAATGATTAACATACGCAGTATATTCAATTCTTAATTACAATCTTTCTTGACTGCAGTACTTGCACTGATGAGGGAGCAGTGATGAATGTTCTCTGAATATCATTCAAAGACAAATACATATTGAAAACAAAATACCAACCACAGATTGTGTCATTCGATGGACAAATCCTTGCTAGTAATGCAAACAGAGCACTATAAAAATTGCACCCCTGTCTCAAGTACCTGTTCCAGTGCTGAAAATGCATAGGGCTCTGCTGTAGAACTGAATGGGGGCTGCAGGTCTCCGGGGCCTGCGGTGCTCCTGAACCACACTGCTGCTGGGGGGAGGTAGAGGAAGCTGCTGGGCCTGGGCCTCACTGTCAGGCAGCTCACTCACTGGAGCTCCAGGCGATGTGCAATGGGTCCTCATCACACCGCACTGCATTGGACACACACAGGGGTGGACAAGGACAAAGACAGTCAGTCTCAAGCGATACAGAGCAATAATGGATTTTCATGAATAATGGATAATAATAATGCATTTTCAATAAGAATGGATTGTTAATAATGGATGATGATGCATTTGTATAGTTTTGCATCAGGCACTTACAAAACCTTCCAATAGGTATTTTAACGTATTTGACAAGTTAGTTATCACAAGAGACACTGACAGAAATCACATGAGTAAACATCATGAAGCATTGTTGACCATTCAACTATTGTTTACAATACCTTGTGCTGGTGACTGTGCCAGTTGTCGTACAGCTCGCCATTTCTTCCTAGATGACCTTAGGTTCCACAATAAAACCACAATGACATGTTTGAAGCAATATGAGCAATTCAGAATCATGGAGAAGAATTGCACTGACAACACTGTGGCCCTGTGTAGCTCAGTTGGTAGAGCATGGCGCTTGCAACGCCAGGGTTGTGGGTTCGTTTCGCACGGGGGGCCAGTTTGAAAAAATGTATGCACTCACTAACTGTAAGTCTCTCTGGATAAGAGCGTCTGCTAAATGACTAAAATGTAAATGTAATATAGTGTGTGTCCAAAAAGCTGCCTTCCCAGGACATGTTAGCAGAAGTGGCAGTGATTGAAGACTCTCTCCCCACTTTTCTGACATCAACTTTGACATCATCAGGAAACAACATACAATTGACATCCTTGTAATATATTCTGCTCCTCCATTTTGCGCAGAAAAATAAATGACCTCCTTGGTAAAATATTGCAAAGTATATAACTAAACCAACCAACTACACTGAACAAAAATATAAACGCAACATGTAAAGTGTTGGTCCCATGTTTCATGAGCTGAAATAAAAGATCCCAGAAATGGTCCATACGCACAAAAAGATTATTTCTCTCAAATTTGTTTACATCCCTATTAGTGAGCATTTCCCTACATCCACCTGTCAGGCTTGGCATATCAAGAAGCTGATTAAACAGCATGATCATTACACAGGTGTGCCTTGTGCTGGGGACAAAAAAAGGCCACTCTAAAATGTGCAGTTTTGCCACACAACACAATGCCACAGATGTCTCAAGTTTCGAGGGAGCGTGCAATTGGCATGCTGACTCTGCAGTCCAGACCACATGTAACCAGCCCAGGACCTCCACATCTGACTTCTTCACCTGCTGGATCGTCTGAGATCAGCCACCCGGACAGCTGATGAATCTGTGGATTTGCACAACCGAAGAATTTCTGCACAAACTGTCAGGAACCGTCCGTTTCAGGGAAGCTCATCTGCATGCTCGTCGTCCTCACCAGGGTCTTGACCTGACTGCAGTTAGGCGTTGTAACCGACTTCAGTGGGCATATGCTCACCTTCGATGGCCACTGGCATGCTGGAGAAGTGTGCTCTTCACGGTTAAATCCCAGTTTCAACTGTACAGGGCAGATGGCAGACGTATGGCGTCGTGTGGGCGAGCGGTTTGCTGATGTCAACGTTATGAACAGAGTGCCCCATGGTGGCGGTGGGGTTATGGTATGGGCAGGCATAAGCTACAGACAATGAACCCAATTGCATTTTATCGATGCACAGAGATACCGTGACAATATCCTGAGGCTCATTGTCATGCTATTCATCCGCCGCCATCACCTCATGTTTCAGCATGATAATGCACGGCCCCATGTCCCAAGGATCTGTACACAATTCCTGGAAGCTGAAAATCTCCCAGTTCTTCCATGGCCTGCATACTCACCAGACATGTCACCCATTGAGCATGTTTGGGATGCTCTGGATTGACGTGTACGACAGCGTGTTCCAGTTCCCGCCAATATCCAGAAACTTCGCACAGCCATTGAAAAGGAGTGGGACAACATTCCACAGGCCACAATCAACAGCCTGATCAACTCTATACGAAGGAGATGTGTCGCGCTGCATGAAGCAAATGATACTGACTGGTTTTCTGATCCATGCCCCTACCTTTTTTAAAAGCTATCTGTGACCAACAGATGCATATCTGTATTCCCAGTCATGTGAAGTCCATAGATTAGGGCCTAATTACTTTATTTCAATTGACTTATTTCCTTATATGAACTGTAACTCAGTAAAATCTTTGAAATTGTTGCATCTATATTTTTGTTCAGTGTATATTGAATGAATGAAACTAGCTAGCTAGCGGGCCGCCCAACAACCTGCCCGCTTGACCCTATCCCCTCCTCTCTTCTCCAGACCATTTCCGGAGACCTTCTCCCTTACCTCACCTCGCTCATCAACTCATCCTTGACCGCTGGCTATGTCCCTTCCGTCTTCAAGAGAGCGAGAGTTGCACCCCTTCTCAAAAAACCTACACTCGATCCCTCCGATGTCAACAACTAGAGACCAGTATCCCTTCTATCTTTTCTCTTCAAAACTCTTGAGCGTGCCGTCTTTAGCCAACTCTCTTTGCATCTCTCTCAGAATGACCTTCTTGATCCAAACCAGTCAGGTTTCAAGACTGGTCATTCAACTGAGACTGCTCTTCTCTGTGTCACGGAGGCTCTCCGCACTGCTAAAGCTAACTCTCTCTCTCCTCTGCTCTCGTCTTTCTAGACCTATCTGCTTCATTTGATACTGTGAACCATCAGATCCTCCTCTCCACCCTCTCCGAGTTGGGCATCTCCGGCGCGGCTCACTCTTGGATTGCGTCCTACCTGACAGGTCGCTCCTACCAGGTGGCGTGGCGAGAATCTGTCTCCGCACCATGTGCTCTCACCACTGGTGTACCCCAGGGCTCAGTTCTAGGCCCTCTCCTATTCTCGCTATACACCAAGTCACTTGGCTCTGTCATATCCTCACATGGCCACTCCTATCATTGCTACGCAGACGACACACAATTAATCTTCTCCTTTCCCCCTTCTGATAACCAGGTGGTGAATCGCATCTCTGCATGTCTGGCAGACATATCAGTGTGGATGACGGATCACCACCTCAAGCTGAACCTCGACAAGACGGAGCTGCTCTTCCTCCCGGGGAAGGACTGCCTGTTCCATGATCTCGCCATCACGGTTGACAACTCTGTTGTGTCCTCCTCCCAGAGTAGGTTCATGCTCTACAACATTTGCAGAGTACGACCCTGCCTTAAACAGGAAGTGGCACAGGTCCTAATCCAGGCACTTGTCATCTCCCGTCTGGATTACTGCAACTCACTGTTGGCTGGGCTCCCTGCCTGTGCCATTAAACCCCTACAACTCATCCAGAACGCTGCAGCCCGTCTGGTGTTCAACCTTCCCAAGTTCTCTCACGTCACCCCGCTCCTCCGCACACTCCACTGGCTTCCAGTTGAAGCTCGCATCTGCTACAAGACCATGGTGCTTGCCTACGGAACTGTGAGGGGGACGGCACCTCCGTACCTTCAGGCTCTGATCAGTCCCTACACCCAAACGAGGGCATTGCGTTCATCCACCTCTGGCCTGCTGGCCCCCCTACCTCTGCGGAAGCACAGTTCCCGCTCAGCCCAGTCAAAACTGTTCGCTGCTCTGGCACCCCAATGGTGGAACAAGTTCCCTCACGGCGCCAGGACAGCGGAGTCACTCACCACCTTCCGGAGACACTTGAAACCCCACCTCTTTAAGGAATACCTGGGATAGGATAAAGTAATCCTTCTACCCCCCCTTACCTCACCCCGAAGAAAAAAAAAAATATTGTAAAGTGGTTGTCCCACTGGCTATCATAAGGTGAATGCACCAATTTGTAAGTCGCTCTGGATAAGAGCGTCTGATAAATGACAAAAATGTAAATGTTAAATTTTTTAACTATATATAGCTCTGGCCCACGCGCATACGTCGATTCTGCACTAAGAGATGCATGCATGCACATCCAAGCATGCGCGTGGACCCAAGCTAGTCTGGCGTCCTCAGAAGGGTCATGTCTCGAAGGGATGCAGCTAATGTCAAAGTGACGTCAGGGAGAATTTTAGCTAACCTTAACCTCATTTTCCTAACCTGCTACGAAAAGTCACTTCAGACATTAGCTGCATCCCATCTAGTCAAAACCCCTTAGAAGTAGTTAATTTCGTATTTTGGAAAAAGGACACCCTGCGCGTAGAGAAAAATTCTCTGCACTATAGAAACTTCTTCACTTTGGTGATTTAATACCGTGTAGGTCGTTGGTAGAGCATGGCGATTGCAACGCCAGGGTTGTGGGTTCGTTTTCCCACGGGGGCCAGTATGAAAAAAATAAAAAAATAAAAATGTATGCACTCATACTGTAAGTCGCTCTGGATAAGAGCGTCTGCTAAATGACTAAAATGTAAATTCAATGTAGCCAGTCACTCAACAAAATTGATTCTCTATGAAAGAATCAATGGAACATTATTGTTGCCGCGCAATGGAACCAGAGCAAGCTAAAGTTAGCTAACAGTTAGCTAGCAAGCAAGCAGAATAGCCAGAGAAACGTACCTTTCCTTGAAAAGGCATGTTGGCAAATAGCTACATGCCGTTTTGTGTGAGTGGTTATGACATGAAAGGTCTAGTCATACTTCAATATTGTGAGATAGGACAGTTTAGCCAGTAGGAC
Source organism: Coregonus lavaretus (assembly GCF_964263955.1). Classification (NCBI taxonomy): domain Eukaryota; kingdom Metazoa; phylum Chordata; class Actinopteri; order Salmoniformes; family Salmonidae; genus Coregonus; species Coregonus lavaretus. The sequence goes on from NC_140010.1 coordinate 15,189,683, forward strand.
TATATGAAATAGTGCTGAGCGATTAGTGCTTTTTGAGGTCGGTTCGGTTTCGGTTAGTTTATTCATATTTTTTAATTTTTTTTAAGGATTTCGGTTTCGATTATTTGAGTAAAATGCTGTAACACAGAATAAAACAATTATTAAAAGTCCCATGGTGGTAGTGACTGCCCATTACTGCTTATTACTTATTAACCATAATTTATTTGGGGATACCTCGCGATCGCGCATTCTTCTGCCTCTTCCGTAGCAGGCATAAAATAAACACACACCGACAAGTAGATGCGCAATGGATTAAGGTCATTGTAGTTATTTACCACGCTTTATGCGCTAAACTATGTACAATATTGGCCTGTTGGAAACTACAACTCCCTACTATATCGCACAGTTCATTCGGGATCTGATTTATCTCTAGAGAAACCAAATATTTTTTATAACTAAACCAAGATAGACCACAGCTTGTCGTTTCCAATGGGATCAATTAGTCATTGTGGGCAGAACAAGCAAGGAGGCGGGCAGAGCCAAGCACGCGTTAGCGATATCCCATTGGCGCGTTCTAGTTGTGCACTCAAATCGCCTTTGCACTCCTAAACAGCGCGATTTTTAAAAACTTTTGCAAAGGGTAAAGTCTACACTCTGTTCATAACAATTTCTAGTTTAGGGAACAGAAAACTGTATTGAAATGAAATGTTTAATCGATGAAAGAATTTGCAGAATGTCGGCCAAAATCCATCTCGTTCCATCTTCTCCCACTGCCCGCCAGTAGGCTTCCTCTCACTAGCATATTTGGTAGTGAGTGGAAATGGCAAACGGATGCTTCACATTTATACATCCAGTGAAATATCTGTCTCATTGTTCTATCTGTGGCGAAACTGTGCAATATGCGCATTAAGCTCACAGTAAAAAAACGAACAAAACGGAATTCAAATAATTGAACCGACATCGGTCAATTAGTTGTTTAAAAACCGAAAAATAACTGACATTTCGGTTAATCGCCCAGCACTAATATGAAATGACCAGCTGACTGTCCACAACGTTTCTTCTTGGTGCACCGCTTTCAGGAAGTGGTTAAATGTTCTAAGGTCCCATCAAAGATATTTATAACTAACCCAAGATAGTTAATCTGTGTCGTTTACAGTGGGAGCAAATGAAGCATAGTGGGCAGAACAAGAAAGGCAAGTTAGCGAGAGCCTATTGGCGCGTTGTAGCGCATATTTGCATATTTCCGTTAGGGAACGCCTACCCCGTGAAGTGCGCGGGTGTGTAAACTCAATTCGACCTTGCGCTCCTTCTAAACAACACTCTTTTTTTTTTACTTTGGCAAAGCGTCAAGTCTATAAAACTTAGTGCACTGTGCTCTGAACAGAAACATTTATTGAGATCAGATGTTTCATCGATGAGATAATTCGCAGACTTCCTCTCATCACCACGTTTGGTTGTGAAAAAACGTTCTAAACGGATGCATCAGTTTTATAGCCCCTGTGACTTGTCTGAGTTACCCCTTCTGTCTGTGGTCCCACAGCCATGAAGTCATAAACCCTGGTAATTATCCAATTTCTCTTTTTAAAATCTGATTTTAAACCTAACCTTAAACAGACTGCTAACCTTATGCCTAACCTTGAATGAAGACCAAAAAGCACATTTTTGTTTTCATTAATTTTTATGAAATAGATATTGACTTATTGTGTTTGTGGTAACTAGTGACAAACAAGTATTAAGGCTTCTGGGAAAAGTAGTACTATAGGTTTGTGACGCACCTTGTACTCCAGTCATTTGCTTGTAGTACAGTCCTTCCATTCATTAAGTAGAAAATGCTGGCAGCAGTTTGACTCTGAAAAACTCTTATTTGTTGATTTATTGATGTTGAATTACTTAGTAGGTAAATAGCAAGAGGCTATTTATCTACCACTTGTCAGGACTCTGAGTTTGCAGCAGAGAACTTGGTTATAAACTGACAAATGTTAGAGGATTCATTGAGGAAATGTCATTTTAATGACTTCAGTTAACTTTACAGTGCCCTACTTTTACTGCAACACAATAGGAACAGAAGCACTAGACAAAGTGTACTCTTTTGGTGCAAAGCAAACCCAAATGGAGTCGGTTCCTTCAGTAAACACACATCAAACAATAGGCAGAGCCTGTTTTGGGCATCAATAACTCTTCATTGTCCACTGCACTGCCAAATCTAAATTAACAGTTTTCATTCCTTAAAATTTTTCTCAACTGTCGCAGTGAATAATATTGAAGATTGGTTATTTGATGGATGATAAGACAACATAATGAAACACTCAATTTGACTGAAAATGTGAAAGGTTTTATTACAGTAAATCCATCCAAATCAACAGCTTTCAAAACGCATGTTAAACATACAAAAACACATCTCACTTAACCTAGTTTATTTTAATTGTATTATTAAATATGTAAAAAGCAGGTCAAGTTATTCACAAATAAAATGCATACATGCAACACGTTTTGGGGAATGCATAATGAGTGGGAAGTCAGAAGAAAAAAACCATTTATAATTATTGACAGCACATGTTTACATTCCTTTTCATTTACACAATATATGACTTAAGCATTATGGTGCACTGCCGAGTTCAATAAGAACAAATGCAACATTAAAAAAAGGTATACAATGTACGTACTTGGAATATAGTATGTCAAATTACTCAGTGAACTGACTCACAACTTTCCCTAAGACATGTGGTTCAAAAATCATATGAAAACATCTGAAATATACCTGACTTCCATTGAATACGAAGGTGGCTAGTTGCTGTTAAAACTAAAGTTGAAAATAATGTTCATTGTGGTCATACTAGTCTACACTAAAATTAGCTCCCTTCCCTTATGATGAAGCCATAATGAATCAACCTTGTTTATGTCACTGAAGCACCAAATCTGGTGCAAATTAGGCATTTTTGAGTACACTGATTAATTTATCAGAATTCTTTGAATTTATAAAGATAGACCAATTTTGACAAGTATGTGACTAACTCACTACTTTTAATTCATGATTCTCATGGACTGTACTGCCTCACTTCATATAGAGGCAATATCAAGTCTTTTCCAAATTATTGTTTTTGTAATTAATTTGTAATTGTGTGAATTGTGAGTCTATGGACATATTGTCCATTCCAGAGTCAAATATCAGTGCAACATATGGAGGAAGGTTAAATATGAGATACTATGGGCCCTTCAGGGTGTTTTCTTATTGCATTCTCATGATTAATATGGTTGATATGTAAAAATGTAAAAGATAAACAATAACTTTGAAACAACGTACATAATGGATGGATCATGGGACCGACCGAAGCTGGCAACATACGTTACACATGCTGACAGATAAAAACACTATCTGTCCACTCCATACTACAATATTTCGTCACATCTAGAATTTTGGATGACTTCTTTTTTTCACCCTTTGTCACTGTCCTTGGAAACTTCTGTGATGTTCTGAGCTTGTCTGCATGTGGCGGTATGTAATAACAGCCACCTGCCCACAGCATTTCACAACAGTCACAATAACACACAGAATGCAGAACGGCAGAGGAATATCTAAAAAAGAAAACGAGGGTCGTGTTTCTTTGCATGAGGTTGCTTCATGTGCTCAGTCTTCAGGAGAACAAAAAATAAACAAACCATGAGGGAACATTTTTTAAAATAAAAAATAAACCAAAAAATAAAACCTGTAACAAAATTCTCACAAAACAAAAGGGCATGGTGTTGTGGTGGGGACGGGGCCGTGGCCAGGGACAAGGACATGGAGTGATGGCAGTCAGTACTCATCCTGCTGATCATCAGGAACATCCTCTTCATGGACCCCTGGATCCACATCCTCTCCATCCACCTCTCCTGCACCTTCCTGAGGGGACACAAGCGGTCATAGCAAAATGTCAGGGCCACAGCCACCATAGGTCTTTTCAGCACCAGCAACCTAAATCAATTAAACGATCAATAATAATAATAATAATAATAATAAGCCATTTAGCAAACAAAGGCCTGTGATTACAAAGAAAATGAGGTCCTTGAACAATTAGCAAAACATTTGCTATCCAATCCAGTACCAACCTTCTAGAATCTTAAACAAATGTTGCACAACAGCAACCCACACCCAATCGCCTCTGGGAAATTCCTATGAATGATCAAATCAATGAAGAGCCAAACAATAACAGCCGACTGACCTGTTCGTCTGCAGAGTACAGAATCTCCATTAGTCGCTCCACGAACTGGGCGCTCTCCTGACCCTGTTCCTGTGCCAGCACCTCAACATCACGCAGCTTTCCAAAGTAAAAGTCCCTCTCCTTCTCCACCCCCTCAAGTGCAAGTTTTAATGTGTTCACCTGTACACAAAATGAGGCAAAGTAGTATTAGTATTGCACAGACAAATTGATAATCCTATAATCTATTTGTTTTACTTCACACACCACAATTGTCTGTGCAATACTGTGTGGAAACTGTTTTGTAAAATGATGTGCAGTATTAATGATTTTCCCATTGTCAATAAAATACAAGATGGTCACAAAGTTGGACAGTGCACCGTCTTAAAAATATAGCTGTAATACGCCGCTGTTCCTCTGATCCTCAACTGCTTATTACTTGGATCATTTTCATGTTTAGGGTTTAACAGTAATCTAATCCTTGTAAAATCAGGATTATGGAATTATCATTCAAGGCAGTTTGTAATTACTTGTTATTTTGGTTTTGCCAAAAACAATACATACACATCCTTCTTACGAATCTTACCAGTGAGTCCAACTTCGATATATTAAGTTGTAATGACGCTGTTGTAGTAACTTACATATATTAAGTTGTAATTATGCTGTAGTAGTGACTTTATACCTGGTCGTTGAGCACTGTGACCTGTGCTTCTAGTTCCCGCTCTCCTTTGGCCGGAGTTGTCGTTGGAGTTGCAACTGGGATTCTTTTAGCTGAAGAGGGTCTGGAGGATGGATGGGGGCTGCAGGGGTTTTGTTTCGGGGTTGTTGCACTCGCCCTGGTGGCTCCTGAACACAAAGATTGTTTACATTTTCTAACCTATCTGGTCATGTCAGGGTGTTCACACTTGGTCCCTTTCAGACAATTTTTGTGAACTCAATGCGGTTTGCTTAATTGTTTGTTCAGTGTGAACACTCCAAAGGTAATCAGACCCCTCAAAAGAGCCCCTGAAGCGAACCGAACTGAGACCATCTCGAGAGTTCTGACACGATGTTCAGATTATTTGTTTGCCATATGTGATCTATAGGCTAAGAAAGCTTCATACGCTGTTTATTCGATTGTGGGGTTTGAATAATATGAGAAGACAACATATTTGGTGAGAATCACAACATTGGGTACAAAATCAAGATACGTGCTATCCGGAATCCTTGGGACGTCCCAACTCTGACGTTACCCCATGGAAGTTGACATTTAAAATAGTTAAGGGTTAAGGAAAGGATTTAGGGTAGGGATGTCCCAAAGATCCCGGATAGCACTAACCATAAAATCAACACTAGCTCTTAAAGGGCCAGTGGCCTACATTGGGTGTACAATTTTAAATTAGTGTTATTTAATCTGCAGTATTCTTCTGCTATTTATTCTGTTACCAATAATATTTACATGTTAAAATCTTCAAATTATAATTATATGTCCCATCTTTTAACTAAATGCAATCTATTAGCTTCCAAAAAGTATATCTAGGTGTCCAATAACATTATCTGATAGAAAGGCTTGTCATGCACTTTGTAAAAACCCTAATAAGTACATTGAGTAAATGTTGGAAAAAGATCTTGGTTCCTTAATAAACATAGCAATGTGAATGGGAAGAGGACTCGGACCAGTGAACTGGCAAAGGAGTTGAGTCCTTATTCAAAGGCAAGGGCAGTGTGAATACAAAAATAACATAGTTCTTTAGCATTTTTCTTTACCCCAGAGTTCACTTTAAAAGACACCTATACGTGAAAACACCCTCAGTCAGTTTCCTAATCTACATAAACAATGTCTGCTGTCCAGATGGGTATCCTACAAAACAGGATCAATGAGTTAGCCAGCTAACTTTGATAAACAACCAGAATTAACAACAAATGTTCTGGTTCATTAAGAAAGCTAAATGTATGTGTTTTTGGTTGAGTCAATTAGAACAAAGCTAATTTCAAGCGCATATTTTTTTTTTTAAATAAACCGTTATTTCCGAATATTTAGGAAAGTTATCTGGCTAAGTCATTGATCCTGCTTTGTATTATACCCCTCAGGTAGCTGGTCTTACCTGCAGTGGGGGAGCTGGCTGCGTGGTGTTGGGACTTTTTTGGCAGGTTGAAGATCTGCTCACCGGGGTCAGGTGGGGGGATGGCATCCTGACCCTGTCTGGCCTGAAGTGGGTCGTAATCTTTACCGTCATAGTTGGCGTCAAAGAACCTCTTAAACCACTGGATGAAGTCAAGGTTGTCCTGAAATCTGGCTTTCACAAGCTTTTCCACAGGAATAATCTTTAGAGAGGAGAAGAGGAAATAAATTATCAAGAAAAAATTATTGGGGTAATTGTTTAATAATCTGCACTTCACGTGACATGAAAAATGAGAATAAAACAATGTAGGAAAGTTGTGTGTGTGTGTGTGTGTTCTATCGAATATAGCGTAGGCTTGCCAATTCAACTAAAGCCCTATCTAATGGTGAACTGCCATTAGTAGCTACGGTAGGTCCCATCAGGACACTACTCAGCCTCATCTTCTCACCTTGTCCACATTCATTCTCTTGAAGGAGGCCTGCAGCAGCTTGAAGTTGTGAATGTACTCATGCTCGAATTTAGCCTGAAACTTAACCTTCTTAAGATGGACGCAGCCAGGGAATAGCAAATCCATGAACTGGCAGTAGGCCGCTCCTAGAAAGGAATGAAGATGTGTGACACAAAAATTACTGCTTGTTTCTCTTCTGATACAAGTGCAAACTAATGATATTTTTCAGGTATATGCTTCATGGAAGTGTTTCATGGTACTGCCATTAGCAAACCTGTGCACAACACATCCTCTCAATTAAAAGAGACAGACTAGAGACCATGGAACTGACAAGCAGCTTTAACCTCAAATTAGTACCATTAGCACACCTTGCAATAATAAATAATAATAATATGCCATTTAGCAGACGCTTTTATCCAAAGCGACTTACAGTCACGTGTGCATACATTTTTACGTATGGGTGGTCCCGGGAATCGAACCCACTACCCTGGCGTTACAAGCGCCATGCTCTACCAATTGAGCTACAGAGGACCACGTGTGCAATTGGACTGTGTGTGGTTCAAGAGAGATTGGATTACTTGGGGCAGCCATGGCATGGTAGACACAGCAAGTGCGCAAACTAGTTTTATTAATAGCACAGTCCGTCTTCTCTGTCAGAGCAAGGTTAGGTTAGGAGCAAGGTTGGGGTTACACCAGGTTTCTTTGATTATACATGCTACTATACCTATTACAGGGTTATTAGCAGATGTTGTGCGTATCAGAGAGGAAAAGTATGGCCATCTCTCTCTCTCTTCCAATACCTATAGTATCATCCTGAATCTCCCTTCCTATGCTAGGCCTATATCCTGAGGTCCTTGGCTCTGGGAGGAAGAACAGTTTGCAGCACATTAACAGGGTAATTCTTCTTACCTGAGGAGAGCTGCTCCACTTTAGTGTAGTTCAGACCGAGAAGATCGTTAACCCAGGCAGTGATGTCATGCCTGCTCATAGTCTCCTGGGTTATTGAGGTAGAATATACGTTGACCGCCATCCCCCAACTGCAAAAGACAGGAAGGCATATCTCAGACAGTTACAATTAACTTTCTCCAAAACATCACCATCTCAAAATAAGGGAAAACATTTTTATTCCTTTTACATAATGGTTAGCCAACATTCTGTACACACAATTGTTGACCAACAGATAAAACCCCCCATATAATTTTCAACTACTACCATTAAACATAGAGAGATGCAGTAGCAAAGATTAAGCAATGCAGACAACAACAATACAAACCATCAAGGGGTAAACTCACTGATTCGACAGCAAGCCACTAAACCTAGGCCTATAACCACAGCTACTAGATAGTGTACGAAATTAAGCCACACATATCCCATGTTATGTCCAGTAATGTAATAACATGTTAGTAACGCAATTATAAGATACAGGATGTCTGATTTAGCAGAAATGGATACACACTATCAACACGAAACACGCAAATACACTCATAACAGGAGAGGGCTCAAACAGATATGGAAAAGGCATTCAGGAGAGTATTGAATTTGAGCGAAGTTTGAGTATAGTTGTACTACAAAATCTACACGTGATAAGGAGGAGCACATTGCATGAGGATAACAAATTAAAAACGTATCTTCATAATGAAGCTGGCTGTTGTGAGTGTTGATATGTAATCTTCAGAAACATCAATGGAGCAAAGTGAAATGAAAGTGGTGTAAGCTCTCACACTGCAAACAAATAGCATGAATAGTATAATGTGTGAAACTGTTGATCCCCCATAGTGATCACAGTAACTTCAAACATGGTCTTTGACGAGTGTAGCCTACATTATGCAAGAACATTGTAAAGTGCAACAAAATAACGCTTTTCACCGTTTTGGTATTTGGAATTCTTTCATTCTAAATGATGAGGCTGGAGCACATAACGTCAAAATGTAAGACCTGAGTTGTTAATGCAGCATTTCATATTCTCAGATGGGTATCAGAAATAATAACGGGCCTACTAATGTCTAGTGTTCTAATGTCTAGTGTTCTATCGCTCCACCATACCAAACGCAAACACTTAGCTAATGATCTTACATCCCGCTGTCACAGATAACAAGGAGGGCTGGCCAGTTAACGACAAAGGACAATGCATTTCCATTTGATTGAATTATGGTAACAGCTAACGTTAGGCTACAATTACATCAAGCGCGTAATTTATTCGAATGACCCAAATTGACCAAATTTGGACTGGAGTTTCGGTTTCGAACTATCCTCTTTCATTGATTGCGCACTGATAAAAAGGACAGCAGTTCTCGTGTCAACAAAGCGGATGTACTGCTAGCTTTGTTAGCCAGTTAGCTCATTGGCTATACTTGAACCAGACAGAAGAGCTTATCATTTGAACAGACTGGTTTTAAAACCATGTCATATAATACAAGGAATAGCTACGACAGTAACGGTGCCCCTTTTCCCAGAACACACGATTAGGTAGGGTAGGGCCAACAAGAATATTCTAGCAGCTATTTGCAATCATTAACGTTATAGTCAAGACAGTGACCGTGTATTTGACAATGAAGCAAGCGAACGGGGTAGTCTCTTCAACAACGGTCCTATTTCCAACTCGCCACATCATTTGTGCTGTTTATCAATGTAAATGTCAAGTATTTCGCTTTGGCATAATTGTTAACTTGCAGAGGCCTCCTTACAACGATTTACCCCATGGTTAAGAAACAGCGCGTACATGTTGGATTTGATGACAAGTCACCAAGAAGGCAATACATGCACTATGGCACGAGCTGATACATTGTAACATAATCGAAATAGAGCTAGACCGTGGCGTGGAAAACATTCAATGCTCGAGAAACAAATGTTCAGGGTTTTGCAGCAACCTTGTGCTCAAAGCCTTGCTATGAAACCACGCCAAATGCGGCATTTGCACTGATTTACCTGTAGGCGCGCTCTCCTCGCACTGTATTTTTTCTGTAAGGAATGCAGTTGGATCCATCCGTAGGAATGATGTCGTTGTTATTCTCTCCATTTGGGGACAGTGCTTGGGTGGGACCAGGCATTGGGTCTCTAAAATATTGAACAGATTATCTGCTCTCTCTCTATGAAAGGACGATGCGATATAAAGTGACGCACCTCGGGCTCGTTCTCTAGTCTGTTTATTCTTCACAAATCTGTCTCTGGTGACGTCACTGCACCCTAACCAACCACGTGACTGATGGGGTGGCCGTGCGCTTCTTGGCTTCTTGGAAAGTGGACGGCGAATTCCACTAATAGAAACGAAGGGACATAGGGCCCCTTTCTCACTCATACGCGAAATGTTTTGTTTATTTCATGCCTCGGAGTCAATAGCAATAGTTGGACTACTTATAGACATATTTAAATGCCAGGCCTTGATTATAAATGATGCATCTATTGTGCTTCTTGGTTTTATATCTTCTCTCTATTATTTGGGCTAGTGAGAATTATATTGATTGTTGGATTTAATTGACATAAAAATAATACATTGTTATTTTATTGTTGAAATGCAGAAGAATAATGGTGAATCTGTGACAGGGACATATGGGACCAATTCTGAACTGGAACTCTAGTTTATTTTTTATTTTGCATACTGGTAAGCAGTTTCATTAATGTTGCACTGAAAACCCTCTTCCAGTGATGGCTAGTGCTGAGCATTAACCAATTTATTTATTTTCGGTTTTTAAAAACAACTAATTGACTGATGTTGGTTCAATTAGTTAAATTCCATTTTGTTCTTTTTTTTTTCTGTGAGCTCAATGCACCGTTTCTTTAGAGATAAATCAGTAGTAGGTAGTTGTAGTTTCCAACAGGCCAATATTCTACATAGTTTAGTGCAGAAAACGTGGTAATTAACTACAATGACCATAATCCATTGCACGCCTACTTGTCCGGTCTGTGTTTATTTTATGCCTGCTACATTAAGAGGGGCAGACACTAAGAGAAGATGCATGATGGAGAGGGATAGAGAACAGTTGCTTCGCGAGGTATCTCTCCCTGAAAATACATTATCTAAGTACTTGATATTTGGTATTCAGCAGTCATAAAAGTATGCCTTATTTACTTTGAAGAACTAATAAAAGTGTTTTTGTCAGACAGCATAGGCGGCAGCTCTATAGAGATGACTTGCAATAAAATAATAAAGTCATTGAAAATATATGTACTCACTAACTGTAAGTCGCTCTGGATAAGAGCGTCTGCTAAATTACTAAATTGTTAATGAAGTTGTATTGAATAAAACAAATGCAATATGCAGAACTGAAATATTTCAGAAAAGTAATGTGAATAAATGATGGTTAATAAGTGATAAGCAGTAATGGGCAGTCACTACCATCATGGGACTTGTATTAATTGTTTTATTCTGTGTTGTTACAGCATTTAACCCACATAATGCATAGTGCATTTAATGTTTAAAAAAATAATTGAAACCGAAAACCTGATTATTATTATTTTTTAATATAATCGAACCGAAACTGAACTGACCTCAAAAAGCACTCATCGCTCCGCACTATGGCTTGAAAGGATTGCCTTCTAAAGTGCCATGCTGCAATCACAAGTAGCTCTAGTGTAGTGTAGCAGAACAAAAGCCTTTGTTGTTAGCCATACTATAAGGTCACCACTCACCAACCCTGGTCCTGGAGAGCTACTGGGCATATGCTGGCTTCCGTTCCAACCCAGCACTAACTTTGATTCAACTACTGGTAATAAATCGATTAGTTGAATCAGAATACCGGTATATAGGCTACTTGATCAATTAGCTCAACTGAAACTTGTCCTTTTGCTGAGACAGTACCTACCACAACCATAGCCATATATAGAGGGCTGCACTGGCCCCACTAACACACCACATGACAGGCTGTACCCCTACTTCCGCCTAATGGTGCTATTATTCCTTCATTTGTCATGTTGGCGTCCTACTGTAATCTGCCCAGACGGTGATACACTCGTGTCCCCCGGCGACCGGTTCGTTCATAAAACATCCTCCATTCAGGTTGCAAAGGCGTCGGTTACTCGGTTTCCTCCTTAACTCGATTTAATGGTGCGCCTGCCTAAAAACAAAACTGGGAAAATATGCATACACTCTTAATAAAACACCTTTTTCCACCACCATGCTAGTGGCTAATGCCACTTCCTGGTGTTGCGTACACTGTTCAGCCAGGGGTAAACAACAGACTGCTAGAACCTGATTGGCTGAATGCGGTAAACAACATCCGGAAGTAGCATTAACCACTAACATGGTGGTGGAAATTGTGTTAAGACAGAATGCATATTTTCCCCGTTTTTTTTTAGGCTGGTGGCCCATTAAATCGAGTTAAGACATGCCTTGCTCTAGGGCACAACGGTTGTAGGTTGTACCCAAGACAGTGATGCCAGCAACTTCTGGTTGCCAGTTGTCTGATTCCTGTGAATCCCGCAAGATTCTCCCAGTGTCAGACATAGGCTATGATTCCAACAGCAACCCTCAGATTACCGGCCCGCCTCCAAGTCACACTCTCAGGTGTTAGTGCTGGGCTAGAACAAAAGCCTGCATGCCCCGAGTCTCCATGACAGAAACACACTGTTACAGTCATGCAGAATTTATATACCTCGGGGAACAATCAAATAAACTTAATTTATTTATTAAGTCCCTCTTTGCCATGAAAATGAACTTAATCCCAAAAAAACATTTCCACTGCATTTCAGCCCTGCCACAAAAGGACCAGCTGACATCATGTCAGTGATTCTCTCGTTAACACAGGTGAGAGTGTTGACGAGGACAAGGCTGGATATCACTCTTTCATGCTGATTGAGTTAGAATAACAGACTGGAAGCTTTAAAAGGAGGGTGGTGCTTGAAATCATCGTTCTTCCTCTGTTAACCATGGTTATCTGCAAGGAAACACATGCCGTCATCATTGCTTTGCACAAAAAGGGCTTCCCAGGCAAGGATATTGCTGCTAGTAAGATTGCACCTAAATCAACCATTTATCGGATCATCAAGAACTTCAAGGAGAGAGGATCAATTGTTGTGAAGAAGGCTTCAGGGCGCCCAAGAAAGTCCAGCAAGCGCCAGGACCGTCTCCTAAAGTTGATTCAGCTGCGGGATCGGGGCACCACCAGTGCAGAGCTTGCTCAGGAATGGCAGCAGGCAGGTGTGAGTGCATCTGCACGCACAGTGAGGCAAAGACTTTTGGAGGATGGCCTGGTGTCAAGAAGGGCAGCGAGGAAGCCACTTCTCTCCAGGAAAAACATCAGGGACAGACTGATATTCTGCAAAAGGTACAGGGATTGGACTGCTGAGGACTGGGGTAAAGTCATTTTCTCTGATGATTGTTGGGGCATCCGGAAAAAAGCTTGTCCGGAGAAGACAAGGTGAGCGCTACCATCAGTCCTGTGTCATGCCAACAGTAAAGCATCCTGAGACCATTCATGTGTGGGGTTGCATCTCAGCCAAGGGAGTGGGCTCACTCACAAAATCTCAACATATTCATTTTTTTGCAGCTGCTTAGGGGCATCAGCTGTCTTGGACACCTTGCTGGCTGCTACTGAATTACAGTATTGATTTGCACTGTACCATTGTGGTGCCATGCTGTGCAATGTTGTGTTGAACCCGAGCAGCAGTCAGCACATCAGTTCACAAATGAGGAAGTTTCTCTCTGGTGGCTGAGACTTGTCAAAGGACTTCATAGCTGAACATCTTTTTTACAAGCTTTTTCTTGTTTTTTGATATCCACGTTGTTGTAGAGAGCTTTGGCTACAAAGTGAAGTCCCCTTTCTCGCGCGAAGTGGTTCAAATGTGCAATATGTCACATGCGAAAAAGACACACACAGACCAAAGTGAAAGTGGAGTACTGAGTGAAACCTCCTAGCTAGTAGGTGGCTAGCTTTCAAACCAAACATAGTTAGCTAGCTATCTAATCAATGTATACCGGTAGCTAGCACTACAACGGTACACTGGACTAGCCAGCTAGCAATAATTACAAGCCCCCTTTGACAGAACCCGGTAGCCAACATACAGTATTAACCACATTACATCGAGTACAATTCAACAACATACTGATGTGTACAGCCCGCCATACATGTCCTAAAACATGTTCCACAAGTTTGACAAAAAATCACACATTGCAACCGTAGATTTTTGACTCACCAGTGAACTCAGATTTCAGGTTGGTCGGTGTTCAAAAGCTGCTATTTTCCTGAGTCACCCCACCCTCTTTCCACTCGTTGTAGGAGCTGATGACGCCGGCAACTTACACGTTTCATTCGACAAGGAACCAGCGTTGCTGAAGCTGATTGGCTTGATTGTAACATCTGGTGTGATTTCGACCAGTCATAACTTGATGCGTCGGTCTTTGAGTACAACTGACAGCTACTGTAAGTGGGCATTGAAGTTGCCTCTGCACTCTACTTTTTTAGTAACATGATTATGCATTCCTGCATTCCTTTTATTATCACACAATAAACAATATACAATGTATACAGAGAATAATGCAGTATGTCATTGAATTTCTTAATTATATTTTAAATTATGCAACTAGTCCTTCTGTACTTCAAATAAAGGGTTCCACCTTCAAGATTCCTATACCACATTGGATATGATAAGACTTGTTTGCACATGTGCAAAATTAAGCTCTAAGCTCATGTGCTTGTTAAAATGTGTAGTGTGAGGCTAGGAATACCATATTAGATTTATCTCATCATAAATCTCTCTCTTTGGAGAAGCTGTGGTCCAGAGCATAAGGGCCTTCATCCAAATTTAGTAGGAATCTATGCTTTGAGGCTTGTAAGGAATTTGGTTTCTGGCCAAAGAAACATTCACCAGAGCTGACTTGGTCAACTAATTCAATATCATATCAAAATATGTCAAACAAAACAAATGAGATATTCCCACAAGTGTGTGCAAGACATAAGGTCCATAGTTCCTTGGTTGGGATCTTATCTACAAAAATGTGTAAGTTAATAAGCAGACTTGCTAGAGACTTGAGTCAAAGAGCATATTTCATCATTCGGCATTGACTGTGCTTGACTGCAATGACTGGCCTGCATACTGAGCTCCTTGATTTGTATGTAAGAAATTAACAGTTCAGAAGTTCAGATTTCCCTTTAGCATTCCCCTTAGCACACAGCAATTATATAAAGTGGCACTAAAAATATATCTCAGATATTTGGCAAGTCATGATGTTTCATTATCAAAAGTATGTACTCTTGGTGCCAGTTCCCAGGCACAGATTAAGCTCAATGAATCATCTCCATTAAGAATGCGTTTTAGCCTTTTTTTGAATTTGTGTTGGACCAAACAACTGGTTGGACCACTGCTTGTAGAAACAGCCTGGTCTCAAGACTAGATGTTACACAGTAAATGTAAATCCAGGACACCTGAATTAGTATGATTTGCTATGTTTGTTATGGTTTCATAAGACAGAAGGTTAACACAAAAACAAAAGTAGGGTGGTTGGTCGGGGTGGATGGGTGAGCGTATAATGCAAATGTCTAACAACCTGAAGGTTGCATGTTTGAATCTATTCATGGACAATTTTGGGTAATTAGCAACTTTGGAACTACTTGCTACTTTACAACTACTTAGCCTGTTAGCTAACCCTTCCCCTAACCCTAACCTTAACCCTTTAGCCTAACTCCTAACCCTATAACCTTAACCCTAACCTAAGCACCTAGCGTTAGCGACAACAAATTGGAAATCGTAACATATCATACATTTAGCAAATTCGTAACATATTGTATGAATTACAATTCGTAACATATGAATTGTAATTTTCATAACATATACAAATTGTAATTCATAACATATCATATGAAATGGATCATGGACATTCACAAATTAATACATACCATACGAAACGTAACATATGATACTAATTGGAGTGGCTGGATTTACATTTACTATGTTAGGTCTCTACCCCTGAGTCTAAATCCGAGACACTCAAATGAGTATAGGATGTTATGGTTACATAAAACAGGTTACTTAAGGAAAAAACAAAAGTAGAGTGGGTGTGTGGTTGCATAATGTAAATTTATAGCAACCCAAACGTTGCGTGTTCAAATCTCATCATGGACTTAAGCATTTTAGGTAATTACCGACTTTACAACTACTTACAACTTTTTAGCTACTTTGCAACTACTTAGCATGTTAGCTAACCCTTCCCCAAACCATAACATTAACCCTTTAACCGAACTCCTAACCTTAACAAAATATATTTATAACTAACCCAAGATAGTTAATCTGTGTCGTTTACAGTGGGAGCAAATTAATCATAGTGGGCAGAACAAGCAAGGAGGTGACAAAGCCAAGCACAAGCTAGCAATATCCTATTGGCGTGTTGTAGAATATATTTGCATATTTCCGTCAGAGAACGCCTCCTCTCTGTGTAGTGCTTGTGTGCACAAACTCAAATCGCCCTTGCACTCCTTCTAAACAACGCACTTATTTTTTACTTTGGCAAAGCGTGAAGTCTATAAACATTAGTCCACTGTGTTCGTAACAGATTTTAGTTTTGGGACCAGAAAAATGAATTGAGATCAGATGTTTCATCGGTGAGAAAATTAGCAGAATCTCGGCCAAGTTTCTCCTAGTTCCATCCTCTCCCACAACCCGCGACTGGACTTCCTCTCCCTACCATATTTGTTCGTGAAAAAACGTTCGTAACGGATGCTTCAGTTTTATAACCCCTGTGACGTGTCTGGGTTTCTCCTTATGTCTGTGCCCTAACACTAAACACATGTTCCATTATATTGACCAGATCCTCTAACACTTAAAATAAATGTATTCAAAAATGGAAGGCAGTCAGGAGGAGGCAAGATTAGGTGGGCCATTCTAGCCAATGAGAGGGCAGATATGCATGTGAACAAACATAACGGTCGGTGCTATTCGGGATCCTTTGGACGTCATACCCCATTGAAGTAGAAATATACATGGGTTAGGGTCAGTGGCGACCCGTCATTCGTTTAAAAAAAAATGTTTTGCCTGTTTTGCATTTTATTCTTCCGAAAATTGGCGTGGCTTCACAAGGTTTTCAGATTTAAAGAAAATGGCGGAAAATATGCCAATATTGCTTTAACTAATTATGACAAATGTTAAGAAAATGTTTCGCATTGTAATAAAGTAATGACTTTTCAAGTAAATTACGTTGGCTGACAATTTGTTAACTACGCTATTCTTACCAAACGCATAGCATTACGGCGGTGTGTACCGGTATGTTAGCTAGTTACCTAACGTTAATTGGCTACTAATACATCGAACTTGCCAGGCTGTATATTAACTATTTGCTATCTAACTACCCACCCAACGTTTATTGACTTGATTATTCTCGTCATTCTTAGCTAAGTGGTATAGTCGTTGTGCGTTCTCAATGGACATTATAATGGACATTATAATTCTGGCTATCTACTGCTACTCCGATTTCAGAGCACTCTCGTATGAGTGTGCCAGAGCGCAGAATAACTGATGGTTTTACGAACGCTCAACACCTGTTGAATATGGCCGGTGTCAGTAAACGTCGACAAAAAAAAAGTTTTGAAATTGTTGCCAGCAGCACAGTTACAGTCACCAACGCTCTGGATAACATGAAAACAGCCTAAACAACTCTGCTAGGGCGAGTAAAATGGTCAGAGTGAGGTCTTCTATCATTTGTGTCTGGAAGTAGCTAGGCAGCTATCCAACGTTAGCTTGGGTGCTTGACTGCCGTTGTGAGGTCAGAACGCTCGGATCAACCCTACTCCTCCGCCAGAGCGTCCACAGTGCGCTCTAAACGCTCCGTGAGCGAAACACTCTGAATTTACAAACCGACAATCTGACAACGCTCTGAATTTACTAACGCCCAGGGCGCACTTTGCCACTCCAGATTGAATTTACGAACACACCCGAAATCGTAAAACGTCTAGCTAGTCATTTGTTAAGCTAACAAACTAGCAAGAGGTTGCATAGCAACAGCATCAACTTCCGGTAAACAGGCGAAGCGCTAGTACGCTCAACTGAAACGATACCGTTCGTTTACAGTATACTAAAATTAACTAATAGTATATAGTATGTAGAATATACTCATTAATTATGTAGTATACAGTATGTTAGTATGGGTATTCCAACACAGCTATGGTTTCTTTTTTGCTTTCTTGAGTAAGGCAGCTCAAAAATGAAGGTGTTTCAGCCTAGCTCAGTGATTTCTGTGGTGGTGGGGCAGCCCGCAGAAAATACGGAGCGTAGGGGTTGGTAATGTTCTCTGGTTTCGCCGTGATTGGCTCAGTGTACTGTCACTTATGGGGACACTATGTCACTGCTACATCTACGAGGAGAGCTCGAAAATTCAAGCCACTTGGGTGCTGCCATAGTTACATTAGAGGTGCTCATCCAAGAAGGCTCAAGGTCATTGGCCACTGATAAAATGACGTCAAATCACGTTATATCTACTGTAGCTTTGATTGGACTGATCATGTCAATATCATACTTTCAAAATCTTAGCTAGCAAGCTAGCAGTCATCATCATGAATCAAGTCCACAATCTACTGGCAAATCCTTTTCCATCCTTGTCATATGAAGAGAAATTATTAAGAGAAATTATAGATAAAACGTATCAGTGCTCATCGGCCATTGGACATAAACATTACACAACAAGTTGGAAATCGCAAATTCAACAATGAGTGGTTTGGAAGGAATCAGTGGCTAACTGCAAGCATTGCAAAGCAATCACTAGCCTGCTATTCAGTTGAGTACGTGTGTGGTCCAAGTCTGGGTCTAAGGGTCTCTTTTCCATGTTTAAAAGGATAAACATTCAACATTGGCCATTTTGTCAATCCAGCATGATTTCTGCCGTGTTCAAAACAACTGGAAACTTGGAACTGGGAAATCTGACTTCAGTGAGTCCAAGACAACTGAGAACACAGAAAGAAACGTGCTCCGATTGGGAAAATACGTTTTGAACGGTCATCCAACTCGGAATTCCAAGTCGGGAACTCAGACCTCTTTCTAGAGCTCCGACCTGAAGATCACTGACGTCATGATTCAACCTTGTTTTTTTCAGAGTTCCCAGTTGTCTTGAAAGCACCGTAATCCAGAGAATGCCAGACTTTGATGACAAAGTTTGATGACAAAATTTGCCCACGAAGGACCGTCGCGCCACCTTCCTGTTCAAGTGAGCACAACAAGGTGAGTGCAAAAATGTATTGTATGCTGCTGCATAAATGATGTAATATGCCAGGGAGTACATACACTTAGGTTGGAGTCATTAAAACTCGTTTTTCAACCACTCCACACATTTATTTTTAACAAACTATAGTTTTGGCAAGTCGGTTAGGACATCTACTTTGTGCATGACACTAGTAATTTTTCCAACAATTGTTTACAGACAGATTATTTCACTTATAATTCACTGTATCACAATTCCAGTGAGTCAGAAGTTTACATATACTAAGTTGACTGTACCTTTAAACAGCTTGGAAAATTCCAGAAAATGATGTCATGGCTTTAGAAGCTTCTGATAGGCTAATTGACATCATTTGAGTCAATTGGAGGTGTACCTGTGGATGTATTTCAAGGCCTACCTTCAAACTCAGTGCCTCTTTGCTTGACATCCTGGGAAAATCAAAAGAAATCAGCCAAGACCTCAGAAAAAAAAATATGTGTAGACCTCCACGAGTCTTGGGAGCAATTTCCAAACGCCTGAAGGTACCACGTTCATTTTTACAAACAATAGTACGCAAGTGTTAACACCATGGGACCACGCAGCCATCATACCGCTCCGGAAGGAGACGCGTTCTGTCTCCTTCCATAATTTGGTGCGAAAAGTGCAAATCAATCCCAGAACAACAGCAAAGGACCTTGTGAAGATGCTGGAGGAAACAGGTACAAATGTATCTATATCCACAGTAAAACGAGTCCTATATCGACATAACCTGAAAGGCAGCTCAGCAAGGAAAAAGCCACTGCTCCAAAATCGCCATTAAAAAGCCAGACTACGGTTTGCAACTGCACATGGGGACAAAGATCGTACTTTTTGGAGAACTGTCCTCTGGTCTGATGAAACAAAAATAGAACTGTTTGGCCATAATTACCATCGTTATGTTTGGAGGAAAAAGGGGGACACTTGCAGGCCGAAGAACACCATCCCAACCGTGAAGCACGGTGGTGGCAGCATCATGCTGTGGGGGTGCTTTGCTGCAGGAGGGACTGGTGCACTTCACAAAATAGATGGCATCATGAGGAAGGAAAATTATGTGGATATATTGAAGCAACATCTCAAGACATCAGTCAGGAAGTTAAAGCTTGGTCGCAAATGGCTCTTCCAAATGATCGACGTCCACAAATTCATACATACCATACAAAATGTAACATATCATATTAATTGGAGAGTCCCGGATTTACATTTACTATGTTACCTTTACCCCTGAGTCCTGGTAGCAGCAGCGGCCAGAAAGCAACACAGCTGTTAGTGGTCCCGGCTAGAAGGGATACATCTTTTGTCAAATGAATGTCAAAAGTAATTGTTTGGTGCTGTTTAGTCCCGTGTAGCTCAGTTGGTAGAGCATGGCGGTTGCAACACCAGGGTTGTGGGTTCGATTCCCATGGGGGACTAGAAGGGAAAAAAATTAAATAATGTATTCACACACTACTGTAAGTCGCTCTGGATAAGAGCGTCCGCTAAATGACTAAAATGTAAATGTTTAGCTAACGCTAGCCCTTTTTCTAACCTTAACCTAATTATCCTAACCTGCTACGAAAAGTCAAATCTGACAAAAGCTGTAGCCCATCTAGTTAAAACCTTGTAGGTCTCTCATGGCAGACATTATTTGGTTCTGGGGGCGTGTTTAAGTTTTTTTTTTGTCCCTCATTGGGTGCTGTCATTAACCTCACGTAACAGAGAGGCGTGGTTGACAAGATGGCAGGTACGTCCCGAATGGTTGTCAGACTTGGAGATGGAGGCAGGGGAACCCATAGAGGTCGGTAAGAAGGCGGGCAAGATAAAAAGAAAGAAAGTGGAACATATTAAGAATAAATATGGAGTGCTGCAGAAGGAAATTGAAAATGACGAGAGTGAGGATGAATTAACTATGGTGGCTGGTGCGGTGAAGACCGCCAAGTTTGAGCCTCGTCCCGATGGTGATCAATATGTTTTTTGCCCAGTTGTGAGATTTTTGGAGAATATGGATCCTTGCCATCTGGCTGATCCATATGTGGTGTCAGGTTGGGCGGAAAATAGGTTTGGCAAGGTTGGGTCAGTGAAAGTGACTCAAAGTGGAATCTTGTAGATTTTTTGCATTTCTGCCTGTCCAGAGGGAGCGTGCACTCCACACCAGGCGACTGGTATTTGCAAAAGCAACAGCTACTCTTCCTGGTGTCCACAAGAAACATGACATAATACAGAACTTTAATAGACACACGTAGCCTACATATCAATACTTAGACACAAAATATCTATGTCAAATAGGGGAGAGGCGATGTTCCGTGAGGTGTTGCTTCATCTGTTTTTTGAAACCAGGTTTGCTGTTTATTTTGCGCAGAATGAGATGGAACGGAGTTCCATGCAATAATGGCTCTATATAATACTGTACGCTTTCTTGAATTTGTTCTGGATTTGGGGACTGTGAAAAGACCCCTGGTGGCATGTTTGGTGGGGTAAGTGTGTGTGTGTAAATTGACTATACAAACAATTTGGGATTTTCAACACATTAATGTTTCTTATAAAAACAAGAAATGATGCAGTCAGTATCTCCTCAACTCTTAGCCAAGAGAGAATGGCATGCATAGTACAGTGCCTTGCAAAAGTATTCATCCCCCTTAGCGTTTTTCCTATTTTGTTGCATTACAACCTGTAATTTAAATGGATTTTTATTTGGTCTTCATGTAATGGACATACACAAAATAGTCCAAATTGGTGAAGGGGAATGAAAAAAATTACTTGTTTCAAAAAATTCCTAAAAAAAGTGGTGCGTGCATATGTATTCACCTCCTTTGCTATGAAGCCCCTAAATAAGATCTGGTGCTACCAATTACCTTCAGAAGTCACATAATTAGTTAAATAAAGTCCACCTGTGTGCAATTGAAGTGTCACATGATCTGTCACATGATCTCAGTATATATACACCTGTTCTGAAAGGCCCCAGAGTCTGCAATGCCACTAAGCAAGGGGCAACACTAAGCAAGCGGCACCATGAAGACCAATGAGCTCTCCAAACAGGTCAGGGACAAAGTTGTGGAGAAGTACACATCAGGGTATACGAAACTTTGAACATCCCACAGAGCACCATTAAATCCATTATTAAAAAATGGAAAGAATATGGCACCACAACAAACCTGCCAAGTGAGGGCCGCCCACCAAAACTCCCGGACCAAGCAAGGAGGTCAATAATCAGAGCGGAAACAAAGAGACCAAATATAACCCTGAAGGAGCTGCAAAGCTCCACAGCGGAGATTGGAGTATCTATCCATAGGACCACTTTAAGCCGTACACTCCACAGAGCTGGGCTTTACAGAAGAGTTTGGTGTTCGCCAAAAGCCATGTGGGAGACTCCCCAAACATATGGAAGAAGGTACTCTGGTCAGATGAGACTAAAATTGAGCTTTTTGGCCATCAAGGAAAACGCAATGTCTGGCGCAAACCCAACACCTCTCATCACCCCGAGAACACCATCCCCACAGTGAAGCATGGTGGTGGCAACATCATGCTGTGGGGATGTTTTTCATCAGCAGGGTCTGGGAAACTGGTCAGAATTGAAGGAATGATGGATGGCGCTAAATACAGGGAAATTCTTGAGAGAAACCTGTTTTTCTTCCAGAGATTTGAGACTGGGATGGAGGTTCACCATCCAGCAGGACAATCACCCTAAGCATACTGCTAAAGCAACACTCAAGTGGTTTAAGGGGAAACATTTAAATGTCTTGGAATGGCCTAGTCAAAGCCCAGATCTCAATCCAATTGAGAATCTGTGGTATGACTTAAAGATTGCTGTACACCAGCGGAACCCATCCAACTTGAAGGAGCTGGAGCAGTTTTTCCTTGAAGAATGGGCAAAAATCCCAGTGGCTAGATGTGCCAAGTTTATAGACACATACCCCAAGAGACTTGCAGCTGTAATTGCTGCAAAAGGTGGCTCTACAAAGTATTGACTTTGGGGGGGTGAATAGGTATCCACACCCAGGTTGTAAGGCAACAAAATAGGAAAAATGCCAAGGGGGTGAATACTTTCGCAAGCCACTGTATTTATATCTGCCCTCTGATTACAATGAAGAGCAAGACGTGCCGCTCTGTTCTGGGCCAGCTGCAGCTTAACTAGGTCTTTCCTTGCAGCACTCGACCACACGACTGGACAATAATCAAGATGAGACTAAACTAGAGCCTGCAGAACTTGCTTTTTGGAGTGTGGTAGCCATATTTGGTAAAAGACCAAGTCCATATTATGGTAAGAACAGCTCAAATATGCAAAGAGAAACGACAGTCTATCATTACTTTAAGACATGAAGGTCAGTCAATATGGAAGATTTCAAGAACTTTGAAAGTTTCTTCAAGTGCAGTCACAAAAACCATCAAGCGCTATGATGAAACTGGCTCTCATGAGGACCGCCACAGGAATGGAAGACCCAGAGTTACCTCTGCTGCAGAGGATACATTCATTAGAGTTACCAGCCTCAGAAATTGCAGCCCAAATAAATGCTTCACAGAGTTCAAGTAACAGACACATCTCAACATCAACTGTTCAGAGGAGACCGTGTGAATCAGGCTTTCATGGTCGCATTGCTGCAAAGAAACCACTACTAAAGGACACCAATAATAAGAAGAGACCTGCTTGGGCCAAGAAACACGAGCAATGGACATTAGACCGGTGGAATTTTGTCCTTTGGTCTGGAGTCCAAATTGAAGATTTTTGGTTCCAACTGCCATGTCTTTGTGAGACGCGATGTGGGTGAACGGATGATCTCATGTGAGGTTCCCACCGTAAAGCATGGAGGAGGAGGTGTTATGGTGTGGGGGTGCTTTGCTGGTGACACTGTCTGTGCTTTATTTAGAATTCAAGGCAAACTTAACCAGCATGGCTACCACAGCATTCTGCAGCGATACGCCATCCAATCTGGTTTGGGCTTAGTGGGACTATCATTTGTTTTTCAACAGACAATGACCCAACACACCTCCAGGCTGTGTACGGGTTATTTTACCAAGAAGGAGAGTGATGGAGTGCTGCATCAGATGACCTGACAACCCCAATCCCCCGACCTCAACCCAATTGAGATGGTTTGGGATGAGTCGGACAGCAGAGTGAAGGAAAAGCAGCCAACAAGTGCTCAGCATATGTGGGAACTCCTTCAAGACTGTTGGAAAAGCATTCCAGGTGAAGCTGGTTGAGGAAAATGCCAAGATTGTGCAAAGCTGTCATCAAGGCAAAGGGTGGCTATTTGAAGAATCTCAAATATAAAATATATTTTGATTTGTTTAACGCTTTGTTGGTTACTACATGATTCCATATGTGTTATTTCATAGTGTTGATGTCTTCACTATTATTCTACAACGTAGAAAATTGTAAAAATAAAGAAAAACCCTTGAATGAGCAGGTGTGTCCAAACTTTTGACTGGTACTGTATATGTTTTGACCATGACAGTTTACAATCTAAGGTAACGCCAAGTAATTACGTCTCCTCAACTCCTCAACAGCCACACCATTCATTGCCAGATTCAGCTGAGGTCTAGAACTTAGGGAATGATTTGTACCAAATACAATGCTCTTAGTTTTAGAGATGTTCAGGACCAGTTTATTACTGGCCACCCATTTCAAAACAGACTGCAACTCTTTCTTAAGGGTTTCAGCGACTTCATTAGCTGTGGTTGCTGATGCGAATATGGTTGAATAATCAGCATACATGGACACACATGCTTTGTTTAATGCCAGTGGCAGGTCATTGTTAAAAATATAAAAGAGTAGAGGGCATAGAGAGCTTCCCTGCGGTACACCACACTTTACATGTTTGACATTAGAGAAGCTTACATTAAAGAAAACCCTTTGAGTTCTATTAGATAGATAGCTCTGAATCCACGATATGGCAGAGGTTGAAAACCATAACACATACGTTTTTTCAGCAACAGGTTATGGTCAATAATATCAAAGGCTGCACTGAAATCTAACAGTACAGCTCCCACAATCTTCTTATTATCAATTTCTTTCAACCAATCATCAGTCATTTTTGTCAGTGCAGTACATGTTGAGTGCCCTTCTCTATAAGCATGCTGAAAGTCTGTTGTTAATTTGTTTATAGAGAAATAGCATTGTATTTGGTCAAACACAATTCTTTCCAACAGTTTGCTAAGAGCTGGCAGCAAGCTTATAGGTCTGCTGTTAGAACCAGTAAAGGCCGCTTTACCACTCTTGGGTAGCGGAATTACTTTGGCTTCCCTCCAGGCCTGAGGACAAAGACTTTCCTCTAGGCTCAGTTTAAATAAATGACAGATAGGAGTGGTTATAGAGTCAGCTAACATCCTCAGTAGCTTTCCATCGAAGTTGTCAATGCCAGGAGGTTTGTCATTATTGATCGATAACAATTATTTTTCCACCTCTCCCACACTAACTTTACAAAATTCAAACTTGCAATGCTTTTCTTGTTGGCATTTCCTGCCTAAGTTTGCCCACTTTGCCAATAAAGTAATCATTAAAATAATTGGCAACATCAAATGGTTTTGTGATGAATAAGCCATCTGATTCGATGAAAGATAGAGTTGAATTTGTTTTTCTGCCCATAATTTCATTTAAAGTACTCCAAAGTTTTTTTCAATCATTCTTTATATCATTGATCTTGGCTCCATAATAAAGTTTCTTCTTCTTTTTGTTGAGTTTAGTCACATAATTTCTCAATTTGCATTAAGTCAGCCAGTCAGATGTGTAGCCAGACTTATTAGCCACTCCTTTTGCCCCATGTCTTTCAACCATACAGTTTTTCAATTCCTCATTAATCCATGGAGCCTCAACAGCTCTAACAGTCAGTTTCTTAACAGGTGCATGTTTATCAATAATTGGAAGAAGCAATTTCATAAATTCATCAAGTGCAGCGTCTGGATGCTCCTTTTAATCACATCATATTTTTAACATCATCCACATAAGAGTCACAGCAAAATCGACTGGGTACAAGAACTCTGTTGAAAGGAGCGATAACTGGACTAGCGTTAAGTGTTGAGGAGGGTTTGGTCAAGTTGAAGATGAAGTTGAAGATTCCCGGTGTCTGTGACGACCGCCGTTTGGTGCGACGCAGACCTGGTGGAGAGCGTGGTGAAACAGAGAAGACACTGTCTGTCCTTCTGAATTTTGATGCAGAGTTTTTAAAGATAAAGTAAAGTTAGGATGTGCAAGTTCTCCCATGAGAGCTTTTGTCTCTAACCCATTACGGTGTTTTAGGTGTCAAGCTTATGGTCGTGTCAGCAGTCTGTAGGAGGAAGATTGCTAGATGTGAGAAGTGTGCAGGAGGACATGAGGCAAAGGAATGTGTAGTATCGGTGGAAAGAGTTGTGTGTGTAAACTGTAGGGGTACGCATGGTGCTGGAGATCAGAGGTGTCCGGTGAGAGAAAGACATGTTGAGGTTGCCAGGATCAGAGTAGTACAGAAGGTGTAATATGCTGAGGCAATGAAGAGAGTAGTAGAGGAAGATGGGTCCAGGGTGCCTGTGAGTAGGCCGAGGTCAATAGAGAGTGATAGGAATAACGTGCTTCAGTAAGGTTGGTTTTTTTGGCGTTCATGGCCATGTTTGTCAGCTGTATCACAGGAATGGAACATAAATCACAGAGGATAGATGTTGTGGTGGCAGCTGCAGAGAAGTACTTGGGTGTACGAGATTTTACTGCAGAAGAGTTACAAAGTGTTTTTAACGATAGTGTCCTGTCCTCCCAGGCTGTTGGCCTGATGTAGGATCAGATAGCGCAAAAGTAGTGGAATAGTGATGAGGTTTTAATGGGGTGTAGGGTTAGTTGGTAGGGCAATTTTTTCACAAAGTGTAATGAATTCATACTACAGAATAGTAGGCTGATATACAGCCAATAAAGTAGGTGGAGTCATACACCTATAACGTTTGTTTGCGGACCACCATAATACCAAAGAAGAAGATACTTGTTGAACAGCAGGGGGCACTCAAGTCCTACCTAGAGGGAGGAAGACAGAATAATGGAGTGGCATGTCAAGCAAGAGCAGGGGAGCAGAAACAGAGGACAGAGCAGGCAAAGCAATGAGACGATGGTGTCAGTTTCATAAATATGTCAGGAGCCAGAAAGCATGAAATGTCATTACCATTTAAGATTACCTTGGCTGAAATGCTTCGGCAAAGGTATTTTCTTTTGCCCAAGGGGTTATTTGACAGACTTTCTGACGTTCAGTACCAGCTGCTGCGTGTGATTATTCTACTGATTTTAAATTCTTAGGGAATCATGTCAACTTGAAGGCTACTTCTGAATTCGACAGGGACCCTATCTCAATACATGATTCCCTAAGAATTTAAATCAGTAGGAAAATCACAGTAGCCAAGGGATACACCTACATTATGTGTGAGTTTATACACACGTAGTGATCTTATCTAGCAATGGTTGTCTGCTCTTTTGTTCCAACTGGGAGGGTAGGTGATGAATTAAATGCAGTGAGCTGGGAGCAGTGAACTAGTGACAGATAATACATGTGGAGCAGTAAAGAAAGCCTATGGGATATCATATTGCTATCCTGGAATCCAAACTGATATGCTCCGTTTCATCATTGTTTCAAACAGATATCAGTTTGGATTCCAGGCTATGCAGGTGCATTTTATAAGTGATGGGAAAAAGAAGAGAGAAAGAGCTCCTAGGCAACAACATTCTCATGTTGTGTAAATTCTTTATTATGCATCATCACCACCATGCAAAATCACTTACATGAACTAGCCCGAAAATCATACTAGATATATTTCACACATTTATGATTTAAAATTGGCTTGCGCCACTTCTTTTCAAGTGACTGGGTAACATTTACACACACTGAGCTTGGGTGTGACTGTGAGTATCTTTGAGTGTATGTTTGAGGGAGATTTGTGTGTGAGTGAGTAGAAGAACACTAATAATTTGGTCAGAACATTTAAATGACAATGCAACTTCAAAATCTATGGTAAAATAGAAGATATTGATTCTGAAACATGGTAAACAAACAATGTTCTCTGTTCTTGCAAGTGTAAACCTTAGAATCTGGAGTGTTATGAACATTGTTGTCCATTATATGTTCTGTACTGTCCATTCTATCTACTATGTGCTGTCTATGTACTGTACTCCCTACTCCAATTTCATTTATATCGTCACATCTTCAAATCTCAAGCAGCTATTCATAAAATGAACTCAACTATAACTCTTAATCAATGTATAGCTATTAGTTAACAAAATCCTTCAGTAGACAACACTTTCCAGCATCAGATGTATCATAGGTTCATCTTCTTCGTCCTATACTGTCTCATTCTCTTAGTATCACCTACCGGCTTAATACTCCAGGTGGAATTCAATCAAATCTGCAATGAGACAAACACAAAATGCAGAAGAATGCAAATAACATTGTTCCTCTGCTGCGAAGTTGTCTTATGTAATACAGTACTATTAACTACTAGACAATATTTCTGGGTGATTTTGACAGTGAATGTAAATTTGCATTTTAACAGTGGCTGGAACAATGTTAGCTACAGTACATGCTGCATTGAAGGTCTCTGACTGTACCCCATCCAAAAGTGAGCTAGGCTAACCAGCTAAGGCAGGGCACACAATATGAGATATGTATCAAATAAAATAAACTATCTGACAAGCCACTCTTTCAATAGGTCAAACTAAAAGCTAAAAGGTCAAACAACAAATACAAAAGCCATACAACACCAGTAGTTAGAAATCATTGGACTGGTGGGCCAACCTGGTCATAGCGGTCAGACATACTGTAGCTACCTTCTGGGTTATAGACAGTTGTGCCTCAGTTTACACATACACCACGTTTACTATTTGGATTAAAAAGCAATCTCACGGAAAGACAACGGCCAGGTTTGTCCAGCAATACACCTACAGTAGGGGTGTCAAACATACGGGTCGGAGGGGGTCCAATCCGGCCCGTGGGTGGTTTGAGTAAAAATATACTTTAAAATGACTAAAATCAAATCGAAACTGTGTAGAAATGATAATGGACCTATACTCATATAGTTTCTTGACGGTCCAGCTTGCTATTAAACACTAGACAGTCATAGAGCATAGAAAATTCCCAAAATGATTGATAGAGGACAATTTTTCTGCACATTTTGACAGCAAGGAAATATTTAAAACATTCAGTGCGGCCCTCCGGACCTCGTTGAAGACCGAATGCGGCCCCAGGAAAAAATGAACTACAGCATATACTTGAACAATTCTTCAACAACTCGTACCCAAAAATAATATGATTAGAAATCAACAAATAATTCTCAATAAAGTTATTAGATTTTATGGCACCGGTGGTATAATAGACAGCTGTGTTGTTTTATAATCCCTCCATATCGGTTCACAGTATTCACTTAAAAACGCTGTTGGTTTAAAAAATAGATCTTTACATAATATAACTATGTATTCTATTGTTGGATTTAGCAGTGTCATAACTTTGATCCTTCCTCCTTGTCACTTCTTTTTTAGCTTGGCTTGGAGCCCCTGCATGCATGTGGACCATCATCTCTTCACAGCGTTCTCTATATGCCTTCTCATCTCATCCATCTTCCAGTGTTTTTCTACTTTTGTTGCTTTTCATATTGCTTACCTGTTGAGAGGAGCGGGAGTTAAATACTCTGCCCATTTGTGCTGGAATATATCGTAGTAAGAAAAAATATATTCCAGGCAGTGAATCAAATAGACACAGAAGATTAATAGTTATTATTTTTGCGCAGTGAACATCAAATGGTAAGAACATTTAAAAGACCACAGAGAAATGAATTAGGCTTCTTACCAGGAGACTTCTTAAATATGGTCATTGCTGCAAAGTCACCTGTACGGCACCAGGAACACAGCCAAAACGAAGAGAGAAGAATTCAAATCAAATCAAATGTTATTTGTCACATGCGCTGAATACAACATGTGTAGACCTTACAGTGAAATGCTTACTTACAAGCCCTTAACCAACAATGCCGTTTTTAGAAAAACAAGTGTTAAGTAAAAAAATAGATAAGTAAAAAATAATAATTAAAGAGCAGCAGTAAAATCACAGTAGCGAGGCTATATACAGGGGGTATGTGTAAGGAATATGTTTTGAAATTCACTTATTTTCCATAATAATAACTCAAACAATAGCTCACCATACAGGTTTTCTCTTGCTCCTGTCTGTGTTTCAGTAGTTCCCCCATCTTCAGCTCATCCTCCAACACCTGAACCAAGTCGTTCTCATAGCACTCCTCCTCAACTCCACCAGGGTTCATGCCACCAACACTATGGAGGTAAATCTAACATTACCATACTACAATCTACTGTATATGATTTTTAGCTTTTTATAGAGATTCATACAGCATATCTACACACTGTGCATATTTCATACTGTAGTTACCGTGGTTTAGTGGTCATCTGTGCTAGAAGATCGGAAGTGGGAGAGGAGACCAGTTCATCTGTCTGAGAGTCCATGTTGCTATCTGACTGAATTCCAGCCTCTGAAGAAGACAAAACACACACAGCTTTAAAATGCTCTGAGGATGTGAAAGGTATATTTTCAAAAGTCAGAGACACAGTGAGACCATAGTATTACCTGAATTGAGCTCTTTAACCAATGAAGACATGGTGTTGGTGATGGAGTCAGCAGCAACAAGGAGGTCATTTCTCAAGTTCCTCCTGGGGCCTGGGGATAGAACAGAGGCTGGTACATAAGCCTACACACACTGTGGCTTTCCAGAACCTGAGGAGGCTACTGCACTCCTAACTGTAAAGGTGTGTGTGTGTGTATTACCCTGAGCGAAGGCCTCCTGCACATCCCCTCCCACACCCATGAGTGAGTCCTGAGGGGTGTGAGTGGGTGTGGTGCCGGCAGACTCTGACTGGGTTGGCATGGGGATGGGCCGGCTGACTGTGTGGCTGGGAGACGAGTGGGGGGAGCCAGGCCCCTGAGTCTGAAACAGGAAACAGGAAGTATGGGTTTAGTGTGACTCTAGGTGTCACTTCTTGTCACTGTGTCAGTAGTAGCAGTAACACACCAGTGCAGTAACAACCAGTGATGATCCACATTGATCCATCTAATGTTTGTGGAGCTATTTCTATACTGAATTATTCAGTTATTTAGTTTGGTTTAGTTTATTAGGATCCCCATTAGCTACAGCAGCTACTCTTCCTGGGGTCCACATAAAACTTACAAATACATTTTATCTGTTTTTTTAAAAGATAAACATCTGGTGGCAGAGCATTACACGATGGCATGGCTCTATACAATGGCTCTATACATAACTACATCTGTTTTTGGTTTGGGTACTGTGAAGAAACCCATAGTGGCGTGTCTGGTGGGGTATGTATGTCTGTTCAAAGTGTATGCAAATAGATTATTTAAGTGGTTAGCCATTTTTAACACACAAATGTTTCTTATAAAGAAGAGAAGTCGTCAATTTCTCCTCAACCCTCAAAGCCTGAACAACTAGTACAGTTGATCTTTGTGTTAATAACAGACATACCTCTCCCATCTTCACAATAACTTTGTCAATATGACTTGACCATGATAACTGACCATCCAATGTTACTCCTAGGAGTTCAGCTGCTTTGAACCAAATACAATGCTTTTGGTTTTTGATGTATGTAAGACCAGTTTATTGTTAATTACCCATTCTGACACTGACTGTAACTCCTGAGAGTCTCAGTGAGCTCCCTGGCTGTAGGTGCTGATGTGTAGAGTGTGCAATCATCAGCATACAGTGCCTTGCAAAAGTAGTCATCCCCCTTCGCATGTTTCCTAATTTGTTGCATTACAACCTGTAATTTAAGTGGATTTTTATTTGGATTTCATGTAATGGACATACACTAAATAGTCCAAATTGGTGAAGTGAAATGAAAAAAAGAATTTGTTTCAAAAAATTATACAAAATAACTAACGGAAAAGTGGTGCGTGCATATGTATTCACCCCCTTTGCTATGAAGCCCCTAAATAAGATCTGGTGCAACCAATTACCTTCAGAAGTCAAATAATTAGTTAAATAAAGTCCACCTGTGTGCAATCTAAGTGTCACATGATCTCAGTATATACAGTATACACATGTTCTGAAAGGCCCAAGAGTCTGCAACACCACTAAGCAAGGGGCAGCACCAAGCAAGCGGCACCATGAAGACCAAGGAGCTCTCCAAACAGGTCAGGGACAAAGTTGTGGAGAAGTACAGGTCAGGGTTGGGTTATAAACAAATATACAAAATTTTGAACATCCCACGGAGCACCATTAAATCCATTATTTAAAAAATGGAAAGAATATGGCACCACAACAAACCTGCCAAGAGAGGGCCGCCCACCAAAACTCACGGACCAGGCAAGGAGGGCATTAATCAGAGAGGCAACAAAGAGACCAAAGATAACCCTGAACGACTGCAAAGCTCCACAGCGGAGATTGGAGTATCTGTCCATAGGACCACATTAAGCCGTACACTCCACAGAGCTGGGCTTTACGGAAGAGTGGCCAGAAAAAAGCCATTGCTTAAAGAAAGAAATAAGCAAACACGTTTGGTGTTCACCAAAAGGCATGTGGGAGACTCTCCAAACATATGGAAGAATGTACTCTCGTCAGATGAGACTAAAATTGAGCTTTTTGGCCATCAAGGAAAACGCTATGTCTGGCGCAAACCCAACACCTCTCATCACCCCGAGAACACCATCCCCACAGTGAAGCATGGTGGTGGGGATGTTTTTCATCGGCAGGGACTGGGAAACTGGTCAGAATTGAAGGAATGATGGCGCTAAATACAGGGAAATTCTTGAGGGAAACCTGTTTCAGTCTTCCATAGATTTGAGACTGGGACGGAGGTTCACCTTCCAGCAGGACAATGACCCTAAGCATACTGCTAAAGCAACACTCGAGTGGTTTAAGGGGAAACATTTAAATGTCTTGGAATGGCCTAGTCAAAGCCCAGACCTCAATCCAATTGAGAATCTGTGGTATGACTTAAAGATTGCTGTACATCAGCGGAACCCATCCAACTTGAAGGAGCTGGAGCAGTTTTGCCTTGAAGAATGGGCAGAAATCCCAGTGGCTAGATGTGCCAAGCTTATAGAGACATACCCCAAGAGACTTGCAGCTGTAATTGCTGCAAAAGGTGGCTCTACAAAGTATTGATTTTGGGGGGGGTTATGCACGCTCAAGTTTTCTGTTTTCTTTCTCTTATTTCTTGTTTGTTTCACAATAAAAAATATTTTGCATCTTCAAAGTGGTAGGCATGTTGTGTAAATGAAATGATACAAACCCCAAAAAAATCCATTTTAATTCCAGGTTGTAAGGCAACAAAATAGGAAAAATGCCAAGTGGGGTGAATACTTTTGCAAGCCACTGTACATAGTCCTTTTAGCTTCTTGCAAAGAAAAAGCTATATCTCAGACTGGCCAATAAAAATAAAAGATTAAGATGGGCAGTCTGAGATATGGCTTTTTCTTTGCAACTCTGCCTACAAGGTCAGCATCCCGGAGTCGCCTCTTCACTGTTGACGTTGAGACTGGTGTTTTGTGGGTACTATTTAATGAAGCTGCCAGTTGAGGACCTGTGAGGCGCCTGTTTCTCAAACTAGACACTCTAATGTATTTGTCCTCTTGCTCAGTTGTGCACCGGGGCCTCCCACTCCTCTTTCTATTCTGGTTAGAGCCAGTTTGCGCTGTTCTGTGAAGGGAGTAGTACACAGCGTTGTACGAGATCTTCAGTTTATTGGCAATTTCTCGCATGGAATAGCCTTCATTTCTCTGAAAAATAATAGACTGACGAGCTTCAGAAGAAAGTAATTTTTTTCTGGACATTTTGAGCCTGTAATCGAACCCACAGGCTGATGCTCCAGATACTCAACTAGTCTCAAGAAGGCCAGTTTTATTGCTTCTTTAATCAGCACAACAGTTTTCAGCTGTGCAAACATAATTGCAAAAGGTTTTTCTAATGATCAATTAGCCTTTTAAAATGATAAACTTAGATTAGCAAACACAACGTGCCATTGGAACACAGGACTGATGTTTGCTGATAATGGGCCTCTGTACGCCTATGTAGATATTCCATTAAAAATCAGTCGTTTCCAGCTACAATAGCCATTTACAACATTAACAATGTCTACACTGTATTTCTGATCAATTTGATGTTATTTTAATGGCCAAAAAAATTGCTTTTCTTTCAAAAACAAGGACATTTCTAAGTGATCCCAAACTTTTGAACGGTAGTGTATATGATGTTAGAGTAGCTTCCATTGAAGAATACTCTCTGAGTTCTATTGGATAACTAACTCTCCAACCATGTGATGGCAGGTGATGTAAAGCCATAACAAGTTAGTTTTTTCAATAACAAATTATGATCAGTAACATCAAAGGCTGCACTGAAATCTAACAATACAGCTCCAACTATCATCTTATTATCAGAGTCAGTGCAGTACAAGTTGAGTGCACTTCCCTATATGCATGCAGAAAGTCAGTAATTAACTTATTTTTTATATATATATATCATTGTATTTGTTCAAACACAATTCTCTCCATCAGTTTACTAAGAACAGGCAGCAAACTGAGTGTGGACACACTCCTTTAGGCTTTGGTTAAAGACATGGCAAATAGGGGTGGCTATACAGTCTGCTGCCATTCTCAATAGTTTCCCATCTAGATTATCTATACCTGGTGGCTTATCATTATTGATGGATAACAACCATTTTTCCACCTCTTCCACACAAACTTGACCAAATTCAAAACAGCATTCCTTCTCTTTCATTTTTAGATGTTCAATACACAAATATGATGGTTCACTGTTCAATGTTGTCATTTCACTTCTCAGTTTGTCCACTTCACCGGTGAAATAGTCATTGAAATGATTGGCTATATCAAAAGGTTCAGTTATAAATGACCCATCAACTTCAATGAACGATTGAGATGAATTGGGTTTTCTGCCCATAATATCATTTACGGTGCTCCAAAGTATTTTCCTATAGTTTTTTTATGTAATTTATCTTGTTTTGGTAATATATATATATATATATATATATATATATATAGTCACAAAATGTTTCAGTTCATCATCGATCCAGGGGGCTCTAACAGTTCTCACAGTTAGTTTCTTAACAGTTGCATGTTTGTCAACAATTGGTAAGAATACAATTACAAATTCTCTGGGTGCTGCATCTGGATTCTCCTCCTTATACACATCAGACCAACATACATTTTTTACATCTTCAACAAATGAGTCCTGAGAAAACATTTTGTATGATCTCTTATAAATATCTTTAGGCCCTTCCTTTGGTACTTTGTCTTTCCTTGTTATTGCCACAATGTTATGGTCACTAGAGCCAATGGGAACTGATATTGCTTTGGAGCAAAGCTCTGCAGCATTGGTGAAGATATGGTCAATACAAGTGGATGTCACAGATCCAACACTATTGGTATACACTCTAGTTGGTTGAGTGATAACCTGGGTCATGTTACAGGCATTAGTCACAGTAAGAAGCTTCCTCTTGAGAGGACAACTAGATGATAACCAGTCAATGTTCAGGTCACCAAGAAAATACATTTATCTGATACATTCAGGGACCTTATCTAACATCACAAACATATTCTCCAGATACTGACAGTTTGCACTTGGTGACCTATAGTAGCACCCTAAAAGAAGAGGCTTCAGATGAGGCAGGTGAACATGCAACCACAGCACTTCTACTTCACTTGTCATGAGATCCTCTCTGAGCTCCCCCATAGACATTCCTGTCTTTTCTATAGATGTTATATCCTTGTATTCCTACTGCTGTATCATCAAATGCGCGTTCTAAGTGAGTCTCAGAAATTGCTAATATATTCATACTATCTAAGATTAGCAAATTACTAATGTCATGAACTTTGTTTCTGAGGTTACATATATTTATATGAGCTAACGTTAACCCTTTCCTGGGTATCTTATGTAAAACTGAACTCATAATGATAATAGGTTGTATTTCTAATCATTCTATTTCTGATAAGAAGAAGGAATTAATGGATTTTTTAGCAGATTATGTTCAGCAGATGCCTTATCTGGTTTAGCTCGGCTGCAGCAGGGTGATCTATTCTTCGTGCCCCTTCTGCATATGTCACGACTTCTGCTGAGGCTGCCTCCCCTCCTTGTTCGGGCAGGTTTCGGCGTTCGTCGTCACCGGCTTACTAGCTACTGCAAATCCCATTCTCATCACTCCACTTGTCATGTCTTGTCTTGTCAATCACACACACCTGGTGCTCATTCCCCTAATTAGTATGTGTATAAGTGTTCCCTCTGTTCCCCTTGTCTTTGTGAGTGATTGTTTCATTGTGAGAGCGAGTAGCTCGGTTGTGCTACTCTTCCATTTTGTTATTGCCAAGGTGGAATATTTCCCTTGTGATAGTTTCGTTTTGACGCTGGGTGCGTTTTAATATGTAAACTGAATAAACGCTGGACTTCGGTGTTTTACCTCCTGTGCCTGACTCCTTCATTCACACCTCGTCACAGAATCACTCACCTGAATGGAGTCAGCAGGAGAAGACCGCATGCCTGGAGTTGTGGCAAGGGTCCAGGAGCATTCCTCGATGCTGGCCAGCTTGGGGTAAGCGATGGATCGGGTGATTCAGGTAGTACAACGCCTGGAGAGGAGAGGACCCGATCTATCGAGACCAGCTGGTCAACTGGATCCAGCCACCTACACCCCAGCCTCTGGAGGGATCCAGATATCCCGGCCACCGGTGTTTGATGGGACGGCAGCGCGATGTAAGGGATTTCTGCTCCAACTAGAGCTGTATTTCTCCAGCATCAGGCCGGCGCCAATGGAGCGGGAGAAGGTATCCGTCCTCGTTTCCTGCCTTTGTGGGAGAGCCCTGGAGTGGGCCAACGCGGTGTGGAACGAGGGAGGTGC
Source organism: Coregonus lavaretus (assembly GCF_964263955.1). Taxonomy (NCBI): domain Eukaryota; kingdom Metazoa; phylum Chordata; class Actinopteri; order Salmoniformes; family Salmonidae; genus Coregonus; species Coregonus lavaretus. Next base: position 15,226,374 of record NC_140010.1, read on the forward strand.
CGCGTTGGAGGACTACGGGGAGTTTGCTCGCCTCTTTCGGGCCGGTTTCGATCACCCGCCTGAGGGTCGAGAGGCGGGCGAACGACTGGTCCATCTGAGGCAGGGGATGAGGAACGCACAGGACTACGCGCTGGAGTTACGGATGCTGGCAGCGGGGTCCGGGTGGAACGAGCGGGCCCTGATCGACCATTTCCGGTGCCACCTAAGGGAGGACTTCCGACGGGAGCTAGCCTGCCGTGATGCCATGCTATCGTTCTCCCAACTGGTGGACATGGCCGTCCGACTGGACAATCTGCTAGCAGCCAGAGGACATCCTGGTAGGGGTCTGCCCGTTCCCACTCTGACCCCGAGCAGATGGAGCTGGGGGGAGCCGCCGGTCGAGAGAGCGCAGGAGGACAGCGACAGTGCCACTCTGGTGGCACTAAGGTACAATCCACCTCATGTCGCAGTCAACGTTCCATTGGGTCTGGAGGCGGTAGGCAGGGTACTCACACATCACCCCAGGTAACAAACACCCAAACTTGTTCAGAGCCCTTTGCGGCACACTGTACCTTATCTATCTCCTTTCCCGATCACCTGGTAGTTTCCCAGTCTAAGGCGCTAGTCGATTCAGGCGCAGCTGGGAACTTTATGGACAGAGCATTTTCACGCCGTCAAGGCATTTAATTGGTTCCCCTATCCATTCCACTCCCCATCAGAGCACTTGATAGTCGACCATTAGGGTCCGGGTTGGTTAAGGAGGTTACTGTTGAGCAGATCACTTTTTTGATTATTGAGTCTCCTGCTTACCCTGTAGTCTTAGGTATTCCATGGTTAGCCCTTCACAACCCCAATTTTTCATGGCCGCAGAGGGTTCTTACAGGGTGGTCGCGTGAGGGTCCGGGTAGGTGTCTGTTTCCGTTGGTGCGACCACGGTGGAAAGTCCAGACGGTTCCCCCAACGTGCGCATTCCCCCTGAATACCATGATCTGGCGCTCGCGTTTTCCAAGACACAAGCGACTAAATTACCACCTCATCGGGAGGGGGATTGCGCGATAAACCTTCGGGTAGACGCTGTACATCCCAGGAGTCATGTGTATCCCCTGTCGCAGGCTGAAACGGAGGCTATGGAAACATACGTCACCGAGTCCCTGCGCCAGGGGTATATACGTCCCTCCACTTCACCTGCTTCCTCGAGTTTCTTCTTTGTGAAGAAGAAAGATGGCGGTTTACGCCCGTGCACTGATTATCCACCACTGAATAAGGTGACGGTACGATTTAGTTATCCTCTTCCCCTCATTCCTTCAGTGATTGAGTCAATGCATGGGGCTCGTTTTTTCACCAAATTAGACCTCAGGAGTGCCTACAACCTGGTGCGTATTCGGGAAGGGGATGAGTGGAAAACAGCATTCAGCACAACCTCGGGGCATTATGAATACCTGGTGATGCCATACGGTTTGATGAATGCTCCATCCGTTTTCCAGTCCTTTGTGAACAAGGTGTTGCGGGACATGCTTGGTCGCGGTGTGGTGGTCTACATCGATGACATCCTGGTGTATTCCGCTACGCGCCGAGCATGTGTCCCTGGTTCGCAAGGTACTGGTCCGACTGCTGGAGAATTATCTTCATGCCAAGGCAGAGAAGTGTGAGTTTTTCCAGCAGTCAATCTCCTTCCTCGGATATCGCATTACTACCACAGGTGTGAAGATGGAGGGAGATCGCATTTCAGCCGTGCGTAATTGGCCGACTCCAACCACGGTGAAGGAGGTGCATCGCTTCCTTGGCTTTGCCAACTACTATCTGAGGTTTATTCGGGGCTTTGGCAAGGTCGCAGCTCCCATTACCTCCTTGTTGAAGGGTGGGCCGTCCCGGCTCCGCTGGTCTGCTGAGGCTGATTTGGCCTTCAGTAGATTGCGGGATCTGTTCACCTCAGCCCCAGGTACTGGCTCACCCCGATCCATCACTACCGTTCGTAGTGGAGGTGGATGCGTCCGAGGTAGGGATAGGCGCTGTCTTATCCCAACGCTCAGGCACGCCACTCAAGCTCCGCCCCTGTGCCTTCTTTTTGAAGAAGCTCAGCTCGGCGGAGCAGAACTACGGCGTTGGTGATCGGGAGCTGCTGGCTGTTGTCCGAGCTTTGACGGTGTGGAGGCATTGGCTCGAAGGGGCGAAACACCCTTTCCTCGTCTGGACAGACCACCGTAACCTGGAGTACATTCGGGCAGCGAGGAGGCTGAATCCTCGCCAGGCCAGGTGGGCCCTCTTCTTCACCCGGTTTGATTTCACACTCTCATACATTCCGGGTACGAAGAACGTGAAGGCAGACGCACTGTCTCGGCTGTATGACACAGAGGAGAGGCCCAGAGACAACACCCCCATACTCCCGGCCTCATGCATTGTGGCACCGGTAGTATGGGCGATGGACGCGGATATAGCGCAGGCATTACGCACAGATCCATCTCCACCGCAGTGTCCAGCTGGGCTGCAGTACGTGCCTGCGCTTATCCGTGATCGTCTGATCTACTGGGCACACACGACACCCTCCTCTGGTCATCCAGGTATCGGTCGTACAATGCGCTGCCTGACCGAGAAGTACTGGTGGCCTACCTTGGCTAAGGACGTGAGGGTGTATGTTTCCTCCTGCTCAGTATGCGCCCAGAGTAAGGCACCTAGGCACCACCCAGCGGGTAAGCTACAACCTTTACCAGTTCCACAACGACCATGGTCTCACCTTAGTATTGCTTTCTTACTGATCTTCCCCTCTCCCAAGGTAACACCACTATCCTGGTCATTGTGGATCGCTTTTCGAAGTCTTGCTGCCTCCTTCCTCTGCCCGGTCTCCCCACGGCCCTACAAACTGCGGAGGCTCTGTTTACTCACGTCTTCCGGCACTATGGGGTACCAGAGGATATAGTGTCCGACTGAGGTCCCCAGTTCACGTCTAGTGTCTGGAAGGCGTTCATGGAACGTCTGGGGGTCTCGGTCAGCCTGACCTCTGGATTTCACCCCGAGAGTAATGGGCAGGTGGAAAGGGTGAATCAAGATGTGGGTAGGTTCCTGCGGACCTACTGTCAGGACCAGCCGGGGGAGTGGTCGGTGTTCCTGCCATGGGCAGAATAAGCTCATAACTCTCTCCGCCACTCCTCCACTAACCTAACACCCTTCCAATGTGTTTTGGGTTACCAACCGGTCCTGGCACCGTGGCACCATAGCCAGACCGAGGCTCCTGCGGTGGATGACTGGTTTCGGCGCGCGGAGGAGACTTGGGATGCTGCCCACGTTCGCCTCCGGCGCGCCGTACGTCGTCAGAAGGCGAACGCTGACCGCCACCGCAGGGAGGCCCCGGTTTTCATACCGGGGGATCGGGTCTGGCTCTCGACCCGGAATCTACCCCTCCGCCTGCCCTGCTGGAAGCTGAGCCCACGGTTTGTGGGGCCGTTTAAAGTCATGAGGAGGATAAACGAGGTTACATACAGGTTGTTACTCCCCCCGATTACCGTATTAACCCCTTGTTTCATGTGTCTCTCCTCAGGCCGGTGGTAGCTGGTCTGCTCCAGGAGTCTGAGGTGCGGGAGGTTCCTCCACCTCCTCTGGACATCGAGGGGGCCCCGGCGTACTCGGTCCGTTCCATACTGGATTCGAGGTGTCGGGTGGGGGGCCTTCAGTATCTCATGGAGTGGGAGGGGTACGGTCCGGAGGAACGGTGCTGGGTTCCAAGGAGGGACATCCTCGATCCCTCCCTGTTGAGGGATTTCCACCGTCGCCATCCGACTCGCCGTGCTCCGCGTCCTCCTGGCCATCCCCGAGGCCAGGGTCAGCGCACTGCTGGAGCCGCGCGTCAAGGGGGTGGTACTGTCACGACTTCCGCCAAGGCTGCCTCCCCTCCTTGTTCGGGCAGGTTTCGGCGTTCGTCGTCACCGGCTTACTTGCTACTGCCGATCCCATTTTCATCACTCCACTTGTCATGTCTTGTCTTGTCAATCACACACACCTGGTGCTCATTCCCCTAATTAGTATGTGTATAAGTGTTCCCTCTGTTCCCCTTGTCTTTGTGAGTGATTGTTTCATTGTGAGAGCGAGTAGCTCGGTTGAACTACTCTTCCATTTTGCTATTGCCAAGTGGAATATTTCCCTTGTGATAGTTTCGTTTTGACGCTGGGCGCGTTTTATTTATGTAAACGGAATAAATTCTGGACTTCGGTGTTTTACCTCCTGCGCCTGACTCCTTCATTCACACCTCGTCACAGCATAGCTGTCTTGCTGGACTGTTGGTCTCTTCTGATTGGGATGTTGTCCTGTTAGCATGGGGGGTAGTGGGGTGGGTGGAATTTCTGAAGTTCTGAATCTCCATAGGTCTGTATGGGGAACGTCAAGTGGGGATTGTAGTTTTGGTCAGGAAAAGCTCATGGCCCTACTCCTCATCACTGCTTGAAACCTCTAAGAGTTGTATCAGTAATAGCATCATTCCCATATTGTTAATTCCAATGTTATAAGACCCAGTAATGGAGCAAAAATTGCTAAAGTTCAGGCCAGTAAAGTTTTCTGCTGAAAAAGCTGTTATGTTAAGCATGTTTATCCAAAAACACATCCATGGCTGGTAAGCAACAAACATTGAGCACGTGCCATAATGAATTTTAGGTCCATTTAGCACCACTTTCCATTAAGTCAATATTAGTTAAATATTTAACATGCTGTTAGTTCAATTGACTGCTGCATTTTCAGTTCCCATGAGACCTGATCAAATATTGTCAGCAAAACCACAAACATCACATTCAGAAGTCTCTTTGTAAGAAGCATTAGTTATTTTAGGTTTCACAGACAAACTTACAGCTTGCTTCCTTTCCTCCTCCTGTTGAGAAAAACGTTATTCATGTACTGTCATAAAAACACACAATAGTATAATCAATCAATGAAGACAATTTCTTTCACATGTAAAAACCTATTGGGATTTTCTCCCATATAGTAGGCCTATAGCAAGTCTGATGCTAGCATGCTCATGCTAGGTAGGGCTAACTGGATTAGCATTGATCCCTTCAGTTGAGTAATTAGATTGATAGCCTTACCACTTAAATCAGTAGAGTAAGCAGTTTATGTAAGACTTCTTAAACTCCTATCCCCATTGACTGTTGTTATGACTGACTCTCTGACTGAATGTTATCCTACAGTTGAAGTCGGAAGTTTACATACACTTAGGTTGGAGTCATTAAAACTCGTTTTTCAACCACTCCACAAATTTCTTTTTAACAAACTATAGTTTTGGCAAGTCGGTTAGAACATCTACTTTGTGCAGGACACAAGTAATGTTTCCAACAATTGTTTACAGACAGATTATTTCACTTATAATTAACTGTATCACAATTCCAGTGGGTCAGAAGTTTACATACACTAAGTTGACTGTGCCTTTAAACAGCTTGGAAAATTCCAGAAAATGATGTCATGGCTTTAGAAGCTTCTAATAGGCTAATTTACATAATTTGAGTCAATTGGAGGTGTACCTGTGGATGTATTTCAAGGCCTACCTTCAAACTCAGTGCCTCTTTGCTTGACATCATGGGAAAATCAAAACAAATCAGCCAAGACCTCAGAAAAAAATATTGTAGACCTCCACAAGTCTGGTTCATCCTTGGGAGCAATTTCCAAACGCCTGAAGGTACCACGTTCATCTGTACAAACAATAGTACGCAAGTATAAACACCATGGGACCATGCAGCCGTCATACCACTCAGGAAGGAGACGCGTTCTGTCTCTTAGAGATTAATGTACTTTGGTGCGAAAAGTGTAAATCAATCCCAGAACAACAGCAAAGGACCTTGTGAAGATGCTGGAGGAAACAGGTACAAAAGTATCTATATCCACAGTAAAACAAGTCCTATATCGACATAACCTGAAAGGCTGCTCAGCAAGGAAGAAGCCACTGTTCCAAAACCGCCATAAAAAAGCCAGACTACGGTTTGCAACTGCACATGGGGTCAAAGATCATACTTTTTGGAGAAATGTCCTCTGGTCTGATGAAACAAGAATATAACTGTTTGGCCATAATGACCATCGTTATGTTTGGAGGAAAAAGGGGAAGGCTTGCAAGCCGAAGAACACCATCCCAAACGTGAAGCACGGGGGTGGCAGCATCATGCTGTGGGCGTGCTTTGCTGCAGGAGGGACTGGTGCACTTCACAAAATAGATGGCATCATGAGGAAGGAAAATTATGTGGATATATTGAAACAACATCTCAAGACATCAGTCAGGAAGTTAAAGCTTGATCGCAAATGGGTCTTCCAAATGGACAATGACCCCAAGCATACTTCCAAAGTTGTGGCAAAATGGCTTAAGGACAACAAAGTCAAGGTATTGGAGTGGCCATCACAAAGCCCTGACCTCAATCCTATAGAACATTTGTGGGCAGAACTGAAAAAGAGTGTGCGAGCAAGGAGGCCTACAAACCTGACTCATTTACACCAGCTCTGTCAGGAGGAATGGGCCAAAATTAACCCAACTTACTGTGGGAAGCTTGTGGAAGGCTACCCAAAACGTTTGACCCAAGTTAAACAATTTAAAGGCAATGCTACCAAATACTAATTGAGTGTATGTAAACTTCTGACCCACTGGGAATGAGATGAAAGAAATAAAAGCTGAAACAAATCATTCTCTCTACTATTATTCTGACATTTCACATTCTTAAAATAAAGTGGTGATCCTAACTGACCTAAGACAGGGAATTTCTACTAGGATTAAATGTCAGGAATTGTGAAAACTGAGTTTAAATGTATTTGGCTAAGGTGTATGTAAACTTCCGACTTCAACTGTATATACAGTTTTATTATGTGATAGTTATGTTGGTTGTATGTTGTCAGTGGTCATAATCATATGATCAAAACACTGTCCTTAGTAGAATGACTGGAAAATGTTAAATCCCAAATATTTTAACATGAAGAAACTGGGGAACACAGTCATTTTTGATACATTTACATTTGAGTCATTTAGCAGACGCTCTTATCCAGAGGGACTTACAGTTAGTGAGTGCATACATATTACTTTTTTTTCATACTGGTCCCCCGTGGGAAACGAACCCACAACCCTGGCATTGCAAACGCCATGCTCTACCAATTGAGCTACACAGGACTATAAAGAAAGTTATGGATTATGGTAAGAAGATGAGAAAGGAAGACTTGTCAAGACCAGAGCAACTCCTCAGGATTTACTGAAGCTGGGGAAGCTTCCTCATGTAGTCCCGTGTAGCTCAGTTGGTAGAGCATGGCGTTTGCAACGCCAGGGTTGTGGGTTCGATTCCCACTGGGGGCCAGTATGATAATGTACAGTGGGGGAAAAAATTATTTAGTCAGCCACCAATTGTGCAAGTTATCCCACTTAAAAATATGAGAGAGGCCTGTAATTTTCATCATAGGTACACGTCAACTATGACAGACAAATTGAGAAAAAAGAATCCAGAAAATCACATTGTAGGATTTTTAATGAATTTATTTGCAAATTATGGTGGAAAATAAGTATTTGGTCACCTACAAACAAGCAAGATTTCTGGCTCTCACAGACCTGTAACTTCTTCTTTAAGAGGCTCCTCTGTCCTCCACTCGTTACCTATATTAATGGCACCTGTTTGAACTTGTTATCAGTATAAAAGACACCTGTCCACAACCTCAAACAGTCACACTCCAAACTCCACCATGGCCAAGACCAAAGAGCTGTCAAAGGACACCGGAAACAAAATTGTAGACCTGCACCAGGCTGGGAAGACTGAATCTGCAGCTTGGTTTGAAGAAATCAACTGTGGGAGCAATTATTAGGAAATGGAAGACATACAAGACCACTGATAATCTCCCTCGATCTGGGGCTCCACGCAAGATCTCACCCCGTGGGGTCAAAATGATCACAAGAACGGTGAGCAAAAATCCCAGAACCACACGGGGGGACCTAGTGAATGACCTGCAGAGAGCTGGGACCAAAGTAACAAAGCCTACCATCAGTAACACACTACGCCGCCAGGGACTCAAATCCTGCAGTGCCAGACGTGTCCCCCTGCTTAAGCCAGTACATGTCCAGGCCCGTCTGAAGTTTGCTAGAGTGCATTTGGATGATCCAGAAGAGGATTGGGAGAATGTCATATGGTCAGACGAAACCAAAATATAACTTTTTGGTAAAAACTCAACTCGTCGTGTTTGGAGGACAAAGAATGCCGAGTTGCATCCAAAGAACACCATACCTACTGTGAAGCATGGGGGTGGAAATATCATGCTTTGGGGCTGTTTTTCTGCAAAGGGACCAGGACGACTGATCCGTGTAAAGGAAAGAATGAATGGGGCCATGTATCGTGAGATTTTGAGTGAAAACCTCCTTCCATCAGCAAGGGCATTGAAGATGAAACGTGGCTGGGTCTTTCAGCATGACAATGATCCCAAACACACCGCCCGGGCAACGAAGGAGTGGCTTCGTAAGAAGCATTTCAAGGTCCTGGAGTGGCCTAGCCAGTCTCCAGATCTCAACCCCATAGAAAATCTTTGGAGGGAGTTGAAAGTCCGTGTTGCCCAGCGACAGCCCCAAAACATCACTGCTCTAGAGGAGATCTGCATGGAGGAATGGGCCAAAATACCAGCAACAGTGTGTGAAAACCTTGTGAAGACTTGCAGAAAACGTTTGACCTGTGTCATTGCCAACAAAGGGTATATAACAAAGTGTTGAGAAACTTTTGTTATTGACCAAATACTTATTTTCCACCATAATTTGCAAATAAATTCATAAAAAATCCTACAATGTGATTTTCTGGATTTCTTTTACTCATTTTGTCTGTCATAGTTGACGTGTACCTATGATGAAAATTACAGGCCTCTCTCATCTTTTTAAGTGGGAGAACTTGCACAATTGGTGGCTGACTAAATACTTTTTTTCCCCACTGTATGCACTCACTAACTGTAACTCTGGATAAGAGCGTCTGCTAAATGACTCAAATGTAAAATGTAATGATGAAGCCCCAGTGAGATTTGAAGAAGTGCTCGATTTGAAGAAGTGCTCTCGCTAGTGGTTGGATAATGAAAAGTGTGTTGGATTTTCTACCCTTCTCCTTAGCAGGCCTACATTACAGTAGAAATGAAACTGTATGGCTTTCTCACGCACCTTCAGCAGCAGCATCAGCTGCTCCAGCTGTACCATGAGTTCCCTGCGACTCTCCTGCAGAGCAGACATCCTCTGCTCCAGCTCATCTTTGCGTTGCCTGGTAGAGGAAAAACAGCCATAATATATACACATTTATTCACAGATTTCTTTGTAGAAGAATTTGAGATGGGTCTACCTGAGAAGCCGTAGCTCGGCCAGCAGAGTGGGGTTCTGTTGGGACGTGCTCGTTGGAGGCTGGGAGGCCTGCTCGTGCTGCACTCTCAGACGCTGGATCTCCTGCAAGATCTCTCTGTGACACAAACACAGGCCAGTTGAAGCTAATATATCACATATGTAAGCTTTCTGAGGTAGTTTTGTTTATGTGATTTAGATGGTGTGATGGCTTACAGGGGGGTCTACCAGCTAGCTTGACCACATTAAGTCACCAGACTTGAGTTGCTTTTATATTTTTCTGGTACTACCATGCAAACAGGGCTACAGCTCATTTGAATTACTACCAACCACAGTTTGTGTGGGAAGCACATTGTAATTGGGAAGCACATTGAGCACCACATTAAATAACCTAGCACATTCCGTTCATGTAATTTGGCACGATGGCAGGGTTGGAAAGAATAGGTGAACAGAGAGAGAAAAGCAAATTCAGATGGAAACCATCCCTGACCTGTTTTTGCTCTCTAGCTCAGCAATAAGCTGCCTCTGCTGCTTGTTGGCATCCAGAGAGAAAGAGATGTCGCTGTGGACCCTCTGCTGCTGTTGCTGTAATACACAGAGACACATGACATTAACATTACACACAGGGACACATGACATTATCATTACACACAGGGACACATACCATTATCATTACACATGGGGACATATTACATTATCATTACACACAGGGACACATGACATTATGATTACACACAGGGACACATGACATTAACATTACACACAGGGACACATGACATTATCATTACACACAGGGACACATACCATTATCATTACACATGGGGACATATTACATTATCATTACACACAGGGACACATGACATTATGATTACACACAGGGACACATACCATTATCATTACACATAGGGACATATGACATTATCATTACACACAGAGACACATGACACTATCATTACACACAGAGACACATGACATTTTCATTACACACAGGGAACCATGATATTATCATAACACACAGGGAACCATGACATTATCGACTGTACTGAGGTCATCTGGCTTATGTTATTTCCTTATACACTACTACATTACATTTACATTTTAGTCATTTAGCAGACGCTCTTATCCAGAGCGACTTACAGTTAGTGAGTGCATACATTTTTCATACTGGCCCCCCGTGGGAAACGAACCCACAACCCTGGCGTTGCAAGCGCCATGCTCTACCAACTGAGCTACAGTGGACTATAGCAGTGATAAGCACCCACAGGGAACACTGATGGGTCATGATTACAGGCACGAGTTCTTCCTGAATGGGTGACCTGACTCAGGAAAACAGGCATTTGGAACAAATGTGTATTAGCGCTGAGCACATGTCAGGATGCTATTCATGGTATTTTCTCCCACTATGACCTCAGATAGCATGTGTGTCTCACCGCGGCGGCTGCGTCAGAGGCCAGTCTAGCAGCGTAGCGGGCGATGAGACTGTGCTCTTCCTCCTGGTGGTAACTGCTCTCCAGCAAACTGATCAACAGGTGGAGAGAGGAGGGGAGACAGTCATCTGTCATCTACATATCTACATATTTACTGCAGTGAGGTACTGCAACTAGACACACATACACAAAATACTGCAGCCAAATATAAAGAGTAGTTCTGCATTTACTTAAATTACTGTACATCAATTTCAAATGATAATTGGAACAGTATCTGTATGATTGGTTAGTTAATTATAATGTATTTACATGCAAACACTGGAGAGTAGTTTGTACCTCGCCTGAGGTAGAGTACCTTATGATAAGCTGTAGACCACACTATCTACCAAGAGAGTTTTCATCTATATTATTCGTAGCCATCTATTTACCACCACAAACCGATGCTGGCACTAAGACCACACTCTACGAGCTGTATAAGGCCATAAGCAAACAAGAAAATGCTCAGCCAGAAGCGGCGCTCCTAGTGGCCGGGGACTTTAATGCAGGCAAACTTAAATCAGTTTTACCTAATTTCTACCAGCATGTCACATGTGCAACCATAGGGAAAAATAACTCTAGACCACCTTTACTCCACACACAGAGACGCAAACAAAGCTCTCCCTCGCCATCCATTTGGCAAATCTGACCATAATTCTATCCTCCTGATTCCTGCTTACAAGCAAAAACTAAAGCAGGAAGTACCAGTGACTCGCTCAGTACGGAAGTGGTCAGATGATGCAGATGCTACACTAGAGGACTGTTTTGCTAGCACAGACTGGAATATGTTCTGAAATTCATCCAATGGCATTGAGGAGTATACCACCTCAGTCATCGGCTTCATCAATAAGTGCATCGACGACGTCGTCCCCACAGTGACTGTACGTACATATCCCAACCAGAAGCCATGGATTACAGTCAAAGCTCGATCTTTAACCAGAGATCACATTTTTTGTACTGTAAAACTATTTGGTGGAATGTGCTTTGTGGCTGCCCGGACAGGCAAGTAAAACTTGGTCCCGAAAAAAATATTTAATTTGCTTTGAAACCATAACATTTGAGCATTTGTGGGGCACAACAAAAAGGAAACCAAGCCAAGCATCACACAGTTCTTCTCCTTAAATTCCCTTTCCCCTCCATGTCTCATTCACTCAATTGCGTTCCGACTGCTCTCTACACACACACCTGCTGAGTGTGCACACAAGCTCCCGTTAGGCCTACAGAAATAAATGCCTATAAAAACGTATCTAACTGATGGGATACACAAACTACATTCCTTGCCAAATGACGACAGTTTTATTACAAATTCAAAATGGACTGGTTGATTGAAGTAGGAAAATATGTGTTCCAACAACGAGCTACAGTTTTGGAATAATTGTGTCCCATCTATTTTCCACTTAGGCTACTTTGCGAACTGCTAGTGCCATTTGTGACTCGTTTCAGGAAAGTAGGCGTATGTTGCGCGTCACTACTTCACAGGAGAGGCATTAGAATGTAAACTTTTTTTAAATCAAAATGCGTTTTTTTGCAGAAATGCCTTCTGGAACATGTAAACTTTCATGTGCCTTAATAACAAACTTGCATGCCATCTGTAAATACGAATAAAATTGTTAAATTACGAGCCTAGTTGGTTTAGCCACGGAAAAAGACAGGAACCTTCCCACTAGCCATGATTGGCTGAGATAATGGATGGGCTGGACATGCCGAGAGATGAGTTCGGATTGGTCTGCCATGTAGCACGCTTCTGTCTATAACATGAGCTGGTCAGTATGTGTAGGTAATCCTTTCTAACATGGCTTTTTTGAAAGATATCACGTAGTAGAACTGCAAAAAGGTGGCTCTCCACTGGAATTAGAGTATGATAGCTAAGGAGATGGAGAAAATGTTGCAGTTTGATTGCAAATATGCAGAGGGAGTCGAAAAGAGAACACACAGAAGGCTGTTGTATAAAACACCTGTCTCCGGACATCTTCAAACTAAGGGCAACCATGGCATCCGTGACAAAGAGGGAGAAGCGTCCATTCATGTACAGTTGAAGTCGGAAGTTTACATACACCTTAGCCAAATATATTTAAACTCAGTTTTTCACAAATCCTGACATTTAATCTTAGTAAAGATTCCCTGTCTTAGGTCAGTTAGGATCACCACTTTATTTTAAGAATGTGAAATGTCAGAATAATAGTAGAGAGAATTATTTATTTCAGCTTTTATTTCTTTCATCACATTCCAAGTGGGTCAGAAGTTTACATACACCCAATTAGTATTTGGTAGCATTGCCTTTAAATTGTTTAACTTGGGTCAAACGTTTCGGGTATCCTTCCACAAGCTTCCCACAATAAGTTGGGTGAATTTTGGCCCATTCCTCCTGACAAAGCTGGTGTAACTGAGTCAGGTTTGTAGGCCTCCTTGCTCGCACACGCTTTTTCAGTTCTGCCCACAAATGTTCTATAGGATTGAGGTCAGGGCTTTGTGATGGCCACTCCAATACCTTGACTTTGTTGTCCTTAAGCCATTTTGCCACAATTTTGGAAGTATGCTTGGGGTCATTGTCCATTTGGAAGACCCATTTGTGACCAAGCTTTAACTTCCTGACTGATGTCTTGAGATATTGCTTCAATATATCCACATAATTTTCCATCCTCATAATGTCATCTACAGTGGGGAAAAAAGGATTTAGTCAGCCACCAATTGTGCAAGTTCTCCCACTTCAAAAGATGAGAGAGGCCTGTAATTTTCATCATAGGTACACGTCAACTATGACAGACAAATTGAGAAAAAAAATCCAGAAAATCACATTGTAGGATTTTTAATGAATTTATTTGCAAATTATGGTGGAAAATAAGTATTTGGTCAATAACAAAAGTTTCTCAATACTTTGTTATATACCCTTTGTTGGCAATGACACAGGTCAAACGTTTTCTGTAAGTCTTCACAAGGTTTTCACACACTGTTGCTGGTATTTTGGCCCATTCCTCCATGCAGATCTCCTCTAGAGCAGTGATGTTTTGGGGCTGTCGCTGGGCAACACGGACTTTCAACTCCCTCCAAAGATTTTCTATGGGGTTGAGATCTGGAGACTGGCTAGGCCACTCCAGGACCTTGAAATGCTTCTTACGAATGACCCAAAACACACGGACAAGGCAACAAAGGAGTTGCTCAAGAAGAAGCACATTAAGGTCCTGGAGTGGCCTAGCCAGTCTCCAGACCTTATTCCCATAGAAAATATGTGGAGGGAGCTGAAGGTTCGAGTTGCCAAACGTCAGCTTAGAAACCTTAATGACTTGGAGAAGATCTGCAAAGAGGAGTGGAACAAAATCCCTCCTGAGATGTGTGCGAACCTGGTGGCTAACTACAAGAAAAGTCTGACCTCAGTGATTGCCAACAAGGGTTTTGCCACCAAGTACTAAGTAATGTTTTGCAGATGGGTCACATATTTATTTCCCTAATTAAAATGCAAATCAATTTATAACATTTTTGACATGCGTTTTTCTGGATTTTGTTGTTGTTATTCTGTCTCTCACTGTTCAAATATACCTACCATTAAAATGATAGACTGATCATTTCTTTGTCAGTGGGCAAACGTACAAAATCAGCAGAGGATCAAATACTTTTTTCCCTCACTGTATGGGGCAATTTAGCAATTAGGATTTGATATCTGTAATGGTCATGATAAATTTGGCATTGTCGCGCACTATTGGCATAGGCCTATCTATAGATAAATGCGGACATACTTCTTTCCAGTGCAGGCCTTGTGTTCTAAAAATCTTTTTTTATTTCATTCAAATACTCGAACAGTCAAACAATGTCAAATGCCCATCCCTAGAAGGTACATATCTTTACAAACCTGGCTCTATGAATGGGGTCAGTGTTTAAACCAATGGAGCCTTTGTCTCATCAAGCGCAGGTGCAGTTCCTATAAGTAGAGATGGAGGACTCACTAAAGCCAGAAAACTATGTGTGTAACTTCTCCTGTAACTTTCCCTGGTTCTACCTGGCTTGCTCAGTGTGTGTGTGTGTGTGTGTGTGTGTGTGTGTGTGTGTGTGTGTGTGTGTGTGTGTGTGTGTGTGTGTGTGTGTGTGTGTGTGTGTGTGTGTGTGTGTGTGTGTGTGTGTGTGTGTGTGTGTGTGTGTGTGTGTGTGTGTGTGTGTGTGTGTGTGTGTGTGTGTGTGTGTGTGTGTGTGCGTATCTACCGTGTACTTATATTATTCCTTAGTCCAAAGCTGACATTACGAGCCAGCGAAACAGAAAATAAAAGGCCATACAAGTATGTAAAAAGGAGATTGACAGAGAACACTGAAAATAGAAAAAAATTAACTTGAGAGAGAGAGACTCAAAGCTAATATTAGTGACTTGCAGCAGTTAGTTTCACTCTCCCAGGTAATGTGGGACGCCTATGAAAATGATTGTAATAGATACTCTACCCTGATGAATGGTTATTGGTCTTCACTATGCATGCACCATCTAGCATATTTCAGATAGCTCCTTGAGTATCACTGTGTAAACCCATCTATAGGAAATCAGAAGAGTGAATGGTTCCACTGCAGTGTATGCTCTATAATGACTATGTCTGCATCTGAAGTGGCACCATATTCCCTATAATAGAGCACTACTTTTGACCAGGCCTGGCCATGGTCAAAAGTAGTGCACTATATACTGTAGGGAATAGCGTGCCATTTCAGACACAGCCTATATCTATTTGAATTAGTTCACGGATGCATTTGAGCCACCAAATCATTCTCCAAGGCAGTACGCCCGCTTGGGTCACTTACCCCCTTCCTTTCAACAGATATGAAGCAGCCCTAGCCAACAGTTTTCTCTGCTCAGCTTAATTATTCTTGGTACTATAAGGCAAGCTATTTACACCAGACAAAAGAGTGAGACAACACAAACCTCCACAAATTAGTCGCATGCATTCAAATAGGTTTAGAAAAATAAAGATTGGTTAGTAGGATTCATACTGATGTGTGGATTTTAAGGGGGCTTAGAGGTGTTAATTTTCATGACAAATATGTACAGTCAGGTAACCTAACTTGATTCTGTCTTTGAGAATTCTGCATATCCGGCTTTGTTGCAGTCTTTCTGACTGATATCATATCAGATACTCACTTCTTAGTTGAGTAAGGGTTCCCTGACGTGGGCATGGAGTGGGAGAGCATGAAGTCATTGGTGCTATTCATTGGTCTGGGAGGCCTGTGGTGCAGGAGACAAACATGATGATGTTCAAACAGCCAACATGACAATAGCGGCTTCCATCATCATATGGAAGAGAAGCAACTGATGCTTACACCGTGTGTGTTTGTGTGTGTGCGCGTGTGTGCGTGTGCGTGTGTGCGTCAAGGTCTCAGAGGGCCGAAAGAGCATTGAATGGGTCTAGGGAGTCAGGACATAATAGCTGCAGTTTCTGATTGTGACACGTCACATAAAAAATGTGTGGGTGTGGATTTCCTCCTCACTCATCCGAAGGTCATTAACTCCTCATAATCGTATTGTTTACATGACCTAAAAAGGTATTCACATGTGGCACAAAGGAGGGCTGGGATTATTGAAGCAGAAACCTGTAGTAAACTGCACACAAGTTGGTTGTGCTAAAACTGAGGTGCCACTTTGAGGAACTACAGGGCATAGTATATAAGGATTGACCCTGGAGGATCAACAAGATCGGATTAAACAATAGACAAAAAAATATGGCACTAGCTACTAGTAATATAATACACTACCTTCTATAGTACTTGAGTTGATCTAATTAAATGTACTAGCAGCATATTATACATATTCTAGCAAGTATTCAAAGCAAACTTACCAGGTGTCTCTATTTTGCAGCAAGAAAAGAACAAAGAGATTTGTTACAATCACCCATGCATGCACTACAACGGCCACAGTGAGTGGTACAACTGAATTCACGTTCACATGACAATAATCTAGATGTCAAAATCAATATTTGTCTCAGATTCTCAGCCCTTTGAATGCATTGCCACTCTTTTCCACCAAACAGATTGGTCATCTGACTAGGGTTGCTAAATTCCGGGAACTTTCAATAAATTCCCTGGTTTTCCCCCAAAACAATCCTGGCTTACGTTTCCTTCTTATTCCCTCCTGATTCCGGGTAGCTTCCAACCAGTTCCCGGAATTTAGCAACCCTACATATGACTCGGCTTAGCTGTTAAGGGTTGGAATAGTAATGTATCAAAGATACAGTGGAAGTCGGAAGTTTACATACATTTAGGTTGGAGTCATTAAAACTTGTTTTTCAACCACTCCACAAATGTATTGTTAACAAACTATAGTTTCGGCAAGTCGGTTAGGACATCTACTTTGTGCAGGACACAAGTAATTTTTCCAACAATTGTTTACAGACAGATTATTTCACTTATAATTCACTGTATCACAATTCCAGTGGGTCAGAAGTTTACATACACTAAGTTGACTGTGCCTTTAAACAGCTTGGAAAATTCCAGAAAATGATGTCATGGCTTTAGAAGTTTCTGATAGACCTCAGAAAAAAATGGTAGACCTCCACAAGTCTGGTTCATCCTTGGGAGCAATTTCTAAACGCCTGAAGGTACCATGTTCAACGGTACAAACAATAGTATGCAAGTATAAACACCATGGGACCACGCAGTCGTCATACCGCTCAGGAAGGAGACGCGTTCTGCCTCCTAGAGATAAACGTACTTTGGTGCGAAATGTGCAAATCAATCTCAGAACAACAGCAAAGGACCTTGTGAAGATGCTGGAGGAAACAGGTACAAAAGTATCTACAGTGAGGCAAAAAAGTATTTGATCCCCTGCTGATTTTGTACGTTTGCCCACTTACAAAGACACGATCAGTCTATAATTTTAATGGTAGGTTTATTTGAACAGTGAGAGACAGAATAACAACAAAAAAATCCAGAAAAACGCATGTCAAAAATGTTATAAATTGATTTGCATTTTAATGAGGGAAATAAGTATTTGACCCCTCTGCAAAACATGACTTAGTACTTGGTGGCAAAACCTTGTTGGCAATCACAGAGGTCAGACGTTTCTTGTAGTTGGCCACCAGGTTTGCACACATCTCAGGAGGGATTTGTTCCACTCCTCTTTGCAGATCTTCTCCAAGTCATTAAGGTTTCGAGGCTGACGTTTGGCAACTCGAACCTTCAGCTCCCTCCACAGATTTTCTATGGGATTAAGGTCTGGAGACTGGCTAGGCCACTCCAGGACCTTAATGTGCTTATTCTTGAGCCACTCCTTTGTTGCCTTGGCCGTGTGTTTTGGGTCATTGTCATGCTGGAATACCCATCCACGACCCATTTTCAATGCCCTGGCTGAGGGAAGGAGGTTCTCACCCAAGATTTGACGGTACATGGCCCTGTCCATCGTCCCTTTGATGCGGTGAAGTTGTCCTGTCCCCTTAGCAGAAAAACACCCCCAAAGCATAATGTTTCCACCTCCATGTTTGACGGTGGGGATGGTGTTCTTGGGGCCATAGGCAGCATTCCTCCTCCTCCAAACACGGCGAGTTGAGTTGATGCCAAAGAGCTCGATTTTGGTCTCATCTGACCACAACACTTTCACCCAGTTCTCCTCTGAATCATTCAGATGTTCATTGGCAAACTTCAGACGGCCCTGTATATGTGCTTTCTTGAGCAGGGGGACCTTGCAGGCGCTGCAGGATTTCAGTCCTTCACGGCGTAGTGTGTTACCAATTGTTTTCTTGGTGACTATGGTCCCAGCTGCCTTGAGATCATTGACAAGATCCTCCTGTGTAGTTCTGGGCTGATTCCTCACCGTTCTCATGATCATTGCAACTCCACGAGGTGAGATCTTGCATGGAGCCCCAGGCCGAGGGAGATTGACAGATATTTTGTGTTTCTTCCATTTGCGAATAATCACACCAACTGTTGTCACTTTCTCACCAAGCTGCTTGGCGATGGTCTTGTAGCCCATTCCAGCCTTGTGTAGGTCTACAATCTTGTCCCTGACATCCTTGGAGAGCTCTTTGGTCTTGGCCATGGTGGAGCGTTTGGAATCTGATTGATTGATTGCTTCTGTGGACAGGTGTCTTTTATACAGGTAACAAGCTGAAATTAGGAGCACTCCCTTTAAGAGTGTGCTCCTAATCTCAGCTCGTTACCTGTATAAAAGACACCTGGGAGCCAGAAATCTTTCTGATTGAGAGGGGGTCAAATACTTATTTCCCTCATTAAAATGCAAATCAATTTATAACATTTTTGACATGCGTTTTCTGGATTTTGTTGTTGTTATTCTGTCTCTCACTGTTCAAATAAACCTACCATTACAATTATAGACGGATCATTTCTTTGTCAGTGGGCAACGTACAAAATCAGAAGGGGATCAAATACTTTTTTCCCTCACTGTATATCCATAGTAAAATGAGTCCTATATCGACATAACTTGAAAGGCCGCTCAGCAAGGAAGAAGCCACTGCTCTAAAACCGCTATAAAAAAGCCAGACTACGGTTTGCAACTGCACATGGGGACAAAGATTGTACTTTTTGGAGAAATGTCCTCTGGTCTGATTAAACAAAAATATAACTGTTTGGCCATAATGACCATCGTTATGTTTGAAGGAAAAAGGGGGCACTTGCAAGCCGAAGAACACCATAACAACCGTGAAGCACGGGGGTGGCAGCATCATGCTGTGGGGGTGCTTTCCTGCAGGAGGGACTGGTGCACTTCACAAAATAGATGGCATCATGAGGAAGGAAAATGATGTGGATATATTGAAGCAACATCTCAAGGCATTAGTCAGGAAGTTAAAGCTTGGTCGCAAATGGGTCTTCCAAATGGACAATGACCCCAAGCATACTTCCAAAGTAGGATTAAATGTCAAGAATTGTAAAAAAACTGAGTTTAAATTGATTTGGCTAAGGTGTATGTAAACTTCCGACTTCAACTGTACACTGCAGCACTACAAGACCTTGGCTTCATATTGTCATTGTTGATTTCCAGAACACACACAAAGAAAAACGGAGCAAAGATGAAACATCTGTTTTACCAATTGTGGTTATTCCTACAGCTAACATTAATTGATCATGTGCATCCAACGATTGATTGATTGTTATTACTTGAGACTTAGAAGCATGTAGTGTAATGTATATAAAGCAATTACAAAACAGATATACATACATTCATCAAGTTTCAACATTTACTTTGGGGATACGGGGCTGTAGTATGGGATTTTGGGATGGATATGAAATTGACTGGAATTTAAAAGGATGACTGTGGTCTTGAATACAAGTGTTACTGTGTTACTGTATGAATAGAATAGAATAGCCCCATACTTACACAATGTGGGCTAGGTTCAGAGGTTTTTCTGGCATGTCAGGAAACATGGGGTGTAAAGGTTCTCTGCTGGACGCACAGCTCAGTGACTTGCTGAGAGCATTAGATAACTTCTTAGCAGGCGATTTCTGGGAGAAACACAAACATATGCTATTGTGATTTTAGAGGGCAAGAAGAGTAATGACTTTCAAAATATCATATAGGAGTAGATGTCATTGACCAAAACGTCACAGCACATCCAGTATAATCCATATCTAAAATGCATTTCCCCACTTCCCATCCATATCATTTAAATGTATCTGGTATTTCAAGGGAAATACACTGCATTTAATATTCCTTGCCACAGGTGAGGGAATCAAGTCACAGTCTCATCATCATCTGCATAGCACTGTATTGTGTTGGGTGAAGCTGAGCAGAAATGGCTGTCTGGCTGGCGTCCCCCTCCTCTCCCCACCCCGTCACCCCCCTTACCCATGACGTGTACTCCTTCATTTGGTGCTGGTTGCTATGGGAACCGCTGGCATGCCCCCTCCAGAAGCAGTCCTGACAGAGCTGGTAATTATGACATTGCTGGCAGCGGTAGCGGAAGCCCATTATACTCTCACTGTGGCAGTAGGAGCACTCGACCGGGTGGAACACTGCAGGGGCGGAGGGGGCGGGGTGGGGGGGGGGGCACACACACCAACATGTGCATGCATGTTCACACACACACACACACACACACACACAGACAGACACACACACACAGGTATACATATACACACACACCCCAAATGTTGTTAATACAAACACAAATTGGTTTGCAACCGATATCTTTATATAGGATAACCACACTGGGATGTTTTGCAGGTCTCTCAGACAGCGTTCTTCAAATAAAGGAGGGTGTTCTGTGAACATCAGTGTGTGTGAGACTAATGACACAGTTTGTACCTTATTAACGAGGGATTGGGCAGGGTGATGTGATGGTGGAAGGGTGTGTATGCGTGTGTGTTTGTGTGCTCGTTCATGGGTGTGTGTGTGCTTGAGCAAGTGTGTCTACTGTGTGGTGACTCAATGTGATGGTGAGAGACAAAATTCATACCCAGTGCTATCCCATGAATGTGTTAAATATGCTGTGGTGGCGGTGGTGGCTCACCATTCTCCACATTAGCCAAGCGATGCATGAGTGGTAACCACACCAGACACTGAGGAGGAGGGTCTGACATCAGCGTGTCCAGGAATGTGTTGAGGGAGACCTTTTTCTGTCGACATTAAGTAGAGGACAGGGTTACACATCACATACAGGTTATGCATATGGGGTAGCTAGTACTATAAAGAAAATACTGTTTTATAAAGGATGTTTTATACACAATTACAACATCCATCCAGTCTCTATACCTATAGTGTGTTATTTATTCATTCATTGATTTACTTGAAATTGTATGTTAATTTTCAGTATAGATAGGGACTCTTACCTGCTGTGCAAAGCAGGTTCTTGTGGCTTGCTCAGTATAGCCAAAGGAAGGCCCCTCAAAAACAGTCATTGGCAATTTGAGAACCTCCCTCAGAAACTGGTCGAATTGGGAGTACACCATTATGCCACCAGGGTCTGATATCTGTGAAAAAATATCTGGGCAGAAAGTGGGAGGGGAGGCGTTACTCCAAAATATATAAATAACGTATCAAATTAATTGTCAGCTGTCACCATTGTTAGCTAATTGCAGCATTAGACAGTGCAATCATGCTGTGTATTGCATTTACAAAGAACAAAAACAAATGAAAGCTGTGTAGCAATACATAGTAATTACCACAAAACATCAGCTAAAATAGCCTACCCTTCCATTTACTTTCCCCATGAGTTGCTGCGGCTGCTCTGCTGCACTAGATTTTGAGGATTATGTCATAAACCCTATCCTTCAGATGATAAATAATGACTTCTCCCAGCCGTGGAGAGTTAATGGCCACTGTTCTCGTTTTCTTCTAGGAAACATAGTGCAGGCAGACAGACTTAAATGAAAAACCCACTTGGACCACATTTAGTTGTATCACAAAATTCCTCGATAGAGAGAGACTTCACTGACTAAACACATTTTAAATTGTGCAGGATAACTATTAAGAAGTTAACAAAAAGCTAACTGACAATTAATTATCTGCAAATGGTTAATTCTCTCTCTAATGTATTATTCTTAACAAAGATAAACGGGTGAGCTTACATCTTAATTTATCCAAAATCTTTCCTCCGCAGATGGTTGCCAGGGCCATCTTCACAACAAAGACAGGCATTTTTCCGAGGCCTTCCCTAAAAGAGGAAATGTGTTTAGTATTTGTGTACTTGTATAATTTGTGTATTTGTGAACAGGTGAAGAATATACAGTATGAGAATAATACTTGCAATGATTTAAACACTTTAACATTAAAGGGATAGTTCAGGATTTTGGCAATGAAGCCCTTTATCTTCTTCCCCAGAGTCAGATGAACTCGTCAATACCATTTTTATGTCTCTGCGTGTAGTTTGGAGGAAGTTTGCTAACTAGCGTTAGCATAATTGCTAAGTACTTCGGAAAGTATTCAGACCCCTTGACTTTTTCCACATTTTGTTACGTTACAGCCTTATTCTAAAATGGATTAAATAAATACAAATCCTCATCAATTTACACACAATACCCCATAATGACAAAGCGAAAACAGGTTTTTAGAAACGAGTCTGTTCATCAAATTTCTGCCCTGCTAGAGCTGCCCCGGTCAACTGTAAGTGCAGTTTTTGTGAAGTGGAAGCGCCTAGGAGCAACAATGGCTCAGCCGCGAAGTGGTAGGCCACACAAGCACACAGAACGGGACCGTTGAGTGCTGAAGGACGTAGCGCGTAAAAATCGTCTGTCCTCGGTTGCAACACTCACTACCGAGTTCCAAACTGCCTCTGGAAGCAATGTCAGCACAATAACTGTTTGTCGGGAGCTTCATGAAATGGGTTTCCATGGCCGAGCAGCCCACACAAGCCTAAGATCACCATGCGCAATGCCAAGCGAAGGGCTGTAGTGGTATAAAGCTCGCCGCCATTGGACTCTGGAGCAGTGGAAACGCGTTCTATGGAGTGATGAATCACGCTTCACCATCTGGCAGTCCGACAACGAATCTGGGTTTGGCTGATGCCAGGAGAACGCTACCTGCCCCAATGCATAGTGCCAACTGTAAAGTTTGGCATAGGAGGAATAATGGTCTGGGGCTGTTTTTCATGGTTCGGGCTTGGCCCCTTAGTTCCAGTGAAGGGAAATCTTAACGCTACAGCATACAATGACATTCTAGACGATTCTGTGCTTCCAACTTTTTGGCAACAGTTTGGGGAAGGCCCTTTACTGTTTCAGCATGACAATGCCCCATGCACAAAGCGAGGTCCATACAGAAATGGTGTGTCGAGATCGGTGTGGAAGAACTTGACTGGCCTGCATAGAGCCCTGGCCTCAACCCCCTTGAACACCTTTGGGATGAATTGGAACACCGACTGCGAGCCAGGCCTAATCGCCCAACATCAGTGCCCGACCTCAGTAATGCTCTTGTGGCTGAATGGAAGCAAGTCCCTGCAGCAATGTTCCAACATTGAGTGGATAGCCTTCCCAGAAGAGTGGAGGCTGTTTTAGCAGCAAAGAGGGGACCAACTCCATATTAATGCCCATGATTTTGGAATGAGATGTTTGACGAGCAGGTGTCCACATACTTTTGGTCATGTAGTGTAGCATTAGAGCATTGACTGGAAGTATATGGTAACTGCTAGCATGCTAGTAGATACCATATACTTCCAGTCATTGCACTAACGGTAGTTAGCATTGGCTCGCAAAATTACCTCTAACTTCCTTCATACTGTATTCAGAGACATAAAAATGGTATCCATGAGTTCATCTGACTCTGTGGAAGTAAATATAGGGCTTCATTGCCAAAATCCGAAGTATCCCTTTTTAAGTTGCTCTTATACCTGTGTAACCCTGTAAATACAACAGTAAAACAAGCAAAAAGGGCTCAATTGTATTTATCATCACTATGTCATTTTCACTGTTTACTTTCTCTTGTCTTTCATCAGAAGTAAAGATTAATCAATGGCACAAGACCATTGTGAGACCATTGCATCGTTATAACAACAGTCAGTCTGGACATCCATTCTCTCATGAAAGACTGTGTGTACTGTGGACAGACTTATCACATATCAACACTTCACTTCAATGAAGTAACACATGCACACACTCACGCACACACACAAACAGAGAAGAAAATGATGCTCAGTGACCGTCCCACAGTGATGAGGTGATAGTGGATACTCACGGGTCATAGGCAGCCAGGAGAAAGTTGAGTAGCAGACTGATGGACTGTTCCACATTGATCTGGTGTGTGGTGGGCATGCGCTTGTTGAGCTGGTAGAAGATGGTGGACAGTATTGCTTCCAGGCGAGCCACAGTGAACTCTGTGTTGAGGTCCATGTTGTTCAGGCCGTTCTCTCTGAACGCCTCGATCACGTTCCAGATGTCCACCAAATGGACTGTAAAATAATAGAATGGAATAGAATCCAATAAAAATGCATGGACACTGATTCCTTTTAGCGGTGTGTTTTTACAAATACAACTTTAAGACTATTACTATGAAACAGAAGATATCACACCATACTCACGATTGCATTTTTTCTGAACGAATCTGAGTTTGCAAGCAGTTCTATACGTGGACAATCTTATAGAATCCAACTCTTGCGCCCCTGTAGGAAAAATACATTAATTGTGAAAGGCAATATGACAGACAGTAACACAGGAATGCTCGTTGAGGATAGACTGTGTGGAGCTATTGGGGTAAGAGTGTTGCTCATAGGGTATTCATGTGGACATTAACACTAGATGTCTGTCTAGTTTTCCCAATGAATGCTGTTCTTCTGTGTAGGCCTATACTGGATGCTAATTATATTAATATTTTGTAGATGTAACCTAGTAAATTACTTGGTAAATGTAATTAATAACCTGGTGAATGACATTATTATGTATACTATAGTTATAATACTTTGAATGTGTATCTCTCTTCAGAGATGGCCCTGGACACTTACTCATCTCTGCAAACAGTTGTCGTCTCTCCGCCATGATGTCGCCAATCCTCCCACGATCTTCAATCATTCTGATCAGAAGGAGAGAAAATCAGAGTGACTATTCATGAGTACTACTGGGCTACTGGGCCATGACAGTTTGAATTAACAGAAGAACATTCTTAAAATTCTTATTAAAAAATATAAAAAAATAATAGGGGATAGATCAGCATTAATATTGCTGATGGATTGTAACTTCCATCAATGTAATTGTCTGCATCACTTCCAATACCCCATATGTTTTTTTTTCTTCTCGCAAATATATATATTATATATATCAATGTCCTCCAAATCAAGGTTTCACAATTAATGGCACCCTTAAATATTATA
This sequence comes from Coregonus lavaretus, assembly GCF_964263955.1. NCBI lineage: Eukaryota > Metazoa > Chordata > Actinopteri > Salmoniformes > Salmonidae > Coregonus > Coregonus lavaretus. The sequence goes on from NC_140010.1 coordinate 15,251,816, forward strand.
ATGTAAATTTATTTTATTTTATTTTATTTTACCTTTATTTAACTAGGCAAGTCAGTTAAGAACCAATTCTTATTTTCAATGACGGCCTACACCAGCCAAACCCGGACGACGCTGGGCCAATTGGGTGCCGAACCAGGGGGTCTGTTGTGACGCCTCAAGCACTGAGAGCCCCGAGTGGTAAATAACATCTACCAAAATTAAACCAGGAATTAAATTCCACTTATTTAAGTTTATCTAAGTCTTAAGGAACTATATTGAGCCATTACATCACTTTCTGTTTACTATGGTATAAAAATGAGGTAACACGCATGCAATATACCTTTGTCATCCAACACCATGAAGAAAACAAAAGAACTGGCAGTTCAAAAGAGACAGATGGTCGTAGACCTTCATAAATCTGGTAATGGCTACAAGAAGATCCCCAAACGATTGAATATACCACTGAGCACTGTCAGGGCAATTATTAAAAAATAAAAAAGATATGGTACAGTTTAAAACCTCACGGGTAGAGGACGCAAATGCATATTGCCCCCCAGGATAGGGAGGAGGATGGTGAGAGAAGCAACAAAATCCCCAAGAATCACTGTGAAAGAATTGCAGGCCTTGGTGGCATCTTGGGGTCATCAGGTTTCAAAAAGCACCATCAGACGCCACCTCCACAACCACAGGCTCTTTTGAAGGGTTGCCAGAAGAAAGCCCTTTCTGACCCCAAGACACAGATGCAAGAGCTTGGAGTTTGCCAAACGTCATTTACATTTATTACTGGAAGAAGGTGCTCTGGTCAGATGTGATCAAAATGGAACGTTTTGGTCAGATACAGCATCGGCATGTTTGGTGTCGAAACAGAGATGCATACAAGGAGAGGCACCTCACACCCACGGTGAAATATGGTGGTGGGTCAGTGATGTTTTGGGGCTTTTTTAATTCCAGAGGTCCAGGGGCACTGGTTAAGATTGATGGCATAATGAATTCCACCAAGTATCAGGCAATTCTGGCTGACAATCTGGTTGCTTCTGCCAGAAGGCTGGGACTTGGCCGTAGGTGGACTTTCCAAGAAGACAATGACTCAAAACATACCTCAAGATCCACACAGAAATGGTTCTGTGACAACAAAATCAATGTTCTGCCATGGCTAGCTCAGTCGCCGGACCTCAATCCAATCAAAAATCTATGGGTGTCACGCCCTGACTCATGGGACTCTTGTATGTTGAGTCAGGGTGTGGATATTCTATGTTGTATTTTCTATGTTGGCATTCTATGTTGTGTGTTTCTATGTTTGGCCGGGTGTGATTCCCAATCAGAGGCAGCTGTCGCTCATTGTCTCTGATTGGGGATCATACTTAGGCAGCCTATTGGCACTCGTTAGTTGTGGGATCTTGTTCCGGTTAGAGGCTTGTTTTGTGTGTAGCCTTAGGACTTCACGTTTCGTTGGTTTGTTGTTTTGTTTTTTTCTTCTTTTATTTACTTTTTTATATTTTAGTTTTCTAGATATATTTTTTATTTTTCTCTTTCATATTTGGATTTTTATTTATTGTGTGTTTATTTATAAAAAAAAAAAAAAAATGGATCAGCTTAATATTGCAGATAGATTGTATCTTCTATCAATGTAATTGTCTGCATCACTTCCAATCCCCCATGTTTTTTTTAATATATATATAATAATAATAATAATATGCCATTTAGCAGACGCTTTTATCCAAAGCGACTTACAGTCATGCGTGCATACATTTTTGTGTATGGGTGGTCCCGGGGATCGAACCCACTACCTTGGCGTTACAAGCGCCGTGCTCTACCAGCTGAGCTACAGAGGACCACCTTATTACTTTTCAACCCCACCATCCTTTCCCTACTTGGAGTAAATTAGTGAACAACAATGCCCAGGCCTATACTTCCGGTCTATACTTACTATCTACACCTTATGGACAGAGTTAATTTTACAATAATTCTATTATATACAGTGGGGAGAACAAGTATTTGATACACTGCCGATTTTGCAGGTTTCCCTACTTACAAAGCATGTAGAAGTCTGTAATTTTTATCATAGGTACACTTCAACTGTGAGAGACGGAATCTAAAACAAAAATCCAGAAAATCACATTGTATGATTTTTAAGTAATTAATTAGCATTTTATTGCATGACATAAGTATTTGATCACCTACCAACCAGTAAGAATTCCGGCTCTCACAGTCCTGTTAGTTTTTCTTTAAGAAGTCCTCTCTGTTCTCCACTCATTACCTGTATTAACTGCACCTGTTTGAACTCGTTACCTGTATAAAAGACACCTGTCCACACACTCAATCAAACAGACTCCAACCTCTCCACAATGGCCAAGACCAGAGAGCTGTGTAAGGACATCAGGGATAAAATTGTAGACCTGCACAAGGCTGGGATGGGCTACAGGACAATAGGCAAGCAGCTTGGTGAGAAGGCAACAACTGTTGGCGCAATTATTCGAAAATGGAAGAAGTTCAAGATGACGGTCAATCACCCTCGGTCTGGGGCTCCATGCAAGATCTCACCTCGTGGGGCATCAATGATCATGAGGAAGGTGAGGGATCTGCCCAGAACTACACGGCAGGACCTGGTCAATGACCTGAAGAGAGCTGGGACCACAGTCTCAAAGAAAACCATTAGTAACACACTACGCCGTCATGGATTAAAATCCTGCAGCGCACACAAGGTCCCCCTGCTCAAGCCAGCGCATGTCCAGGCCCGTCTGAAGTTTGCCAATGACCATCTGGATGATCCAGAGGAGGAATGGGAGAAGGTCATGTGGTCTGATGAGACAAAAATATAGCTTTTTGGTCTAAACTCCACTCGCCGTGTTTGGAGGAGAAGAAGGATGAGTACAACCCCAAGAACACCATCCCAACCGTGAAGCATGGAGGTGGAAACATCATTCTTTGGGGATGCTTTTCTGCAAAGAGGACAGGACGACTGCACCGTATTGAGGGGAGGATGGATGGGGCCATATATCGCGAGATCTTGGCCAACAACCTCCTTCCCTCAGTAAGAGCATTGAAGATGGGTCGTGGCTGGGTCTTCCAGCATGACAACGACCCGAAACACAAAGCCAGGGCAACTAAGGAGTGGCTCCGTAAGAAGCATCTCAAGGTCCTGGAGTGGCCTAGCCAGTCTCCAGACCTGAACCCAATAGAAAATCTTTGGAGGGAGCTGAAAGTCCGTATTGCCCAGCGACAGCCCCGAAACCTGAAGGATCTGGAGAAGGTCTGTATAGAGGAGTGGGCCTAAATCCCTGCTGCAGTGTGTGCAAACCTGGTCAAGACCTACAGGAAACGTATGATCTCTGTAATTGCAAACAAAGGTTTCTGTACCAAATATTAAGTTCTGCTTTTCTGATGTATCAAATACTTATGTCATGCAATAAAATGCATATTAATTACTTAAAAATCATACAATGTGATTTTCTGGATTTTTGTTTTAGATTCCGTCTCTCATAGTTGAAGTGTACCTATGATAAAAATGACAGACCTCTACATGCTTTGTAAGTAGGAAAACCTGCAAAATCGGCAGTGTATCAAATACTTGTTCTCCCCAGTGTATATATATATATATATATTTTTTTTTTGCTCCTGAACTTCTTCTACTCTCAACCTCTCCGATCATTTTCATGATGTCCATCCGGTTTGCTTCTATATGGCATATCTTTCTAACTGTGCTCTTTCCCAAAAGCTCCCAACATACAACCTATATACTTATTATGGACACAGTATGCTTACATTATTAGCTATCTTTGTTATTATTTGTTGTTATTTGTTATTTGTTGTTTTGTTAGTGTGTTTATTCAGTGTAATAAATATGTACGCATTTCACGCTGCGCCTTGGTCTGACCCGTCCATAAACTAACGTGACAGAAGATCCCACCAAATATGGACCAAGCAGCGTGCCCAGGAGCAGCCATCCTGGACATGGGAGGAGATCCTGGACGGAAAGGGTTCCTGGACATGGGAGGAGATTCAGGCTGGGATGGATCGCCGTCCTTGGGAGGAGACAGTGGAGGCCCGGTTTAGAGAGGAGCAACGGCAACGCAGAAGGCGCCGGCCAAGGAGGAAGCCTGAGAGACAGCCCCAATAACATTTTTTGGGGGGGGCTAAAAGGGTGGTTGGGGATCGATGGAGAAGAGCCCCGACCACTGCACTTGTGGGGGCTCTGGGAGGAGTCCTCACGGGAGGAGGACTGGGCGCAGAGAGTGAAAGACTGGTACAGTCGGAGATCTCTAACGTCAGTTTCCAGTCCGGTACATCTCGTGCCTGCGTCTCGCACCAAGCTAGTGGTGCGTGTGCCCAGTCCGGCCCGGCCCGTTCCTGTTCCTCGCACCAAGCCAGTGGTGCGTGTTCCCAGTCCGGCCCGGCCCGTTCCTGCTCCTCGCACCAGGCCAGTGGTGCGTGTTCCCAGTCTGGCCCGGCCCGTGCCTGCTCCCCGCACCAAGCCAGTGGTGCGTGTCGCCAGTCCGGCCCGGCCTGTTCCTGTTCCTCGCACCAGGCCAGTGGTGCGTGTCGCCAGTCCGGCCCGGCCTGTTCTGCTCCACGCACCAAGCCAGTGGTGCGTGTTCCCAGTCCGGCCCGGCCCGTACCTGCTCCCCGCACCAAGCCAGTGGTGCATGTTCCCAGTCCGGCCCGGCCTGTTCCTGTTCCTCGCACCAGGCCAGTGGTGCGTGTCGCCAGTCCGGCCCGGCCTGTTCCTGCTCCACGCACCAAGCCAGTGGTGCGTGTCGCCAGTCCGGCCTGGCCCATTCCTGCTCCCCGCACCAAGCCAGTGGTGCGTGTTCCCAGTCCGGTCCGGCCAGTTCCTGCTCCTCGCACCGGACCAGTGGTGCGTGTTCCCAGTCCGGCTCGGCCCGTTGCTGCTCCTCGCACCAAGCCAGTGGTGCGTGTTCCCAGTCTGGTACGGCCCATGCCTGCTTCCCGCACCAAGCCAGTGGTGCGTGTTCCCAGTCTGGTACGGCCCGTGCCTGCTCCCCGCACCAAGCCAGTGGTGCGTGTTCCCAGTCCGGCCCGGCCCGTTCCTGCTCCCCGCACCAAGCCAGTGGTACGTGTTTCCAGTCCGGCCCGGCCCGTTCCTGCTCCCCGCACCAAGCCAGTGGTGCGTGTTCCCAGTCCGGCCCGGCCCGTTCCTGTTCCTCGCACCAAGCCAGTGCTGCGTGTCGCCAGTCCAGCCCGGCCCGTTCCTGTTCCTCGCACCAAGCCAGTGGTGCGTGTCGCCAGTCCGGCCCGGCCCGTGCCCGTTCCAGAGCAGTCCGCTCCACCGGGGTCCAGTCCAGCTCCTGTCAGCGGCTCCACTCCGGAGCCAGAGCAGTCCGCTCCACCGGTGCCCAGTCCAGCTCCGGTCAGCGGATCCACTCCGGAATCAGAGTAGTCCGCTCCACCGGGGTCCAGTCCAGCTCCGGTCAGCAGCTCCAGTCCGGAGCCAGATTAGTCCGCTCCACCGGTGCCCAGTCCAGCTGCGGTCAGCGGCTCCAGTCCGGAGCCAGAATAGTCCGCTCCACCGGTGCCCAGTCCAGCTCCGGTCAGCGGCTCCAGTCCAGACCCAGACGTCAGCCCCTCTCCAGGTTCGGGGTCTCCCACACCAGGGTCCAGACAGGGCTTGGTACTTCGTGGGAGGAAGGAGAGGGGAAGCAGCGCGCCGAGGTCCAGACCAGACCAGGGGCGCAACAGGGAGGCTGAGAGAATGTGGTCGTCACGCCCGGAGCCGGGGTACTGTCACGCCCTGATTCATGGGACTCTTGTATGTTGAGTCAGGGTGTGGATATTCTATGTTGTATTTTCTATGTTGGCATTCTATGTTGTGTGTTTCTATGTTTGGCCGGGTGTGATTCCCAATCAGAGGCAGCTGTCGCTCGTTGTTTCTGATTGGGGATCATACTTAGGCAGCCTATTGGCACTCGTTAGTTGTGGGATCTTGTTCCGGTTAGAGGCTTGTTTTGTGTGTAGCCTTAGGACTTCACGTTTCGTTGGTTTGTTGTTTTGTTAGTGTGTTTATTCGGTGTAATAAATATGTACGCATTTCACGCTGCGCCTTGGTCTGACCCGTCCTTAAACGAACGTGACAATGGGGCTGAGTTGAAGAGGGCAGTTGATAAGCGTAAACCCAATAATGTGAAGGATCTTGAAAGTGTCTGCATAGAGGAATGGTCCAAAATCCCTCCAAATGTGTTCCTTAACCTTGTCAAACATTACAGGCAAAGACTCCATGCTGTTATCCTTGCCAGAGTTGGTTGCACTAAGTACTAAATGAGGGGTGCCAATAATGATGAAACCTTGATTTTGGTTACATTTATTTTGTATTAAATAATTGTATGATTTTGGTTGGTTCCATTGAAACATGAATAAAGAACAGTATTTCTCACATGTTGGTATTTTGAGTTTATCTCTATAATTATATTGTTTATATTTTTTAAAGTATTGTTTGTGCATTGCCAGTCAGGGGTGCCAGTAATTTTGGAGCCCACTGTACATACATATATACACATACATATACATTTCCTTTTTTAAAATATATTTCCCTTTATTACTTTCCAACCCCACCACCCCTTCCCTAATTGGAGTAAACTAGTGAACAACAATGCTTAGGCCTCTACTTCCAGCTTATACATACAGTGGGGGAAAAAAGTATTTAGTCAGCCACCAATTGTGCAAGTTCTCCCACTTAAAAAGATTAGAGAGGCCTGTAATTTTCATCATAGGTACACATCAACTATGACAGACAAATTGAAGAAAAAAAATCCAGAAAATCACATTGTAGGATTTTTAATGAATTTATTTGCAAATTATGGTGGAAAATAAGTATTTGGTCACCTACAAACAAGCAAGATTTCTGGCTCTCACAGACCTGTAACTTCTTCTTTAAGAGGCTCCTCTGTCCTCCACTCGTTACCTGTATTAATGGCACCTGTTTGAACTTGTTATCAGTATAAAAGACACCTGTCCACAACCTCAAACAGTCACACTCCAAACTCCACTATGGCCAAGACCAAAGAGCTGTCAAAGGACACCAGAAACAAAATTGTAGACCTGCACCAGGCTGGGAAGACTGAATCTGCAATAGGTAAGCAGCTTGGTTTGAAGAAATCAACTGTGGGAGCAATTATTAGGAAATGGAAGACATACAAGACCACTGATAATCTCCCTCGATCTGGGGCTCCACGCAAGATCTCACCCAGTGGGGTCAAAATGATCACAAGAACGGTGAGCAAAAATCCCAGAACCACACTGGGGGAGCTAGTGAATGACCTGCAGAGAGCTGGGACCAAAGTAACAAAGCCTACCATCAGTAACACACTACGCCGCCAGGGACTCAAATCCTGCAGTGCCAGACGTGTCCCCCTGCTTAAGCCAGTACATGTCCAGGCCCATCTGAAGTTTACTAGAGTGCATTTGGATGATCCAGAAGAGGATTGGGAGAATGTCATATGGTCAGATGAAACCAAAATAGAACTTTTTGGTAAAAACTCAACTCGTCGTGTTTGGAGGACAAAGAATGCCGAGTTGCATCCAAAGAACACCATACCTACTGTGAAGCATGGGGGTGGAAACATCATGCTTTGGGGCTGTTTTTCTGCAAAGGGACCAGGACGACTGATCCGTGTAAAGGAAAGAATGAATGGGGCCATGTATCGTGAGATTTTGAGTGAAAACCTCCTTCCATCAGCAAGGGCATTGAAGATGAAACGTGGCTGGGTCTTTCAGCATGACAATGATCCCAAACACACCGCCCGGGCAACGAAGGAGTGGCTTCGTAAGAAGCATTTCAAGGTCCTGGAGTGGCCTAGCCAGTCTCCAGATCTCAACCCCATCGAAAATCTTTGGAGGGAGTTGAAAGTCTGTTTTGCCCAGTGACAGCCCCAAAACATCACTGCTCTAGAGGAGATCTGCATGGAGGAATGGGCCAAAATACCAGCAACAGTGTGTGAAAACCTTGTGAAGACTTACAGAAAACGTTTGACCTGTGTCATTGCCAACAAAGGGTATATAACAAAGTATTGAGAAACTTTTGTTATTGACCAAATACTTATTTTCCACCATAATTTGCAAATAAATTCATTAAAAATCCTACAATGTGATTTTCTGTCATAGTTGACGTGTACCTATGATGAAAATTACAGGCCTCTCTCATCTTTTTAAGTGGGAGAACTTGCACAATTGGTGGCTGACTAAATCCTTTTTTCCCCACTGTACTATATACATTTTATGGACACAGTCAATTTTACAATAATTCAAAAATTCTTTGATTCTTTGCTTTCTAATAGTGATACCTTTGTAATGGATGAATGACTATATCATTATTGTGTGCAGCAAAATATAGTGCTTCCCAGGTGATAATTTTGCCATTAGAATACATGAGTAACACTACTAACTCAACAGCTTGTTAGTAGTTGTAGTATTATTCACATAGCAGTGCTACTGCTCAGCTGCAACTTCTATCATGTAATGTACGTCCTACGGTCCTACTGACTCAATGCATTTAGTAAGCCCTCAGTACAGAGTTAAACACACAATTCAACAAGCGCAACACTATCCCCTTGGTTATCACCACCAGTACACTCTACATACTGTATCACCATCCACTTGATGTCACCATCCACACACTATTATCTAAATTCACTTCATAGCGTGAATCACCACAAGATACTGTATCAATAGTTCCAAGAGGCCGTCACTAAACATCATCTGTGAAATTATTGACATTTAGAGTTGTTTTTTTCATCAATGCTGAGCACTTTTGACCCCCTCACACTGCCCATCTTCACTTGAATAGATGGTGGCATGCATGACCAGTGTTTCCTCTATATTTATTTAAATTGTGGCCGCCACTCCAAAAAATATGATGTAAAACGTTTTCATTATAAACTTAATCGACTAAAATCAGATATAAAGTATGTAGAAAAGATAATGGAGCTATCTATTTTTAAATAAGGTCTTCATTGAGAACTAACAAAACTGTCCAGTGTTTCCAGATTCCTATGAAATATGACCTATAATGACTTACAATATGAGTTAAATAGTTTTCCTTCCCAAAAATGGTAGTTAAGTATGTTAAAAAGCAGCTTTTCTGTGTCGGAATGGTATGGGCGTACCCCAACAACAGAATGGTGTGGACGTATACCGGTCATAAAAAATATTAATACAGTAGACCACGGATTGGCCAGCTCATCCTCCTCTAGACCACTGATTGGCCAGCTCATCCTCCTCAGGAGTATGGCATCATACTCTATAGCCTTGGTCACACTGCAGGACTTAATGCTCAAATCAGTTTTGTTTTTCAAATCCGTTTGGAATATCGACTCTCCAAACAGCAAGTTACAAGTGACAAATCGGATTTGTGTGTGTTCAGACAGCAGTCATTTGCTGACATGGCTACGCTAGTTGTCAGAGTAATGACTGGTGTGTGCGCAGTGGTGTAGGCTGATTGGTGGTGGTGCTCGTGCTTCCTATCACTCAGAAGTTCTGTAGCAACCTAAGGTGACAACAATGCCTGCCATGGACAAGTCCCAGTTGCTTTGAATGTTCAAAATCATAGTATAAGAACACTTTTAAAGGATAAGATGATCCAACTTTCAAAATGAATCATTTTTGGCTAGCCACAGCAGTCAACTAGCTAGCTAAATTGGGTAGCTGTTTAGCTTTCTAGCACATTCACTAATTTGTTTGTAAACAATGAACAAGCTAGTTAGCTACAGTGGGGGAAAAAAAGTATTTAGTCAGCCACCAATTGTGCAAGTTCTCCCACTTAAAAAGATGAGAGAGGCCTGTAATTTTCATCATAGGTACACATCAACTATGACAGACAAATTGAGAAAACATTTTCCCTGAAAATCACATTGTAGGATTTTTTATGAATTTATTTGCAAATTATGGTGGAAAATAAGTATTTGGTCACCTACAAACAAGCAAGATTTATGGCTCTCACAGACCTGTAACTTTATGGCTCACACTCGTTACCTGTATTAATGGCACCTGTTTGAACTTGTTATCAGTATAAAAGACACCTGTCCACAACCTCAAACAGTCACACTCCAAACTCCACTATGGCCAAGACCAAAGAGCTGTCAAAGGACACCAGAAACAAAATTGTAGACCTGCACCAGGCTGGGAAGACTGAATCTGCAATAGGTAAGCAGCTTGGTTTGAAGAAATCAACTGTGGGAGCAATTATTAGGAAATGGAAGACATACAAGACCACTGATAATCTCCCTCGATCTGGGGCTCCACGCAAGATCTCACCCCGTGGGGTCAAAATGATCACAAGAACGGTGAGCAAAAATCCCAGAACCACACGGGGGGACCTAGTGAATGACCTGCAGAGAGCTGGGACCAAAGTAACAAAGCCTACCATCAGTAACACACTACACCGCCAGGGACTCAAACCCTGCAGTGCCAGACGTGTCCCCCTGCTTAAGCCAGTACATGTCCAGGCCCGTCTGAAGTTTGCTAGAGTGCATTTGGATGATCCAGAAGAGGATTGGGAGAATGTCATATGGTCAGATGAAACCAAAATATAACTTTTTGGTAAAAACTCAACTCGTCGTGTTTGGAGGACAAAGAATGCTGAGTTGCATCCAAAGAACACCATACCTACTGTGAAGCATGGGGGTGGAAACATCATGCTTTGGGGCTGTTTTTCTGCAAAGGGACCAGGACGACTGATCCGTGTAAAGGAAAGAATGAATGGGGCCATGTATCGTGAGATTTTGAGTGAAAACCTCCTTCCATCAGCAAGGGCATTGAAGATGAAACGTGGCTGGGTCTTTCAGCATGACAATGATCCCAAACACACCGCCCGGGCAACGAAGGAGTGGCTTCGTAAGAAGCATTTCAAGGTCCTGGAGTGGCCTAGCCAGTCTCCAGATCTCAACCCCATAGAACATATTTGGAGGGAGTTGAAAGTCTGTGTTGCCCAGCGACAGCCCCAAAACATCACTGCTCTAGAGGAGATCTGCATGGAGGAATGGGCCAAAATACTAGCAACAGTGTGTGAAAACCTTGTGAAGACTTACAGAAAACGTTTGACCTGTGTCATTGCCAACAAAGGGTATATAACAAAGTATTGAGAAACTTTTGTTATTGACCAAATACTTATTTTCCACCATAATTCGCAAATAAATTCATAAAAAATCCTACAATGTGATTTTCAGGATTTTTTTTTCTCATTTTGTCTGTCATAGTTGACGTGTACCTATGATGAAAATTACAGGCCTCTCTCATCTTTTTAAGTGGGAGAACTTGCACAATTGGTGGCTGACTAAATACTTTTTTTCCCCACTGTACCACGTGTTCTTGTCAAACTGTCAACAATCACTCCGGCAGACCACACTCATATGTTTTATTCTTGTTCTAAGCTGTCTGAGTATTGGGTCATCCTTTTTTAATACTCTCTCTAAAATTCTAGATATTGACCTGCAGCCTTGTCATTTGATAGCTATATTTGGAGTTCCATCTTTGTTGCCTAGTCTCACTAAAAGTAAAGCAGACGTTGTAGTGTTTGCTTCCAGCCGGCAGAGCTTGCTTAATTGGAAATCCTCAAAACCTCCCACTGTATCAGCCTGGTTGAAAGATCTAATGTAATTTCTACACTTTGAAATTAAATACACTTTGAGAGGTTGTACTGATAACTTTTTCTTGAGATGGCAGCCTTTAATTTCCTTTTTTGAATAGTTGCCTTCTATTGATCAGGAGTAAGAATTTTGGCCAACGGGATATGAGAGGGTGTGGGAGGGAAGGGATAGTATGTTGTTATATTTATTTTTTATTTTTGTGTATGTACAGTACCAGTCAAAAGTTTGGACACACCTACTCATTCAAGGGTTTGTCTTTATTTTTACTATTTTCTACATTGTAGAATAATAGTGAAGACATCAAAACTATGAAATAACACATATGGAATCATGTAGTAACCAAAACAATGTTAAACAAATCAAAATATATTTTTTATTTGAGATTCTTCAAAGTAGCCACCCTTTGCCTTGATGACAGCTTTGTACACTCTTGGCAATCTCTCAACCAGCTTCATGAGGAATGCTTTTCCAACAGTCTTGAAGGAGTTCCCACATATGCTGAGCACTTGTTGGCTGCTTTTCCTTCACTCTGGGGTCCAACTCATCCCAAACCATCTCAATTGGGTTGAGGTCGGGTGAAGGTGGAGGCCAGGTCATCTGATGCAGCACTCCATCACTCTCCTTGGTCAAATAGCCCTTACACAGCCTTTAGGTGTGTTTTTGGTCATTGTCCTGTTGAAAAACAAATAATAGTCCCACTAAGCGCAAACCAGATGGGATGGCGTATCGCTGCAGAATGCTGTGGGAGCCATGCTGGTTAAGTGTGCCTTGAATTCTAAATAAATCACTGACAGTGTCACCAGCAAAGCACCCCCACACCATCACACCTCCTCCTCCATGCTTCGCGGTGGGAACCACACATGCAGAGATCATCCGTTCACCTACTCTGCATCTCACAAAGACACGGCAGTTGTAACCAAAAATCTCAAATTTGGACTCATCAGACCAAAGGACAGATTTCCACCGCTCTAATGTCCATTGGTCGTGTTTCCTGGCCCAAGCAAGTCTCTTCTTCTTATTGGTGTCCTTTAGTAGTGTTTTTTTGCAGCAATTCGACCATGAAGGCCTGATTCACGCGGTCTCTTCTGAACAGTTGATGTTGAGATTTGTCTGTTACTTGAACTCTGTGAAGCATTTATTTGTTCTACAATCTGAGGTGCAGTTAATTGCCGATTTCTGAGGCTGGTAACTTGAATGAACTTAACCTCTGCAGCAGAGGTAACTCTGGGTCTTCCTTTCCTGTGGCAGTCCTCATGAGAACCAGTTTCATCATAGCGCTTGATGGTTTTCGCGACTGCACTTGAAGAAACTTTCAAAGTTCTTGAAATGTTCCATATTGACTGACCTAATGTAATGATGGACTGTTGTTTCTCTTTGCTTATTTGAGCTGTTCTTGCCATAATATGAACTTGTTCTTTTACCAAATAGGGCTATCTTCTGTATACCCCCCCCCCCCCCCCCCTACCTTGTCACAACACAACTGATTGGCTCAAACGCATTAAGAAGGAAAGAAATTGCACAAATTAACTTTTAACCAGGCACACCTGTTAATTCCAGGTGACTACCTCATGAAGCTGGTTGAGCGAATGCCAAGAGTGTGCAAAGCTGTCATCAAGGCAAAGGGTGGCTACTTTGAAGACTCTCAAATATAAAATATATTTTGATTTGTTTAACACCTTTTTGGTTACTACATGATTCCATATGTGTTATTTCATAGATTTGATGTCTTCACTATTATTCTACTATGTAGAAAATAGTAAAAAATTAAGAAAAACCCTGGAATTAGTAGGTGTGTCCAAACTTTTGACTGGTACTGTATATGTATATTTATTACGGCTGTCAAAAATAGCGCGTTAACGACGTTAATTAGTTGTTTGCTGTTAATTACGTCAATTTTTTTAACGCATTTCACGCATGCGCAGTGTGACAAATTATTCAGGTCAGGAAAGTGGTTGGGAGCTAGAGGCGAGATGGAGCAAGGTGAGCAAAGTGGGCCTATTGACGGATTCAAATATAAGAAGAATGATGATGGTACAGTTAACAAGTACAAGGTTATTTGCAAGATTTGTAAGAAGGAGTTTCAATTTCACCGGAGCTGTTCAAGCTTGAAGTACCATGTCAACGCCAAACATGCGTTTGCTGGGCCGTCAGATTCAGCAAGTGGTTTGCGCCAGACCACGCTGAATGTTTGCAGGCAATTAACAAAAATCAACCTCAGATAATTTGACCAACACAATAGCAAAATGGATTGCAAAGGATTGTAGACCCATTAGCATTGTAGAAGACTCAGGTTTCCTTGATGTTTTGCAAGTGGCATCTCAAGACTCATTCTATAAGCCACCGTCAAGAGCCACAGCCAAAGACAAATATTATGGTGTGTAGTATGTTTCAGCTTGATTTAAAACACCATTATTTGGCTGTGTTAATAAACAGACATAATATGAAAATTATGTATCTGTGTCCTGTTATTTATCTTTTGGTATGCATTTCAGAAAAAAATGGTTAGGATTCAGGTGTAATTGCAAATAGTGATTAATCATGATTAATCCACTGAAAATTCTGATTAATTTGATTAAAAATTTTAATCATTTGACAGCCCTAATATTTATATATTATTATTTCCAATTGTATGTTTTAATTTATTTTATTTTTGTATGTATGGTGCTTTTGTTGTTAAGGGGAGGGAGGTGTTTCAACAAGTATAGAGGGGATAAAAGGATGTATCTGTTCAATTTGTAATTTGTATTCCTTTATATGTCCAATAAACAAAATCTATAAAAAATTAAAATTAAAATAAAGATATGCCAAATAACAGTCTAAAAACCACTTGAGGGCAAATAAATCAGATTTTACTGTTCAAACACAAGTTGCATGGCCAGGAATCAGATTTGTATCTTCAAACTGCCAATGTGAACAAGGCTTAAGAGGAAGTAGCAAGCATTTCTTAAATGGTCTGTTTGAGATACAAGTTTCAGGTGGGGTTTTTGAAGTGTTTATTTTTCTTCTCCAATTTATGCGTTGGGCACAAATGGGAGTATAGATTGAGTCAAAAACATTATTTGGGTATAAGTTAACAGAATATTAAAAGTGAGATTTTCACTGGACAGTTACTTCAAAAGTACAAATGTATAGAATTGCAGGAAATTAGCTTTAAAACTGCACATTTTCTCTCAGCACCATGAAAACATTTGTAGAATTGCAGGAAACTAGATTTAAAACTGTAAAATATTATCTCTGCCCCATGGGATTTATTTTTAGAATTGCAGTAAATTAGCAAAACACAGTCTCTGTGGCCAAGCGGAGGGCCTCTAAAATCCTAGGGGAAACACTGATGACAGATCATTTCTTACCAGTTGACCTTCAGGACACACTAAATAATGTAAGTATGTAAACAAAAGTCAGTCGCCAGCAGACTACAGGGCATTGAAAAACTTGAATGAGACAAGGCTGAGTGTTTCACAGGGGCAGAGTGGCAGAGCTAGCGAACGCTCACACCATGCCTCGCTGCACACTGTCCAAAGCAATCTAATACACCTAGTCATGTGCTTAGTTGCCATAGCAAAGAAGTAGCAAAGAACCCAGTCACTCCATTGTCCATTTCTAAAAGACAGGGTGCAATGTCGTTGTCGTCACCCCCCCCTTTAGAGGGGTCCAAAGTTTGTGGAGCAATGTTTTTCACCAACCTTTCGTCATACATCTTCTCTTGAAGATCTAACAGGCACCATTCATGTTTGAATCAGGATTTGAATACATTGCAATTACAAATAGAATAAATCTACAATAGAACTTGTCCATTATACAATGACAACAGAAATGATAAACGACTTTGACTCATTACACTCGTTCTACTAAGACTGGTCACTTTTCAACAAATAGGGCTGTAGAATGTATATAATTGAAAGGGATAAATATGCAAATATTATGCAGTGGTCTCAGGTTACAGGCAGGAACTTCCAAATGTTTCATTCCAAATTCAAGGTATTGTACACATAAACAAAATGGACAACTATTTTTCTGCACACAGACCCTTTTCTGCAGAGTTACGCCCTCTATGGTAACACCGGGTGAAATTGATAAAAAGTACTGCATTCACTAGACACTGTTTTCACACAATAAAGATGACTGTAAACAAAAAGTATCTGTCTGTAATGTCAAGTTTTAGTTGAAGTAAGTTACAACAATGTTAAACACTTTTCAGTGAATAATTCATTAATCATCCTAGCACAATCTACTGGAGATGTCTCATCTACAGTAGTGCAGAAATGCATAACTAACTAATAATAACATGGTAAAACTCCCTTTTCATATCACAAAAGAAACAGACAAGTTCTTGTGCCAAGTATTTGACCTTACGAAGGCTATTTTTAATCTGTGAAATAAATAGCTAAGATTGACACAAACTACTATTCCCCTGGTGAAGATTGACAACAAACAACACAAATCAGGAGATTACAAACTTGTCAATGTTGAACGTACCCTTCAGAATGTACCATGTTCCTCTGTTTCCTTCTCCTTTTCTGTCTGTGTGCTACTCCAAAGGCATGTCCTTCTTAACAACAACTGTACAGAGTATAAAGCCCTCTCTACCAGGCAAACATGACATCAAAAGCAGCCAGCACCAGTTGGATGGTGGTTAGCTTAGCTACAGTCAGATATCTGAAATTAGAAACTGTCAGGACACAGCTTGTGTTGCTGCCTCTATCTTTAACTTCAAATGAACAGGCTCCACATTCTTGTACAGCTTTACTGGCTCTCCAGTTGCAGCCCCTTCCAACCTCTCGCTTGGCGCCTGCCCAGCGAGCATTACTCTTGCTCTGTGCTAGTGTCAGATACACTCGCTGTATTCTAAAATAACTGCCCTAAAACGAGCAAATCATCGTACACCATAAACATTGCAGATGACTTGTAACTCTCCACCGCTGCCAGAATCAAACTAAGGCTATAAAGTCAGTTTCTCTCAGCGATATTAAAATGATCACATTTATTGATGCAGTGGATAAATAGACTCTCTTGCCCAGTTATTAACAGAGCTCCAGGCTGCTGAACCATTCCCTTATAAGTCCCTTATTTATATTATGGCTCTATTTTTACCACAGGTGAAGAAAGAAAAGCACAGGAGACTGTGGTGGTTTTCATTTATATTCTTAAACTACTTGGATCAGGTTGTCATACAGTATTTCCGGGACACGAGCAGTTGCTTGAGTTGTGACCCTGCATTTCCCCATAGCAGACTGAGTCATAAGCTATATATTGCAGCTGTTCATGTATTTACTCCTTCCACTGATTGCCCAGTGTTATTTTTACATCATGAGAATATAATTGATGTTGGCATCTGATTTCTAACCACAGTGTAGAGCTGGGTGTAGAGCTGTCTACTTCGTTCAGTTATGAAGTTAACTGTACAGAAATCACCAACAAAAACACCCATCACATATTAAAATTGTGTATTTATAGCAGCATATATGGTCAGTTAATAAGAAGTCTAAACTGTCTTATGTTGTCTGTCAGGGAGTGTATTACATTGGACACTGCAGTGTCTCTGAGTTGTACCAGTCAGTTCTCTGCTTGTGTGGCCTCTGGCCTGGGCAGACAGCACTGACTGGTACAACTCAGAGACATTGCAAAGAGGCCATGGGTCATTGCTCCACAAGACAAAAACGTTGTTTTTGACATGTTTATGGTTGTTGTTCCTGAATATAACTTTGTTGTTCCTGAATTGACACTTTGTTCCAATGTGAACTCCTTTGTGGGGGAAAACAACTCTGAAACTGTCAGCTTTACAGTGGTGATTAGTGAAACTGCTTCAGGTAATCTCTGCAACAACAGAAACAACTGGATGGGTGGGAAATGAATGCCGCTATATACCAAACTGTTGGTTGATGATGCCATTACTGTTTTACAACCAGCCATGATTGCCATGTCAATGACTACATTACTTTATCTAGAATGGATCGTGCTCAGCTCTGGTGTATTTCAGAAAGAATTGAGAAACAGTATGATTGACAGTGTGAAATACTGAGAGCATCATATTTAAATGTTTTTTGTCAAACACACGTGAGTGAAGAAAGGCAACAGGCAGCAGATGACAGATTTATATGCACATCCATTGCAAAATAAACTGTATCCATGTAACGAGAGGCATCTCTACAAATGAGCGATATAAAGGTGTCATTTTTACAACCCCCAAATTGTCAATAGTTTAACCCTATTAAATGGCATGCATTTTGCCTCGTCATAAAAAAAGATCGATCTCACTAGTTCCTATTACACAGTAACTTGGATTTTAAACGAGTGATAATGTCGTTTCACTACCGATGTTGCAGTTCATTTGTGCTGTCTATACTTACCAGGATTTCGAGGCATGGTCATAAAACTGCATTGTTTACATCCAGGAATTGAAGTGTCAGCCGTATCCATAGATATGATTACGAATCATTTAGATCAATTGTCCATTACCCCTAGAACGGTGATAATCCTGTTATTACTAACGCTTTTTGCAGTGGTGCTGTGTTCGAAATTTTCGAGTAACGTTACCGCAACCCAGCATTTGCCTCGAGTATGTGGCCTCTGCCGATGACGTAATGTGGAATCTCTTCACTTGCTTCAGTGAATTCTTACCAAATGTTGAAGTTGACAAAAGAAACATACAAACACATAATTATTCAACCCACCATGACTACAATGCACAGGAAGGATACGTGCAGTGTGTGGAAACAATCCCCATCTGATTTTTATTATTATTATTTATATATGTTGTTGTTGTTGTTGTTGTTGTTGTTGAGTCAGATAAGCACAGTAATAGCAGCTTGGTTTGTGATTATCAGTGGCCACTTTCAGAGTAAGCTATGCCTCTTTTAAAAGACATAACATCCTCCTCACACAGATAGAGAGGATGCAAAGTACAACAAAAATGCACCTCCACCTGGGGTGTATACACTAGAACCCTAACCCTAATCATCTTAACCCCTACACTTACCTTGACCATAACCCTTACCTAACCTAACCCTACCCTTAAACCTTACCTTAACCGTTTTACATTTTAACTTCAATAGGGTTACGTCAGAGTTGGACCACGTACATACTTTTCTGTTTTCACTAGGAACCAAATGAACCAAATGGAAGCCAACAGAAGCAAACAGAATAAAACAAGGAGGGACCTACATTAATTTGTCCAATAGAAACTCTCGTTTACGTTGCAAAACGTTTTGGAACTGTTTTGCTTCCTTGCAACTGTTTGCTATGGTCTTCTTCTAAATGAAGTTTGCCACCTGAGATGGTGGCAAACTTCAGTCACATTTGATAATCCTTTTCCAGTCTCTGCTTGTAAAGTAGTAATTGTAAGTATTCTCAGTACAACTTGTAGGACAGAACACAGTGTGTATTTACTGATGGTGTTAAATCAGGTTTTCTGGACATACAGTGGGGAGAACAAGTATTTGATACACTGCCGATTTTTCAGGTTTTCCTACTTACAAAGCATGTAGAGGTCTGTAATTTTTTATCATAGGTACACTTCAACTGTGAGAGACGGAATCTAAAACAAAAATCCAGAAAATCACATTGTATGATTTTTAAGTAATTAATTTGCATTTTATTGCATGACATAAGTATTTGATCACCTATCAACCAGTAAGAATTCCGGCTCTCACAGACCTGTTAATTTTTCTTTAAGAAGCCCTCCTGTTCTCCACTCATTACCTGTATTAACTGCACCTGTTTGAACTCGTTACCTGTATAAAAGACACCTGTCTCAAACAGACTCCAACCTCTCCACAATGGCCAAGACCAGAGAGCTGTGTAAGGACATCAGGGATAAAATTGTAGACCTGCACAAGGCTGGGATGGGCTACAGGACAATAGGCAAGCAGCTTGGTGAGAAGGCAACAACTGTTGGCGCAATTATTAGAAAATGGTAGAAGTTCAAGATGACGGTCAATCACCCTCGGTCTGGGGCTCCATGCAAGATCTCACCTCGTGGGGCATCAATGATCATGAGGAAGGTGAGGGATCAGCCCAGAACTACACGGCAGGACCTGGTCAATGACCTGAAGAGAGCTGGGACCACAGTCTCAAAGATAACCATTAGTAACACACTACGCCGTCATGGATTAAAATCCTGCAGCGCACGCAAGGTCCCCCTGCTCAAGCCAGCGCATGTCCAGGCCCGTCTAAAGTTTGCCAATGACCATCTGGATGATCCAGAGGAGGAATGGGAGAAGATAATGTGGTCTGATGAGACAAAAATAGAGCTTTTTGGTCTAAACTCCACTCACCGTGTTTGGAGGAAGAAGAAGGATGAGTACAACCCCAAGAACACCATCCCAACCGTGAAGCATGGAGGTGGAAATATCATTCTTTGGGGATGCTTTTCTGCAAAGGGGACAGGACGACTGCACCGTATTGAGGGGAGGATGGATGGGGCCATGTATCGCGAGATCTTGGCCAATAACTTCCTTCCCTCAGTAAGAGCATTGAAGATGGGTCGTGGCTGGGTCTTCCAGCATGACAACGACCCGAAACACACAGCCAGGGCAACTAAGGAGTGTCTCCGTAAGAAGCATCTCAAGGTCCTGGAGTGGCCTAGCCAGTCTCCAGACCTGAACCCAATAGAACATCTTTGGAGGGAGCTGAAAGTCCGTATTGCCCAGCGACAGCCCCGAAACCTGAAGGATCTGGAGAAGGTCTGTATGGAGGAGTGGGCCAAAATCCCTGCTGCAGTATGTGCAAACCTGGTCAAGACCTACAGGAAACGTATGATCTCTGTAATTGCAAACAAAGGTTTCTGTACCAAATATTAAGTTCTGCTTTTCTGATGTATCAAATACTTATGTCATGCAATAAAATGCAAATTAATTACTTAAAAATCATACAATGTGATTTTCTGGATTTTTGTTTTAGATTCCGTCTCTTACAGTTGAAGTGTACCTATGATAAAAATTACAGACCTCTACATGCTTTGTAAGTAGGAAAACCTGCAAAATCGGCAGTGTATCAAATACTTGTTCTCCCCACTGTAACAAAGGGTGTCCCACAGGGATCGATTCTTGGTCCGGTTCTTTTCACTATTTACATTAACAATATTGGTTTATCTGTAAAAATGTTTTTAAATAAATGTACCTGTATGCAGATGACACTGTGATGTATGCTACTGCTCTGCAGCTGACCAGGCTCTGTCAGAGCTTCAATCTGCCTTTATTGCCCTGCAGAGAGCCTTTGTTGAACTGAAATTGGTACTTAGTGCAGGTAAAACCAAGTATATGTTATTTTCCAAATCAAGTAAAAATGTATCTGATGATTTATGCATAGGTGCTTTGGATAGTGCCCTTATTGATCGTCCCCTCTTATAAATATCTGGGTACCTGGATTGATGAAAAGCTATCTTTTAAAAAGCATGTTGATGAGTTAGTTAAGAAGTTAAGAATTAAAATAAGCTTATTCTATAGGAACAGGTCCTGTCTTTTGTTAAACAGTAGAAAACAAATAATTTTGTCAACATTCATTCCGGTTATTATTATATGGCGATATCTTCTATATGATTGCTATATTGAAGCCATTGGAAGCATTTTATTATAGCGCATTGCGCTTTATTGCGGGCGATAGGTTCAGTACACATAATTGCATTTTGTATCAGAAAGTAGGCTGGTCCTCCTTGAAGTCTCGTAGATCGATGCATTGCAGTGCTTTTGTCTATAAAGCCCTCTTGCATGAACTTTCGCCATACCTTACCTCATTGTTAACCTTCAGATGTATAAGTTACCAGACTCAGGGATGGCTAACCCTGGAGATCCCTTCAATCTCCACTGAGTTAGGTATATCTGCTTTTAGTTTTTTTGCGCCTCTCATATGGAATGAACTCCAAAAGTCCTTAAAGTTGGTGGAGTTGGTGCCTGTAGGGCATTTCCAGCCTGGTCTCATAGACCAGACGTAACATAGTAAATGTACATCTGGGACACTCAAAATAGGATGATATGTTAGGTTTGGTATGGTTACATAAGACAGATGGTTACTTAAGGCAAAAACTAAAGTAGGGTGGTTGGGTGGGCGTATAACACAAATGTCTACCAAAGGTAGGTGCGTTTTGCAAATTCGTAACATATAATTTGAATTGTAATTCGTAACATATCATACGAAATGGGTGATGGACATCCACAAATTAATACATACCATACAAAAAGTAACATATCATACTAAATAAGTATCTCAGATTTACATACAGAATAACACAAAATGCTCTGAGACCAGGTTGGCAATTCAGGCAGATGTTAGAAGGCCTCTGCTTTGATGTTAGAGGGCCTTTTGCTTCAGTCTGACACCAACAGGCTCCTGAACAGCTTCTATCCCCAAGCCATAAGACTGCTAAGTAGCTAACAAAATGGCTACACAAACTGAGTTGACCCTTGTATTTTATATTTTAGTCTCTATGCATACTCACAGGACTCGACACACTCATGCACACTGACACTCCAACACACACAACACACTTCATTTGCTCACGTGCATGTTACACACACACTTCACTTGCTCACACACACATGACATGCACACACATTTATAATGACTCTACACACACGCACACACACTCACATAAATCATCATAAACGCTGCTGCTACTCTGTTTATCATATATCTTGATGTCTATTACTCCAGTATCCATGCACACTGTAAATATGATATTAGAACTGACACTGTATATAGCTTACTTACTTATTGTGTTCTTCTTATTTCTTTGTATGTGTTTTTGTTCTACCTTATGTTATTTTTAGTACTACATTGATATTGATTACTGCATTGTTGGATTTAGAAAGGCATTTCACTGTACTTAAAACTTGAAACTTTACTGAGGAATGTGTTTGTTTCTTATGGTAGTTTTGCTTTTTGTGTTTTTTGTTTTTGCTTTTCATGTATTGTCTCACTGGGCACACACTGGTTGAATCAACGTTGTTTCCACGTCATTTCAATAAAATTACGCTGAACCAACAAGGAATAGACATTGAATTGACATCTGTGCCAGTGGGGTGCAATTGATGTTTATAGATATGTATAGTGCAATTGTTGTTTATTGATGTGTTTATGCAGGGCTCATCTGCGAAAGAGACTGTGGTCTCAGCATGACTCCCTGCTTAAATGGAGGTTAAAAAACTATCAAAAAAATAAATGGTGGCTGTGTCGAGTGGAGTGGACTTGAGACAGCTGAGGCAGCAGAGGTATGTATTGTGTTTAATAGCTTACTGTTTTATTTTTTTGTAGATTGAGAGAGGGTGCCGTTTTATGCATGTACACTTTAGTCTGTTAGACCTTTGTTATAGAATCCCTGTTGAATATTGTGTTTGCTGTGCTGCACTGAAAACCAGTTTGCTGTGCTTCCACTTAACATTTGCTGTGTTTTCGTTCAGGCCTTTGTAAAACTGTAAACTACCTTTGGTGACATCCAAGTTACGCCTGCCCAGTAAATCGGCGTACTGTGCCGTATTTGTAATAAAATCTATATATTTTGTGATAGTCCTGTCTTGCATGCTTCCATACCAGTATCCAGTTGAGGTCTTATTGACCCTGCCCTATCCTAGAACGTGTCTCACAGATCTAACAATGGTAGGCCTATAATGTCTGTTCCTTATTTTGTTTAACTTGTAGAGCATTCAATTGCGCTTTAAGTGGAAATGGCATTGATTGCCAGTAGGATATAAGTAACATTTATTGTGTTGGTATCTCATCAATTAATGATCAATAAACAGATCATTTTTATTTTATACTTGTAATGAATGCATGTGCAATTGCTGCTTAGGCACAAATGTGATGCCCCATTGAAAATCAGGATGAGTCTCACTGTCCTTTCATTCATAGGCTAACTTGCTTCATGACTCATTTCTACAACAAGCCGTACCCTAATATAATTACATTTAATATTCCTCTGACTCCTAGTCAGCCAAACAGTTTCACTGGGAAACTTCATGCAACTTATCATTCTAAAATGTTGATAGAGTATCTCAAAATGTCTAGACTTTAGCCTAATCTTGGTGAAAAGGTTCCTCTGAATTAATACAATGCATAATATGTCCCTCTAACTTAGATGGCAGATGAGCAATGCCTGTGTCATGCAAAGAGCCTCGAGAAGCCGAGAAAAACTACAAAATTGAATAATATTTGTCATTTTATAAGGTACAGTGAAAAAACCTATGCTACTGTTCTGAATGCAGCCCTTTGCTTGTTGCTTAGCAACCATGTGATACGGGTAGTTTACGTAGCCATACAAGACGGAATAGAATCGCGTGGGGCATTATAACTCCTTTCTCCTAGCTTTCTGGTCAGAAAATAAAGTTTGTTGAAAATTTCACCGGATATATTGTTTCCGGATAAAGTATCTGTAGTAGTTACATTGGCGCCTGAATCAGGATGTTATCATTTTAAAAGAACGAGGGCCTATCCATTCTGCGAACAAGTAAGTTGATAGCCAACTCGCTCATGCTTCGACTTTATTCCATGATGAGACATGACACACACCTAGCCTGCTTTTTGCCATTAGGTTACACAGTGGCAAGATGTAAAGTTAGCAAATAAGTGATTTAATTTCACCAACATTGATCTAACTAACAATAATTTGTTTTTGCACAGGATTGTGGAGATTGCATATTGCTACAATGCCTGAAGTTGAACCACTCAGATTTCCATCCAGGGAAGGGGGGCCATGTTTACAAGGTTTGAATGATATTTTGCACAAATAACAACCCCCCACCCCACACACCTAAACACTTGAAAGGCTATTGAAACAGAACAGAGATACAGGTGGTAGCATTATTCTACAATGGGTATACTGTCTGTCATCACACATTGTCTTGCTTCTAAAGAGACACTTGAGACAGATTGGCACAACAGCAGGTAATGTACTCTATCACATTACAGTCCATCACAAAAGGTGAAAGTCGCTCACTTGCTTAATCATATTTCCTATGAGCGCTCCACCTGCAGCATCATCTTACATAGAGTAGGCTATGTTTTGCCTTGAAAGCACTGGCCTAAAGTGTATGTAAGCCTGGGTAGGATATCTGTTTCAACATTGTGCATTTAGGCCAGGAGCCATACTGCAGCCAGATGGCGCCCTTCCACCACTAAGCCTATGTTGGCCTTGAGTCTCCCACTGGAGGCTCAAATTAGGCTTCCCTGGCCCTTTGCCTATTCACTGATGCTTACAAAACAGTGATTGGTAATATGAACAGTTATGGGTGATAGTGTAAATGACATAAGATCATTGTCGTATTGTCATAACACTGTGTAAGTCTCTTTCACACAAAGTGGATTACGTGTCCGATATACTATATCTTTGTATCTGATTTTAAAGGATACAAATGTCATATTCATTATACCTTATGTTATACTGTCATACTGTTGTTTGTATGTATCTGTCACACCCTGACTCTGGGGACTCCTATTTGTTGAGTCAGGGTGTGTATATTCTATGTTGTGATTGTCTATGTTGTAAGTCTAGTATGTCTAGATCTATGTTGGCCGGTGTGGTTCCCAATCAGAGGCAGCTGTCGCTCGTTGTCTCTGATTGGGGACCATACTTAGGCAGCCTATTGGCACTAGTGGGTTGTGGGATCTTGTTCCGTGTGAGGTTTGTTGTGTGTACCTTAGGAAGTCACGTTTCGTTGGTTTATTGTTTTGTCGTTGTTTATTAAGTTTAAAATAAACATGTATGCATATCACGCTGCGCCTTGGTCTGACCCGTTCATCAACGAACGTGACAGAAGATCCCACCAAACGAGGACCAAGCAGCGTGCCCAGGCGGAGCGAAGGGCCATTTCACAGGTGGGCAAGTTGTGGTCATGGGAAGAGATATTTGCGGGGAAAGGACCATGGGCTAAGATAGATGCCCAGGCAGGAGAGGAGCAACGACAACACGGAGGAGGCCGGTCAAGGAGGAAGCCCGAGAGGCATCCCACGGGGTGGTTGGCAGAGCCAACTCCCCGTACTCACGCGAGAAGGCGTATGACTGGGCAAGCTCCGTGTTATGCGGAGCTACGTACTGTGTCGCCAGTGCGCCGGCACAGTCCTGTACGTCCTGTGCTTGCACCACGCACGTGCCGTGCGAAGATGGGCATCCAGCCAGGACGGGGTGTGCCGGCTCAACGCTCCTGGTCTCCAGTACGCCTCCTCAGTCCCGCATATCCTGCGCCAGTTCTACGAGCTGTATCGCCAGTGCGCGTGCACAGCCCAGTGCGTCCTGTGCCAGCGCCCCGCACGTGTAGTGCGAAAGTGGGTAGCCAGCCAGGACGGGTTGTGCCAGCTCTCCGCTCCAGACCTCCAGTCCGCCTTCGCAGTCCGGTCCGGCCCGTTCCTGATCCTCGCACCAAGCCAGTGGTGCGCGTCGCCAGCCCGGCCCGGCCCGTTCCTGCTCCTCGCACCAAGCTAGTGGTGCGCGTCGCCAGCCCGGCCCGGCCTGTTCCTGCCCCTCGCACCAGGCCAGTGATGCGCGTCGCCAGCCCGGTCCGCCCTGTTCCTGTCCCTCGCACCAAGCCAGTGGTGCGCGTCGCCAGCCCGGCCTGGCCTGTTCCTGCTTCTCGCACCAAGCCAGTGGTGCGTGTCGCCAGTCCGGCCCGGCCTGTTCCTGCTCCTCGCACCAGACCAGTGGTGAGTGTGTCCAGTCCGGCACGGCCCGTGCCTGTTCTACCGGTGCCTGGTCCGGCACCAGTCAGCAGCTCCAGTCCGGAGCCAGAGCAGTCCGCTCCACCGGTGCCTGATCCAGCTCCGGTAAGCTGCTCCACTCCGGAGCCAGAGCAGTCCACTCCACCGGGGTCTAGTCCAGCTCCGGTCAGTGGCTCCAGTCCGGAGCCTGAGCAGTCCGCTCCACCGGTGCCCGGTCCAGCTCCGGTCAGCGGCTCCAGTCCAGACCCAGACGTCAGCCCCTCTCCAGGTTCGGGGTCTCCCACACCAGGGTCCAGACAGGGCTTGGAGTATAGTGGGAGGAAGGAGAGGGGAAGCAGCGCGCCGAGGTCCAGACCAGACCAGGGGCGCAACAGGGAGGTGGAAAATAGGTGGTTGTCACGCCCGGAGCCGGATCCGCCTCTGAGGCGGAATGCCCACCCGGCCCCTACCCTGTTAAGTAAAGGTTGTGCGGTCGGAGTCCGCACCTTTGGGGGGGGGGGGGGGGGGGGGGGTTACTGTCACGCCCTGACTCTGGGGACTCCTATTTGTTGAGTCAGGGTGTGTATATTCTATGTTGTGATTGTCTATGTTGTAAGTCTAGTATGTCTAGATCTATGTTGGCCGGTGTGGTTCCCAATCAGAGGCAGCTGTCGCTCGATGTCTCTGATTGGGGACCATACTTAGGCAGCCTATTGGCACTAGTGGGTTGTGGGATCTTGTTCCGTGTGAGGTTTGTTGTGTGTACCTTAGGACGTCACGTTTCGTTGGTTTATTGTTTTGTCGTTGTTTATTACGTTTAAAATAAACATGTATGCATATCACGCTGCGCCTTGGTCTGACCCGTCTATGAACGAACGTGACAGTATCATATATATGGAAAGCAGTTATGTGTTTTTGGCATTTCATCAAGAATTGGGGCATAGGCCTAACTCTTCAATTTGATTTACAGCTGGTCATTTCTGATATATTTTAAGATCAGGTAGATCTTCAAGCAGTGTGCCCCAGCAGACGTCGCAGTTGTGCCCTGGTTAACACCCCCTCACCATGTGTCAACAAAGCTGTTTGCCATATTCAGGAGCTGAAGAGGAAAGTGGAGAACTGGTGTCAACAGGTAAGATTCTGATGTCTTAGTGTGATCATGCAAAAAAGCTTTTTGAGATAATTATTATGGGCCAAAAATCACTGATATGAAAAAAAAAATACATTTCTGTCATTTGTCCTCCTGTCCCCTCTACCAGTCAGGAAATGTTCAGCGTCAGATGTCTCATGAAAAACAGAAAAACAGCAAAACTTTTAGGTAAGATGTATCTTTTTTGTCCTATGTTATGTCCTATGTGACTTTCCACACCTCCAACCCTTACACACAAGCACACACACACACACACACACACAACCACCCATAAGCAAACACATACAAGCACACACACACACACACACACACACACACACACAGTCTTGTTTAACTAACCTTGTGGGGACACACAATTGATTCTCATTCAAAGTCCTATTTTCCCTAACGCTTACCCTAACCTTAATCCCAAAATCTAACCTTAATCCTAACTCCTAATTCTAA
The DNA here is from genome assembly GCF_964263955.1 of Coregonus lavaretus. NCBI lineage: Eukaryota > Metazoa > Chordata > Actinopteri > Salmoniformes > Salmonidae > Coregonus > Coregonus lavaretus. Next base: position 15,279,602 of record NC_140010.1, read on the forward strand.
CCCTAGCACTAATCCTAACCTAAACCCCCTAGAAATAGCCTTTTCCCTTGTTGGGACCAACAAAATGTCTCCTGTTGGTCAAATGTTTGTTTACTATTCTTGTGGGTTATAGTTTAACACGTCCACAACCACCCATAAACAAACCCACACAAGCACACACATGCACACAGACTCACACAAATACACACACACACACATACACAGTCAACTCTGGTGTTCTATTATATACTATTTTCAACTGCATGACCAAGACACTATATTTGTAAATACAGTCATACTGGACATAGCACATTCATGATGTATACTGTATATCCTATTGTGTATATATCAGGCTAATACTATGCATACTAACGCTTCTATTACTTGTTATTTTTGACTTGACTCTTATTATTACTGCAATGTTGAGGGAGTTAGCACACAAGCATTTCGCTGCACCTTTCAAACATTCTGTAAACTGTGTACCTGACGAATACAATTGGATTCTATCTTTCTTCATTTAAAGCAGGGGTGTCAAACGTCCGGCCCGCGGGCCGGATCAGGCCCGCAAACGGGTTTAATCCGGCCCGCGAGATGATTTTGAAAAGAAAATATATATAAAAAACAAAACAAAAAAAAAACAATTTTTGTAAAGTATAAAAATGCGCTGCAATTTTTCAATAAAATAAACTGCTGTTCCAATTGCGTCCGCTGGATGGCGCAATAGCAATTGTGTTAAGCAAGCAAACTGTTTATACTGGGGCAGAGCAAGTAGGTCAAGCACGTGCAGCCAATGAGCTACTTTGTTTTGCCCGCGATATTTATTACGGCTTCTACTTTTAACATTATGTGCTTTGGCACCCTCATTGCCCCAATATGTCTCTGTCAAAAAAGAGAAAAGTGGACGCAGAGTGCAGAGTGTTCCAAGAAAAATGGTCATCCTATTTATTCACGGAATTGAATGGGAAAGCTGTATGTTTGGTGTGTTCAGAGCATGTTGCAGTGCTGAAAGAATATAACCTTCGTCGCCACTATGTGAGTCTTCATGCCGACAAATATGACAACTTTCAAGGACAGCGGAGATGAGAGAAGGTGAATGAACTGTTGGCCGGTCTGAAGAAACAGCAGTCTGTGTTTACTCACAGCCGAGACATCAGTGACGCTGCAGTGAAAGCTAGCTACCTCATTGCTAATGAAATCGCAGTGGCTTCAAAACCATTTAGTGAGGGTGAATTTGTAAAAACATGCATGATGAAGGCAGCGGAGATTGTGTGCCCTGAAAAGCGGCAGGCTTTTGCAAATATCAGCCTGACAAGAAACACAGTTGCAGACAGGATTTCCGATCTTTCAGTGGATTTGGACAGCCAGTTGAAGCAAAAAGTAAAGTCATTTATTGCGTTTTCGGTTGCAATTGATGAAAGCACGGACATTACAGATGTTGCACAACTGGCCATTTTCATCCGCGGAGTTGATGACACATTGACCGTCACCGAGGAGTTCGTGGAGTTGGTGCCGATGACAGATACAACGACAGCAGCTGATATTTTTACCGCACTCGTCGGCGCGCTGGACAGGGTCGGAGTGGACTGGTCCCGCGCTGTCAGCCTGGCTACAGATGGTGTGCCCTCAATGATCGGGAAAAAAGCAGGCGTTGTGACAAAGTTCAGAGAGAAAGTGCAATCTGCAAATGGAGGACGTGATTTTTTGACTTTTCACTGTATTTTGCACCAGGAGGCTTTGTGTTGCAAGTCATTAAAGATGGATAACGTCATGAAGGTGGTCATCCAAACTGTTAATTTCATCCGATCCAGAAGCCTGAATCACCGTCAGTTTGACAGCCTTCTCAGAGAGAAAGACCACATCTATGGCCTGCCATACCACACTGAGGTAAGATGGTTAAGCCGAGGTGCTGTGCTGAGGCGTTTCTTTGATTTACGAGAAGAAATTGAACAGTTCATGGAAGAAAAGGGCAAACCAGTGTTAGAATTTCATTCCGCAGAATGGATGCAGGACCTTGCATTTATGGTGGATGTTACAATGCACCTGAATAACTTGAACAAACAGCTGCAAGGGCGCAACAAAGTTGTCACGCAGTATTATGACAGCATACGTTCTTTCAAGTTGAAGCTGTCATTGTGGGAGACGCAACTTGCCGGTGGTGATGCAGCTCACTTCCCCTGTCTGAAAAATGTGTGCGCGACCCAACATGTGGCAGACATGAAGCGGTTCAAAGATAACATAACGGGACTGTTACGGGAGTTTGAGCAACGCTTTCAGATGTATGTTTATATGTTTTTATGTTGATGTGCTATTGTTTTTAATTGATTTTATTTTATTTGTATATTTAACCTATTCTTGACTCTGTGGTTCTTGCACTTGTTTGGGGAACAGGATTTCATTATTTTTATCTACATTTCTGCCTGAGAAATGACACCCTGATATAGTTCTGTGATCTGTGATATACTTCTGTGAATCACTGAGGCATTGTGTGTTTGTGTGTTCTTTGTCCTCAGAACTTTCAAATAACTTGAGGTGTTTTATGATTAATAGTGATGTTGTGCTTTTGGACACTGTCCTCAGGCTCCAGCTTTATGTTTATATGTTTTTATGTTGATGTGCTATTGTTTTTAATTGATTTTATTTTATTTGTATATTTAACCTATTCTTGACTCTGTGGTTCTTGCACTTGTTTGGGGAACAGGATTTCATTATTTTTATCTACATTTCTGCCTGAGAAATGACACCCTGATATAGTTCTGTGATCTGTGAAACAGTTCTGTTAATCACTGAGGCATTGTGTGTTTGTGTGTTCTTTGTCCTCAGAACTTTCAAATAACCTGAGGTGTTTTATGATTAATAGTGATGTTGTGCTTTTGGACACTGTCCTCAGGCTCCAGCTTTATGTTTATATGTTTTTATGTTGATGTGCTATTGTTTTTAATTGATTTTATTTTATTTGTATATTTAACCTATTCTTGACTCTGTGGTTCTTGCACTTGTTTGGGGAACAGGATTTCATTATTTTTATCTACATTTCTGCCTGAGAAATGACACCCTGATATAGTTCTGTGATCTCTGAAACAGTTCTGTTAATCACTGAGGCATTGTGTGTTTGTGTGTTCTTTTTCTTTAGAATTTTCAAATAAACTTGACGTGTTTTATGATTAATAGTGATGTTGTGCTTGTACTATTTTGGACACACTGTCCTCAGGCTCCAGCTTTATGTTGTATGTTGATCGTATTAAAACAAAGAAAACAATCTGAAGTTGTTGTTTTTAAGATATATATACCATGATTTTTCCGGTCCGGCCCACTTGGGAATAGATTTTCCTCCATGTGGCCCCTGAGCTAAAATGAGTTTGACACCCCTGATTTAAAGCTTTACATTTACAGCAATTAATGTTCCTATTTCTTCAGGTATGTGAAGAAATGTGTTCCATCTTTTCCAGATTGAATTCCAGTGAATATGTGTCTTCAATGATGCCTACAGAGTTATACATTGAAGGCATTGGACTAAGTGCAAGAGGTGAAAGAGGTGAATATTTTTAATTTGTTTATTTATTTTCTCAAATGAGAGAGATAGAGTACACAGACTTGTGTCACGTGATGAAGTCCATGAACACAACAAAATGTACAGTGTAATGGCATCTATAACGTGCACATTATTCTGAATCAACCATATACAGTACAGCCCCTATTGTTTGCAGATGCTTTCTGTACAATGAGTCCACTTTTATTTTATTTTAGCTTAGGTAATCTGACAATTATCAATATTTTTCAATAGATAAGGCTACTGGTATACATACACTATACGAACATCTTTCTTCCTTCATACAGAGGGTGACCTGTTGTCTCCGCTGCGTAAGGAAACCACGGACGTCCTGGTAGAAGTGGTGTATCTGATTGAACGTCTGGAAGCTGATCGCCAGGATGCAGAGGAGGCTCTACAGTCGGAGAAGAAGAGAAGGAGAACTTTAGGGAGGAAAATGTATAGTATTTCACTGTGGAAGCAGCAGGAGTTCCCTGTTGCTGTCCAGAAAGGTCAGTCAGTGGCATAAAGACAAAGATCCCTTAAAGAAAGGTCATTCATGTTATTATCACTCTTTTATTATGAGGATTATTCTGTAACACTAGTTGTTGAAGACAAAATAAACTGTCATCTAGTAGGTTTTGTAAGTTCTTTATATATTGCTTACAATGCTGCTTTACCTGAAACCTGGATATGTACTGTTTCTCTCCAGAGCATGAGGCCTGTACCAGAGACATCAGTGAATTGAAATGGCATCTGAAATTGGGAAGAGATAAACTTCACCAAGTGAAAGATAGAATGATCAAGACAGAGGTTTTGAACCAGCGGTTAAATGAGGACATTGATTTCATCAAGAAAAATGGGCCTCTTGTGAAGGAAAAACTGCAGCTGGAGAGCGATTTCATGATCCAAATTAATACGGCTCAACACGAGGTACTCTTCACAATGAATTTTGTTTATTAGTTTTTTTCTACAGTTATTGTCACATATATATATTGCATATAATATATTGCATATTTATATTTTTGTTGTTGTTTTAGGCCCTTGAGACATTTTCAAAGACCTTCAGTGAACTCAAGAGTTGTCAAGAAGAGATGAGAAAGGAAGAACTGAAAGCGGATGAGGATAGAGGGTTGATGTTCAATGAACTTAAGGGCATCAGGAATCTGCTAAATGACAGACTGTGAGTACCATGCACAGCATATTAAATAGTATTACAGTATCTGATAGTTACTCAAAGTTTTTTTTAGATAAAGGTTGAGTGTCTCAAATGTATTGTTTTCAACTTAAACATGTCACATGTACTGCAACTACATAGAAGGAACTAAATGAATAATTGTAGGAGTAATCTGTCCTGTTAGGTCTCGAATATCTCTGTAATCACGTGGTAACTTAATCTAACAGTGTTGTTATAAAGTACTTACAACTGTAGCGCCATGCTTGCAGTTTACGCAATTAGACATACAGTGAGGGAAAAATTTATTTGATCCCCTGCTGATTTTGTATGTTTGCCCACTGACAAAGACATTATCAGTCTATAATTTTAATGGTAGGTTTATTTGAACAGTGAGAGACAGAATAACAACAAAAAAATCCAGAAAAACACATGTCAAAAATGTTATAAATTGATTTGCATTTTAATTAGGGAAATAAGTATTTGACCCCTCTGCAAAACATGACTTAGTACTTGGTGGCAAAACCCTTGTTGGCAATCACAGAAGTCAGACGTTTCTTGTAGTTGGCCACCAGGTTTGCACACATCTCAGGAGGGATTTTGTCCCACTCCTCTTTGCAGATCTTCTACAAGTCATTAAGGTTTCGAGGCAGACGTTTGGCAACTCAAACCTTCAGCTCCCTCCACAGATTTTCTATGGGATTAAGGTCTGGAGACTGGCTAGGCCACTCCAGGACCTTAATGTGCTTCTTCTTGAGCCACTCCTTTGTTGCATTGGCCGTGTGTTTTGGGTCATTGTCATGCTGGAATACCCATCCACGACCCATTTTCAATGCCCTGGCTGAGGGAAGGAGGTTCTCACCCAAGATTTGACGGTACATGGCCCCGTCCATCGTCCCTTTGATGCGGTGAAGTTGTCCTGTCCCCTTAGCAGAAAAACACCTCCAAAGCATAATGTTTCCACCTCCATGTTTGACGGTGGGGATGATGTTCTTGGGGTCATAGGCAGCATTCCTCCTCCTCCAAACACGGCGAGTTGAGTTGATGCCAAAGAGCTCGATTTTGGTCTCATCTGACCACAACACTTTCACCCAGTTCTCCTCTGAATCATTCAGATGTTCATTGGCAAACTTTAGACGGCCCAGTATATGTGCTTTCTTGAGCAGGGGGACCTTGCGGGCGCTGCAGGATTTCAGTCCTTCACGGCGTAGTGTGTTACCAATTGTTTTCTTGGTGACTATGGTCCCAGCTGCCTTGAGATCATTGACAAGATCCTCCCGTGTAGTTCTGTGCTGATTTCTCACCGTTCTCATGATCATTGCAACTCCACGAGGTGAGATCTTGCATGGAGCCCCAGGCCGAGGGAGATTGACAGGTCTTTTGTGTTTCTTCCATTTGCGAATAATCGCACCAACTGTTGTCACCTTCTCACCAAGCTGCTTGGCGATGGTCTTGTAGCCCATTCCAGCCTTGTGTAGGTCTACAATCTTGTCCCTGACATCCTTGGAGAGCTCTTTGGTCTTGGCCATGGTGGAGAGTTTGGAATCTGATTGATTGCTTCTGTGGACAGGTGTCTTTTATACAGGTAACAAACTGAGATTAGGAGCACTCCAGAGTGTGCTCCTAATCTCAGCTCGTTACCTGTATAAAAGACACCTGGGAGCCAGAAATCTTTCTGATTGAGAGGGGGTCAAATACTTATTTACCTCATTAAAATGCAAATCAATTTATAACATTTTTTTTCATGCGTTTTTCAGGATGTTTTTGTTGTTATTCTGTCTCTCACTGTTCAAATAAACCTACCATTCAAATTATAGACTGATCATTTCTTTGTCAGTGGGCAAACTTACAAAATCAGCAGGGGATCAAAAACTTTTTTCCCTCACTGTATATGCAAAGTTGATGAATAATTTGACTTCAAAAGATGATAAATTGTATTATTTTGTCCAGAACTGAGTTCCAGCAGCTGATAGATTATTGGGACGGCTACTGCATTACAGTGAGGGAGACAGAGGAGAGGGTGGCTCTGAAAGAGGAGGAGTGGGGAGTCATGTCACAACGTATCCCTGTGCTAGAGGTGCAGGAGACTGCAGTCAATGATCTGGTGAGGACTGTACTGTGCTAACTGTGTACTGTATGATACGTCAGCACATGTGGGCCAGTCTGTAACTTAAATGATTTTCACCACTGTGAACAACTGCATCTATCATAATTAATGAATCAATGAATTAATGAGGAATTTGACTTAAGAAATATGCTAAAACATTCACAAAAGTTCCTTACACTTTGAGAATACAATGTATAGTTATTTTTTGGTCACAGGTTGTGGAGCTGAACATATTAATTGAGGTTGAAGGTAGAAAAATTGCACAATTAAAGGAGGAGATTTCAGAGCTGCAGAAAGAAGTCCATGCAACTGTAAGTGATGATAGTTATTGTTGACATTTTAATATTTTTCACAATACTTTATTTATTGCATACGATTTATTGCATATTTATTGCTTCCTAACGTTGCATCCGGGGCATATTCCAGAGACTTGCAGGTGAAGCGGCGGTCTCTCACTCCGAGGAGGTGTTCTGTAAGAAACATCAGGAGATCTTGGCTCTCCACGAGGAAAACAAAGAGTATGAACTGGAGACTGAGGACTACAGTAAGATGATCTATAAGAGGTACTGTATATCATTTGTGTGTGTGTGTGTGTATACTTATGTACGTGTGTGTGTGCATACTTACGTACGTGTGTGTGTGTGTCCATCAGTAAGCAGGCTGTGAAGCAGCTTCAGAAGGAGAGGAAGGGCATGCTGCAGAAGATCAGTGTGAACGAGGAACAGAGAGAAGAGGCCAAGGAGGAGCTGTCCCAGGTGGCAGCAATGCACGCTAACACCAAGGTCAACCTGGATGACCTGGAGCAGCAGACCTTCATGGAGGAGCAGAGGATGAGGGTCCGTGTGGAAAGAGACATGCACTTAACTCGACATTCATGCACTCTTACCTGTAGTATGATCAAGGCTACATATGTAGGATCTTAATTTGCAATGCAGGACATTTTACATTTGTAGTGTATTTGAGGTTTAAAAAGGCTTGTGAAGTTTGTAATTTCCACTGAGATTTCAGACATGATTTTCCCTTACGAAAAATGTATCAACCCCTACAAAAATGTCCATGAATTATAATCCACATAATAATTTTAATTTCTTGTTGCGGCAGGATTATTTTCCTGCTATAGCAAACTGGCTCAAATTAAGATCTTACATCTGTAGAGATCCATGCACTCTTACCTGTAGTACCATGCACATAACTAGAGATCCATGCACTGTTTTTATCAGAATTTATGAGGGTAAGTTAGAGACACTAATTTATAAATGGAATCCTACATAGAGAGAAGGTTGCATATCCCCATTGACACAAGTGTCTGATGTTTAGATTCAGCCCTCTGACCATTAGATATTGTCAATCACATAATCTGCACTAGTTGTCGGTGAGAGAAGCACATGCTTTTAAAGATTCATCCATGCTTGGAGTCTCTCTACCAAGGTGTGTTTGTGAAAAGAGCACTTGCAGATAGACATTCAGATATGCACTAGTAGATTAATGTACGATGATGGAGTGGGCTTCTTTACTAGTGTTACTGATGCAACACATATACATATCTCCTCAGAAAGTGACTGAGAATCTGAAGAAAGACATGATGAGCGAGATGAAAGCCATGGCCATTCTGAAGGTAAATCTCTTCTGTACAGTTTCGACTTTCACGGTTGGTTCTGTCAAGTATATTTTTACTATCAGGTGTGTTATAAAACCAGTAATTTCATAAGACTGATCTTGGAAAGTGATATGATTCCTTGTGTACAACAGTTTTGTTCAGTTTTAAACTGTATTTCAGGATAAATTAACAACGATTAAAGCAGAATTACACCAGGAGCAAACCAACACAGAAAACGCCAGATGGAAACTTCATAAGAATTTTGAAGAGGCATCATCAGCTACAAAACAACTGGAAATTGAAATGGAAAAACTGAGAAAGATTTACAATTATAAATCTGAGGTAATCTAACATTTTATGTTCAGTTTACTGTATTTCCAACATTTTTGTGAGATATGTTGATTGTTTCAAATTCAATTGATTATTAATTTATCCGTTTCAGAAAATTGAAAGTTTAAGGGAGAAACTCTGTGATGTTCGAACAGAACACAAAAACACTTCAAATTGTCTGAAAAAGGAAAGGAACCTGAAACTTGACCATCTAAATACTGTCAAGGTAAGATAAATCAAGGATTTACACACAGTCACTTACCACATTTTAAAAAGAGTGAGAAATGTAATAGATATTAGCACAACACATTTCATAATATCATGTATTCAATCTAATACACACGCATGATTTACAAGTGATAAAGTATTTGAAATCAGAAGGTAGGTGGTGGGACTTATTGAAAGTTATTGATGTTGAAATCAAGCTGCCAAGTTTCATTGTGGCGCATGGTTCATTAATTTCAATCTCGTTTATCGTTGATAGGAATTACACCAAGATGTTACCAAGAGGTTTGACCATGCCTTGAGCAGAATCGCAGTCCTCACTGCTAAATCCAAAGAGTACAGAACAGGGTCTGACAGGATGGAGGAAACAGCAGCCACTATGCCAGATGTCATTGAAGAACTACAGTAAGAATCTCTCCTCTCCTCACAACCACCCTCTGCTCTGCCAATATAATATAATACCCCATCCTTCTACCCCATCCAGATTATTTGGAATGTATTATCATTGTAAGCCTGCTGCACCAGAGACCCTGGAAAGCTTGAATGTATTAGTTTGATTCATGCTGTGCTCAGAGCATGAAGCGTCACCATTAACTTTGAAGTCTTGGCTTTTCCATCATTGATATTACCACAGGAATCAGCTTGGTATTATTCCAAATCAATTGATTGTCGTTCACCTGTATTTGACATTTATCAGGTCCATCTTTGATGCCGTAGAGTTCAAAAACCAAACAGCTACGTTGATCATGAACACCTTGGAACGTGATATCACCAACTGTCAACAACGGATTGAGCAAGCAGTGCAAACTCACACTACTCTATTCACAACCAGACAGCAAAAAATGGAGGAAACCAAGGTAAAACACTGGGTCATTTGGTTGAATGCAAGGTGGTTTGGTTTATGTTGTACTCACTGTATTCGATGTTAGTATTACTGGTATTCCTCATACAGTTAATTTTACTGGAATTGAGACCATATACAGTAACATTTAGGTAGGCTAAAAACAGGTAGGCTAAAAATATTTGTTAGTTTTCAAACATGCCCATTGGCAATTGTCTTCAAAGTGGTATATTGTTAACAAACACAAGAGGATGACTGAAAGGGTCCTCAGCTTATTGTGTAGTTATTTGTGGATTAGTGTCACTAGAATTACTCGCTACAATCCGTTGTGAGAAGACCACAACAGCGTCCTAAGCAATTAGAATTACCAGCCAAGGTCAATCGTGTTGTGTTTTTTAAAGGAGTGACAACTAACTGTTGGAGTATAAAATTATTTATGTCTGTGGTGTACATTATTTTATAATTATGCTTTGTCTTAAAGTGGCAATCAGCAGTTGAAAGAATAACCAAGGGAGGTCCTCACCCCTGTTTCGGTACAGTTGAATTAAGCTCATGAGACATTTATAAGTTATATTCTTCAAGAATCTTATGGGGATATATCATTAATTTATAAGTCCAAAAATGGATGTAGGAACTGCAGATTGCCCCTTTAATGGGAGAGCCCTATTTATTGTAAGGTTTTCATCTGCAGCATGCAGGATTATCAGCCCAGCCAGAGCCTCGTGGCTGATGGGAGTCTCACATGGCTTATCTAATGTGAAATCGCCATGTGGTATAGAGTTTCATTAAACGGTGATCAAGAATGCATTAGTTCAAAACAAGAAAAGGCAATGGAGCTAGGCCGCCATGCATCCGTGAGCGCAGCAACTTTAAAGAAGTTGTTGGCGTGAGACAATTTAAGAATTAGGAAGTCTTCCTCATAGACACAAGTCCCATTAGCCTGGTAAAAGGCAATCATGCAAAAATAGCTTTAGCCTTTTTCACTTGAAAAATTTTAATGGAAACAACAATAGGCCTATAGCCCCTCTCACCAAATGAAAAGATCAAGAGTTAGAGAGAGTGTTAAGTTATAAGGAAATTGGTTACTTTGATCATTAGGTTCATTAGGTCCTATATAACTACTGCTGTACACAGTTTCTATTCATATACTGTCCATACTTTCTATACACGTTCTGACATTTCTTAATTTCTTTCTTCTTACTTTTTGGATTATGTGCATATTGTTTTGTATTGATAGGTATTATTACTGCACTGTTGGAGCTAGAAACACAAGCATTTCGCTGCACCTGCGATAACATTTGCAAATCTGTGTACGCGACCAATAAACTTGGATTTGATTTGATTTGAATATAAAGCACACACATAATGTCCACATTAGCATAACGTAATAAGCACACTAAGCATTTGGGAACCGCTGTGCGTGACTCAGAGAACGAGTAAACACAGTAATGACTGGACACATTGAGATATAAAATTACACAGGAGAAAGATGCTGACCTCATATTATCATTGGAAGGCCCTGGAGGTCACTATGGATGTTGACTGTTGGGATGTTAACTGTCAGGTAGAGCCCATTAGTATTGCTAACAGCTCAGAGGAGGCTTGTGTTTGTGTGTGGGGAGAGACTAAGAGGACCTTTCTGACCTGCATCCCATTGACAGCCCGATTAGCCAAAATCCATAACTGACCCTTACCTTAACACTAACCTTAACAAAACCCTTAACCCTAACCGTAACCTAATTTTCACCAATTCGAAAATGTAATATCGGTTTGCACGTCAGACACGTCCCCTTCGTTTTTCCTGTTTGTGTACGTGTGTGTGTGTGTGTGTGTGCGTGCGCTGGATGGCATGCTCATCTGCTTTTTTCTCTTGGTGACATTGTTACCACATTTACTGGCCACCACAACACTGTTGTGTATCCACAAACAGTTCCATTCAACTCAAGAAGTCGCCCCATACACTAAGTCAATTGAAATTAAATTAAACAAAATCAGCTGAAGTCCAGTTATTCAGCAGGTACAGTGCCTTCAGAAAGTATTCACACCCCTTAACTTTTTCCACATTCTGTTGTGTGAATTTAAAATAGATTAAATTGAGATTTTGTGTCACTGGCCTACACACAATACCGCATAATGTCAATGTGGAATTATGTTTTTCAAAATCGTTACAAATTAATTAAAAATGAAAAGCTGAAATGTCTTGAGTCAATAAGTATTCAACCCCTTTCTTATGGCAAGCCTAAATAAGTTCAGGAGTAAAAATGTGCTTAACAAGTCACATAATAAGTTGCATGGACTCACTCTGTTTGTAATAATAATGTTTAACATTATTTTTGAATGACTACCTCATCTCTGTACCCCACAGATACAATTATCTGTAAGGTCGAGCAGTGAATTTCGAACACAGATTCAACCATAATGACCAGGGAGGTTTTCCAATGCCTCGCAAAGAAAGGCACCTATTGGTAGATGTGTAAAAATATAAAAAGCACACATTGAATATCGCTTTGAGCATGATGAAGTTATTAATTACACTTTGGATTGTGTATTAATACACCCAGTCACTACAAAGATACAGGCATCCTTCCTAACTCAGTTGCCGGAGAGGAAGGAAACCTCTCAGGGATTTCACTATGAGGCCAATGGTGACATTAAAACAGTTACAGAGTTTAATGGCTGTGATAGGAGAAAACTGAGGATGGATCAACAACATTGTAGTTACTCCACAATACTAACCTAATTATCAGAGTGAAAAGAAGGAAGCCTGTGCAGAATAAAAATATTCCAGAACATGCATTTTGTTTGCAACAAGGCACTAAAGTAATACTGCAAAAATTTGGCAAAGCAATTTACTTTTTGTCCTGAATAAAAAGTGTCATGTTTGGGGCAAATTCAATACAACACATTACTGAGTACCACTCCCCATATTTTCAAGCATAGTGGTGGCTGCATCATGTCATGGGTATGCTTGTAATCATTAAGGACTGGGGAGTTTTCAGGATAAAAAAGATACTGAATGGAGCTAAGCACAGGCATAACCCTAGAGGAAAACCTGGTTCAGTCTGCTTTCCACCAGTCACAGCAGGACAATAACCTACAACACAGGGCCAAATCTACACTGGAGTTGCTTACCAAGAAGACAGTGAAGATCTTTATTTTTATAAATAAATATATACAGTACCTGTCAAAGGTTTGGACACACCTACTCATTAAAGGGTTTTTCTTTATTTTTACTATTTTCTACATTGTAGAATAATAGTGAAGACATCAAAACTATGAAATAACAAATATGGAATCATGTAGTAACCAAAAAAGTGTTAAACAAATCAAAATATATTTTATATTTGAGATTCTTCAAAGTAGCCACCCTTTGCCTTGATGACAGCTTTGCACACGCTTGGCATTCTCTGAACCAGCTTTGTGAGGTAGTCACCTGGAATGCATTTCAATTAACAGGTGTGCCTTGTTAAAAGTTAATTTGTGGAATTTATTTCCTTCTTCATGCGTTTGAGCCGATCAGTTGTGTTGTGACAAGGTAGGGGTGGTATACAGAAGATAGCCCTATTTGGTAAAAGACCAAGTCCATATTATGGCAAGAACAGCTCAAATAAGCAAAGAGAAATGACAGTCCAAGAACTTTGAAAGTTTCTTCAAGTGCAGTCGCAAAAACCATCAAGCGCTATGATGAAACTGGCTGTCATGAGGACCGCCACAGGAAAGGAAGACCCAGAGTTACCTCTGCTGCAGAGGATAAGTTCATTAGAGTTAACTGCACCTCAGATTGCAGCCCAAATAAATGCTTCACAGAGTTCAAGTAACAGACACATCTCAACATCAACTGTTCAGAGGAGACTGCATGAATCAGGCCTTCATGGTCGAATTGCTGCAAAGAAACCACTACTAAAGGACACCAATAAGAAGAGACATCCTTGGGCCAAGAAACACGAGCAATGGACATTAGACTGGTGGAAATCTGTCCTTTGGTCTGTTGAGTCCAAATGTGAGATTTTTGGTTCCAACCGCCGTGTCTTTGTGAGACGCGGAGTAGGTGAATGGATGATCTCTGCATGTGTGGTGTGATGGTGTGGGGGTGCTTTGCTGGTTACACTGTCAGTGATTTATTTAGAATTCAAGGCACACTTAACCAGTATGGCTACCACAGCATTCTGCAGCGATACGCCATCCCATCTGGTTTGCGCTTAGTGGGACTATCATTTGTTTTTCAACAGGACAATGACCCAAAACACACCAGGCTGTGTAAGGGCTATTTTACCAAGGAGAGTGATGGAGTGCTGCATCAGATGACCTGGCCTCCACAATCACCGGACCTCAACCCAATTGAGATGGTTTGGGATGAGTTGGACCGCAGAGTGAAGGAAAAGCAGCCAACAAGTGCTCAGCATATGTGGGAACTCCTTCAAGACTGTTGGAAAAATATTCCTCATGAAGCTGGTTGAGAGAATGCCAAGAGTGTGCAAATATGTCATCAAGGCAAAGGGTGGCTATTTGAAGAATCTCAAATATAAAATATATTTTGATTTGTTTAACACTTTTTTGGTTACTACATGATTCCAAATGTGTTATTTCATAGTTTTGATGTCTTCACTATTATTCTACAATGTAGAAAATAGTAAAAATAAAGAAAAACCCTTGAATGAGTAGGTGTGTCCAAACATTTGACTGGTACTACAGTTGAAGTCGGAAGTTTACATACACCTTAGCCAAATACATTTAAACTCAGTTTTTCACAATTCCTGACATTTAATCCTAGTAAAAATGCCCTGTTTTAGGTCAGTTAGGATCACCACTTTATTTTAAGAATGTGAAATGTCAGAATAATAGTAGAGAGAATGATTTATTTCAGCTTTTATTTCTTTCATCACATTCCCAGTGGGTCAGAAGTTTACATACACTCAATTAGTATTTGGTAGCATTGCCTTTAAATTGTTTAACTTGGGTCAAACGTTTTGGGTAGCCTTCCACAAGCGTCCCACAATAAGTTGGGTGAATTTTGTCCCATTCCTCCTGACAGAGCTGGTGTAACTGAGTCCAGGTGTCACGATCGTTGACGAACGGGAAGGACCAAGGCGCAGCGTGATATGCATTCATGTTTATTAACGACTAAACACACGACAAAACAACAAACGAAACGTGAAGTCCAAGGTAGCATACAAACAACATACCTTACACGGAACAAGATCCCACAACTAACAGGTGCCAAAAGGCTGCCTAAGTATGGTCCCCAATCAGAGACAACGAGCTACAGCTGCCTCTGATTGGGAACCACCCTGGCCAACATAGATCTAAACGATCTAGAAACTAACATAGACAAACCCAACACAGAAAATACACACCCTGACTCAACAAATACAAGTCCCTAGAGTCAGGGCGTGACACCAGGTTTGTAGGCCTCGTTTTTTCAGTTCTCCCCACAAATGTTCTATAGGGTTGAGGTCAGGGCTTTGTATTGGCCAATCAAATACCTTGACTTTATTGTCCTTAAACCATTTTGCCACAACTTTTGAAATATGCTTGGGGTCATTGGGGTCATCAACTTCCTGACTAATGTCTTGAGATGTTGCTTCAATATATCCACATAATTTTCCTTCCTCATGATGCCATCTATTTTGTGAAGTGCACCAGTCCCTCCTGCAGCAAAGCACCCCCACAACATGATGTTGCCACCCCTGTGCTTCACGGTTGGTATGGTGTTCTTCAGCTTGCAAGCTGCCCCCTTTTTCCTCCAAACATAACAATGGTCATTATGGCCAAACAGTTCTATTTTTGTTTCATCAGACCAGAGGACATTTCTCCAAAAAGTACGATCTTTTGTCCCTATGTGCAGTTGCAAACTGTAGTCTGGCTTTTTTATGGCGGTTTTGGAGCAGTGGCTTCTTCCTTGCTGAGCGGCCTTTCAGGTTATGTCGATATAGGACTCGTTTTACTGTGGATATAGATACTTTTGTACATGTTTCCTCCAGCATCTTCACATGGTCCTTTGCTGTTGTTCTGGGATTGATTTGCACTTTTCGCACCAAAGTACGTTCATCTGTAGGAGACAGAACGCGTCTCCTTCCTGAGCGGTACGACGGCTGCGTGGTCCCATGGTGTTTATACTTGCGTACTATTGTTTGTACAGATGAACGTGGTACCTTCAGGCGTTTGGAAATTGCTCCCAAGGATGAACCAGACTTACGGAGGTCTACAATTTATTTTCTGGGGTCTTGGCTGATTTCTTTTGATTTTCCCATGATGTCAAGCAAAGAGGCACTGAGTTTGAAGATAGGCCTTGAAATACATCCACAGGTACACCTCCAATTGACTCAAATGATGTCAATTAGCCTATCAGAAGCTTCTAAAGCCATGACATCATTTTCTGGAGTTTTCCAAGCTGTTTAAAGGCACAGTCAACTAAGTGTATGTAAACTTCTGACCCACTGGAATTGTGATACAGTGAATTATAAGTGAAATAATTTGTCTGTAAACAATTGTTGGAAAAATTACTTGTGTCATGCACAAAGTAGATGTCCTAACCGACTTGCCAAAACTATAGTTTGTTAACAAGACATTTGTGGAGTGGATGAAAAACTAGTTTTAATGACTCCAACCTAAGTGTATGTAAACTTCCGACTTCAA
Organism: Coregonus lavaretus; assembly: GCF_964263955.1. Lineage (NCBI taxonomy): Eukaryota > Metazoa > Chordata > Actinopteri > Salmoniformes > Salmonidae > Coregonus > Coregonus lavaretus. The sequence goes on from NC_140010.1 coordinate 15,296,017, forward strand.
CTGTATATGTATATGGGGGACTGGAAATGATGCAGCAGTTACATTAATAGAACCAGCAATTTTAAAGGCAATTCCCCCCCATATTCGTGAATGTTCCTAAGTTACAGTTTTGACCAAAATCTGCTTTGAAATCTATGCCAAGACTCTAGCAATGATCAACAACCAATTTGACAGAGCTTGAAGAATTTTGAGAAGAATAATGTGCTAATATTGTACAATCCAGGTATGCAAAGCTCTTAGAGACTTGTCCAGAAAGACTCACAGCTGTTATCAGTACCAAAGGTGATTCTAACATGTATTGACTCGGGTGTGAATACTTATGTAAATTAGATCTTTCTGTATTTCATTTTCAATACATTTGCTAACATTTCTAAAAACATGTTTTCACTTTGTCATTATGGGGTCTTGTGTGCAGATGGAAGAGGAAAAAAATCTAGTTAATCCATTTTGAATTCAGGCTGTAGCACGACAAAATGTAGAATAAGTCAAGGGGTATAAATACTTTCTGAAGGCACTGTAAATGTCTATCATGATCTCCAATCGCCAAACCCAAACGTTTCCAAAGCGTTTCCACCATCAACATGGTGTCTTCCTTCATTAATGTAATCAAGCAGTTAGCTGGCGTTCGGCGTAGTAGTCACCGTGGAGAAAGTAAACGCGAACAAACTACAGACTCCATAAGTTTCTTATGGGCAATGATGTGTAATTCGTTCCAATTACACTTCAGATAACAGCAGCCATCAGATGGGCTTAGTCAGTAGTGCTGCATGCCTTGCCTGCTGTAATTAAATCTGGAATCAATAGAAAGAATTTGTCATGTTTACAGCCCCCCCCCCCCCCCCTCTCTCTCTCGCTCTCTTTCTGCTGGGTTAAACTCATCACCTTAGTGCTGCTGCTGTTGTGTTTTACTGCAGAGACACACTTCATTATGTTCCTTCGTTCTGCAGGTACAGCACAGTACAGTCAAGATCACCAGGATACAGCAGCACAATGGATACAGCAGCACAATGATCAAATACTCTGGGAATGAATGGGGTTTAGAGATGAGAAGAGGGCAGGCAGAGCGAGAGACAGTTACTCAGTCATTGTTATTTATTTGATTTCCAGAAGTGTCCAGTCAGTCTTTAATTGTCTGTATTTGGCCCTGTATGCCCTAGATTGTAAGACTCACACATCCAGTAGTACACACTCACAAGCACACACAGATAGTCTCACACACGTGTACTTGTTCTACCTACTAAATAACCTATGACAAAATATGTTATTGGAAATTAATTTTAAGCCTGTCATAATGCTGAGTATACAGTATGCCCTAAATACATACTGTACATCTATGGCTTCACTCCCAGGCCTATTGGTTCATGAGAATGTTTATCTCTCCTTTCTATAGCATAGCCTGGGACAGTGATCCATATCTTTGATCGCTCAGACAGTAGCTGACATCCAACATGTAGGCAGTGCAGTATAACTGCTGCTTCAGCATGTATTGTTCCTTGGTAGGACTGCAGCAGCTCTCCTCCACTAGGGGTTTATGGAACCAACCATCATGGTGGAACTCCTCAGTCATACTGTGCTGCAACCTGCCATGTCTCCTCAATATTCTCTGTGACTGTGGACCACACTCATAAATCCTGTCTAGTGCTTAAAATTGTCAAGACACGTTGTTATCAATATATGTGAAACCGTGTAACTGAACGTGTGTGTGTGTGTGTGTGTGTGTGTGTGTTGTAGGATGACCTAAAGGTAGCCCTAAGAGAAAACGTTGAGTTGGCCCATGAGTACAGAGACCTTCAGAAAGTCCTGATGATCGCCAAGCAGGGGGCTGTTGGGGTGTTTGACGAGAGGAACCGAACAGAGGCATCTTTTTATGATCACAAACAGGTAGGCTCTCTACTGAACGGTCTACTTCCTAATGTTATTAAATTATAGAGCTTTACATTTTGAATCACAATAATTGAATCATACATTTAAATCATGATATGATATTATATGATATTATGTTAAATTATATTATATCCAGTTTGCCGTTTTGATTGGAATGTTTCTTAGCATGGTCAGTAATTTTCGGATTGTTTTAGTTGGGTAACCAATGAGGAGATGACTGCAGTAATCTGATCTTGATGAGATAACCTTAGTGGAGGAGGATGATGGATGTGATATAGTAGTATTTCTGCCCAGGGGGAGATTAGAGAGGGGATAGGTGGATGCAATTCATGCAAACTTATAAAGACTAAGTTCACTATGCAGTCTTGAATGGCACTCTGAACTTGTGGGCCCTGGTCAAAAGTAGTGCCCTAGATAGTACAAAGGATGCCATTTAGGATGCATAATAAGTGTTTTTCAAGGTGTTCCAAGGTGACCTGTTTCATTATGTTTGTGTTACACATTAGCTTCTGTTCACTAGGTGGCCAATGGGCTAGGTGGCCAATGGGCTAGGTGGCCAATGGGAGGGAGACCCATAGCAGGCACAGGTCAATAATAAAAAAAGAGAATGCACTTTCAATGCTAATACTCCCAAAGGTCTTAAATGAAAACTACAGAACATCGTATACTCCTAAAGGTGTTGAATAGTTGTGAGAGAGGCTACAGAAAACAACATTTGAACCGTTTTGGTCTTTATGGACCGGGAATTGCAGATGAAGACCATATTCTATAGCCTACACAGGAAATAAAACATGCACTGCTTCAAGCAATAAGCAATAGACATGATTTGTTTCCCCAAAATGACTAACACCTTTACTTGAGCAATTACTCATCTGACTGAATGAATGTTATCAAGTGAAAAATGCAGAAATTAAATCCTGTGGACAGGATTCTCCACGCTCATGATCAAAGCCTGATTTTCTTTTACTCTGGATTCAGCCTTCCTTAACCATTTCTGTTTGTTTCAGCTCTACACATAGACATTTAGTACAGAACCACCTTCCAACATCTCTAATTTTCTCATTCAAAATAGAAACAGATTGAATGTAATGATATATATATATATATATTTCTGATTTTCATATCCCTCTGACAATCTCATTTCTATCAGTTGTTATTCTCAATACCCAATGTTACAAGGTTTTATTCATAGTGGCTAGCTAACCTACTTCTGTCCCAGAGAAGAAAGACTAGCTTCAAAGGACCCAGCACACTAGTGGGATCATATCATAGCACACATTGTTTGACAGCCCATAGCAATACTGTGTACTGGAATGACATGGCTCACTCCAAACATGTAAGAAACTCTCAGTTGTTTGAAGAGCCTGTAAAATGTTTGATATTCAGCAGAGGGAGCCAATGGAAGCTCCTGCTAAGGCGCTCTACTGGTCTGACTCATCAAGCCAAGGTTTACAGGCTTTGGCCTGTTATAATACAAACGTAGTTAGCACCATAGTAGTAAGACATTGTACACAAAGATACATTCTGAATGTATAGCATTTGTAATTAGTTGACATTATACAGTAAGTTCATGTTACAATTGGTTTATTTTTTAATCACCTGCACATAGCTGAATGTTTCAATGCTCCAACCCAACACTTTTCTCAAATGTTAGGCAATATCAAAATAAATGTTTTGTATATGGTTACCTACCATACCTACCCCCTTCAACTAGCATAGCACTAACCTAAAAGTGGTTTTCAATGGCGATGTGTTATCTCCTCCAATAGCATCAGTTACTTTATGGTTCATGTAAGTGGCCTCTTATCATTGCATGTAAGCATTGTTTTGTTTATGTGGATGGAGCTCTCAGCATAGGTTTTTAACAGGGCACACCATGAAGAGAATTCCTGTTATTGTCTTTCCTTCAGCAGTAGATGGCTGAGCTAATTCGCTTTAGTTTCTCTATGCACTGGGGAACACATTGCCAAGCAATGATAAGCTTTGCAGGAGGAAAACAGAGATGGAGGGAGAAAAAGCAATGGCATCTATCAGAATTGAAAGAAACCCCTTTGCTTGAAACTGTGTTCAAATAATAAAGCGAGCGAGAATCATATCTTTCCAATAGACTAGGAATAATTTCTAGTTTCGGTGGGGGGTTCATGACTCTGTGTGTATGTGTAAAATATGTCTTGAGGGGATTGGTATAAAGTTAAACTGGGTGAAGTAGAAATATTTTACTCATCAGCTTTGCAGTCACAGAGTTTGCCTCGGCTAGAACAAAACTGCTGAAGCATTTGGAGAAAATTAACCCCCCATCCTGGCAGCCAGATGTGACTGGATTCTGATGACTGCACACGAATGGGCAGAGAAACCAAGAGACTGTGAAATTCCTGTCAGGCCTGTGTACTGCAGAATGGGCTATTGACTGCTTTCTCTATTCCTCTCCATCATTCTTCTTGAACACTGCCATTTATTTCCTCTCCTGCCTTTCCAATTCCTTTTTCTCTGTTCTCCTTTCCTTCCTTCTTTCTCCCTGTCTCCCCCCTCCTAGATGTATTTGTTGCAGAAGAGGATGCACAAAGCTGTGGTGAAATACTTCAGACAACGCAACCTCTATAGCCAGGCTGAACTGGCCCGCTTCCAGACCCTCTCTAATGAGAACAACCAGAAAATAAAAACTGTCCAGGTATGTATGTTTCATAGGACTTTCCCTTGTGAATCCACACACAGACAACATTACAACCATTCCAGTTTAATGGGTTTTTCTTGAATTCTTAAATCCGCCTGCCTACTCCTGCAGTATATCACAATATATTTTTTTAAGTGTTGGGAGGATTCATGGGTTGAGTAGATTTGATTAATGGGAGTATAATAATTTATAACAGTACAATAACTTAATGTATTCATGTAATGCTGAGCATGTGTGGCATCCCAAAGTTAAAACATGTTGAGCTGAGCGTCATGCCTCCATTGGCAGGGAACTAACCAGTCCACTAACCCACAGTAAAACATTCACCAGTCTCCACGGCCGTCTGTAGCATCATCACACTAGAGTTAAAGACGCCACCATCAACGCCGGCACAGTGAAGTGATTGATGACGTTTCGATGCGAGTGCCTATGGCATGCGGTGACCCGGCATCTGAGGCTAGCCCTTTCTCCTCTACAGATAACTATATATACATTCACTCTGTTAGGTCGCATATTTATTCACTACATTACGTTTGGCTGTGTGGCTGCCTTATGTTTATTGTGTTGGGTGTTACTACTGGATAGCTATCTATGGTACAACTTGGTTGAATTACCCCTCGCTACCTTTCTTATGTTTTGCTGAAAAAGTATTAGACACGTATTCTGAATCTGCAGGGGTGCATGGAGAAGTGGAGATCTTCAATTACTGGATAATGGTCGGCTAATATGTGGTGAGATGTGAGAGGAGGTCAAAGCGGACAGAAGGAGAGTGATGAATCTTTATCAAATGTGCTGTCCTGTAGCCCCCTCACCGACCATCATACTGAAGCAGGCAGGTGCCATTCTCACCGACCATCATACTGAAGCAGGCAGGTGCCATTCAACCATGGAACCATTCACATTCTCTCATAGCCATTATATTTTTATCCAGAGGTGTTTCCATTCAGCATTGTTTCCTTCCCCCTGCTCTCTCTCCAGGTGTGACAGCCAGCCATGTCTATCAGCTGTTCCCAATCTAGCACTACTATTACCTATGTCACAGTCCCACAGACTTAGACAATACATGTTTTGGCTAGGTCTTCATTGCGATTGAAATTTATAATTCCACTGATTCTTTTCGATCAGACTTCTTTCCAGATAGAATTGATTTGACTTAATTTCAGACCCTCTGTGTCTAGTCTTCTCTACACAGTGAGCAATAACACATCTAGTCATTATTTCCCTATCCATCCATTCCTTCCCCCTTTTTATTGCCACATGCTTTTTGATGGGTGTTATCCAGCCAGACATTACAGCCAGTCAGTCAGGGAGGGAGGGAGCAGTCATGTCTCCCAGGCCTAACCCCGAAGAGAGGAGGGGAGGCTCTAGGCAGCTGAACACAGAGCAGAGGGGAGAGCAGAGCAGGGAGGAGTGGAGCATGGAGGAGGAGGAAAGGAGGAGGAGGGAGGAGCTATCAGGGAGCTGCAGAGTGTGAAGGACAAAAGAGCTGGTGTATTGAAGCGCAGCACACCGTCACCCGTCACAGCCCAGCGTCCCTCAGAGCAGAGCACAGCAGCTACTCACATTAAACCCCCAACCCGGCTCCTCCAGACTAGAGCAGGCTTTACTACGCACTACGCACAGCTTCCTTACTAAGCTTCCTTACTCAGGGTCCTTACTAAGAGTAGTGCACACCCCTTAGAAAGACCCCTTAGAGTAGTGCACACTTTAAGCACAAAGACCCTCAGAGTAACGTTCACTTTAAAACCAAAGCCCCTCAGCGATGCACTGCATACTTTATACACTGATGGTGATGGCCTCAGAGCAGTTCCCACTTCGCACCAACAGAACAAACCATAATGAAACAAATATACCAAAATGGAGTCCACATGGATTGAATCCTGCTGGGTACTATACTAATCCATAATGTCCACTTAACCTCTTTCGCAGAACATCAGAGAGGTCAGGTCTGCATTTCCACCACCAAGGCACACTAACATTATGAAGCCAAATGTTACTTATTTTCTTGCTTTGCAGCAGCTTCAGAGGAGAAGGCAGTGGGCGGTGGGGGAACTTGGGGGGTGTGGGATGGTGGGTGTGTGTGGTGGTGGGGGCGCTGTCATCATGTAACACCGCTGCCAGAACTGGCAGTTGAGTTTTTGTGTTCTGCCAGTTTACACCAGGGATGGCGTAATTGACAATGGCTAACAGCGGCGAGGCTCACAGTGCAGAGTGCTTGTTGAATAGCCAGTAATGATAGTAGCAGACGCCCACTAGCCCCGGTCTCCAGGGACAGTAATCCAAGATCCTGTTTCTGATATAATTGTTAGTCAGAGAATTTCTGCATGGCTAGGCCAGTTCAGATTCCCAAGTTGGTTGACAGTGCCAGGCAGTTTAATAGAAAAACTGGATGCTGAGGTTTTTAAAACACAGGCGCACTGAACCTGCACCATGGTTCAACCAGGAGCCTCTCTCTATTGCACTCGTTCTCGCTCTCTCCTTCCACAAAATAAAGATCAAGACGCTGGGCGTAACTTACTCTCACTATCTCTAGACAGCACGTGGAGCAAGCAGCAAGTAGTGAAACAGACGGAGAGAGCATCACATCAACAGTAGAGTTGTGTTTGTCTACTGTATGTCTGTCGTCAAAGCTGCTGCTCTCCCTCTAATCTCCTCCACTCAACGTCGTCTGACGACTGTCGTCACTCTGTTTTCTTAATTAGATGGTATTCATTGATTCTATTTGCTCCCTTATTCAAACAGGAGGAGTTGTCAGAAGCAATCCAGTGCATTTCTGCCTTTCTGCACTCTCTGGCAGATGACTCAACTACCATTGATGATGCTGCGACGATGGCGACAGCAGCAGGGAACAAACAAGCAGGTCCGGATGCCATTGGGTTGAACAAGAAGAAGATGCATACAGTTCAGATAACAGTGTAATTGGACATTCACCTGGTGCCAGACAACTTACTTACCCCAGCACGCTTCACTGACTCACTACCCCCCCCCCCCCCCCCCTCTCTTTTACCAGAAGCAGATCCATAACAATGAAACAGGTGACTTTCATGCTGCTGCCAGGACTGATCTAATTTTAGCTGGGTGAATGATTGCAATTGGCTTTGCCTCATCAGATAATTAATCTATGTCACCATTAATTGGAAAAGAGAATAATTACAGGCAGTGTTGACAGAAATTCTATGCTTCTCCAGATTTGGAGCTCTAATCAGGACTACTAAAACCCTCCCTGACCTTAACTAGCACTTAGTACACCACCTCGACCACCCGGACCAATGCCCGAGCAAAACACTTCCTCTCAGTAGACAAGCACACTTGTTTTAGTTGTTTCATTTTTTTCTCCCTCTGCTCTTCTAGAAAGCTGTCTCCCTCAATCACTTTTCAATATTCAATCTTCATTTTGTGGAAGTTTAGCATTTTCAATGAGCTGGAGATGAATGATTAATGAATAAATTTAAATGCTTCATTTTGTCCATGGATCATTAGTTAAGTCCTTTGTGGGAAGGACCTGAGAAAGGAGTGAACATTATTGAGACATTAGCCTGGAGCAATCCAGGGGTAAATAGTGTGCACATTACGAAAGGATGTTGTGTAGCGTGGTGCAGTAGCCTATTGGCTTTCTAACTGAAGAACACCCAGGTAACGCTGCTTTCAATTTGGCACATCTCACCTCAATCACATGTAGTATTTATTTGGAAGAGAAAATAAATGTTTATTATTTCATCAAGCATGTTCCTTCCCATTGCTTCATAGGCCTAATAATGATGTGGCACATTAATATTTATTGAACACACTTCAAAAGTTTTTATTTTCCTCTTTGATAAACATTTGTGATACAAGTATTATTACCACACCATTGTTTATATTTTGATTATTGTGATGGGACAATTTCAGACCACTGAAATGGGCTATTAGGCTATGGAGATGGCTATTGGTTTAAGATATTTTCTCTCCTAGATGTTCTTGAACTCACCTCAAGTAGTGACAGTGTGATTTCCTATCAGGTCACTCAGCCAGGTGATAGATATTGTTGGTCCAGGTCTGCAGTCTTCTGGTTCTCAGTGTTGTTGATAGAGACGTTTGTTTGTTGATGACACCGAGGCCTCTCTCCCCTCCCTCCCCCCTGCCAGCCAGCCAGGGCAGAGGGGGGCAGTATGAAACAACAAGCTGAGAGAGGGAGACTGTAGCTCGGTTTCCATTCAATTGGCGAAAGATTATCATGCGAATATAAACAAATCTGCATAGAGAAAATATGTTCATTTTCCCACCAAACAGATTTGTTGCAGATAAAAATCAGTGCTTTATGACCTAGTGCACACAACATTTACTTTTTCATGTACCAAATAAAAATCAAAAATTCATTCGGTTTCCATCACATTTTCAACTCTACCGATAGTTTTGTCACAAGAACTGTTGCGTTAAATAGCAAATGTGCCTACTCTGGTCTTGTAACGTGCGCTCTAGTCAATATAGCGCTCTTGTCACGTGCGCTCTTGGCTCCTATGGAACTGCATTTCAGTTCTAGAGGCGTTAATACAGACCCTGGTTCGATTAGACTGTATCACGATCCGGCGGTGATTGGGAGTCCTATAGGGCGGTAAACTGCAAGGTTTCCCGAGTCGTAGTGTTTGGACCACACAACATATCATCGCGTGACTCAAAGTTTACTTCGATATGATGGTTATTATATCAATATTTGTGCATAAAGGCATTTCCACGTCCATTTCTCGCAGAATTTTTTTGTTCTACGGTATGACTTTACTCGCATAAAAACTATGGATGGAAACGTGGTTATTGACATCACCATTGACTTTAGCAACACATGCTCCATTTCCACTGCCAAGCTATAGAATAGCATCTTATTGAATCACCTGGTAGTCAAGTTGGCCTTATGAAAGTGTGTGTTTACTATGATCATTTTGACTTTTTGATTGTAAAGACCAGTAGTTTAAAGATATTCCAGTTTGGGGAATAAGGCACTCTAGGTGCAATACTAGTGAGTTGTGTTATTTTCATCACATGTCAAGGGTAACAATTTGTTGTATTGTGTGATTCCTCAACAGGCATGTTGTCTAAGACAGACATGCAGGTTAATGGATCTAACACGGTCTTTCAGATCAGCGCCTTACTAAGCTGGGATCCATCTCTTTCCCCAAAAAGTATTTTGATAAATGTACTGACTCTGATACAGATGTATGATCTTAATTTGAGCCTGTTTGCTACAGCAGGAAAATAATCCTACAGAAACAGGAAATGTGAATTTGATGTGGATTATAATTATTGGACATTTTTGTAGGGGTTGATACATTTTTCAAAGTGGAAATTATGAACTTCAGAAGCCTTTTTAAACCTCAAATACACTACACGTTTTAAAGTTCTCTTGCAACAGGGTGATCAAATTAAGATCCTACATCTGTATCTCTTAAACATTATAGCAATATCTCAAATGAAGGCACCTTCCCAACACATTAATCTCCTTTCCTTGCATCTAATCAATCCCCCAAATAAATGGCACTGAACCAGAGCTGGCTGTCATCACATTTGTCTGGAGGCAAGACTGTAGTGGGTGTACTGATGTGTACGTGTGTGTGTGTGTGTGTGCTTGTGTGTGTGTACTACTGTAGTGTGTGGAGATATTGATGGAAAAAATGCTAGGCCTACTGTACAGTATTTTATGTTTATTACATGTTATACACACTTGTGTTATTATGTAAAGTCTATGATGAGTAAACAAAATTCAGAACATGTGTCACAAACACAACACAGTGGGCATACACTACAGTATCTGTGGTATTTCCTTGTAATCATTTGTGACATGCCAGTCAGTGAAGGGGCTTTCACTTTGGGGGACCGAGTGGCGCAGCGGTCTAAGGCGTCACTACAGGCCCGGGTTCGATCCCGGGCTGTATCACAACTGGCCTTGATCGGGAGTCCCATAGGGCGGCGCACAATTGGCCCAGCGTCGTCCAGGTTAGGGGAGGGTTTGGCCGGGGTAGGCTGTCATTGTAAATAATAATTTGTTCTTAACTGACTTGCCTAGTTAAATAAAGGTTAAATAAATATATATAGCACACAGACAGGTTGTACAGATATTGTGGTAGGACCTGATTGACAGGTTATCTAATACTGGGTGTTTGTTTGGAATCATGGATAATGGGGGGTCAGTTTGCTACTGGTCCCTTCAAGCCATCATCTCTAGTTGTTCATGAGAGAGCAGAAGGTGAAGATGAAAAAATATTTGACAGTATACTTCTTTTTTTTTTCTTTTTTTTTTAGTTGACTGAGAACACGTTCTCATTTTCAGCAACGACCTGGGGAATAGTTACAGGGGAGTGGAGATAAATTAGCCAATTGGAAGCTGGGAATGATTATGTGGCCATGATGGTATGATGGCCAGATTGCGAATTTAGCCAGGACACTGGGTTAACACCCCTACTCTTACGATAAATGCCATGGGATCTTTAGTGACCACAGAGAGTCAGGACACCCGTTTAACGTCCCATCCGAAATGCCCTGGGGCATTGGGGTATTATAATTTTTTAGGCCAGAGGAAATAGTGCCTCCTACTGGCCCTCCAACACCACTTCCATACAATGTCCAGTAAATATATACAATGTACATTTGAATTTTGCTTTAAAAAGTATGTATTTATTGTTAAAGCTAACATGTTTTGGTGCAAGCCTTCAGCAGGGTATTTACAGAAAGAATACAATGTGGATTTATGTACTTTTCAAAATGGCCAGAGTTGGGAGCAGTATACGCTTAGAAAAAAAAGGTACTATCTAGAACCTAAAAGGGTTCTTTGGCTGTCCCCATAGGCCCTTTGAAGAACCCTTTTGGTTCCAGGTAGAACCCTTTTGGTTCCAGGTAGAACCCTTTTGGGTTCCATATAGGACCCTTTCCACAGAGGGTTCTACATGGAACCCAAAAGGGTTCTATGTGGAACCAAAATGGGTTCTCCCTGGAACCAAAAAGGGTTATCCTATTGGGACAGCCGAAGAACCCTTTTGGAACCCTTTTTTCTAAGAGTGTAGAGAGTTGAGCCATGGAGGCAAAGGAATAATAGAGTGCAGAGAGGTGCTACTGTGTCTAACATATCAACGAGGGAGATACTGCCTTGTTTTAGTGGACACAACCGGGATAGGGACTTGACAAAGAGATGACCAAATAGTACTGTGGAGGTTCCTAGATTAACTTTTTCAGACCCTAACCCTTTTAGTTGTGCAGACAGTGGATCTAAGCAGAGTTGTCAGTTTCTGTCTTCCCATCGTCTCAGTGGGAAACCATTCACAAATTGACATTTGTCATTTCTTTGACCAGTGTTTCCCAAGTCAGGTCCTCGAGTACCCCCAATAGCACATATTTTTGTTGTCTCCCCAGACAAAAACACCTGAATCAACTTGTCAAGGGCTTGATGATTAGTTGACAAGTAGAATCAGGTGTGTTTGTCTGGGGCCACAAAAAAAAAGTACTGTTGGGGGACGGGGGTACTCGGGGACCGGAATTGGGAAACACTGTACGACTTAGACAACTGAAGTTTGGATAGTACACAACTTTCCATTCATTGATACCAATACCAATCTTGTATGACTAACAATATATGAATATATTACATTTTGAGAATACATTTGAAATCTGCATATAAGCTTTGTAGGCTTCTGTTTTCAATGTGTGACAAACCACATGGAAAACACGCCAAACAAAAATGATCACGGAAATAATACTACATGTTCCCTGTGTTTACACACTCCTTTGATTACAATACATTTATCTTAACAGGATAGTAATTTTTGAATGTCTGTGACATTGTGGCTAGCTAGCATGATAATACATCCATGGCTCTGAACATTTTGTAGTTAATTAGAGTCAATCAATCCAAACTTTGCTCACTTACCGATGTGAACCCAGAGTATAATGAGCAGAAATCAGCATGGTGATTGGAAAACACAAATTACAGCTGTTAAAGAGAAACGCATCCACTTTTTCTGTTGATGCCAAGTCCTGCTGTGAGGATTTACACATGATGCGACGTTCTTTTAATGGCTGTTGGAAGGGAAAAAAGTGATCCACAATAATTGTTTAAATAAACCTTTCAACATCTCCCATGGTAAAACTGCATGTTGGTATTGGTTGGTTGATCAACACATTACAAGTAATCCTTTGATTTTATATAGGAAATGCTTTATCTGCATGAAGTGTAATGGCAACTCTTACCACAACCCCTCAAACTTTATGTCTTGTGTGTTGATATTGTGATTGTGTGCTTGTACTTTAAGCGCATGTTATGTTTATGTCCTGTGTGTCTGTGTTGTGTCTGTCTATGCCGTTCTCTTATCTGTGATTGTGCTACCTATGCGCCTGTATGTACAGCACCATGCCTATGCGGTGGTCAATGGTGACCCTGCTTGAGTTGCTGGAAGTTGTATGTACTGTACTGTATATTTATAGTCAGGCTGTATTCATGTTTCTTGGCATCCACCAGAGCCACAGCATTATATATGTAATGGTGTGAGTAATAACCTGGTAATAACCTGATGTTATTAATGAGATCTTCTAATGGGATCTATATCCATTCTATGAACTGGAAACCAGACTGCACAGGCCTGTCTATCTGTGGTGTGGACTGTGGTGATTACATCATCAGCTATGATGACCTCGCAGACTGTGGTGACTACATCATCAGCTATGATGACCTCACGGACTGTGTGGGGACTACATCATCAGCTATGATGACCTCACGGACTGTGTGGTGACTACATCATCAGCTATGATGACCTCACGGACTGTGTGGTGACTACATCATCAGCTATGATGACCTTACGAACTGTGTGGTGACTACATCATTAGCTATGTTGACCTCACTGACTGTGTGGTTACTACATCATTAGCTATGTTGACCTCACGGACTGTGTGGTGACTACATCATTAGCTATAACCTCACGTGTAGCTGAAAGTAGTCGTTTCCTTCCTTTCGACAATTGTTCGAAATGGGAGAATTTACGTTGTTGAACTTATGTTGCCGGGGTCGGTAACAGTGGCTTGCCATTGTATTAATTATTGTCGCAGGAATCCAAGGGGGGTAGATAATACAGAATGGACTGGTTGGCCCCAGTTTGTTTCACTTGTCAGTGGAGTGAATAATTGGAAGTGCTGACAATATTAGACACAGAGAATTTTCTAGAAGATACGACTGCGAGAGTCGGAAACAAAAGTAGGGCAAAAATTCAAAGGCTTAATGTCTGAGAATTTTTCAAATCAATATGGAATAATGTGATATGTCCTTGTTGCCAAGGGAATTTACTGTGGGAGTTATATTTTATATGAATACACCAGTTCTATGCTGTATCTCAGCCAAACTCAGTCGGTTTTAGGATAGCAAATTATGCGATACCTCCCCTTTCATACTACTATGGTTTTCATTGACATTCATACTGTAAATTAAATTATTGATTATATAATATGGCTAAAAAAAGTATATATTATTTTTTAAAAACTGGAATACACCATTTGCTTTGTTGATACCACAATTTCTTTGCACCCCTAAAAAAAACACTTTCAAGGCTCAACAGCATTAATACAATTTGGGTTGTGGTAGTGGGGGGAGATGCTAATACAATGGGGCTCATCTCACAATTCTCCCAAGGAATAACTATCAGTCATGCAACAGCAGTTCCAGCGTCCCTAGGTGACTGCGCCACTGAGCCTGTGCTCGCTCCACCGCACCCCACTCCACGCCTGCTGCCACCCTGAAGGTAGATGCATCACGCTGGGGAGACTGCACATTGGCACCCCCTTACTCCCCCCAGCCCCCACACAGTTCTCCACTCTAGACTACTCCCACCATGGCTTGGCTTGGCCCCCTGTGCCCCGTCCTCCACACCTTGGTGTCCTCTCCAGTCTCCCCCACACCTCTTCCTGTCCCAGTAGTCCAGCTAGCCACTCCCAAGGTGAGTCTTCCCTCCCTCCGTACAACTTCCCCTGTCCCCTCCCTCTCTCCCTCCTCTATCGCTCATCCGTTCTCCTTTGTCATTTGAGAATAGAATGCCTCACACACACACACGTACGCTCCTGTGCTCAGTCTGGAGGGGACACCGCCTGTTCATCTCTCTGCTCACCTCCCGGCTGCTGGCTGACTATGTGAGCCTTGTCTGTGTCTGTGGTGCCTACACTACATCATATGTCTGTGGTGCCTACACTAGGTCATGTGTCTGTGGTGCCTACACTATGCCATGTGTCTGTGGTGCCTACACTACACCATGTGTCTGTAGTGCTTACACTACATCATATGTCTGTGGTGCCTACACTACGCCATGTGTCTGTAGTGCCTACACTACGTCATGTGTCTGTGGTGCCTACACTAAGCCATGTGTCTGTGGTGCCTACACTACGCCATGTGTCTGTGGTGCCTACACTACGCCATGTGTCTGTGGAGCCTACACTACGCCATGTGTCTGTGGTGCCTACACTATGCCATGTGTCTGTGGTGTCTACACTACGCCATGTGTCTGTGGTGCCTACACTACGCCATTTGTCTGTGGTGCATACACTACGCCATGTGTCTGTGGTGCCTACACTACGCCATGTGTCTGTGGTGCCTACACTACGTCATGTGTCTGGGGTGCCTACACTACGCCATGTGTCTGTGGTGCCTACACTATGCCATGTGTCTGTGGTGCCTACACTACGCCATTTGTCTGTGGTGCCTACACTACGCCATGTGTCTGTGGTGCCTACACTACGCCATGTGTCTGTGGTGCCTACACTACGCCATTTGTCTGTGGTGCATACACTACGCCATGTGTCTGTGGTGCCTACACTACGCCATGTGTCTGTGGTGCCTACACTACGTCATGTGTCTGGGGTGCCTACACTATGCCATGTGTCTGTGGTGCCTACACTACGCCATTTGTCTGTGGTGCCTACACTACGCCATGTGTCTGTGGTGCCTACACTACGCCATGTGTCTGTGGTGCCTACACTACGTCATGTGTCTGGGGTGCCTACACTACGCCATGTGTCTGTGGTGCCTACACTACGTCATGTGTCTGTGGTGCCTACACTACACCATGTGTCCGTGTCTGTGGTGCCTACACTACACCATGTGTCTGTGGTGCCTACACTACGCCATGTGTCTGTGGTGCCTACACTACGTCATGTGTCTGGGGTGCCTACACTACGCCATGTGTCTGTGGTGCCTACACTATGCCATGTGTCTGTGGTGCCTACACTACGCCATTTGTCTGTGGTGCCTACACTACGCCATGTGTCTGTGGTGCCTACACTACGCCATGTGTCTGTGGTGCCTACACTACGTCATGTGTCTGGGGTGCCTACACTACGCCATATGTCTGTGGTGCCTACACTACATCATGTGTCTGTGGTGCCTACACTACACCATGTGTCCGTGTCTGTGGTGCCTACACTACACCATGTGTCTGTGGTGCCTACACTACGCCATGTGTCTGTGGTGCCTACACTACGTAATGTGTCTGTGGTGCCTACACTACGCCATGTGTCTGTGGTGCCTACACTACATCATGTGTCTGTGGTGCCTACACTACACCATGTGTCCGTGTCTGTGGTGCCTACACTACGCCATGTGTCTGTGCTGCCTACACTACGCCATGTGTCTGTGGTGCCTACACTACGTAATGTGTCTGTGGTGCCTACACTACGCCATGTGTCTGTGGTGCCCTTACTACGTCATGTGTCTGTGGTGCCTACACTACGCCATGTGTCTGTGGTGCCTACACTACGCCATGCGTGAAGATCTGGGGGTTTCAAACAGCAGCCAATAAGAGCACAATAATTAATACACAGTAGACTTTGGATGAGTACTAACACTAACTTTGAACTGATAGGAAACCTGTACTGTAGATATGTATACCAATGTACAGAAGGATAACATTGTATCATTCACAAGGGTTATGGTCTACGTGGTATAGGAGTTTATCACCGCTTTAGTTCTCCTTACAGTGAAGAATTAGCAACTGGTGCTATACAGACAACAGCACATTTCACTCTATAAATGATTAATCTCCTTCCTATGGTTATGGATCATTTTCAATACAGAGTAGGCCAATAACGGACCTTATCGATACACAGAATTGTATAAATGGAATGATTTTGTCTCCAGCAAACTCCACCTGCTCTTTTTGTGACTAGACTGTGCAGAGGACAGATTATTAAACTGGTAAAACTAGCATCGGAGACAGTTAACAATGCATAGGGTTCTGGAGCAGTGAACTGTATTTGTACCCCACTACATCTTCAATTTCCTTTATTCACACTAACAATATCACTCCGGTTGTGTAACGGTTGTGTAGCTCTTATCAGATTCAATGAAAGCATACAGTGAGTGATTAAATGAAGAGGAAAAGAGCTTGAGTTTACAGTAGACATCAGGTGCAGGGGTAATTTGAGGTTACACTTGGGAAAGAATGCTGATGCTATCGTAAAGCTAGTAACTGATCATAAAACATGATATAAACATGTTACAAACAGCAGATATTTTGTATGGAATTACTATTTGATGTGTATAATTTGTGCACCTTAAAAGGGATCCCATTGGTGATCAAACACAAAAAATGTATGTACATCAATTTTACCACATAATTCGCATGGCAATATCTTCATATTTTATTATTTTTTTAAAGATTTTCGGAGAAAATACTATCTTTAACCTAGCACATTTCCATCCTCCTAGATATACAGTTTCCCTCTGAAGGTTGCCATTGCCATACCACTCCACTTAGTTAACAAAATATTTGTACAAACAAGATGATATCACCCTTTCCATGATATTAATATGATATGTTCTGTGATCTGTAAACAGCTGGTTATCTTGTTTTTCCACGATAAGAGAAAGTGCTGAGGATTTCCGGTTTGTGAGCACATTTGGGCTGAATCTTTCACACATCACAAATTGCAGATGGGAAGCAGTGATCTTGAACAGCCGATCACATTTCCGTGACCATCTGACACCTTCCATTTAGGAAAATAATACTTTCTATCTTAGCATACCCTCTGCTGCTGCTGCAGCCAGCAAGATGAATTATGCCTGGTAGACTTTGCTATGCTATAACTTCCAGATAGATTCTCCATGTTTTGTTTCATTGATTATATTAAATGCTCTAATCTTTTATCTGTTTATTCTAGGCTGTAATCATCTGAGCAGTGTGTATTATTGAGTTATTTCCCTGTATTGTTGTTGATATGCCTATCACTACAATGTTATTTCAATTATTGACATTGTAAGAGCATCAATATACAGTATGTAGTGATGATTGTGTGTTTTAACAAAAATAAATAGATTCTTTCACATTTTGTAGAAATGCACAAAGCGTATGGTATTCACATTTCTTAACTATTCCTACATTCCGACTGTCATGAATG
Source organism: Coregonus lavaretus (assembly GCF_964263955.1). NCBI lineage: Eukaryota > Metazoa > Chordata > Actinopteri > Salmoniformes > Salmonidae > Coregonus > Coregonus lavaretus. The sequence goes on from NC_140010.1 coordinate 15,313,961, forward strand.
TCTGTGGAATGCGGTAGGCCAGAGTCAAGCGCAGGACACAGAATGAAATAAAAAATCTACAAGCAAAACCTCCAACACAGGGAGGAGCAAACCCGCTCACAAACGACACTCGAAACAAGTAACAAACACGCACAACACACAGTGGGAGCGAACAGGTTAAATATGGAAGGACATAATACCATAATGGGAAACAGGTGTGCAACACTAGATAACAACCAGATGAACATAGAAACATAAAACATAGATCGGCAGCAGCTAGTACTCCGGTGACGATGAACGCCGAAGCCTGCCCGAACCAGAAGGAAGGGCAGTCTCGGCAGAATCCGTGACAGTATCCCCCCCCCTGACGCGCGGCTCCAGCCATGCGTCAACACTGGCCTCGGGGACGGCCAGGAGGACGCGGCGCGGGCGAGTCGGATGATTTCGATGAAATTCTCTCAACAAGGAGGGATCAAGGATATCCCTCCTAGGAACCCAGCACCGCTCCTCCGGACCGTACCCCTCCCACTCCACGAGATACTGCAGGCACCCCATCCGACGCCTCAAATCCAGGATGGAACGGACCGAGTACGCCGGAGCCCCCTCAATGTCTAGTGGGGGCGGAGGAACCTCCCATATCTCAGATTCCTGGAGTGGACCAGCTACCACCAGCCTGAGGAGAGACACATGGAACGAGGGTTTAATGCGATAATTAGTAGGAAGCTGTAACCTATAACATACCTCGTTCAATCTCCTCAGGACTTTAAATGGACCCACAAACCGCCTACCCAACTTCCGGCAGGGCAGGCGAAGGGGCAGGTTTCGGGTCGAGAGCCAGACCCGGTCCCCCGGTGCATACACCGGAGCTTCACTGCGGTAGCGGTAGCGGTAGCGGTCGGCGCTCGCCTTCTGCCGCCTGATGGCCCGCTGCAGGCGTTCATGGACAGCGTCCCAGGTCTCCTGCGAGCGCCAAACCCACTTGTCCACTGCAGGTACCTCGATCTGGCTCTGATGCCAAGGGGCCAGGGCCGGCTGATAACCTAACACACACTGGAAAGGAGTGAGGTCAGTTAAAGAGTGGCAGTTGGAGTTTATTGCCATCTCTGCCCAGGGTAGGAAAACCGACCACTCCCCTCGCCGGTCCTGGCAATACGACCTCAGAAACCTACCCACCTCCTGGTTGATTCTCTCCACCTGCCCGTTACTCTCGGGGTGAAAACCTGAGGTAAGGCTAACCGAGATCCCCAACCGTTCCATGAATGCCCTCCAAACCCTTGAGGTGAATTGGGGACCCCGATCAGACACTATATCCTCAGGCACCCCGTAGTGCCGGAAGACGTGGGTAAATAGGGCCTCGGAAGTTTGTAGGGCCGTAGGGAGTCCGGGCAGAGGAAGGAGGCGACAGGACTTAGAGAACCGATCCACAACGACCAGGATGGTTGTGTTCCCTTTTGAGGGAGGAAGATCAGTCATAAAATCCACCGATAGGTGGGACCACGGTCGTTGTGGAACGGGTAGGGGGTGTAATTTCCCTCTGGGATGGTGTCTAGGAGCCTTACACTGGGCGCACACCGAGCAGGAGGAAACATAAACCCTCACGTCCTTAGCTAAGGTGACCCACCAGTACTTCCCACTAAGACAGTTCACTGTCCGACCGATGCCAGGATGACCAGAGGAGGGTGACGTGTGAGCCCAATAGATCAAACGATCGCGGACCTCCAGCGGTACGTACATACGACCCTCTGGACACTGGGGAGGAGTGGGTTCATTACGCAACGCCCGCTTGATGTCCGCGTCAACCACCCATACCACCGGTGCCACCAGACACGACGCCGGAAGTATGGGAGTGGGCTCCACGGAACTCTCCTCCGTGTCATACAGTCGGGACAGAGCATCTGCCTTAGCGTTCTGGGAGCCTGGCCTGTAAGACAGGGTGAAAACAAAACGGGTGAGAAACATGGACCACCTAACCTCTTCGCCGCTCGGATGTACTCCAGATTGCGGTGGTCAGTCAAAATGAGAAAAGGGTGTTTAGCCCCCTCAAGCCAATGTCTCCACGCTTTCAGGGCTTTGACCACAGCCAACAGCTCCCGGTCCCCCACATCATAGTTGCGCTCCGCCGGGCTGAGCTTCTTCGAAAAGAAAGTACAGGGGCGGAGCTTGGGTGGCGTGCCCGAGCGCTGAGAAAGTACAGCGCCTATCCCAGCCTCGGATGCGTCCACCTCAACCGTGTAGGCCAAGGAGGGATCCGGATGAGCCAGCACTGGAGCTGAGGTAAACAGGTCCTTCAGGTGACTAAAAGCCCTGTCCGCCTCAGCTGACCACCGCAGACGGACCGGTCCCCCCTTCAGCAACGAGGTAATGGGAGCCGCTACCTGACCAAAGTCCCGGATAAACCTCTGGCAGTAGTTGGCAAACCCCAAGAATCGCTGCACCTCCTTCACCGTGGTTGGAGTCTGCCAATTACGCACGGCCGAAATGTGGTCACTCTCCATCCTCACCCCAGACGTGGACATGTGGTACCCTAGGAAGGAGATGGACTCCTGAAAGAACAGGCATTTCTCTGCCTTAGCATACAGGTCATGCTCCAACAGTCTTCCAAGCACTTTACGCACCAGGGACACATGCTCGGCCCTTGTAGTGGAGTATATAAGGATGTCATCAATATACACCACTACCCCTTGTCCGTGCAGGTCCCTGAAAATCTCATCCACAAATGATTGGAAAACTGATGGAGCATTCATTAACCCGTATGGCATGACAAGATACTCATAATGTCCAGAGGTGGTACTAAATGCCGTCTTCCACTCATCTCCCTCCCGGATACGCACTAGGTTGTACGCGCTCCTGAGATCCAATTTTGTGAAGAAGCGTGCCCCGTGCAATGATTCCGTCATACTAGCTATCAGGGGTAATGGATAGCTGTACTTGATGGTAATCTGATTTAAGCCACGGTAATCAATGCACCACGGGCGTAACCCACCATCTTTCTTCTTCACAAAAAAGAAACTCGAGGAGACAGGTGATGTGGATGGCCGAATGTATCCCTGTCTCAGAGATTCGGTGACATATGTCTCCATAGCCGCCCTCTCCTCCTGAGAGAAAGGATACACGTGACTCCGGGGAAGTGCAGCTCCTACCAGGAGATTTCCCGCGCAATCCCCCGGACGATGGGGTGGTAATTTAGTCTCCCTCTTTTTACTGAAGGCGATAGCCAAATCGGCATACTCGGCAGGAATGTGCATAGTGGAAACCTGGTTTGGACTTTCCACCGTAGTTGCCCCCAAGGAAACTCCTACACACCTCCCTGAACACTGACCGGACCATCCCTTGAGAGCCCTCTGTTGCCATGAAATCGTGGGGTCATGAATGGTTAACCAGGGAAGTCCCAACACCACAGGATACGCAGGAGAATCAATCAGATAGAGGCTAATCCTCTCCTCATGACCCCCCTGTGTCCTCATCAGAAGTGGAGCGGTGACCTCCCTGATTATGCCTGACCCTAACGGGCGACTATCTAATGCATGCACAGGGAAAGGTTTATCAACAGACACAGTAGGGATCCCTAAACTACGAGCATACTGGCGATCAATAACATTCCCAGCCGCGCCTGAATCTACTAGCGCCTTATGCTGGGAATGGGGAGAAAACTCAGGAAAGACAATATCAATACACAGATGGAACAGCAACAGGGGGCTCTGGGTGAGTCGGGTGCCTACTCACCTGAAACGGTCGACCAGTGCTCTGCCTGCTGCCTCGACCTCCTGAGGACCCTCCCCAGCACCGACCAGCAGTGTGTCGTCCTCTATGGCCACAGTTGGTGCAGGGGACGGTCCCTCTCCCCGTCTGCCTAACCGCAGCACCTCCGAGCTCCATGGGGGTAGGCTCGGAGGTGCTGGGGGATGGAATGGACGGACCCCGATCAGAACGTCCGCGGGCTGCCAACAGGTTATCCAACCTGATGGACATGTCCACCAGTTGGTCCAGGTTGAGATCGGTGTCCCTGCAGGCCAGTTCCCGACAGACGTCCCCCCTTAAGCTGCAATGATAATGGTCAATCAGGGCCCTCTCATTCCATCTGGCGCTGGCTGCTAATGTTCTAAACTCCAGCGCAAACTCCTGCGCGCTCCTCATCTCATGTCGTAGGTGGAACAGACGTTCACCCGCCACTCTCCCCTCTGGTGGATGATCGAATACCGCCCAGAAGCGGCGGGTGAAATCCTCGTAGCGGACAGTTCTCGAGTCTATTCCTCCCCACTCGGCGTTGGCCCATTCAAGAGCCTTCCCCGATAGACAGGAGATGAGGGCGGACACGCTCTCGTATCCCGAGGGCGCCGGGTGAATGGTGGCCAGGTAGAGCTCTACCTGGAGGAGGAATCCCTGACACGCGGCAGGTGTACCATCATATGCCCTCGGGAGCGAGAGCCGAATCCCACTGGACCCAGGTGGCGGAGTGGTGACCAGTGTTGTAGGTGGTTGAGTGGTTGGAGATGGTGACGGGATACCACCTCTCTCCCATCGTTCCATCGTCTGGAACACTCGTTCCATGGTGACCCAGAGAGTCTGAATCATCATCTCTTGTCGTTAGACTCGTTCCTCCATCGTCTCGGTTAATCCGGCTGCTCCTGCTGACTCCATAGTGGTGCGTGTTTCTGTCATGAATGTCTGTGGAATGCGGTAGGCCAGAGTCAAGCGCAGGACACAGAATGAAATAAAAAATCTACTTTACTGTATAGTAAAGAAACAAGCAAAACCTCCAACACAGGGAGGAGCAAACCCGCTCACAAACGACACTCGAAACAAGTAACAAACACGCACAACACACAGTGGGAGCGAACAGGTTAAATAGGGAAGGACATAATACCATAATGGGAAACAGGTGTGCAACACTAGACAACAACCAGATGAACATAGAAACATAAAACATAGATCGGCAGCAGCTAGTACTCTGGTGACGACGAACGCCGAAGCCTGCCCGAACCAGAAGGAAGGGCAGTCTCGGCAGAATCCGTGACACCGACACTATTTTTCACTAAACGCATTTTCTTTCTCTGCATATCCTCTTTGTAGTAGGGCAGTGGGCACCAACCCTGGTCTTTGATAGCTACAGGGTGTGTCAGCTTTTCTTTCAGCCTAGAACTAACAGAATTGATTCCGCAAATCAAGGTCCTGATAATTAGTTGATTATTTAAATCAGGTGAGCCTGCACACCCTGTGGTTCTCAATGACCAGGACTGGAAACCACTACTATGGTTAGTCCTAACCTTAACCCTAGTCTTAGATCGAACACTAAACTCAAAACACATTCATAGTCCATACATAGCACATTCATAAGCAGTACATACTGTAAGCAAGTCAACTCAGGTCAAAATAAGTCCTCCTGGTTTTTGTTTGATAACAGAGTAGATATACTGTTCAATCATATTTTTCAGAACATTCAATTGCGTTCCATCAAATTTTTACATTCTAAGAAAATCCTTATTTACTTCCTCTTCAAGGAATACAGAATGGTGCATGTAATGTGAATATGACAGACACATATGAGTTGGGTTAACTGGTATGTAGAGAGTTGTAAATCACTGTACTGTGATTCTCTGTCTCAAGGGGTTTAATTAGTCCAGAAACTCTTCTCCTATCTGATGACCGACCCCCCCCCCCCCCCCCCCCCCCCCTTCCCCCTCTCCTCCCTGCAGCAACCTACCACCACATAAATGCCCTGAAATCTGAAGACCAGTGGCCTCAGGAGACTGAGTTGCTACAAAGAGCTGAAAGAGTTGGAAATTGTCATTTCATAGCACTAGAATGGCTCTCTGGAGACTTGGGTAATGTCGTCCTAATTGACTGTTGTATTATCTTTGGCAAACATTACAGTCCCAGACAGACTAGGTTATAGCTAGGTACTAGAATGTGATACTGTATAATTTACTGTATAATCAAAATTATTATGTTTTAACTTGATAAACACATTCATTGAACAATATCTAGTGATGGACATTGCTTAAAACATGTATAGAGTACCACAGTATGAGTCATTAATACCCATAAAACCTAGCGGTCAATCGTTTTTCCACCGTTCGTTTTTCCCATAGGGTATTTTAGAAACATTTCAAATAAGGTCTGTGTTTCGTGTAGGCTTACCCTGGTGAGGCGTTTTGATAACCCAGTAAATCTCTCCAGGACAAGGTGACTTTTATCAATATATTCACCTGTATTTACCCCCCCAAAATGAAATGCTAATTAGCTGCTAATGTGGCTATCATTAAGAACTACAAATGCCATGATGATCTTGACGAGACTGTCGATTCGAAGCAAAGGTAAGATTCTCTGGATTAACTATCTAATGTTAGCTATATTTGGTAATGAATCAATTGGCTACATTTATTTAAATTGACAATTATGCGAACTGTCTTGTGAAAGTTTTAAATTGACACCATAATTGTTAGCAAAGAGATGACATGCAGGAGCTTGCAGGGATTTGAAGTCTTGCATGATGTCTACTTTGATGCTAATTAGCATTTTCGAATCTGAGAGTAAATAGTGCAGAATATATTAATAAAAGTCACCTTGTCCGAGAGAGATTTACATGGCTATCAAAACGTCATGCCAGGGTAAGCCTACACGAAACACCACCCTTATTTTAAGTGTTTCTAAAATTCCCTATGGGAAAAATTGAATGGTGGAAAAATGATTGGAACCATTTCCTTGTTTGACCGCTAGGTTTTATGGGTATTATGACACCTCCACTGTGGGGTAATAGCCAAACCACTAGATGAGTACACAGGATGCTCAAATGGTCTTTGGTGTTCAGGGAGGTGTGTAGGAGTTTCCTTGGGGGCAACTACGGTGGAAAGTCCAAACCAGGTTTCCACTATGCACATTCCTGCCGAGTATGCCGATTTGGCTATCGCCTTCAAAATGGTCATTTTACAAGACTGGTAGTAACTGTGTGATCTATAAACCACACTGGGTTGAGAGGTGGTGCTGTCCTGTTGTCAAACATTCAACCATCAAAAGGCATCAAGAAAGATTATATCTTTTATCAATGTTATAACCCACTGTTTGTGTGGCCTGCTATTATCTGATGGTGTTGCTCTATTTCATAGTACATGAACAAGCTCATTTATCCTTATCTGTCATTTTATAACTTGTGAGGAGGTATCTGTCAGTTCTGGTCCCAGGGGACCCTTGGATGTGCACGTTTTTGCTCCAATTGTGCTCTTTATTTAATTGACAGTTCAGTCCAACCTAATAAGTGCTTTAACAGATTTAAAATTGATTTGCTTGAATGTTTTGTTTTCACGGTTTGCTTTGTGGGAAATACATGTTTCATTGACTTGCTTTGTTATTTAGCCCCTCAATATGACAATTGTGATGATCCATAAACCTAAATGCAGCATATAGTCAATTAAGAATGACAGTTGAATTGTATGTAATGAAATAGTATAGGTAATTGTATGTGATAAGATATGGTACCACGTGTATTGAGTGACACTAAAACCACATAGCTGTAGCACCAAACAGTTGGACCAAACAGTTCTGGACATAAGATGTTACCTCCCAAGATACTGTGTAAAGTGTTATAACAATACATTCATAACAGCATTATGTATGGCTTTCTAACATATTTATATGTAACATGTTGATAACATTGGTAGACATGGTCTGACTCATGGAACCACCTGAATATGAGTTACAAGAGACCAAATACCAGATATGTAGTGTCTTTATTAGAGTTGACAGTGCATCTGTAAGCCTACTATAAGGTGAAATTATTTAGAAATGCTGTCAAAATGGGTTGTGAGGCCTATTTTGTATGGGCTCATTTGTAAGGACAGGCCACCAGAGGTCTCTTCACAGTCCCCAAGTCCAGAACAGACTATGGGAGGCACACAGTACTACATAGAGCCATGACTACATGGAACTCAAGTAACTCATGCAAACAGTCAAATCTGATTTTAAAATAGATAAAAATACACCTTATGGGACAGCAGGGACTGTGAAGAGACACACACAGGCACAGACACACACATATACACACACACAATAACATACGCACTATACACACACGTACACATCGATTTTGTGTTGCAGATATGTGGTAGTAGAGTAGTGACCTGAGGGCACACACTTAATGTGTTGTGAAATCTGTTGTGAAATGTAATGCAATGTTTTTAATTATATATAACTGCCTTAATTTTGCTGGACCCCAGGAAGAGTAGCTGCTGCCAATGGGGATCCATAATAAATACAAATACACTCATTCCTTTCTATTGTGTAGCCCTATAGTAGGCCTATGTCCATGCCACAATAACGATTATATCAAGTTACAAGTATCTAATGGATAGTTCACTTCTGCTTTTAGATGATAAAATAGCTATATAATAGATGTTTATATGTATAGCATCTTAACTTGATACAATGTGGCTGGTTATTGGGATGAGGATGAGGATGACCTTATGTTTCCAGAACATCATTTTGTCAAACATATACAAATATGTTTATAATTAAAATGTTAAAACTAGTATATGTAATATCATACTCTATGTCCAAATGTGATGCATATAAGCCACTAAAGTTGGTGTAGAGTACCTTCATTTAAAGGACAAGCAGGAGCAGAATGAGATGAGGGGTTATTTTGCCGATGGAGATTAAGGCAGGGGCTTTTTGTCATTTGTGCGAGACAAGCCATTCATTCATCCATCCAGTTCACAGCCAAAAAAAAGGCTGGTCCCAGAAATTAGCAGTTTCAGCTCAGCAGCAAAGTCGTCGGGCTGTGAAGGCAGAGAGAAATTGACTAATTAGCAATGCGCACTAAAACTTGACGGTTCCCTCTATAACAGCGAGGGGAAGACTCGGCTTTTCTCCCCCTTTCTCTTTTCTTTCTTCCATAGATGTTTGAAATCGCAGTCATTTACGCTCGACAGTTTTTACAATAGCCTTGAGCCATAATTTTGCGAGTCTCTCCAGCATCCATACCCCTGCATGGTCTCTCTCCACTGGCCATGCACGACCGTTTCTCTCCCCAACCGTGGATTTCCTATTACTCTCGTTACGACTCACTGAGCCCCAGGCCCAAGGATAATGATGTGTTGTTTCTTGGTAGCATAATTTGTCACACGTATATTTCTTCTTCTTCTTCTCTTGCAGAAAGCACAGCTCCCTCTCACACACTCACACACTTCTTGTTAATTCAGAAGAACAAATGATCAACGCCAACAAATAACCTGAAATAGTGACTTTATGAGTGGGAATCAATAATTATTTTGTTGCACCGACCATATACTTTTAAAGGAAAGGAATATATCTAAAGAAAAAGGAGAACAAAGAAAAGTCAAGTGAGATTATTGGGAACCTGAAGCTTTTTACAAGCTCGTAATCAGGTAAGTTTGGCTTGATCTGAGGCAAACTGCTCACATCATTTAGTTGTGACAGGCGCTTTAGAGAATGTGGCGACTACGAAACAAGGTAGTACAGGACGCTTATATCAAGTTTACAAACATATTGAATGTATTAAATGCATTTTTAGCGTTGTTTAACTACATACACTCCTGCATGTTTCATTTATATTGTTGGATAGCTGCATTGAATGAATAATTTCCGATACTCACGTCTGAATAGTCGTAACTCAGGTAAAAGGGAAAAAAGCTCCCGCACAGAGCACAGTGATGATGTCGGCTGTGTGAGGGCAAACTAATTGCTTTTGTATCACTCCGTGCGTGCATTTGTGGATGTGTAAATTTGATCATTGTGAGAGTGCAGCAAGATAAGAGGAGAACGATAAGTGTTAGCTGAATGCTGCATATTATCTTTGCATAGGGGTTGCATTTTCCCCTTATCCAACAACTTAAATTGCGTTATCGAAGAGAAGGCGCTGCAGCATCTCCTCTCATAGTTTGTTTTGACAATGCGCTTCAAACCGCAGCGTCAACTGAAATGATCTAGTCGTGAAATAATGAAAATAGCAATTGAATGGCACATTCTTGGGACAATACGTTTTTGTTTTCTCTTGTCTTCCGACCCGAGCCAAAGTTGAAATGATAGCCAACCGGACCGAACTATATTGTTCACTGCAGAATAGTATCCGCGGGAGCAGCATGATGGTTTACCGGTTCAAACGGATACATATTCATTTAACTAACCATTATGATCGGTATAACGTGAAGGTATTAGAGACAATTCCCTCCTGACTATAATGATGATATCATGTTATGTTATTCACAGATAATGGGCTAGATGTAGGCTAAATGGCTTGCATGGTGTATTTGTTGCCTAGGTAAAGTCATGTCCAGATCGGGTGATAGAACATCCACCTTTGACCCCACACACAGTGACACCCTGCTGCACGGGCTCAACCTGCTATGGAGGAAACAGCTTTTCTGTGATGTGACTCTCACTGCCCAAGGACAGCAGTTCTACTGCCACAAAGCGGTGCTGGCGTCCTGCTCTCAGTATTTCAGGTGTCTCTTTTCCAGCAGTCATATGCTCAACAACGAGGGGACCAACAACAACAAGGACCAGGGGAGCAGTGGTACACCATCTTCCTCCCCCGATGACAAGCTGATGGCCAGCACCCGGTCCATCAACAACCTGGTCCTCCAGGGCTGCTCCTCCATCGGACTACGGCTAGTGCTTGAGTACTTGTACACTGCCAACGTCACTCTCTCCCTGGACACTGTGGAAGAGGTGCTGTCGGTCAGCAAGATCCTTAATGTCCCCCAGATCACCAAGCTCAGCGTGCAGTTCCTCAACGACCAGATCTCCGTGCAGAACTACAAGCAGATCTGCAAGATCGCGGCGCTGCATGGCTTGGACGAGACCAAGAAGCTGGCCAACAAGTACCTGGTGGAGGATGTGCTGCTGCTGAACTTTGAGGAGATGTGCGCCATGCTGGACGCTCTGCCGCCCCCGGTGGAGTCGGAGCTGGCCCTCTTCCAGATGTCGGTGCTGTGGCTAGAGCATGACCGGGAGACTCGCATGCACTACGCCCCGGACCTGATGAAGAGGCTGCGCTTCGCCCTCATCCCGGCCCCGGAGCTGGTGGAGAGGGTGCAGTCGGTTGACTTCATGAGGAGTGACCCAGTGTGCCAGAAGCTGCTGATGGATGCCATGAACTACCACCTGATGCCCTTCAGACAGCACTGCAGGCAGACCACAGCCAGCAAGTGAGGATGTACACACACACATGCATGCACGAACATATGTATTCACACACACACACACACACACACACACACACACAGAGGTTAGTAAAGGTACTACTTTGTACACTTGGATAAGGTTAGGGTTAGTGAGGATGCTTTAGAATGGTCTACTCTAACTTATTTTCTATACCATCTCACACTAGAACTTTGTTAACTCTCTGTAAAGTTTTTTAAGTGGTGAAAAGATAGACATAACTTAAATCAATAGGAAGATAATTGAACAGTACATTCAGGCATTTCTTCTGAAATACGAGTTATCACATTATTCCCAAAAATATTTAGGTCAATTATAATTAAACATAGGCACACTTGTAAAACATATTACATAAGAGCACATGAAAACTTCTATTGACATAATCTGGGTAGATATGACCTATAACCTATATATACATAACCTATATATTTTTGAATAGCTTGACAAGAGCAAGAAAATAACTCATGGATTACAGAGTTATAGGTCTGGGTGATCCATACCGAGAATGGCTGCTTTGTCTGCCTTACCTACAGTACACAACCATGGCTTGTCATGGTGTGTTCATCATGATCAGCATTTTCAGAGACAGTTAATGGACAGGAGTTGACAGGAAGATGATTGATTGGTTGTGCTTGAAGCTGCTGATGTTTACAGCAAACACCTTCGTTAAAAACCTCCTCAGAAACATTTTTCAGTTTGTATCATGAGTCTCTGAAATATTATGGAGCAATTTTGACTTTTACATTTTTTGAACATTATCTTCTTCATTCAGAAACAGTAGGCTTTATGATTGGAAAACTAATCTCACAGTATTGTAGAAAATATAAATAAACAATTATCTTGCTCTTGTGGTGTATAATGTATTTACCAGGGTAATTTATGGCATGGTTAATTTCACTATTTATTTCTCACAATATCTTTATGGAGCACACTACTGTTTCCCTATCTAGTGGAAATCCAATAAAAAGTTATAAGCAATGGAGAGGACCTGCATGTACTGTAGCATGTTGCCATGCCTAGTAGAGTCTCCTTAGTGAGATGTCCATAAATGGGTCCAAATGCAGCACGGATCTAGGATCTAAACTTCTCATATTAATATCACATGCCACTGTTTCTCTCCCCTCAATTAATCAGCATTATCTATATCCAGTGGTCATTTGCATATGAGAATAAGCCCAAAAACACGAGTGAGCCAGTATCCAAATGTATGCACTGAGACGGTGGTCATTTAGTCATAAAAAATAACAATACAAATGTCTGGAATTAATGGCCAATGTTGTTAAAACGACTGTTACTTTGTGGGTGGTTGTTTAATTGCATTGAACTTCATTCGAAACAAGATGACTGGACTCAATGTACAGTAAAGTATGTGGCTCGGCTATTTCACAAACAAACCCCCAGAACTCAAGAATATGTTGCACAATTGGTTCAGAACTGCCACATGGAGAGTCTTGACCAGTGGAATAGCAATATTGATCTACTCTACTGTACATTGCCCAGTCATATTTGCGTCACTGTATGTCACCCTGTAGAAATGTTCTGATGACTTCACACCTAATTTAACAGATATATTTAGGGTGTAAACCCCCTTTGGACAGAAAGCATATGAAAAACAAGTGGGTACATTTTTTCACATCAATTCAGAGAACAAACAGTTATGAAATTACAAAGCCCAGTTACTCTGTTATTACCATGTTATTAAATATATATAATGTTCAAGTTAATACACAATGTTGTTAAGCTGTTACTACTATGATCTACATAGCTCATATAGTGTTGGCCAATAAGGAAGTTTCTACATGATGGGGAAGATAATTTTCTTATCTTTCATATAGGATATGCTACAATTCAATGACTTCCAACACAATGAAGTTGTAGTGATTAGTTGCAGTTGGCTTAATACTATAATGAAAAAGCTTCTATTTTTGTTTGATGTTGGTGGATGTTTTATTTAATCTATATCAGTTATGTAATCTTTGTGTTTCCTATCTCTTGTCCCCACACCTCAACCCCCCTCCACCCCAACCCCATCCAAACCTCAACCCCCCTCCACCCCAACCCCATCCAAACCTCAACCCCCCTCCCCCCAACCCCATCCAAACCTCAACCCCTCCACACCCACTTTCCTCCAGGATTCGTTCCAATAAGAGGATGCTGTTGCTGGTGGGTGGCTTGCCCCCTGGACCCGATCGACTCCCCAGTAATCTGGTCCAGTACTATGACAACGAGAAGAAGACATGGAAGATCCTCACCAGTGAGTAGTAGCCCTGTCTTTTACCTGAAGCTTCTTCTGTTATAAGCATAAAAAGAATCAACGTTTTATCAACATCATATTTTATATTTTTTCAACATGCTGACGTTGAACATCAATTGATTTTTTGGTTGAATTCACAAAAAGTCATACACAGTTTATGTCTAATTTTAACCAGTTTTCAACCACGAATCAACAACAGGATTTCAAGGTTTGTTTCAAGTTTAATGTTACGAGGCTTTGCCTTTAGTACAGGTTAATTTTCAGATAAAATGAGGGAAGAGGGAAGAAGTTCCTCAAATTCCTAGAGGTAATGGTGTATCACTAGCACTTTTAGTGTACGTTTTTAATCAGAGCGTGACATTACAGGCTCACCACCATGGTGTGGATCTTCCCTTATTTTTGCTGAAATCTCCTGGCAAAGATGAATGGCCAGATTTATAGGGGTTGACACACGTTAGGGCAAGTCAAGTCTGACATTAGAAACTTTAGAAGTCTTTATAAACCTTGAATACACTACAAGTTTGCATGTCCTGCTGTGCAACAAAAGAGTGAACAAAGTAGCCATTTACACTCATACCCGTGTACAGATTGTAAATTGCAGATTTGGGCACTGATAAACGCCTAAATTGGAACGCAGTGGCTGTACAGTAACATGCTATACATGATGTTAGAGCTCTGGTTCTGTGCTTCACAGAGCTGTATGGGTTTTGACTGACAGCCATTCTAAACTTGAGTACCTTGCGCGACAAGAAGTTGCCCCCATTTCTCCCAGTAATTGGGCAACTTTTGCACATTTTCTGTTGTCTGAGTGAGGGAAATGCTGTAAATTAAGAGGACTCTATATATTTTGAAAGATGAGACGTTGAGGATTATAATAAATACCGCTTTGATGTCTGTAGCTCAGCTGGTAGAGCACGGCGCTTGTAACGCCAAGGTAGTGGGTTCGATCCCCGGGACCACCCATACACAAAAAAGTTTAAAAAATTATGCACGCATGACTGTAAGTCGCTTTGGATAAAAGCGTCTGCTAAATGGCATATTATTATTATTATTATTATTTATTATAAAAGCAAGCCAAACACCCATGAGTCCAAATGTGCACTTCACATTTCCAAATCATAAAACTCATGTCATATACAGTGTCAATGTTTATGATCACTATGTTTGATGTACAGTTACAAGATGACATGATGTCACTCCCTGGAATGTTTTGAACAGAATGAGCCTATTTTTGTTTATTGTGAAGAAAATAAGCTGCTGCACAAGCAACTGAATGCACTCATGACTCCTTTCTATGCACACCAAAATTACGATCTGTTTCTCTGAATTGCCTTGTGAAAGCCTAACACTGTAATATTCTATTTTATAACTTAGCTAGTCATATTGGCAATAGAACAGGCTTTCAAATGATGCCCACCTGACCCAGTTGCAATTTATAATGGACCGTTTTTGGATTGTGTAAACAACAACAGTAATTGTGGGATGGTGGGGATGCAGGGTTGTGTTCCAAACAAAACAACTACAAGTGTGCTTGCTCTAGTTCCTCAACAGCACAGCTAGGACAGCAAAAAAAAAAGTACCATATAGTTGAAGATTCTTCTTTGAGTCATAAAAGTGCATGACTTACTAACTGTGCACACTTTGGAGAGATGTGTGGCCACTTGGATACACCAGTTAGTCCTCTCACTCAAACCCTTGTCAATTTTGTGTCTTATGTTGCACCTACCCCACATTTTCCAGGAATAGTCTTATCATGTTACTGAATGTATCCAGAGTATTTTCACAGTTCGTTATGATCAAATGCGACGAAAAGTACAGTAAATGTAAAATGCACAGAAAATCAACAGTGTAAGGTTTGGATTCAGTCTTGTGCCAGGTTGTGTCCAAACCTTTGGTGTAATAATTTCCCCATAAACTGTTCCCTTTCAATTGCTACCATGATTATGAATGTTCATATTTCTTCTGTAAGAAACATTTCAATTTAGCCTTATCCATATAGGCCAATCCCACGAGTGTAAAGGGTTAAGATCCTACATCTGTAATACTTCTGAAAATACAAAGAACAAGCTTTCTATTACACTACTTGCCTCAACATATAGTGTTCTATGCTCTCTCTCCCACCTGTCTATGTTGACCTTTTGAGAGACACCACTATATTCTTGCCACATTCCATAGGTCAAACAAGTGCTAATGGAAAACCTTATCTGTCCTTTGCATCATCATCATCATCTGTGTTCATATTGAGTTGTTGTCCTCTGGCCTGGCAGTGTGCATCTCTCACTAATGTTGCTCCATTCATACATATTAACCACTGGTCTACCTACCTACTGTCATCTCCTAGACCTTGTACACTCTATTCTCGCAATACAATACAACTTTATTGTCCATTTGTCACAACTGCTCTCAATCAGTCCCCATTCAACACACTAACAACACTTGTCTCACACATGCCCATAGTTATTTCTGGTCCTGGTCTGATGTTGCCAGTGTTATTTACCATGATACCATTTCAACACATACCATCTGTAGCTAGACAGAATTGTAGCAGTGGTCCCAAATATTACGCACCTGTCTACTGTCTGTCAACACGCAATAAGCTACATTTCTGCTCTGTTATCATTAGTGTTACATTAATGGTATTTTAACATTTCCTCTTGATTTTGTCAGCCATGTTACCAAAACAGGCATGCATACACAACGACTTTCAGCCTCATTGATATTTCAGTATTGACATTTTTCTCATTAAAGCTCATTGGTATAAAGTGTAACAACCAAAAGGTCAATGGGGATTTCCATTATTCAAAACTAAAAGTTAACACTCAAATGGTCCGTGTCCGTGTGGAAGAACAAAACTGCAAAATCATTCCCTTAACGTAACACATCGATGGCCACCTGATGGAGCTGCTACACAATAGATGTGGAATAGAGAATGATTAACATTCAATCATAACTTTTCAATGAGGCGAAGCCTGAGAGGGATAGCGTTTGATTAAGACATTTATCAACACAATTTAGGGAGAGTCTGATCCCTCTTGTCGCGTCAGATCACTGCAGCTCGTCTGTTCTAGAAACTAGAGGAACTCTTGCTTGCCATCTAGTGTACCTATAGCACCGTGAAGAAGCAGGGAAGGGAAAGGAATGGAATGGAAGACAAAGACAGTGGCTCGGATAAAGTAGTGACTCTGTCCACTGCTGCCTGATTCTACAGTACCTGAGCCAACCTGGCATTAACACCTCATGGCTTCAAAAATGAATCTTGATCTAAGCACAGTACAGAACAAAAGAATGCAATGTGGTGGGATGCATCACTAATGATGTTAGATGGCTGTAGTAACGCAACGTTGATTAGTGCAGTTGCCGTGGAGTCATTCAGTCAACCCCAACCAATGCTGAGGTGTCTGACTCCCTCTAGTGAGCCTGAGAGCTTACTGTAAAGTCAAGGCAAGGCCAATTCGAAGGGATTGGGTTTCTGCCACATAGTGGTCTTACAGTTTAGGCTCCAGTGGTAAATATGGAACAATTGAAACGGATTTTGATATCAACATCTATGAACATCATGATCCCTGATTCAGAGATGGATCTTATTTATTTTCAGGCTGTAATGTGCAAGACTATCAGAATAGGAATAAAACAAATGAATTAGCCAACTTGAACATAAGTTATGGACAGTAAAACCACTGTTCTGAGTCTATTTACCCTCAGTACCGTCTAATTTACCCTCAGTGGAGTGCAATGTTTTTTTTACAGTTTCAGATGTTGTTTACTATGAGCAGAAATCACAACACAACAAAAATAACCACTCATTAACATTTCTTAGCATCTACTGAATGATAACATTAAGGCATGTAAGGAAGTCTGCCACCTACACCCTCTTGCCATTGTGGTGCACTGAAGTCAGGGAGTATAATCCCCTTCCCTCAAGATAAAGCTGTTAGTCCTCCTATCTATCTGAGGCTCTCCACCTTCAATGGAAGACCTCTGCAAGTCACACACCCTTATTGAAGATAAAGCTCTGTTAGTCAGTCACTATCTGTCTGAGCTAGACTCCCCTCTATGAGTGGAAGACCTCCACATGTCAGCCAGCCACAGCTATTGAGATTGCAGAGCTGAGGAGAGGAGAGGCCAATCGTAAAGAAATGAGATTCAAGGCTGTCTAATTTTACAGCAACTGCAATCCATCAGACTAGCGGGGAGGTGACAGTGGAAATGACGGATGGAGACAGACAGGTGGGCTTTACCATGCCACTGATTTACGCTCAAAAGCCCACGCACAGTACGGGCCTCTAGATTTATCGAGTGAACATGATTATGTTCATTATGACTGTCACCTAAGACCATTTCTCTCCATCTCAATGGGGGTCACTTTAGCAGGGGAAGATGGAGGGGAGAGAGGGATAGACTGGACCACCTAGACATACAGACAGTAAACAGGCAGGGAGACCACCACCAGGTGCTGTAGTCAGTGTGGTGTATTATATTGTAGTGTTGATTGGGAGCGTTTGGCCCTGTGAGCTTCATGCAGTGTGTTGTCGAATGTGAAATAACACCAAAAATGTCTGAATACTGGATTAAAAGGAATTGTTTTGAATCTTTTGGTTGATTTTGTGCTAGAATTGTACCTTTGTTTAGAGTGCAAGTTACTGCTCTTTTCACACACAGTATAGAGTTTTCACTGGATGTCATGTTGGCTTTAGCCAGTTGCTAACTCAAGTTCCACCTGTGACATGGTGAGGTAGAACCCAGGAGCAGAGACGAGAACCAGAGGAGGAACCAGTGGTTTAGGAAAAAATGTAAATACTTTACAGGAAAACGTTCAACAGAAGGTACAAAGTAAAACTGGGAAAACAACCATCACTAAGACTCGAACTCACTCAGGAGACAACGCACATGGCAAACAAATCAAGCTACTGCAAAGGGTGACAGAAAACACACCTCTCTAAAAGGAAATCATAATTTGTAACAACACCGTCATTATAGTCTCTAGGGCGGTCTCTGCCTCCCTCTGGTGACAGGTGGAACCATGACACCACCATTCTGTGTCCTGCCAGTTTCTGACATCCTCCACTGTTGTCTTGTGTCTCCCAGTAATGCCTTACAACAGTGCCCATCACTGTGTGGTGGAGGTGGAGAACTTCATTCTACTGCTGGGTGGAGAGGACCAGTGGAACCCCAATGGTAACATCACTACAGATACTACTACTAATACCAATACTATCCATGTATAGTATCTATATATTTTATTGCCACTCGACATTGTTTGAAAGGATAAGAGTGGCCATATTAACTGTTTATGGATCTTGATTCTGGCATGTATTTTGCAGGAAAGCACAGCACTAATCATGTCAGCCGTTATGATCCACGATTCAACAGTTGGATACAACTTCCGCCTATGCAGGAAAGGTAAGTCAATGCAAACAAGATTGACAAAATAATGCAATACAAATAGATGTGGGAATTATTGTACTGATTATTAACACTGAATTATTGCAGTGTCTGAATGTTATAACCATTCCATACAAATAGCTTAGCGGTTAGAGCGGTTAGGGCCAGTAACTGAAAGGTTGCTGGTTCTAATACCCAAGCCGACAAGGTGAAAAATCTCCAGGGGCGCCTTACTACTATGGTTGACACTGTAAAGCATCACATTTCACAGCAGCTATACAGTGTATGGGACAATAAAACATATTTTTTTACATACAGAGGTTATAACTGAGTTATAACTTTGTCCACCAAGGCTTCCACCATGCACACACACACACACACACATGCACACACTCACACACATACACACACACATGCACACACACACACATGCACACACACCCCCCTACACACACACTGTCCTGGATGTTTTAATGATGTTGTCTGGTTGATGCCTCCTCCTCAGGAGAGCCAGTTTCTTCGCCTGCTGCCTGGATAAACACCTGTATGTGATTGGTGGGAGGAACGAGTCGGGCTACCTCTCCAGCGTGGAGTCCTACAACCTGGAGACTAACGAGTGGAACTACGTATCCTCCCTGCCCCAGCCCCTAGCCGCACACGCTGGAGCAGTGCACAATGGGAAAATATATATCTCAGGTCAGACCTCACTCATTTTATTTAACCTTCATTTTACTATGTTGTCCCATTGAGGTCAAAATACCTATTTTACAAGGGAGACCTCACAGATCATCTCAATGGAAAATGAGTTCATGCTGAAAATGTAAAGCAAAAAAATTACTAACTCAGACACAGTAAAAATCTATTGATCTGGAGTATCGTGATTAGTGCAGGACTGCTAAATATCACCTATCAATGCATACACAGACTCGTTGATTTCCCTGCACACTCAGTCAGGCTGTTTCTCTTCAAAAGCAGAGTGATGGGTCTATTGATCCTGACCCTTCCATTCACAGCTAATAATAACGTCTTTATGTGTGTATCTGCTATACCACTATAGGTGGAGTCCATAATGGAGAATACGTATCCTGGCTGTATTGCTACGACCCCATCATGGATGTGTGGGCCAGGAAACAGGATATGAACACAAAGAGAGCCATTCATGCCTTGGCTGGGATGAATGACCGCCTCTACACTATCGGGGGCAACCATCTGAAAGGTAAGGACTGGCATGTCTCAGCTACTCTATTTTTTGCACATAGACAATTAATGAATGTGGAGTAGAAGATGGATCATCTGAATACTAGTATTTCCTCTTCAGGATGCTGTCCACCAATGCAAAATTGTATTCAATAGCTTGACCCATATAGCCATATGACCCCAATAGCTTGTCCTCAGCTGAGCATTATTCTAGGAATATTGCAGTGTGGAAAATCACAATGAGGGTTTCTCATCATGTTTCCTTTCTGCTGTGCTCAGGTTTCTCTCACCTGGACGTGATGCTGGTGGAGTGTTATGATCCCAAAGCGGACCAGTGGAACATCCTCCAGACACCAATCCTGGAGGGACGCAGTGGCCCCGGCTGTTGCATCCTGGACGACAGCATCTTCCTAGTGGGAGGATACAGCTGGAGCATGGTAAAGGCTAATTTCACTATCTTTATCCTACATTAACGCTATACCGTATGTATGATTGTGTGTGAGTATGAAGTTGCTTGTTTTAAAATCACAATAGCTTAGGGTATGTAGGCCTACAGTATGGGTTTAGGAATACCAACAACCTGTTGGCTAGATTAGTTTCAGTCCTGATAGAGACAACCGTAGGTGGGACACTGTGAAATACCTTTAAATGACCTTGAAAGAATTGCCCTCATAGACACATGTATGAATGAATATAATAACGATGTCTCAACTGCTGTATTGCAGGGAGCCTACAAGTCTTCCACCATCTGCTTCAGCCCAGAGAAGGGGACCTGGACAGAGCTGGAGGGAGAGGTGGCCGAGCCCTTAGCAGGCCCATCCTGCTCCACTGTCACATTGCCTGCCTGTCTGCCCTTCAATAAATAACACATCACTAGGTACGACAGAGTAGCAGGAGAAGGAGGTGAGGAAGAGAATGGGGGGATGAAGTGATGGTGGAAAGGACCATCGATAAACAAACAGTTGTTAACAAATTTTGTGATGAAGTACTCCAATCAGCCGATGGGATGTGTATAAATTATTTTTTTACAGGTTTGACAAAAGAGCACTTTCGTTATTATTGCCTACTGAAGGTTTGAAAAAGTAAGTTATCATGTATTTCCTGTGTTTAAAACCCCATC
Organism: Coregonus lavaretus; assembly: GCF_964263955.1. Taxonomy (NCBI): domain Eukaryota; kingdom Metazoa; phylum Chordata; class Actinopteri; order Salmoniformes; family Salmonidae; genus Coregonus; species Coregonus lavaretus. Next base: position 15,335,068 of record NC_140010.1, read on the forward strand.
TGTGTTGAACTTCTTCCAGACAATGGACACATTTCATATCAGATTTTTTCTTTAATCGATAGTAAGTGTTTTTGGCTTATCTTGATATAGCTAGCACGCATAGTGTTGAACTGAATTGTTATAGCTTTCAAAAATCAATTTGTATCTTGTTATTAGTAGGAGACATCAATCAAAAACAGAATGCAGTGCTGTTAAAAATAATTGTCACTGGAAACTGTCTGTCGACCAAATCACACTGAAACTGAACTCTGGATAATACCCACTGGGCGCAGAGGTCAGTTCAACGTCTAGTTTTGATTGACATTTGGTTGAGTTGTCAACTAACGTGAATTCATTGTGAAATCAACAAAGAAATTCACCATGTCATTGGATTTAGGTTAAAAGTTGGGTGAAAAAAATAGGAAATGTTCTTACGTTGATAACTTTTTGCAAATCCAATTAGTTCTCTGCGTTGATTCAACGTCATCACATTGATTTTGGGGGTTGAAATGATGTGGAAACATCTTTGATTCAACCAGTTTGCCCAGTGGGTATGCTCATCTTTTTACAACCAAAATCATGATTCTGTGTACAGTATATTGTAAAGCAGAGACTTACTAACAGTTGATCTGCTTGTTAGATATCGTTGCCATACTGTACATTAGCAAATTAATCATTCTTCAAGCTGCAAGCGAGAACAATTTTTACATTCAAAATCGATTCTGATCTTTGTAAAAACGGCACTAAAAACTGATATGATTATTTAAGGATGGTACAATCAAATGATTATAATTCATTGCTAGCCATTGGTATACATTGGTAGCAATGTTAACTGGGTGATAAGTTGGGTTTTCTGTGGTTTTGTGTTCAATGTTACCTGTTAATGTTTAACAGAGCCTATTTCCAGAGATCACAATTCCCTCAAAAAGAGTAGATAAGGATAAAGAAGACAGTGGTCCTTAATGCACTAATAGTGAACTTTAAAAACAGCTGGGTATAAGAATGGTTCACAAAACTAAACGTTTGTTGAATTGTTGTTACCTTTAGTATACTAAGTTCAGAAACATGATGAAAAGTGAATTCAACTGTTATGTATGCATTCTACTCTTTTGTCTAAGTAAGTGTGCAAGGTTCACACTGAATATTGGTACCTGTTGAAATACATATAGATAGGGTATGTTGATTTTCGTTCTTGTAAATAATCGCTTGCAGTGGAAACATTTTTGTGCACTCAACCTGGGATTTATTCTCAAATCCTGTTATGTCCTTTGCATTTTAGAATATGAAAATAAAAAGGAAACTTGACGATTACAACAGTCTCTGAAGCTTGTTGCAGGTACTGCAAATACATCCAGTCAACAAACCATCACTTTACATAGAACTTCCAGTACACAAGGACATTTACAGATCGATTCAAATCAATAGAGAAGAAAGCCATTGAGACATTTCAATTCTCATTTCACTTCTCTCTTAGATATATACATCTACAGGGGTGAAATATGCTATGAAAGTGACATGGCATTTTTCAGGAAGTAGAATTGTAGTTTTTTTAGAATGGTCTTGAATGGGCAAAAACATAGCACAATGGTCTTCAGTGCAAAAACGTAATAAAAGGCATTTGGCCGAAGTAAATTCATCCACAAACACACATTTAATAATATACAGTGAGGGAAAAAAGTATTTGATCCCCTGCCTGATTTTGTATGTTTGCCCACTGACAAAGACATGATCAGTCTATAATGTTAATGGTAGGTTTATTTGAACAGTGAGAGACAGAATAACAACAAAAAAATCCAGAAAAATGCATGCCAAAAATGTAATAAATTGATTTGCATTTTAATGAGGGAAATAAGTATTTGACCCCTCGGCAAAACATGACTTAGTACTTGGTGGCAAAACCCTTGTTGGCAATCACAGAGGTCAGACGTTTCTTGTAGTTGGCCACCAGGTTTGCACACATCTCAGGAGGGATTTTGTCCCACTCCTCTTTGCAGATCTTCTCCAAGTCATTAAGGTTTCGAGGCTGATGTTTGGCAACTCGAACCTTCAGCTCCCTCCACAGATTTTCTATGGGATTATGGTCTGGAGACTGGCTAGGCCACTCCAGGACCTTAATGTGCTTCTTCTTGAGCCACTCCTTTGTTGCCTTGGCCGTGTGTTTTGGGTCATTGTCATGCTGGAATACCCATTGACGGTGGGGATGGTGTTCTTGGGGTCATAGGCAGCATTCCTCCTCCTCGATTTTGGTCTCATCTGACCACAACACTTTCACCCAGTTCTCCTCTGAATCATTCAGATGTTCATTGGCAAACTTCAGACGGGCCTGTATATGTGCTTTCTTGAGCAGGGGGACCTTGCGGGCGCTGCAGGATTTCAGTCCTTCACGGCATAGTGTGTTACCAATTGTTTTCTTGGTGACTATGGTCCCAGCTGCCTTGAGATCATTGACAAGATCCTCCCGTGTAGTTCTGGGCTGATTCCTCACCGTTCTCATGATCATTGCAACTCCACGAGGTGAGATCTTGCATGGAGCCCCAGGCCGAGGGAGATTGATAGTTATTTTGAGTTTCTTCCATTTGCGAATAATCGCACCAACTGTTGTCACCTTCTCACCAAGCTGCTTGGCGATGGTCTTGTAGCCCATTCCAGCCTTGTGTAGGTCTACAATCTTGTCCCTGACATCCTTGGAGAGCTCTCTGTTCTTGGCCATGGTGGAGAGTTTGGAATCTGATTGATTGATTGCTTCTGTGGACAGGTGTCTTTTATACAGGTAACAAACTGAGATTAGGAGCACTCCCTTTAAGAGTGTGCTGCTAATCTCAGCTCATTACCTGTATAAAAGACACCTGGGAGCCAGAAATCTTTCTGATTGAGAGGGGGTCAAATACTTATTTCCCTCATTAAATTGCAAATCAATTTATATCTGGATTTTATTTTTGTTATTCTGTCTCTCACTGTTCAAATAAACCTACCATTAAAATTATAGACTGATCATTTCTTTGTCAGTGGGCAAACGTACAAAATCAGCAGGGGATCAAATACTTTTTTCCCTCACTGTATCAAAAGTTCTTGACAACAGTAAGCAGCGACCACATAATTTTCAACTTATGTTTCAGGAATATTAATGAAACTTTCAACAACTAATCAGGAAAAAGTGCTGAATGAGTCCAAGAACGTGCTGTGGTTGATTTATTTAAGAGGTTGTTGGGTTATTGTTTGATACTGTTGGGTCCTGGTTGGCTTTCTTCTTGTGGATTTGGATGAGGACACCAATCAAGCAAGTACTCAAATATGTGGTCGGCCATCCTCATCTTGATGGCCAACTCCTCCTGCTGCCAATTCTGCATCTGGAGCTGTTTGCCAGGCAGCTCCTGATGCTGAAAGACACCGACAGGATACATTAGTTCCAGCGGTGTTCCATGAGCCAGACCCCCAGATTTGGGCCATCAGGCTCACTTGCGGTGACAATGTCTAATAGTGATTTGTTTGAAGGTCTATGTCCCTAGAGTTGTAAAATGTGTGATAGCAGTGCAGCAATAGCAGCATTCTGTGTGTTATCAGGCTTTCATTCATCCCTCCATTCCATTCATTTTCCCCATATGGATGTTACCCTATGACAAACAATGCAATTATACAACAAGTTATTGCTCACGTACACCCTTTAATCATATATCACTGGAAAGCTTGGATTCACAGATATCCTTCAGACAATCTTTGGAATGTTTAGGTCAACAGAACTTTGACCTTTGACTACTAGGGTACATATCAGTAGCCTAGTAGTCCCCTGTAGCTCAGTTGGTAGAGCATGGCGCTTGCAACGCCAGGGTTGTGGGTTCGTTTCCCCTGGGGGGCCAGTATGAAAAATGTATGCACATGTATGCACTCACTAACTGTAAGTCGCTCTGGATAAGAGCGTATGCTAAATGACTAAAATGTAAATATCAGAATGACCTGTATAAATTGCTTTAAAGAGTAATAGTCTAATACATTCTACACTTTGTTTGACAAGTGCTTCTGAAACATGTGTGTGTGCATGCATGTCAATTATGGACAATGACAAGTATGAATGTTGGCCATTCATGTCACCTGTGTTGCCTCACTACAGTATTTCATCACGATACGCTAGTACATACATACTGTGTTCAGTTTGTCATATTGAAGGACCTTTCTCACAAAGTATATATATATATATTTTTTTTTTAATGTTCACACCACTTGAGAACTATCATCAATGCCACAATCCATCAATTATTTATTCCTCTTTGTTCATGTAAATAATCATATAATATGATTCTGAACACTTCTACATGAATGTGGATGCTGCCATGATTACGGATAATCATGAATGAATCGTGAATAATGATGAGTGAGAAAGTTACAGAGGCATAAATATCATACCCCCAAAAAAATGCTAACCTCCCATGTTATTGGTAATGGTGAGAGGTTAGCATGTCTTGGGGGTATGATCTTTGTGCCTCTGTAACTTTCTCACACATAATTATTCACAGTTCATTCATGATTATCCATAATCATTGTAGCACCCACATTCATGTAGAAGTGTTCAGAAATATATTATATTCTTATTTACAATAACAGTAACTCCAAAATGACACAATACATTATTTACCATTCATTTATTTTGGGAACAACATAATCTGAAACACAACCAAAACAAACTGCAAATGCATCCAACAAGTTTGTAGAGCCACAAGCTTGATTTAGTCATTGCATTCTAGGAATATGGAACCAAATACTAAATGTTTGACTACTTTAATACACATATACAGTGGGGGAAAAAAGTATTTAGTCAGCCACCAATTGTGCAAGTTCTCCCACTTAAAAAGATGAGAGAGGCCTGTAATTTTCATCATAGGTACACGTCAACTATGACAGACAAATTGAGAAAAATTTTTCCAGAAAATCACATTGTAGGATTTTTAACGAATTTATTTGCAAATTATGGTGGAAAATAAGTATTTGGTCACCTACAAACAAGCAAGATTTCTGGCTCTCACAGACCTGTAACTTCTTCTTTAAGAGGCTCCTCTGTCCTCCACTCGTTACCTGTATTAATGGCACCTGTTTGAACTTGTTATCAGTATAAAAGACACCTGTCCACAACCTCAAACAGTCACACTCCAAACTCCACTATGGGCAAGACCAAAGAGCTGTCAAAGGACACCAGAAACAAAATTGTAGACCTGCACCAGGCTGGGAAGACTGCATCTGCAATAGGTAAGCAGCTTGGTTTGAAGAAATCAACTGTGGGAGCAATTATTAGGAAATGGAAGACATACAAGACCACTGATAATCTCCCTCGATCTGGGGCTCCACGCAAGATCTCACCCCGTGGGGTCAAAATGATCACAAGAACGGTGAGCAAAAATCCCAGAACCACACGGGGGGACCTAGTGAATGACCTGCAGAGAGCTGGGACCAAAGTAACAAAGCCTACCATCAGTAACACACTACGCCGCCAGGGACTCAAATCCTGCAGTGCCAGACGTGTCCCCCTGCTTAAGCCAGTACATGTCCAGGCCCGTCTGAAGTTTGCTAGAGTGCATTTGGATGATCCAGAAGAGGATTGGGAGAATGTCATATGGTCAGATGAAACCAAAATATAACTTTTTGGTAAAAACTCAACTCGTCATGTTTGGAGGACAAAGAATGCTGAGTTGCATCCAAAGAACACCATACCTACTGTGAAGCATGGGGGTGGAAACATCATGCTTTGGGGCTGTTTTTCTGCAAAGGGACCACGACGACTGATCCGTGTAAAGGAAACAATTAATGGGGCCATGTATCGTGAGATTGAGTGAAAACCTCCTTCCATCAGCAAGGGCATTGAGGATGAAACGTGGCTGGGTCTTTCAGCATGACAATGATCCCTAACACATCGCCCGGGCAACGAAGGAGTGGCTTCGTAAGAAGCATTTCAAGGTCCTGGAGTGGCCTAGCCAGTCTCCAGATCTCAACCCCATAGAAAATCTTTGGAGGGAGTTGAAAGTCCGTGTTGCCCAGCGACAGCCCCAAAACATCACTGCTCTAGAGGAGATCTGCATGGAGGAATGGGCCAAAATACCAGCAACAGTGTGTGAAAACCTTGTGAAGACTTACAGAAAACGTTTGACCTGTGTCATTGCCAACAAAGGGTATATAACAAAGTATTGAGAAACTTTTGTTATTGACCAAATACTTATTTTCCACCATAATTTGCAAATAAATTCATTAAAAATCTTACAATGTGATTTTCTTTTCTCATTTTGTCTGTCATAGTTGACGTGTACCTATGATGAAAATTACAGGCCTCTCTCATCTTTTTAAGTGGGAGAACTTGCACAATTGGTGGCTGACTAAATACTTTTTTCCCCACTGTATTTTCACTTGTGAATAATGCCCAGCATAAGAAACAATGCCTTTTTTTTTGCTACTTTTCCAATCATAGTCGCACACCTCATGTAGCCTAGCCCATAGGCCTATATGTTTTGATAAGGTTTGTATCACAACTAAAGTGGCCAAATAACTTCTTAAAATTAAGCACATTAATCCGCTTTACAAGGGGTGTACAGTGGGGGAAAAAAGTATTTAGTCAGCCACCAATTGTGCAAGTTCTCCCACTTAAAAAGATGAGAGAGGCCTGTAATTTTCATCATAGGTACACGTCAACTATGACAGACAAATTGAGGAAAAAAAATCCAGAAAATCACATTGTAGGAGTTTTAATGAATTGATTTGCAAATTATGGTGGAAAATAAGTATTTGGTCAACAACAAAAGTTTCTCAATACTTTGTTATATACCCTTTGTTGTCAATGACACAGGTCAAACGTTTTCTGTAAGTCTTCACAAGGTTTTCACACACTGTTGCTGGTATTTTGGCCCATTCCTCCATGCAGATCTCCTCTAGAGCAGTGATGTTTTGGGGCTGTCGCTGGGCAACACGGACTTTCAACTCCCTCCAAAGATTTTCTATGGGGTTGAGATCTGGAGACTGGCTAGGCCACTCCAGGACCTTGAAATGCTTCTTACGAAGCCACTCCTTCGTTGCCCGGGCGATGTGTTAGGGATCATTGTCATGCTGAAAGACCCAGCCACGTTTCATCTTCAATGCCCTTGCGGATGGAAGGAGGTTTTCACTCAAAATCTCACAATACATGGCCCCATTCATTCTTTCCTTTACAAGGATCAGTCGTCCTGGTCCCTTTGCAGAAAAACAGCCCCAAAGCATGATGTTTCCACCCCCATGCTTCACAGTAGGTATGGTGTTCTTTGGATGCAACTCAGCATTCTTTGTCCTCCAAACATGACGAGTTGAGTTTTTACCAAAAAGTTCTATTTTGGTTTCATCTGACCATATGACATTCTCCCAATCCTCTTCTGGATCATCCAAATGCACTCTAGCAAACTTCAGACGGGCCTGGACATGTATTGCTTAAGCAGGGGGACACGTCTGGCACTGCAGGATTTGAGTCCCTGGCGGCGTAGTGTGTTACTGATGGTAGGCTTTGTTACTTTGGTCCCAGCTCTCTGCAGGTCATTCACTAGGTCCCCCCGTGTGGTTCTGGGATCTTTGCTCACCGTTCTTGTGATCATTTTGACCCCACGGGGTGAGATCTTGCGTGGAGCCCCAGATCGAGGGAGATTATCAGTGGTCTTGTATGTCTTCCATTTCCTAATAATTGCTCCCACAGTTGATTTCTTCAAACCAAGCTGCTTACCTATTGCAGATTCAGTCTTCCCAGCCTGGTGCAGGTCTACAATTTTGTTTCTGGTGTCCTTTGACAGCTCTTTGGTCTTGGCCATAGTAGAGTTTGGAGTGTGACTGTTTGAGGTTGTGGACAGGTGTCTTTTATACTGATAACAAGTTCAAACAGGTGCCATTAATACAGGTAACGAGTGGAGGACAGAGGAGCCTCTTAAAGAAGAAGTTACAGGTCTGTGAGAGCCAGAAATCTTGCTTGTTTGTAGGTGACCAAATACTTATTTTCCACCATAATTTGCAAATAAATTCATTAAAAATCCTACAATGTGATTTTCTGGAAAAAAAAATCTCAATTTGTCTGTCATAGTTGACGTGTACCTATGATGAAAATTACAGGCCCCTCTCATCTTTTTAAGTGGGAGAACTTGCACAATTTGTGGCTGACTAAATACTTTTTTTCCCCACTGTAGATGTAACAGATGTATATCGTACTCTCCTTGCGTTGTGTTTTCTCTTAATAAATCACATCAGCCAGTGGTCCCAGTTGAGCTTCATTTATTTATGTTGTTAAATTGGAAACAGCACGTTAGTTGTGCAGAGCTTAACGATATTGATGGCTGTCGATGGCAAAATCCCTTGCATCACATTTTCATACTGGCCGAACAAAATACAAACATACAATACAAAATATAACATGTGTAAATACCTGTTGTTAAATGGGAAACAGCACGTTAGTTGTGCAGAGCTTAATGATATTGATGGCTGTCGATGGCAAAATCTGTAACATGAAGGCAACTGTGTTAGCAGTGGGCTCATGTGACCATTACGTCGGTGTATGCTAGCTAACACACTTATCTACAGCAATCATATGCCAAAGCACATCCCAGAAAGCCCCTCAATCCCTAACAGGTACCATATACCCACACATGTATGAATCAGTAACGTACAGCAACCTTGTACACATTGTAAAATATAAAACAGTATTCAGAACATGACCTACCCCTTGCATCACATTTTCATACTGGGAAGACCTGACGTTCACGATCTCCCCCTAGCTGCAAGCGGGGCCAATCACAACACGCCTTATTGTCATCAGAGTTGAACCAACCAATAAGAATGCTTGAACATTAAATACACATTTCTTTAGAGGCAAGTGGAAACATAACCAACCCTGTTACATAGAGCCTAACTGGCATACATAAGCAGCGTGTGAGTTTGAAGTTTGGGGAAGATAACTTTCACCTTTATATTAAAAGCATCAGATGCATAATTGCATTTGCGGTCACTTTTGGTAATGGTGTTTTCCGCTAATGGAACATTCACGCTTATAGCCTACTACCATGTGATCATTGCTACGCTTATAATGGGAAGAAATAGCCTAATAGTTTATCAACATTTTAAGCTAAACATTCTGATCTGTTGCGTCAGCCATATTGCGTAAAAAAGTTTTTTTGATGCTAGTGGTTGTATTAATTTGGGATCTATCGCATCCCACAACTGTCCCAGACTATGATTGGAATATTTATTTCTTGCACAGAATAGAATAGGTTGATTTTTGTACTATGGGGGATAGTAGATTGACATAGGTTAGTGCTTTTGCTGTTCGTTAGGCCTACTCATCTTGTTGGCTGATGAAAAGTAAATGTGGACAGTTCTTCCAATATCTTCAATATCCACCTCGGAATTGTATAAGGACGCGCAAAGTTGCATCCCCGATGTGTCTGTCTTCACTTGTAGCCTGTGAGAAAGACCAGATCAGGTGATGGAGAGCCATATGAGTGAAAGGTGATTCAGAGCGCGCAGTACTCAGGGAGAAGGGCACAACTGCCACTGGCAGCAAAATGCATTTTTTTTGTTGTTGTGTGCATTACGGTCACACAAAGGGGATGCCGCTGTAAAATTCTAGGCATTATCAAGTGCTTGTCAAATTGTGAATGAGTGACTAATGTAGTGTGTACAGCCTGCGCAAAAAACAAAGCAGAGCTCATGCCTTTCAAGCAACTTTTTTCAAATCATCATTAGAGTCCCATCATGCAGCCTTACAAATACAGAAAAAATCATAACATATAGCCCAACATTTGTAGATCAACTAAAGTTACATTAATAACTCTAAATTAAGCATATAGGAATACCTATTTCTTTGTTAACCACTCAACACAGAATAGCCGCATGTGCGCACTCCCTCAAATCGTTTAGAGAAAATATCCTTTCTATTTTATTCAGCTATGTTCAATTGTATTCTTCATACTATAAAATAATGCCACGGAATTCTAAGAAAATCTTGTCTGGTAAATGAACTAGTGTAGCCCACAGCTATTTGGCATAGCCAGATCAGGACCTAACATGCTATTCTGTTCTTCTGAAATAGACTAAATTTTCTTCATATCATGCTTCTTTAGACCTGTCTAAAATAAATAATGGATTTATTGTGAAGGTGTAGGCTATATTACATGGATATATTAGACTTTTTTAAATGCAGATGTGCCAAGGGTCTGCATCAGTGGCTTGTAGGCTATGTGTGGAAGCCAGGAGATGCTAAATGTGTTTATGTTAATTAACGGCCAATTACCGTGAGACCAACAGTTATTTGCTTGACAATCACTGGCTGATGACATTTCGTGACCGCCACAGCCCTAGGCACCACCAACTGAACAACGATAATCTGTTTGTGCTGGCCAACCAAGAGGTATTTTGTATTTTATTAGGATTTCCATTGGCTGTTGTGAAAACAGTAGCTACTCTTCCTGGGGTCCACACAAAACATGAAACATGACATAATACAGAACATTAATAGACAAGAACAGTTCAAGGACAGAACTACATACATTTAAAACGTCACACATAGCCTACATATCAATACATACACACAAAATATCTAGGTCAAATAGGGGAGAGGCATTGTGCCATGAGGTGTTGCTTTATCTGTTTTTTTAAACCAGGTTTGCTGTTCACTTGAGCAATCTGTGATGGAATAGAGTTCTATGCAATCATGGCTCTATATAATACTTACGTTTTCTTGAATTTGTTCTGTATTTGGGGACTGTGAAAGACTGGTGGCAGTCTGGTGACTGGTGGCATATCTGGTTGTCACGTTCGTTGAATGACGGGTCAGACCAAGGCGCAGCGTGATATGCGTACATGTTTATTCAACTTAATAAACACACGACAAAACAATAAACGAAACGAAACGTGAAGTCCTAAGGTAGACACACAACAAACCTTAACCGGAACAAGATCCCACAACTAGACAGTGCCAATAGGCTGCCTAAGTATGATCCCCAATCAGAGACAACGAGCGACAGCTGCCTCTGATTGGGAACCACACCGGCCAACGTAGAACTATACATACTAGACAAGCCACATAGAAAAAGCACAACAAGGAATATACACACCCTGACTCAACATATAAGCGTCCCCTGAGTCAGGGCGTGACAGTACCCCCCCCCAAAGGTGCGGACTCCGACCGCACAACATAAACATAACAGGGTAGGGGCCGTGTGGGCATTCCGCCTCGGAGGCGGATCCGGCTCGGGGCGTGACGACCTCTCACTCTCCGCCTCCCTGTTGCGCCCCTGGTCTGGTCTGGACCTCGGCGCGCTGCTTCCCCTCTCCTTCCTCCCACGATACGTCAGGCCCTGTCTGGACCCTGGTGTGGGAGACCCCGAACCTGGAGAGGGGCTGACGTCATGGTCTGGACTGGAGCCGCTGACCGGAGCTGGTCTGGGCACCGATGGAGCGGACTGCTCTTGCTCCGGAGTGGAGCCGCTGACCGGAGCTGGATCAGGCACCGGTGGAGCGGACTGCTCTGGCTCCGGAGTGGAGCCGCTGACCGGAGCTGGACTGGACCCCGGTGGAGCGGACTGCTCTGGCTCTGGAGTGGCGCAGCTGACCGGTGCCGGACCAGGCACCAGTGGAACGGGCACGGGCCTGACTAGGAACACGCACCACTGGCTTGGTGCGAGGGTCAGGAACGGGCCGGGTCGGACTGGCGACGCGCACCACTGGCTTTGTGCGAGGAGCAGGAACAGGCCAGGCCGGGCTGGCGACGTGCACCACTGGCTTGGTGCGAGGAGCAGGAACAGGCCGGGCCGGGCTGGCGACGCGCACCACTGGCTTGGTGCGAGGAGCAGGAACAGGCCCGGCCGGGCTGGCGACGCGCACCACTGGCTTGGTGCGAGGAGCAGGAACAGGCCGGGCCGGGCTGGCGACGCGCACCACTTCCTTGGTGCGAGGAGCAGGACTGGGTTCCTTTATTAACCCCCGCTCCTTCTGCTGCCTAACCAGCTCCTCTCGCCGTGCCTCTACTTTTTCCTTCTCCCTTTTAGCCTCCTGTAGCGCCTCCCTCTGACCGAATAACTCCTGCTCCCTCTGAGCCAACAGCCCCCGTAACATGGTGGCCTCCTCTCATAACCTGCAGATCCGCCCTTTCACGGCCTCCTGCTGCCTCGTCGTCCACACCGTGTGCCCCCCCAAATTTTTTCTTGGGGTTGCCTCTCGGGTCTCCGTTGTCGGCACTGTTGGTGCCGTTTCTCCTCTCCTACCCGGGCTTCCTTCTTCATCGCCTTCCGATAACGGACGGCCTCCTCCTCTGTAATTCTCCCCCAACCGAGGAGGACATCTACTAATGTTACCTCCTGTTGAGTCCCAGGCGTTTGCTCCTTCTCGGCACGCTGCTTGGTCCTTGTTTGGTGGGATCTTCTGTCACGTTCGTTGAATGACGGGTCAGACCAAGGCGCAGCGTGATATACGTACATGTTTATTCAACTTAATAAACACACGACAAAACAATAAACGAAACGAAACGTGAAGTCCTAAGGTAGACACACAACAAACCTTAACCGGAACAAGATCCCACAACTAGACAGTGCCAATAGGCTGCCTAAGTATGATCCCCAATCAGAGACAACGAGCGACAGCTGCCTCTGATTGGGAACCACACCGGCCAACATAGAACTATACATACTAGACAAGCCACATAGAAAAAGCACAACAAGGAATATACACACCCTGACTCAACATATAAGCGTCCCCTGAGTCAGGGCGTGAAACTGGTGGGGTACATGTGTGTGTCAGAGCTGTGTGTAAGTTGACCATGCAAACAATTAGGAATTTTCAACACATTAATGTTTCTTATAAAAAGAAGAAGTGATGCAGTCATTCTCTCCCCTACTTTTAGCCAAGAGAGACTAGCATAGTATTAATATTAGCCCTCTGATTACAGTGAAGAGCAAGACGTGCTGCTCTGTTCTGGGCCAGGTGCAGTTTTTCTAGGTCCTTCTTTGCAGCACTTGACCATATGACTGGGCAATAATCAAGATAAGATAAAACTAGAGCATGGCAGGACTTGCTTTGTGGAGTGTGGTGTCAAGAAAGCAGAGCAACTCTTTATCAAGGGCAGTCATTTACATTTTTAGTCATTTAGCAGACGCTCTTATCCAGAGCGACTTACAGTTAGTGAGTGCATACATTATTTTATTTTTCATACTGGCCCCCCGTGGGAATCGAACCCACAACCCTGGCGTTGCAAACGCCACGCTCTACCAACTGAGCTACATCCCTGCTGGCCATTCCCTCCCCTACCCTGGACGACGCTGGACGCTGGGCCAATTGTGCGCTGCCCCATGGGTCACCTCTCCTCATCTTTACAACCGTTGAATCAATTTGTTTTGACCATGACAGTTTACAATCCAAGGTAACACCCAACACCAATTAATTTAGTTTCCTCAACTTGCTCAACATCCACATTATTCATTATCAGATTCTGCTGTGGTCTAGAACAGGGAATGATTTGTACCAAATACAATGCTCTTAGTCTTAGAGATGTTCAGGACTAGTTGTTGACCATCGTTGCCCTTTCAGAAACTTGGTTGACTGAAGAGACAGCCATGCTTTATGACATGTCTCCTTATAATGCTGTTCACCACTGTGGAACATCAAGAGTGGGAGGAGGAGTGGCCATTTTTGTTCATAAACGTTTTTAATTATTTGTTAGATCTGACCTCGCACTTACATTTAAATAACATTGATTTTGAATCTGATTAATAATTAAGATAAAACATGTTTATAATCAAGCCGATGTGGAGTCTGCTTACCAGTATTTTCTCACATCTTTCAACCCTGTGTTTCACCACTGTGTTAAACCACATACGAGAGCAGCAGAAGGGTTCTGGAAACCTTGGTTTACAACCGGTCTCAAAACATCCTCAGTTTAAAAAAACGAGTTGTATAAAAAGGTTCTCACAAATCCCGCTTCCCTGAATTCTGCAAATTACAAAAAGTATATGAACAAATTTACTCACCTACTTCGGATATTATATTGGTCATGTAGTGTATTTTATAAAAATAATTATCAAGGGAGGCCAAATGCTTGCTGCCATCAATCAATCAAATACTACAGTGGCAACATGTCATACTCTTTTGTTCCAGACAGCATCAGATACATGGGCTACACATACTGAGACAGAGGGGCGCTGTTTTCCTCGCCCGGATGATATTTCTCCGGTGAGATTCAGCCACTTGCGAATTGACAGAAAATTATGAAAACACAGAGAGACGAAAGATAATGGTTTTTATGTATAGTTTTTTTTTTTTTGTCAAATATTTGGGGAAGCATGGCTTACCTTGGCATCCATGAATACACACCACTGCTAGTCAGGTTACAGAACAGTAGGCAAGCCTAAGACCCCTAGACTTACCGAGTTTGTATAATCGGTTCCGTAACAATATGTATTCATATATTTGAGGCTTTCCTCTCGTGGATCTTGTTGAGGACATCAACAGTGTCCTCCAGCAGGTATTCAAAGAGGCTGTCGACCATCCTCATCTTGATGGCCAACTCCTCCTGCTGCCAATTCTGCATCTGGAGCTGTTCTCCAGGCAGCTCCTGATGCTGAACGAGACCAACAGGATACATTAGTGTGTGTGCGTGTGTGTGTGTGTGCGTGTGTCAATTATGGACAATGACAACACACTTGTAAAAAGCTTACCAGAATGTGGTCCACCCTGTCCAGCTTCTTCCGCTTGAGGCTTGTTGTGAAGGTATGGCCAAACTTCTTGGTCAGGTCCACCTCTACCTTCTTGAGGCCATAAGCCTTTAAAACCTCATTTGTTATGAATGCCTATGACAGACACAAACAGCGTTAATACACAATAATGCATGCACGACCGCACACCCACAGACACACAATCACACACACACAGCGCAAGAGTTGACTCCACAAATCCTACTTTTGTCTCACCTGAACCTCTGCCACATTATCAAAGCTGAGTTTGCACTTGTAGGTGCAGTGTCTGACCTCAGGCTTCTCCCATGACAGCCTCTTAACTTCTCCTTCTGGGAAGATGTCCTTTAGGATGTCCCAGCTGAGGTCAAAAACAGCCTTTAGGAAAATTAGAGACATACAGTGCCTTCGGAAAGTATTCAGACCCCTTGACTTTTTCCACATTATGTTACATTACAGCCCTATTCTAAAATGGATTACATTCTTTTTTTATCCTCAGCAATCTAAACACAATACCCCATAATGACAAAGTTAAAACAGTTTTTTAGACATTTTAGTAAATGTATTAAACATAAAGAACAGATACCTTATTTACATAAGTATTCAGACCCTTTGCTATGAGACTCGAAATTGAGCTCAGGTGCATCCTGTTTCCATTGATCATCCGTGAGATGTTTCTACAACTTGATTGGAGTCCACCTGTGGTAAATTCAATTGATTGGACATGATTTGGAAAGGCACACACCTGTCTATATAAGGTCCCACAGTTGACAGTGCATGTCAGCGCAAAAACCTAGCCATGAGGTCGAAGGAATTGTCCGTAGAGCTCCGAGACAGGATTGTGTCGAGGTACCGATCTGGGCAAGGGTACCAAAAAATGTCTACAGCATTGAAGGTCCCCAAGAACACAGTGGCCTCCATCATTCTTAAATGGAAGAAGTTTGGAACCACCAAGACTCTTCCTAGAGCTGGCCGCCCGGCCAAACTGAGCAATCGGGGGAGAAGGGCCTTGGTCAGGGAGGTGACCAAGAACCCAATGGTCACTCTGACGGAGCTCCATAGTAAATCTCTGAAGCTGGAGACTCTTATCTCCCTCACTAACTTTAAGCATCAGTTGTCAGAGCACCTTACCGATCACTGCACCTGTACACAGCCCATCTGAAATTAGCCCACCCAACTACCTCATCCCCATATTGTTATTTATTTTGCTCATTTGCACCCCAGTATCTCTATTTGCACATTATCTCTTGCACATATATCAGTCCAGTGTTAATACTAAATTGTAATTATTTTGCACTATGGCCTATTTATTGCCTTACCTCCATAACTTGCTACATTTGCACACACTGTATATATATTTTCTGTTGTATTTTTTACTTTATGTTTTGTTTACCCCATATGTAACTCTGTGTTGTTGTTTTTTATCGCACTGCTTTGCTTTATCTTGGCCAGGTTGCAGTTGTAAATGAGAACTTGTTCTCAACTGGCTTACCTGGTTAAATAAAGGTGAAATAAAAAAATAAAAAATAGGTCCTCTGTGGAGATGGGAGAACCTTCCAGAAGGACAACCATCTCTGCAGCACTCCACCTATCAGGGCTTTATGGCAGATTGGTCAGACGGAAGTTAATTTGCACATGACAGCCCGCTTGGAGTTTGCCAAAAGCCACCTTAAGACTCTCAAACCATGAGAAACAAGATTCTCTGGTCTGATGAAACCAAGATTGAACTCTTTGGCCTGAATGCCAAGTGTCACATCTGGAGGAAACCTGGCACCATCCCTACGGTGAATCATGGTGGTGGCAGCATCATGCTGTGGGGATATTTTTCAGCGGCAAGGACTGGGGTACTAGTCAGGATCGAGGCAAAGGTGAACAGAGCAAAATACAGAGAGATCCTTGATGAAAACATACACCAGAGTGCTCAGGACCTCAGACTGGGGCAAAGGTTCACCTTCCAAAAGGACAACGACCTTTAGCACACAGCCAAGACAACGCAGGAGTGGCTTCGGGACAAGTCTCTGAATGTTCTTGAGTGGCCCAGCAAGAGCCCGGACTTGAACCCGATCTAACATCTCTGGAAAGACCTGAAAATAGCTGTGCAGCAACTCTCCCCATCCAACCTGAGAGCGCTTGAGAGGATCTACAGAGAAGAATGGGAGAAACTCCCCAAATACAGGTGTGCCAAGCTTGTAGCGTCGTACCCAATAAGACTCGATTCTGTAATCGCTGCCAAAGGTGCTTCAACAAAGTACTGAGTAAAGGGTCTGAATACTTATGTAAATTTGATATTTCAGTTTTTTATTTGTAATAAATTTGCCAAACTTTATTAAAACCTGTTTTTGCTTCGTGATTATGGGGTATTGTGTGTAGATTGATGAGGGAAAAAAACGATTTAATCGATTTTAGAATAAGGCTGTAACCTAACAAAATGGGGAAAAAGTCAAACGGTCTGAATACTTTCTGAAGGAGGGTCACTCAAAACCACACAAACAATGAGCAACCACTTAGAGAAATCCTGTAAAAAAGAACGGCGGGTCAGGAGGTTTTCGTCCCCTACTATTCCACCATGTTAACTAATTCACACTAATTGAGTGAAATAGCTGATTGTGTGAATCAATATGTGAATAGTGTGAATCTATTATTTTACACCAAGGCTTACCATCCTGTAGCTACGCTTGCTACGGGTCTCCAGATCATCTCCCTCTGCATATATCCCCAGAGGGATGCCTGGCTTGTCCTCGTCAGCCAGGATGCGTGGCCCCTGGGCCAGCTTGTTTTGGGTCCAAATGTGCCCAATGGCCAGGTGCACCAACCTGGTCACCACAGGCACTGTGTGGGGCACCACCATAAGGATCTTAGCCTTCTGTGGCTTAGGCTTGGGCTTGACTGGGTCTTTGGCAGGCTCTTTGTCACCTGATTTAGCCTGGGGCTGCTGGTTTCCACCTGCCTTGGCATGGGGCTGCTTCCTCTTTGCCCCACTGTGGCCCAAATCATTGTCGAACCACTCATCCCCGAGCTCATCCAGCAGCTCATCCAGCTCATCTCGAGGTTTGGTCTTTTTCACCTCTTTGGCTGGACCGATGACTTTGGCGACGGTGGTGCGGCTAGCCTGTGTCTGGACAGAGTGTGGAATAGAGAATAGTTATACTAGGAGACTGTACTGGAGACTTCAAAAAGAAACTTCTCAAGACATGGACAATACAAAAGCATCGAAAACATCAACCAATATATTGGGGTAACTCACCTGACTGTTGCTCTGCTCAGGAGGGTAGGGTGAGCACCTGCCAGTGCTGCTGGTGCTGCTGCTTCGGCCACTGCTGGAGCTGTGGCTGGAACTGGAGCTCGAGTTGCTCTCCTCAATTTCACTCTTCCCAAAGGACTCAAAATCCTCCTTATAGTCAGCCTCAGCCTAAAGGTGAAAGACACATTCAGCGACCCACAATAGGACATTACCTATAGCCAATGACTAGGTACTACATGTATATTCCAAATAAATAATAAAAGTTACTCCCTTACCTCTTCCTCTTTCTCCTCATCCGAGGACACCTTCTCCTCCTTCTCCTCAGTGCCAGAGCTGGAGTGGACCACATTGCCATCGGAGGCCTTGGGGGGTTCTTGTTCCCCCTGGGAGGCTTGGGTGATCCACACGGCCAGAACCTCCTTCTTCAGGCAGAGCACGGCTTCCTCCACGGCGTCCAGCTGGCGTTTCCATTCTAGCAGCTTCTCCGCCTGGCAGCGACGCTGACGGAGCACATGCTCACACCTTGTCAGGTACCTAGCAGATGAGACATATCAATTATTTCCCCCACAGATGAACATGTGAGATTACATAAATCCATATCTGATGACAAAGTGTGTAGTAGGGGTACAATTTAAACTAGATAGAAGGACATCAAAATGGAGTTACTTTGAAACCTTGTTGGCCACCTTACGACTCCTTCTTCCCCATGACTGAACCTCCTCCTATGGGGACCATATATTACAGTACATGTAGTTAGTTACTTATACAAAATCATGGTTATGCTACTAAGTACAGTACATACAAAATAATAATGGTGTTACTAAGTACATACAATAATGGTGTCACTAAGTACATACAATAATGGTGTTACTAAGTACATACAATAATGGTGTTACTAAGTACATACAATAATGGTGTTACTAAGTACATACAATAATGGTGTTACTAAGTACATACAATAATGGTGTTACTAGGTACATACAATAATGGTGTTACTAAGTACATACAATAATGGTGTTACTAAGTACATACAATAATGGTGTTACTAAGTACATTCAATAATGGTGTTACTAAGTACATACAATACTGGTGTTACAAAGTACATACAATAATGGTGTTACTAAGTACATAATACAATAATGGTGTTACTAAGTACATACAATAATGGTGTTACTAAGTACATAATACCGTAATGGTGTTACTAAGTACATATAAAATCATAGCGGTGTTACTAAAGTACCCTAAAACTTAAATTAAATGCTGTCTCAAATAGCTGTCTGTCCCTTTTAAAGCATAGGTAGCATAAACCTAACCACATATATATGGATTTGCATAAATATTTCAAAAGACCCAATGCAAAGTTACACCTCACTTTTCAAATTTTTAGTTATTACATAAAACCAATTCCGAAGAATGTCGTAAAATGTTTTCCCGGTCCTATTCCCTATAATGTAAACTCCAACAGAAAATAACTTCAACCGTATAACTTCAAATTAAACCCAATATTTTGCACTCATGACTACTGGTTTCAATTAAATTTTCAACCAATTTACAAGCAAATACTTGATGAATTTATTGTTACAAATCAACTTGCAAGGTTGCTAGCCAACTAGCCTGCTAATGTTAGCCCTATATGCCTGCTAACGCTATGTTAGCACGGAATGAGTAAACCAGTTGTTATCAACACCTAGCTTACAGCTAGCTACATTAAAGTAAACCAAAGTTTTGAGCAAAAGCTGTGTGCATTAAGTAAATACAGTAGATGCCTGGCTCCAATAAAAGCCTGTCTCTAAAAAGCGGCAGTTGGGTTCAGTGATTGAAGCAAATAAACGCCTGGCCAATAATGGAAGTTTTACAGTACATACAATACACAGTGAGTTTATTCTCAGGAAAAAAACAATACATAATGTCAGATCATGCCTATTACACATATGAGCCATTGGAGACAATAGACTGTAATTAATTAATCAGCACATTTACCGTGCCAGGGGTCTCCATTCTGAAATAGCCAGTCAAAGAAGCGACCACTCTGTTCAAAGATTGAGCATAGACTGACAAACTGCTAGTGACACTCTAAAACAGAATGCTGCCTTAATGATGTAATAATACAGTGCATGGTACATGTAATAAGGGACAGAACACGGAGGATGAAGTAATCAATTTGAACATTCTATAGAGCACTCAATGTGGTCAAATGTGTGATGTCGTAATGGAACATGTTTTCAAACCATGAAATAATTGAATTCACGTGTATTAAACTTGTTATTTTTAACTTTTTCATATAACTATAACTTAAAATCAAATATTCAGTTACTTTCCTTGCGACTCTTGCCAATTTTATTTCAAAGTAAAAGTTGATAACGCTGAAGATGAAACAAATTGAGCAGTCCCATCTCCATCTCTGACTGACATTGAGTGATTCGTTCTATACATTTAAGATTAGGCCACCATCTAGTGGAAAATGTATGATATACTGTAGTTATACTACACCATAGTTTCAAATAGCCTATGGCCCTTTCAACAATTGCATTGATATTTATAGTGTAATGTTCTTATTCAGTTCCTTAGGCCTACAGCAGTTTTGACTCATGTTATTATTGATAGGTTAAAAACTTCCACTCCAGAAGGATGTCCAAGCCATTCATTGTATGATGCTTTAACTGAAAAAAAGTATTTCGCAAATAAATTAAATCAGGTGTGACATCAGGCATTTTCAATGGTACATGGTTGACAGTAAACATGAATTAAGATGATCAATTAATATATGTTAGCAATATACTAGTTTCTATATAACATAGGCCTACTGTACTTGATCTAACACTGACTGATTATTGGGATGATTTCCATGCATAACCAACCCCTTTCCCTCCCTTCCTTCCCCAGGCAGCCTGTGTAGCCTACGTTAATCTCAGCTAGACTCCTTGGCTCCCAGCCTCTCTTCTGGATTTAGCTGCACAGCACTAATCATCATCACTCAAGGAAACCACGCGAATTCGTTTTTAATCATAATCTCAGACAATTTGAGGAATAAGAGGAGAATAAGACGAATTTTGTGTCATTTTGATAGCAGGTGCCCTGGTAACTGGTAGTATGGAGAAAGAGACGTCACTTCAAGGTAAATGTTGTTTTTACAGATGAATATTTTACAGATGAGTTAATTGGTGTTTTCCCGAACGATCCATTACTGTATTCCCTAGAGCCCATTGTAACGTGTTGTTTCTAGTCGTTCATTATGTGCTCTGATTATACTATAATGCGCTGAAATGGTTGTTGTCGTTAATATGCTGTGTTCATGAAAATATCCTATTATTCCACATATACCTGTTGGAAGCTCAGTTTTTATTATCTTTTATTTCATTGATTCGCGGGCGACCCATGTATGACACGCACAAATTAGGCGAAAGGGAGTATAACTTGGCAGATCTTGATGCAAACAATTCCGGTATGCATTAATTAAGTGTTGTGCAAGATAACAGCCATGGGAATATTAGCTAATTAAAAATGTCACAGAGAATCTCAATGGAGTGGTTAACTTGATAATGAAGATTGAAAAGCATGTGAACATTCTGATATTATATTATATATCAATGATTTTATTATTGGTTAGGCTGTCTTTTACTCATTCGCAGCTAAAAGCGGAATAACAGTACAAACAAAAAAGAAACAAGGAAATAACAGTTAGCTAGCTGAAGGAAAACATATATTTTATTCTAGCTACCCCATGCCCTTACAGTGTTTGCAAAGGAAGATGCTCATGGTTTATGCGGTCCTAATAAGTTTTTTTGTTATTGGATGTCATTGATGTATTGTTGGCTACTATGACATATTTCATATGGCAGAATTAAAAGTACTAGTAATGGTCAGCTCATCTATATCTTCAACCTAATTAAAGTCCAGACTGATATGATTTACATCATGTTGCTTATATGATATTAAGTACTATGAGGCCAAGGTCCAGTTTCAGTTATGCCAACACACAAATCACAATAGAATATAATACATCGGTCTTTCTCAGTGTACTGCCTGTCACTGGCTGTCCCTCTACTGTAGCCTAGGTTAGGGCAGAGGCAGCGCTGCAGTCATGTCTCCTGTGGCTGTACAGGTCTGAAGAGCTGCTGATGAGTGACTCACTCTCTCTCTTCGCTCTGTGCCTCAGCTCTCTCACACTCCAGAATGCTCCTTTCAGCTCCTGCTCAGTGGAAACGGCCTTGTCTCTTCTCTGTCTCAGACAGTGTCGCAGCTAACCGCTGTTCTGTTCTGCCATTGCCAACATACAGTGCTTTAATAGCCCCATAGAACAACAGCTTGAGGAAGCAGCCAGGTTTATCATGTGAGGTCCAATGGAGCAATGGGTTTGATAATGGTGTGATGAACCCCTGGCATTTACTTTATCATCCAATTATGTGCTCATATTCAGGGCATTTTAATATAGCGCATTGGGTAGATTTGTTCAGTAATCAAATTGCAATCAGGAAAGGTGAGGTTAGAGAGGATCGGGTCATTATTTTACTCAATATAAATACATGTTGTCCTATTGGTACTTTGTAACTAAGGCATTCAGTTTTCAGCACCCCCATTTTGGAGATGATTGTGTTTCCTGAAATAAAAGTGTAAAAAGAAAGCCATCTATCATTCTCCTTACATCCCTCTATAAGTGCTTGGTTCATTGGTATATATAAGTTATTAGTAGTTCACTTCACGCAAACAGCTGTTAAAGCTAAAAGAAAATGGCACCTCATCCAGGGAGGTTATTTTGCTTTTCTTTTCATCCATCTGTGTGAAATGGCAAGATACACCCAATTACTCAGCAGTCAAATATCAATAGAGCCGTACGCCTCCACAAGGATCAGACCCCTTTGATTTGGCAACATCATCACTAAAAGGAAAGGACCTACGGTCAGATAAAGGTGACTCTGGTGTGTTCCTACATCGGAGGAAAGGTTAAAACAGCGAAGCTCGAGGCAGGTGGACTTACTGTCTGAGAGAAACAAATCAGTTTTCTAAGACTGTAGTCTGCATAAAACAAGACTGAACAGTGGATTTTTCAGCTTGTTATTAGCTTCAGGTTATCAGATTGAGTTACAGAAAAAAAGTCTGTTTTCTAGGACTAGGCACAGACAAATATGACCAGTATACATATTTGCAGATCATCAGTAGCTGCAGTCAAATGACCAAATTGCCCTATAGTGGCCTCATGGGTGGAATGTTATTAATATTTTTCATAATTTAATCATTAATAAACATACAACAACAAAAAAACGCTGAAAATCCGGTGTTTCTATGTCAAACGTTTTTGTTATATTTCAGTCTTCTGTGATGTATATAAAGTCTAATATTGGGATACAAACTCAAAACGTTATACATTTCAACTCCATATCTGACATGGTACAGGTGTCTTCTTTGTTTTAAGACCATAACCATGTGTGTGAGGTGTAGACTTTTGTTTCAAAGTACATTTGTTTAAGACTACCAAGAAACACTCTGTGTGACCCTGATTTAGCCCACTGCAGTAAAAGGTTAGATGGAATCCGCAGTAGGGAGAAACAGCGCCACTGGCCGCCCCACCACCATTGTTATTGTTTTTGTTGCTGAGCTGAGCAGCATGGTAAAACAAATGTGCAGTACATATTGTGCTCTTCTATCGCACGTGCAATGATGTCAGAGGGGGGAAAACTGTGTTCGTTGTTTGCAGTAACTTCTATGCTGTTGTAATCACAAACGGACATGGCTGTTTCACCATTAACGATTTCAGAATTGTTTTAATCTATTCTCTCTCTCTATGTATCTTTCCCTAGCACTATGTTGATCCCAGCAGCCCTCCTATCCAGAGATGCTCACCAGCTCAGACAAATCTCTCTCTCTGATGGCCGACCACTGTGCCCCAGAGGGTTTGGCTTCCGGTCCCAAAGGCAGCACATCCAGTAGGGGGATGCACAGCATTCGCTCCTCCCTCTCTCTCCCTGAGCCCGAGGCATGGCGCCGGACCTCCAGCCCTGGCACCACCCGTCAAGGAGGCCTAGTCCAGGGGTCCCGCTCCTGCTCCTTGCAGGTTCCCCACTCCGGCCTGGAGACCCTGGATCTACCCCCGCGGGTGGCCAGCTTCGACGTCCCTTACAGGGTGGAAGAGGCAGGGTCGGACACAGGCTCAGGGTCTGTGAGCCCCTGTAGTATGCAGAGGAGACGTGGTGGCATCGTGGATCAGAGGGATGTGATCAGGGCCCACGAGTCGCACAAGATGCAGAGCACACCACAGGCCCGCAGGAAAGACTGGGAGTAAGTACACAAGATGGAGGGGGGAGGGGTTCTGTCTTCACAGCTCTGGCATGTGTCAAGATGAAAAGAAGCATAAATGTACAGAATGTATCCAGGAATAGAATGGATACAATCATTTATAAGAATGCACATAATAATCAGCCTTTGGTTGAGGTGTGGCAGATTCTCATGTTATGCTGTGATAACAAGACAGAATTACCAAAGTGGTCAATAGTCAATGGGCTCGCCTCACCTGGCTGCAAGTTCATTGGGCTGTACAGTGTCCCTTCAGACCGTACAGTGTCCTGTCTGACTGGCTGTACACATCTGTAGATTGAATCTGATGCTGTGTTACAATATTATTGGTGGTTGGGTTCTATCTACTGTATGCGTAGCTTGCTTGTGGAACTTTGAGCTCTGGAGCTCTGATTACCTCCTTAGCATCACTCAACTGTGGAGTGCCACTCCATCACGGTAACCCCACCCCCTCTCTCCCCCCTCCTCCCCCAGCACATCCTCTTTATCATACAGTACATACTGCACATACTGGTATTTACTGGGTTCTCTTGTTGTAATTCTCTCTTTGTCTCTGTCTCTCTAATGCTTCTCTCTCTCTCTCTCTCTCTCTCTCTCTCTCTCTCTCTCTCTCTCTCTCTCTCTCTCTCTCTCTCTCTCTCTCTCATGCTTCCTCTCTCTTTCGATTTCTCTCTTATGCTTTCTCTCTCATTTTCTCTTTTCCGCTCTCTCTCTCTCACTCTGTCATACACACTTACGTAATTACTCTTTTGTATCCCTACTACACTCGCACACTCTCTCTCGCTTCGCATCTCCCCACCGCCCCCTCACTCATTCATCATATACAGCCAAACATAATTGGGAGAGTTGTTTATTTCTGGTTGCAACCCAATGTTCCAATGTGCAACATTCAACGCAACGGGTCGACTCTGTCAGTCTTGCACTATGGTATCTATCAGGTTTGGAATCATTTAAAAGATCAGTCTGGGAATCACTGGGAATTCACCTCAACAACAGTTTTTACTTGTCAAAATGATATTCACTTTGGGAACTCACACAGTTATTCCCACTCATTCCCCCTTAATCCCACCTCTAGTGTTTGTGCAGTAGAAAGTCCAGCAGAAAGGCCAGACAATAGGGTTTATCTTAGTGTAGTGTGCATATCTGACCATTAGAGGATGCCACAGAATCAAACAAAGTATACCGTGGAAAATCAAATAGATAGTGGCAATGATAATGGAAAGAAAAGTTCTTGTTCTTCCCAGCTGTACACAAAAGAGTTTGGGTATTTGCTAAATATGAATGGTTGCTACTGTAAATATTCACAATTAACATCCAAATAGCAGGAGAGATGATTAGGCTATACATGTAGTGTATGACTGTTTTCAGTCAACTTTGAAGTAATTCTAAGTATCTTACAAAAGGTAACAAATAACTTTTAATGAAATACGAGTGTGTGTCTATTAGAAATACGGTACAGGATAGGGATTACTGTAGGAGACATAAACAACGTTTTACCATTATCATAATGCAACTTTGATTGAGAGGGTGGGGTGTGGTGTACAGTTACGTTATTAATAATATGTCTGTTTATATAAGCTTCAGTTATTGGTAAGACCAGACCGACATAACTCAGGAATAGAGAGTGTCTGTTGCTAGGTAACGGAGATAAAGAAAAACTCTTAAAGCCACTCCAATCAGCGTTGGTCGGGGTGAAATCCTCAGTTGACAATTACATAAATGCTCTTCAGAGTTCTGCCAATAAGTACACCCATTAATGTTTTAACTCATGGTGCATGTCACCGGCATACATTTCTCCCCCTTTCAAAGGAATATGTTTCAAATGGGCTGTGCTTATTTATTAGAATTTCCTCCTCCTAAGTGTTGTAAAGAGATAAATACATCATGAGTTTTTCCGCCATGTCTAAAGACACAAGAGATGGCACCGGAAATGCTCTTTTCCTCTTTGTAGCTCCAATACAGAAAGTCTTTCTGAAACGCATAATAGTAGAGATGTAGTGCAGATTTGGACCCCACCTACTATATCCGGTTACCCCACCAGTACAGACTGTAGGTTATTCAGTTGTTCCTGATGATGTCATCATAGGAACAACCATGCTAACCCTTTTGATGCTTTGTATTATAAAGTGACATCTGAAGGCATGAGAATGATGATGATGATGATGATGAGCTGAACTAATGATGATTGCATGATTAAGCTATCAATACTGGGTAGTAATCAATTCCAATTGGACTCAATCTGGAAACAAACCATGTGTTTCTTTGTGCAACTTTGATGATTAGATATTGGAATATGATTGTTGTTGCATTCAACCGTAGATATCCTATTAAATTACTAGATGGGCTATTTCATAAACCTTCAAAGGTCCAGAATGGGCTGAAAATGGCAGCTATATTGGCCATGGATAAATCCAAACCAGTCTAATTGGAATGAATGGCAGTAGAGGCAGAATCCTGATTTTACTTATGCAGGACAATAAAAGTAAGACGTGATATATCAGACATTGTCTAATAGAATTATTGTCAACCTAAAATATTGTCATATAATTATAAATACAGTATATATGGTTTTATACACATTTTCTGTATAAATAGCCTCTAAAATATATGTAAACAGACCATAAATGTCTAAATGTTTGTTTTCTTGGAAAGCTGTGCTATTATATGATACAATATCAGTACTTGTTGCATTTACAACTTGTCTAATCTCTATCATCAACTGATTTCAGCCAGTGTATGGCTGTGGATTGACTGCATTGTTTGAATGGAATGTTGGTATATTGGCAGTTACTTACTTAAAACATTTATGGAATCATTCCTCTAAAACTGGCTGGCTAGCTAGCTAACACACATACAGTGCAGATACATTCTTCAAATTCATTACTTTACACAATATCTTATCACAGCACTGGCAAACCATGGTTCACCAACTCCCTGACCAAAATGGCTGACCTTTATCCAATCATAAGAAGGTTAATGTCCATTCTAGTGTTCTAATTCCTAATTCTATGCTTTCAACATATGAGCAGTGCTCATAGTCATTCATTTCACTTCTTTCACTGGAATGAAATATTGTTTGAAGGCGGTATTGGCCCCTCCGTTTATCTAGAGGGACTGAAACCTTGACATGGTGTACCAGAAGTTGAGTTGCCCTGGGGGAGAAACCGATTTCTGTAGGAAGTGGTTGCTCTATTGTGCAACATGGCTTTTGTTGGCTAAATGAAAAGAACAGAGCAGAAATTCAAGAGAGCTGTGTCGCTATGGAAACAACTGTTAAGAGAGAGAAAAATGAATTTAATGTTTATAGAAATTGACAAATGTAGAGATAGGACCACTTCATCCCAAATCCCCCCCCCCCCCCCATAGGGATAGAGGGAGGGAGGTAGGGAGGGGGGGGGGGGGGGGGTTTGGGATGAAGTGGTCCTATCTCCACATCTCCCTCCATCCCCATTGGGAAGGGAAGAACAGCGGCAGATGGAATGAGAGAGCTCCATGTTGCCAAATTAGGTCTCCATCACACTCTGAGCGGGTGTGAAAGTCCCTGCTTTCTTCTCCTCTCTCTCCCACATAAAGGGGGGCAGTGCCTCAAGATCTATTTCATGATCTATTTTTATTTCAGACATGATATTCCAATATTAGCACAATGACCTGGATTGGTTAAATGTTTTTAATAGTAGCCTACAAGTCTGTCTTCATTAATGAACATACTGTATCTCAAAGCTCTCACTGTGTAGCCTAAAGCTAATATGTAACATTTAAGGTGGACACGTGGAAATCTGTTCATAACACCAGAGGAAACTTCAATTGGCCAATAAGTTATTATCAGACTTCTTTGTGTGATAAGGTTTACCTTTCGATTGGGGAGGCTTTCAGTAGTTTTCTTGGTTCCAATAAGTTCTCTTTGTCTCAAGTCTTTGTTTTAGTGTTATGGTGGTGGCTCTACAGAAACACAGTTTATGTTGATAGTGTGTTCACTAATGCAAGGACTGTGACCTAGTGGTACCAATGACACAGGTCATGTTTTGCAGACATTTTTGTTTAAATGCATTGCAGAGAAAGAGGCCTATTCGTGTGGGCAGATTGTCTGTCACCTTATTTTCTAGCTGTATTTTACTATAACATAATGCCAACACATAGGATCACTAATGTGTTCCTTTACTTTCAAAGGTGATTTTACCTCCACCCCTCTAACCCTACCCCCTTAGGAATTTTGGTTGTTGTTTTAAATTTAGAACTTACAACGCCAGGGTTGTGGGTTCGATTCCCACGGGGGGGCAGTATGAAAAAAATAATATATATACAGTGGGGAGAACAATTATTTGATACACTGCCGATTTTGCAGGTTTTCCTACTTACAAAGCAGGTAGAGGTCTGTAATTTTTATCATAGGTACACTTCAACTGCGAGAGACGGAATCTAAAACAAAAATCCAGAAAATCACATTGTATGATTTTTAAGTAATTAATTTGCATTTTATTGCATGACATAAGTATTTGATACATCAGAAAAGCAGAACTTAATATTTGGTACAGAAACCTTTGTTTGCAATTACAGAGATCATACGTTTCCTGTAGGTCTTGACCAGGTTTGCACACACTGCAGCAGGGATTTTGGCCCACTCCTCCATACAGACCTTCTCCAGATCCTTCAGGTTTCGGGGCTGTCGCTGGGCAATACGGACTTTCAGCTCCCTCACCTTCCACATGATCATTGATGCCCCACGAGGTGAGATCTTACATGGAGCCCCAGACCGAGGGTGATTGACCGTCATCTTGAACTTCTTCCATTTTCTAATAATTGCGCCAACAGTTGTTGCCTTCTCACCAAGCTGCTTGCCTATTGTCCTGTAGCCCATCCCAGCCTTGTGCAGGTCTACAATTTTATCCCTGATGTCCTTACACAGCTCTCTGGTCTTGGCCATTATGGAGAGGTTGGAGTCTGTTTGATTGAGTGTGTGGACAGGTGTCTTTTATACAGGTAACGAGTTCAAACAGGTGCAGTTAATACAGGTAATGAGTGGAGAACAGGAGGGCTTCTTAAAGAAAAACTAACAGGTCTGTGAGAGACGGAATTCTTACTGGTTGGTAGGTGATCAAATACTTATGTCATGCAATAAAATGCAAATTAATTACTTAAAAATCATACAATGTGATTTTCTGGATTTTTGTTTTAGATTCCGTCTCTCACAGTTGAAGTGTACCTATGATAAAAATTACAGACCTCTACATGCTTTGTAAGTAGGAAAACCTGCAAAATCGGCAGTGTATCAAATACTTGTTCTCCCCACTGTATATATGTTTTAAAAATAAAAAAGAATGTATGCACTCACTAACTGTAAGTCGCTCTGGATAAGAGCGTCTGCTAAATTACTCAAATGTAAATGTAAATATGTATTTTTGGAAAGTGACAATTTTGACAAAATGTCAGTGTTCATCCTTGAACACTGAAATATATATTGCCATGGAAACTGAAATATGTTTTTTCTATCTCATGACAATTCTCATTCAGATGTACAGTGTGTTGAAAATTGCCATAGGCTACTGAAAGACGTGGGAGGGGTTGCGCAAGTGTGCGGGAGCTCGCGCTCACTCTGTTTCATGGTCATTTGGAGGCAGGTAAACACATTGAAAGATAATCGTTCGCGGATCAAACCAGTATTCTAGCGCCAAATGTTTCTTTCTGTTGAAACAATTACATTTCTCATTGTTAAACGGATAAAGGAATTCGAAAATGTTTTAGACTACACAAATTGGTCGCTTCGGAAAGTTACCAAGATCTATTTTGACTGGATGAGAGGAGATGCGTAAAGTTTTTGGAGACCAGGATACATGTCCCGTGGATTCCATTGTCTAACGAAGATCAACTGGGTTTAGGCTAAACATGCATTCTATAGTGTACGTTACTGAATGTATATGTTTTTATAAAGTTTTAAGTGAAAAGTCGGTGGATGTTGTTCCTGTTCCGAGTTTATCCAGTGATGCGCTTACGTTACTGAATGTATATGTTTTTAGAAAGTTTTAAGTGAAAAGTCGGTGGATGTTGTTCCTGTTCCGAGTTTATCCAGTGATGCGCTTATGTTGAAACTTGTCTGGAGCGTAGCTGACCATCACCGTTCACTCGCCCAGACAGATGGGGTGATATAGATGGAAAGATGTTACAATCCGTGTAATCGAATCGTTATACATTATTATTATTAAAACTCAGCACGAAATTTACCTTTTGTAGTTTACTTCAGCATGGAATGACATGCATGGGGGTGGGGGGGGGGGGAGTTGGATCTTTGCGCCTCAACAGGTCGTCTGTCAATGGATATTTTATTACTCTACCAACACATTTGCTTTTTCATTTGTTTTGATATCCAAGGCAACAACATTTAGCAAGTTTTATTCTCGTTTTTCCCTCCATAGAATGGCTCGGTTTGGAGATGAGGTACAGATGACGATGGATTCCCGTGACTCCGGGGACCCAGAGCGCGGGGAGGACGGTGGGGACACTGCGTCAGGTACAGGGTCAGGGACGCTAAAACAAACCAAAGCGGCGAGGGCGCGCACCATGGCTCTCTACAACCCTATACCCCACCGGCAGAACTGCCTCACTGTCAACAGGTCGCTCTTCATATTCGCCGAGGACAATTTAATTCGGAAAACCGCCAAGAGGTTCATAGAATGGCCATATCCTTCCTTATACTATACATACTCAATCACACACACACACTTTATGCTTACCTGAATATCACAGCACTCTAGATTCGTTTTGTGTTGTCCGTCCGTTGTCAAACAGTATTGCTACCTGCTACATTGACTGGTGCATATCAGCACCATGGACAGCGCCCATACTTATCTAGCGCGCTATCCCACAATATTATTCACTATTGAAATTGACTCAATTAGTTGATTGTTTTGACTTCACTTTGACTGGGTTTGTAGTTTATAATATAATGGCTGTCCTCAGTCATCATTTGTTATGTATTTCTTTAGATTTGTTTGGACTGTGATAGTAAGCCTTCAGTTTCTTATTCTTTTTTTTATTTTTCTTCTTCATTGTTTTGAGGTACAGCACATTTGTCTGTTAGTCAGTCCAATGTTAGGCTACTGTCTGTCTGCCTGCCTGTCTGTCTGCCTGTCTGTCCGTCCTGCTGTCTGTCCTGCTGTCTGCCTGTATGTCTGTCTGTCCTGCTGTCTGCCTGTATGTCTGTCCTGCTGTCTGTCCTGCTGTATGTCTGCCTGTCTGTCTGTCTGTCTGTCTGCCTGTCTGTCTGTCTGTCTGTCTGTCTGTCTGTCTGTCTGTCTGTCTGTCTGTCTGTCTGTCTGTCTGTCTGTCTGTCTGTCTGTCTGTCTGTCTGTCTGTCTGTCTGTCTGCCTGCCTGCCTGCCTGCCTGCCTGCCTGCCTGCCTGCCTGCCTGCCTGCCTGCCTGCCTGCCTGCCTGCCTGCCTGCCTGCCTGCCTGCCTGTCTGTCTGTCTGTCTGTCTGTCTGTCTGTCTGTCTGTCTGTCTGCCTGTCTGCCTGTCTGTCAATCTATCATTTGTAATGACAACTACTTATAATTCCTGGTCTTCCTTCTTTTCCGTTATCCATCTCACTCAAACCCATAGATTTATCTCAAATGCTATAAAATGCTCAGCAAATGAGGAAAACAAATCAAATCAAATTGTATTCGTCACATGCTTGGTAAACAACAGGTCTAGACTAACAGTGAAATGCTTAGTTACAGGCCCTTCCCAACAATGCAGAGAGAAAGAAAATAGAGAAATAATAGAAAATGATCAAGAACGTGGAGTTCTGTCTGGCTATGGTTGCTGTGTGAATGTGAGCTGGCTGTGCTCACTGTAGTCAACAGGTCATGAGTGTGATAATTAGCTCTGCATACTGTGGGCGTAGGTTGTAGGCATATCTGTGCTGCCTTGTTGCACGGTGGAATATAAACCTGTCTATAAATAGGTGTCAGGACAAATTAAATATTTATTCACTTTTACTTTTTTCTACATTACCATCAGTCCTTGTACCTCATCACAGATACTCTCAGAGTTTAGGAAAATGAGCTATTGCTACAGTGTTGTGTTTAACCATGGAAATACATATGTTTTTGTTGTTGCCTTTTTCTATGCTAAATCTATCAATATCAACCAAAGACTACAGAGACTGCTGAGTTTTGTCATGCTAATACTTATAGTATAATGCTTACACTAATACGTTATTGTGCTTTACAGATAATGCATTGATTCCATAGTGCAATACACTGCTCTTTTGAGATGTATCATCATACTCATACATTGTGCCACTCTACTGCTTGCTGTTATTTAACCACCATCCCAGTTGTTGTGTGGGTGTGCAACCAGAGTGGTCAAGGCAAACTGAACACAGATGGTTGGAGGTATTTTCTAAATCTTTTTTTATTTCACCTTTATTTTGAAAAGGAGTCATGCTGAGTGTGAGTGTGAGACTGTCATTGTTCAGGAACAGATAGTATTTCGTTTTCTGCACTTGATTGAGCTTGTGTGAGGCAATGGAACTAATAGAAAAGTCCCAAAAGTGCAAGTTCCGCCCACCTGGTACTTCAAGGCACGTTCAATCAAACGTATTTGAATGAAAACAATACTTTTTAAAACCAGGTCTAGTTGTTGGTGGTGAATATTAATTCAAGTGGCTGTGAGTGACTAATGGGAGTCATGTCTCTGGAGAGTATTATTTTGTTGAGGAGTATTATTTTGTTGAGAAGTATTATTTTGTTGAGAAGTATTATTTTGTTGAGGAGTACTATTTTGTTGAGGAGTATTATTTTGTTGAGGAGTATTATTATTTTTAGAAGTATTATTTTGTTGAGGAGTATTATTTTGTTATTTAGATTGGCTATTTTTAACTAGTTTGAGTCGTGCTGACATGACGCAGACTCATCAATGTGATTCACAGTAGCTCCCAGAGGCCCCCGCCACAGTAGCTCCCAGAGGCCCCCGCCACAGCCCTCCTCAGTCAGTTAATGACACCATTTTCACTCAAGGCTAGAAATGAATAATGAAGGAGAAAGTGTGTCATGTGGCGCCTCTTACGATAGCCAAGACAAACACAGTCTCTCATGCACACATGTACGGCTGCACACACACACACACACACACACACACACACACACACACACACACACACACACACACACACACACACACACACACACACACACACACACACACACACACACACACACACACACACACACACACACACACACAAACACACACACACACACACACACACATTAACAGAGTGATGCAGCAGCAAAGCTGTGGGTATCACAGTTTACATACACAGGTCCCTCGAAGTGTTGCTCTGTGGGAAAGAGGCTCTCAGGCCAAAGGGACTTTTGAGCACACTCAGAGAAATGTTACGGTAAAAGGATGTTGCCATGGATACTACATTAGCTCTGACTGCTTCGATGCCAGTCTCTATTTGAACCATTCCGTCGTCCATCCATCTGTCATCTGATAATCCATCCATACAATTCTAATTTTACTGTAACTACCGACATCCACAGCCATTCTGTATTACCTGAGTATACCAAACATTAGGAACACCTTCCTAATATTGAGTTGCAACCCCCCCTCAGAACAGCCTCAATTCGTTGGGGCATGGACTCTACAAGGTGTTGAAAGTGTTCCACGGGGATGCTGGCCCATGTTGACTCCAATGCTTCCCACAGTTGTGTCAAGTTGGCTGGATGTCCTTTGGGTGGTGGACCATTCTTGATACACATGGGAAACTGTTGAGCGTGAAAAACCCAGCAGCGGTGCAGTTCTTGACACAAACCAGTGTACCTGGCACCTACTACCATACCCCGTTCAAAGGCACTTAAATTTTTTGTCTTGCCCATTCACTTTCTGAATGGCACATATACACAATCCATGTCTCAATTGTCTTTAACCTGTCTCCTCCAGTTCATCTACATTGATTGAAGTGGATTTAACAAGTGACATCAATAAGGGATCATAGCTTTCACCTGGATTCACCTGGTCAGTCTATGTCATGGAAAGAGCAGGTGTTCTTAATGTTTTGTAAACTCAGTGTATATATAATAGTTTCCATTGTAATGATATGCTCCCCCCCCCAACACCAATGTAATCAGCATTGTCATTATCATCGGTTTGTCACATGATTGTCTTGAACTGTATATGGTAATGTAAAAAAGCCCTTTCCTTAACCTTGTGGCCCTTACACCGTTTGAGTGGGTGATCCTGGCGACTATCACGGCCAACTGCATCGTCCTGGCCCTGGAACAACATCTTCCTGGGGAGGACAAGACCCCCATGGCCAAAAGACTGGTGAGACTACAGGCCTTGATCGGTTAATATTAGGCATTTAGGCTACATCTCAAATGGCACCATATTCACTATATAGTGTTGTAACTTAAATGGGTTGCAGAGTTTACAGTTTATTTCATAGCCAGACATAATTATTTGCAGATATGGATTACAGTTTACAAGTGAGGTCATTGTATTTTATTGCAATACATGTGACAGAACTATTTTAATCTTTCTGTTGTATTGGTTGAAAACTGCAAGTACCATAATGTCTTGAGGCAGGAAGTGAAAACAATATGTTTTGTACAGTCTAAAGTGGTAAAATGTAACGTGAACGATTTAATTCACTCAAAGAACCTTTCATCTCATAACTAAAAAGTAAAGTAGTGCACTATAATTAGGGAATAGGGTGCCATTTGGGATGCATGTTGCCAGGGTTGTGGGTTCGATAAAATAATGTATGCGCTAACTGTAAGTGGCTCTGGATAAGAGCGTCTGCTAAATGACTAAAATGTAAATGTATGTTACTTTACAGTAAACAATATGCCTAGCTGCCCATTTCCAGGTTAACAAGTCTAATTGCCATTCGGACCTATGGTTTCTGTTTTATTTTTTATTTTTTTATTTTTTTATGTTGGCTGTGATATGCTGCGTTCACGTGCTATCAGAAACTCGGAACCTAACTTACAGTTTTTCTTAATGGTTTTGGTATTTTCACAAGTATGTGTTGTATTGATGTTGTCGCATGCCTCATCCATGGCCAGAAGGAGGGTGGCACGCTCATGGTGATGGCAATCGTACACCTTCCACCTCCATGCTGAAAAATAATCCTCAATAGGGTTGAGGAAAGGAGAGTATGGGGCAGGTATAGGGTCACGAATCAGGGATGGGCCCAAAACCATGCCTGGACCACCTCTGCATGCTCAATTTTGTTGAGAATCACAATGAGGTGTGCAGCGTTGTAGGATCCAAGTAAAGGCCTACGTCCTACCTCACCATCTTCAGAGATAGCTGCGCACATGGAGATGTTTCCCCCACTTTGTCCAGGTACTTGGACGGTCGCCCGTTGGCCGAGTTTTGGCCAGGTTGAAGCCCGCTTCATCAAAAAATATATACTTGTGATGGTTCACAGCAGCATCAAGCACCATCACCCTCTAAAAATCTATTTTGGTTACTTATTTTTACAGTATAATTCCAATATGGTATTGTGAAGTAGCATGTGCATTAAATAGTAACTGTGCTGTACCTGAACATACTCGGCCCACAGTTGTTTCACCCGGTCAATGTTTCTCTCAAAAGGCACCAGGTAAATGTGTTTCATAGATACCTGGTGCCTCTTCAAAAGGCGGGCGATTGTTAGTAGGCTGATGGATGCCACATTGGCAAAGGTGTCATCGTTTTCCTCCATGGCCTGCTTTATTTCAGACAGCAGTATGTCATTCCTGGCCCACACCATTTCCACCACTGCCCACTCCTGCTGGTCGGTCAGCACACAGCCATGGCCACCACCATGGGGTCTTCTGTCAATTCTGAGGGTAGAACAGAGTATACTGTCAATAGATCATACTGTAAGACTACTAACATGTTTTGTGAATTTACATGCATTACTACATGTAATGTACTGTAAATGTAATGGTAAAGCATAGTGCATATCCTGCAGACTTACCAGTT
Organism: Coregonus lavaretus; assembly: GCF_964263955.1. NCBI lineage: Eukaryota > Metazoa > Chordata > Actinopteri > Salmoniformes > Salmonidae > Coregonus > Coregonus lavaretus. The sequence continues at coordinate 15,371,235 of NC_140010.1, forward strand.
TTCTTGGCAAAATGTTCTCTTGATCGAATTGACAGTTCCCTGCCGTCTGCCTCCCTCTCTCTGATGTCCACCTCTTTGACGGGGACCATGCCCACCCTCTTTGACGGGGTCCATGCCCACCTAGTTTACCTCTTTGACGGGGACCATGCCCACCTAGTTTGACCTCTCTGATGGGCCTCTTGTCCAAAAACTCTTTGATTTCTTCCTCTCTCTTGCTGTCTATCCTGCTCCATGTTCACACACCATTTTATATGGTGACCAATTGTGGTTACTACTATGGGAAATCAAATAGCAATAATGAGTAGTCATTATGTATGGTTAGCATGTATCATACATGTAATTTAGATGTTTATACTTTACAAACACACATATTATTTCTGTAGTTCTCAAATTCCATATATAGTAGACAAACCAGTTTAAAATCTATAGGTTTACCAAACGGTTAAATTATTAACCATTAAGCACAGTTGGATTAAGTGATGGTCAAATGTATTTAAATAAATGAGAAGAGAATCATATGAAAAGTATTGTAAGCATTGCATTGTGAACGGCAATTACTTTATATGAAAGGTATTTCTAGATGAAACACTGATTAGGTTTGGTGAAAAAGTTACTGTGTGATTTTGTGTGTTGTACATAGTCAATTGAAAATGTGCTTAAAGTTTTGAAAGAACTGCCTTTTTTGATTATCTGTTTTGAGTTTTGTACTAAGAGTTGTGTGAAATTTTACCACATACTTGTGAAAATAGTACAAAAGCGATAAAAAAAATAATAATGAATTTGCGTAGAGCTTCCGATTTGTGGATTCTGATACTTCCCAAGTGGGAAACTCGGGATCATATTTTTACGAGTTAGCAAGTCGGAAATGTCAGAGTTTCCTAGTTCAGACTAGCACTTGAACGCGGCATTAAACTGCACATTCTCATGCATGCATACCCTCACAAACATACCTGTGTAAATGTACTATATGGTTTGTGTCCCTCTGATGTTCTAATGCATCCATACTGTATCTTCCCCCTACAGGAGTGTACTGAGCCTTACTTCATCGGGATCTTCTGTTTTGAGTTTGGCATCAAGCTGGTGGCCCTGGGCTTTGTGTTCCATAAAGGCTCCTACCTGAGGAACGGATGGAATATCATGGACTTCATCGTGGTGGTCAGCGGGTGAGTTACAACTAGTGAAATATGGATTGCTATGCATTTGTGTGGGACATTTGGACTAGAAGCTCTGGCACACTTACGATTGACAAATATCACTTGTTTATTTTGTGCCAATGTTTTGGCTTCAAGGCCTTAGTCAGAACATTTTCTTGGAGCTCAGCTGGTGAGGGACAGCATGGGCCTCTTACGTCTCCTCTCCGTGACCTCCAAACCTGTGGCTATGTGTCCACAGTGGTTTTTCCTTGTGGACAATGCAAACAGATCCATATGGATCTTGTCTTCTGCAGTTAGGCAGTTACTATTAATGATTGGTTAGATAGCTGTTCATTATTACAAAATGAAAATGTGTGTTCACTCATGTGTGCTTATGCATAACAAGGTGAAGTGTGTGATTCCCCTGCACAGTGTGGCTATGCAGCCAGCAGATAGGTGGGTGGATAAGTGGATTGGCTGTCGTGTCGAAAACCTGTTTAGTTTTGCCCCCCAGGGCCTCTGTGAATTACATGTAAATGTAGTCAGAAAGAGAGCGAGAGAGAGAGAGAGATAGAGAGAGAGAGAGAGAGAGAGCGAGGGAGAGAGAGAGAGAGAGAGAGCATAGAGAGAGAGAGAGAGCATAGAGAGAGAGAGAGAGAGAGAGAGAGAGAGAGAGAGCATAGAGAGAGAGAGAGAGAGAGAGAGAGAGAGAGAGAGAGAGAGAGAGAGAGACAGAGAGAGAGAGAGCTTGGGTTAATTTATGCTTTATGTTTATCTAACACTTTACTTATTCATAATGCTCTAAGTCAACATTATTGGCATCCATATTGGGTGTGTTCTGTTGTATGGAGGGAAGCAGCATACAGCATACAGTATTCAGGGAAGATAGCTGTCGGCATGTTGACATCACAGCTCACCCCAACGCCCACATCTCTCTCTCTCTCTCTCTCTTCACTTTCTCTCGCTGAATGCACTTACATAAAAGGACCTGCATCACGTTAACACACCGTTTAGAACAGAGCCAAACTCAACAGCTGTTCTATCACCATTTAGTAGATACTGTCTAAAAAATATGGAAGAATCTAAAACAGAGCCTCTAGGTGTAAAATATATATTATAAATGTTTTCTCTAGGACACAATACCCAAAAAGTGCAATCTGCAGAAAAGCTACAGAGACAAACATTTTGGTTACTCAACCATAATAATCAGTGGGGGGGTCACGGAAGGTCAGAGAGACCACTCCATGTCCGTACAGCCTCTGGATTCAAGTATTATGAGGACAGACAAACTGTCTGGCGCGGTCATATACTGTAGTTTATAGAGGCGTTTGTATAGTGTGTCCTTTTGTCTGAGCCAGTAATGAGTAAAAGAGAAAACATCCATGCTGTTCTCTTATTGTGTCATGAGCAGTCATCTAGTTAATGTTGAAAAGAGAGGTGGATAATGGCTCTCGACTACAGAGCCAGCACTCTATTATCAAGTAGAACAGTCTCCTGCTGGGTGGTCAAAAAGTGTACAGTATGTGTACTGTATGTGTAGTGTGTGTGTGTGAGAGAGAGAGAAGAGAGAGAGAGAGAGAGAGAGAGAGAGAGAGAGAGAGAGAGAGAGAGAGAGAGAGAGAGAGAGAGAGACAGAGAGAGAGAGAGAGAGAGAGAGAGAGAGAGAGAGAGTTGTTAATGCACTATGCCTGTGGAGGCCTCTAGGTCAGGTCAGGACCTGGGTGAATCAGAGCTGTTTCAGTTCGATGCTTCATCCCCTGACAAGTGTCACTATTTCAAATGAGAGATGTGTCATGTTTTTTCCTGCTACTCATTGCTACTCGTGCTCAGTATATTGCATGCTGTGCACTGTATATTACTGTGAGCGATAACAGTGGTGGAAAAAATACTTAATTGTCATACTTGAGTAAAATTAAAGATACCTTAATAGAAAATGACTCAGGTACCCGAGCGGTTAAGAGTGTTGAGCCAGTAACCGAAAGGTTGGTGGTTCGAGCCCCTGAGCTGACTAAGTGAATAATCTGTCGATGTGCCCTTGAGCAAGGCACTTAACCCTAATTGCTCCTATAAATCGCTCTGGATTAGATCGTCTGCTAAATTACTAAAATGTGAAAGTTACCCAGTAAAATACTTCTTGAGTAAAAGTCTAAAAGTATCTTTGTTTTAAACATACTTAAGTACAGTGGTGGAAAAAGTACTCAATTGTCATACAAAATTAATACTATTCATAAAAATCTTCCCCAAAATCTTTCTCCAAAAGTTCCAAAAGACCTTACTGCACTTATCTGACATACTTTCTGGTGGAAGGCATGTTCCCCCTCCCCTCCCCTCCCCTCTCCTCCCCTCCCCTCCTCTCCTCTCCTCTCCTCTCCTCTCCTCTCCTCTCCTCTCCTCTCCTCTCCTCTCCTCTCCTCTCCTCTCCTCTCCTCTCCTCTCCTCTCCTCTCCTCTCCTCTCCTCTCCTCTCCTCTCCTCTCCTCTCCTCTCCTCTCCCCTCCCATCTAGGAAGTAAGTCAGACATAAAAGGAACGTGTCACGGCTGCGGCCGACTGGGAAATGAAACAAGGCCAGTGGGCCAGTAGCTGGCGGCTTTCATTCCGTCTGAAATTAATGAAATTGTTGGAACCTAATCTACAGGGACTCAGAGCTCAATTAAGAATTCTTAATTTTTTGATGGGGAGCGTGTGTAGAAAACCCCAGATTTGCAGCGATTCTGAACGTGGTCAATTACAGTAGCTCCCCCGGCAACAAGTTTGGTACAGGTGGATTAGATGTCATTGATTAGCGTAGACTTGTATGCCAGGTGAATTGTATTGCATATGTCGGTACCCCAATTATGCATTAGTAGAACTGGATAGCTACAGTATATTATGCACTTATACAGTACTATGTATGTTTAGGAGTTTCTTGTTGCTTGGATTTGAACATGCAACCCTTTAGTCTCTAGTCCATGTCTCTCCACGTCTCTACCCTCTTTGCCACACTGCATCCCATTGTACTACTCACCAATCAATGTACTACTCACCAATCAATCAATCAATCAATCAATCATGCGTCATTCAGTCACATGTCCCGCTGTGTCTCAACCCTCTATGCCACACTGCATCCCATTGTACTACTCATCCCTCTATCTACTGTATGTGACAGCCTGAAATGACAGACTACAGACCAATTCATCATCCCCGCTCCTCGCCCCTCTCTCTCTACTGTATGTGTCAGACCAACTCATCGTTCCTGCTCCCTGCTCCCCTCACCCGCCAGCCCGATCCTCCACCCTTCGCACCCCGCCCCTTGTGCCCCTCTCTGCTGTCCCTGTTGGAGAGTGTGTGTGACACTTAGCTGTAATGCATAATAGATTTGGGTGGGTGTTCTGAATGATTCAATAGCCATCTAGCACAGAGACAGCTACTCCATGCTGTGTGTGTGTGTGTGTGTGTGTGTGTGTGTGTGTGTGTGTGTGTGTGTGTGTGTGTGTGTGTGTGTGTGTGTGTGTGTGTGTGTGTGTGTGTGTGTGTGTGTGTGCGCGCGCGCGCGTGTGTGTGTGGTGTGTGTGTGTGTGTGTGTGTGTGTGCGTGCTTGCATGTGTGTGTGTGTGGGAGTGGATGACCTGTACTCAGTATTGCCTCACAACTCACACACAGCTATACTGTATACAGAACACAGACCCTGCTCCTCAGCATATATTCAGTCCACCTCTTTATTCCCCTTTGTTTTCCTTCTCAGTCTGTATACAGCAATGGCTCTTTTATACAGCAGTTATCCCCTAAACCAATCAATTAATCAATTAACAAATTAATCACTCAACAAATTAATCCATTAACCAAATAATCACTCAACCAATCAATCGTGCATCATTCAGTCACATAATCCCATTGTGCCCTTGATAGTGAACTCAAGAAATGAATTGATATGTTATATTGCATTAGAAGTACTTGTACTCACCATGGGTGGTAACCTTGAGTTTAAAAAGAGAGTGTGTGTAGGGGTCTCATTTCCAATCGTGTTTTGCTAATTGAACTGTATAAACAATTGTTTCTAGTCCCATGTGGGTAGTCGTTGTGAAAACACAGACCCAGCTATTTATTCTGTGACTAATAATGGATTAAGCCGCCTACTTTTCTAATCCCAATGGAAGCATGCGGAACGTTTTATAAAACATTATGTTTATGAAGTTAAATGGAAGATAATGCACTTAAGACTAGTACAGTCATCTATAGGCGTACACACAGGACTCCTCTGTTTGTCTTGTCATTCGCTGTAAGCAGTCTTCTTAAAATGGCAGCAACGTGATGTTCAAATAGAGTTTCTCTCTCCTTTTTTCTTATATTTCCCTCCCAGTGTTCAGTGGTTGTTCTCTGTGTAGGTGGAGGTGTGTGGGAGAGACCGGCAGGCCACATTCTGTTCATGTAATGAATTCAAGCACTTAAAAGTCAGTTTCAGTACAATACAGTGTTACACTATGAGGCGACTGGGAAGGCAGCGCAACCACTCAGTGTAACGTGAACGAACGACGACAAACCAACACGGAAACAGCATAAATCAATTCCAGAAATCTGGCTCAGCTATTCATATCTGTACATTACATTAACATCTACATTCTTAGAAAAAAAGGTGCTATCTAGAACCTTAAAGGGTTCTTTGGCTGTCCCCATAGGATAACCCTTTGAAGAACCCTTTTTGGTTCCAGGTAGAACCCTTTTGGGTTCCATGTAGAACACTAATGTAACCAAAAAGGGTTATCCTATGGGGACAGCCGAACAACCCTTTGGGAACCCTTTATTCTCAGATTGTACTGAACATTCACTCTAATAGCTAATGTATTTCTCCAGTTCAGGTCATGGTGGATTTAGACTGTGTAGATGTGACAGTTGGTCTGAGTAGCCTGAGTGCCAGTCTGTTTGTGCTATCATGTCAACTGGCACTCATTATCGTGTTTGGCTTAACAATGACAGCAATGTCATTGAGTTGGCAAGAGCACAAACAGATCTGGGACCAGGCTATTGGTCTTGTGGCTCTGAGAGCAAACCAAACCAGTCTCTCATTTGTGGTAAAAAGAAAACAACACTTGGAGAAAACATTTTTTAAAGGTTTTCCCTTGCATTGATTGTATTATTATTGTTGTTCTGGTGATTTGTTTGGACAGAAGGGATTCAGTAGCATGAAACTAGTGTTCTGTGGTCAGAATAAATTATCTTCCAAAATCAGCCATGAAGGAGCAGCTTTTGTTCAATGTGTTTGATGGCTGTAGACTCCCACACCTCTCCACGCTCTCTCTCTGCTCTCTCTCTCTCTCTCTCTCTCTCTCTCTCTCTCTCTCTCGCTCTCTCTCTCTCTCTGCTCTCTCTCTCTCTCTCTCTCTCTCTCTCTCTCTCTCTCTCTCTCTCTCGCCTTCTCTCTCTCTCTCCTTCTCTCTCTCTCTCTCTCCATCCCTCTCTCTATTGTGTGGGCTCACACTTGAGTTTCTGCCATGTGCTTTCTGCCCACCCTCCTCAAACACACCCTCCCCCACAATCCGCAGCACTTACTATCAGAAGTGAATTGATTAATCTATACGTAGAATAGAATGAATGCCTGTTCAAAGTCATACATGTATGGCGTCAGCAATGCAGCGTTCAGCACAATGTACAGGAAGTACAGTTAATACAGAGACTGATTTGCCTTTCTTTACTTCCTGTTGGTTGCTGTAAATGTTTTCAATGTTTGTGTGCGTGGGTGGAGGGATGTCAATACGTGCGTGGGTTGTTGAGGGATGTGAATAGGGTCGTTCAATGTCATTTCAGCAAGCCATGACACCCACCATCTCAGATTGTTCTTAACTCATTTCTGTAGTTAGAAACAGATAAGATTAGTATTCCTAAAACATTATTTTGGTGAAATAGAATTTTATCTCTGAGAAATTAATCTAATTGACTGCACCCAAATTGGCTATTTTAATTTATAGGATTCATATAATCTTCAATAAATATAGTAGCTAACATCCGATTTGGACCATAATTCTTCTTAACAATGAGTAAGACATGAGGAATCCAATACAATTTCAAAAGCCACCCACGGCACCCCCCTACACAACCCACGCCAATCCCACCCCAACAACCAGTGTACAGTATCAGTTCCCTATGTTTGACAAGTAGTATAAAGATGTGGTTTGGAGTATGCTTTTTCATCCTTTGTAATGTATTTCCTGTGACTCTGGTGATGGTCTCTCCCCCCCCCCCCCCCCACCCATTTAGAGAAATTAGTCGTGGTCAAAAGGGTGTGGTGGCAGTAGCAGGAACAGCGGCACCTAGTGGGCAAAACCTAGTACTTTCACACTAATTTATGGTAAATAATGTTTACCATAAATTCGTGTGAAAGTACCAGGTTTTGCCCACTAGGTGCCGCTGTTCCTGCTACTGCCACCACACCCTTTTTGTGTTTATTAAATGGATCACAATATTTTCTTTGCAACTTTGAGCAGAAAACCAATAGCTTTTGCTCATGACGAAAATACATTGTGTGGTCAATTGTGTGGTCAAGCCAGTCCTCTATGAAAGCAATTCAGATTGTCCTTCTCTTAGCAACCTAATGCTTCAACCCAACTATGGCAGCTCTCTGAGATTCTTATATGAAAACTTTTCCTACAAGCCCAAAACTTTGATGGACAAATGGGTGAGTGATTAAAATGTTGTGACGACCCTAATAAAATAATACAAATGTAAACCATTGCATGGCAGTCGTATGTTTTACAATACAATTATTAGAAAACATCTCTATATGTAGTGTGATTTACCATTAAACCCAACCCAGCCCAATACCGTTAGCCTTGCAAAACACTATACAGTGTGTGTTGGGGACTTGTACCATTGAAAACCACTAGAGAACATAACATTGAAACCATTAGAACTGCTGTAGCCTAAGGGTTTGCTTGTTCACCAGGAATGGTCTAACTAGTCTTTTTTTTTAAGGGAATAAACCACACACAGAGGGGCCGTTTCCTAGACACAAATTAAGCCTAAGAGAAGGACAAACTGAATTGCTTTCAGGACTGGCTTGAATTGTGAGGATGACCGCACAATTTATTTCCATCATGAACAAAAGCTATTGGTTTTCTACCCAAAGTTGCAAAGAAAATGTTGTAATCCATTTAATAAACACAAGAGACCAGCAAAATGGATATAAGTATCAGGAACAGTGGCATCTAGTGGGCAAAACGTGGTACTTCCACACTGATTTATGGTAAATAATGAAAATAAACATCACCAGATTCACAAGGAATACATTACATAGTATGGAGAAGCAATACTCCAAGCAGTAGCTCCATACTACTTGTCAAACTGATACTGTATACTGGTTGTTGGGGTGGAATTGGCTTGTGGGGTCCGTGGGTGGCTTTTGACCATTTTATTGGATTCCTCATGTCTAACTAATTTCAACAAAATATTGTTTCAGGAATGCTCATCTTATCTGTTTCGAACTACAGAAACGGTTTCAGAACAATCTAAAATGGTGGGTGGAGAAATCCTCTTTCTTATGCTTTTTGAGGTGGAATGACTCAGTAGCTATGTAGATGGATAGATGCCTGTAAGGTGTATTTGGTTCGTACACAAAACTATAGATCCATACTGAATGATGGCAATGTTCTGTCAAACTGATTGTATCGCTCTGAATGTGATAAGTTATCAGATGATAATTGTGGGTTAATTTGATTTCCTCAACGTAGAACGCTGCTGTCCCCCAAAGTCCCTTATTCATAAACCACACTGCTTATTAACCATTTATTCCATTGGAAAACATGTGTCGGCAGAATTCTGGCCACAGCAGGGGCCCACATGAACATCCCCGTGGACCTGCGGACCCTGAGGGCGGTGCGAGTCCTGAGGCCTCTCAAACTGGTCTCTGGGATCCCTAGTAAGTACACTGCATATCAATCACCAGCTGAAATATCAACCAGTTACATTATCATAATACCACAATCTGTACTTTACTACAATGTCTTATTCTCAGAGGCAATCAGGCATTAACTATTCATACACGTATGTGGTGTCACCAGGCTTGCAGATCGTGCTGAAGTCCATCATGAAGGCCATGGTGCCTCTGCTCCAGATCGGCCTGCTCTTGTTCTTCGCCATTCTGATGTTCGCCATCATTGGCCTGGAGTTCTACAGCGGGAAGCTACACCACACCTGTCTACCTACTGCTGACATCCTGGGTAGGAACATACTCCACTCTCGCTCACACTCCCTGTATTTCATACACTACCCCAGTGGTTCCCAACCTGGGGTGTTAGGACCCCTGGGGTTACTTGGCCTATCCACAGGGGGCACTTGAGAAGACTCATTAGACCATAGGCCTACTGGTAAAATGCACATGAGAGGGGTACTTCAGGGGTAATCTGGGCAGAGCAAAATTCAGTTGGCAGTATAGTAACCGGAAAAGGTGGGGAACCATTGCACTACCCCACACTCTCTGTATTTCACACACTACCCCAAACTCCCCCACACTGCCTGTATTTCACACACTACCTCACACTCCCTCACACTCTCTCTCTAGCAAAACCTCTTTGCCCACGTCTACCTCTATCCCTGGAGGAGGTCCCCTTACCCTATGTGCTCCATTTTCTCCCTATTATACTGTATTTAACTTTAACAAACTGTATTTAACTCTCTCTCTCTCGCTCTCACTCTCTCTCTCCCCCATGCACTGTTATTAAGAACATCTTTATATAATGCTACTCTTATACCTGTCAGCTTCATGAGGACCATTCGGTCCCATCTAACCCTACTCTATAAGAATAAGTACTCTTAGAAAAAAGGGTTCCAAACGGGTTTTTCAGGAGAACCCTTTTTGGTTCCAGGTAGAACCCTTTTTGGTTACAGGTATAACTATTTTGGGTTGCATGTAGAACCCTCTGTGGAAAGGGTTCTACATGGAACTGAAAATGGTTCTACCTGGAACCAAAAGGGCTCTACCTGGAACCAAAAAGAGTTATTCAAAGGGTTCTCATATGGGGACAGCCAAATAACAATTTTAGGTTCTAGATAGCACCTATTTTTCTAAGAGTGTATTGTTGTTTTGTTTTTATTTACACAGTCATGTTTCAAACGGCTTTGTCTGACTTGTTTACTGTACTTACAGGCTTCTAATTTGCACAAAGGGTGGACAATTCCTTTGTTAGATGATGACATGGGACAAACATATTATTAATGTTAGTACGCCCAACTGAGCTGCCAAGCTACATTTCAATTAGCCAACAATGATTACTCTGTAATCACACAAGCCAAAAATAGTATTTTATTTACTCTAACATGGAAAACAAATGGTTTGACCCAGTGATATACTGTATGATCAATCTCCAGCAATGTGTATTTCTCAACTGTCAATTAATGCAGCAGCACTGACCCCTGGGATGTTGGTGACTGGTCCCTGAGTTGGTTAGCTGACACAGATTCAGTCAGTTGTCAAGTGCCAGTTTTTAATCTAAGCGGTCCTCCAAGGACAAAGGATCATAGCTCTCCTGTTGTAATTAAGGTTGAGAGGAACACCGCTCTACAGTCGTGGTCAAAAGTTTTGAGAATGCCATAAGTATTGGTCTTCACAAAGTTTGCTGCTTCAGTGTTTTTAGATGTTACTATGGTATACTGAAGTATAATTACAAGCATTCCATAAGTGTCAAAGGCTTTTATTGACAATTACATTAAGTTTATGCAAAGAGTCAATATTTGCAGTGTTGACCCTTCTTTTTCAAGACCTCTGCAATCCGCCCTGGCATGCTGTCAATTAACTTCTGGGCCACATCCTGACTGATGGCAGCCCATTCTTGCATAATCAATGCTTGGAGTTTTTCAGAATTTGTGGGTATTTGTTTGTCCACCCGCCTCTAGAGGATTGCCCACAAGTTCTCAATGGGATTAAGGTTTGGGGAGTTTCCTGGCCATGGACCCAAAATTTCAATGTTTTGTTCTCCGAGCCACTTAGTTATCACTTTTGCCTTATGGCAAGGTGCTCCATCATGCTGGAAAAGGCATTGGTTGTCACCAAACTGTTCTTGGATGGTTGGGAGAAGTTGCTCTCGGAGGATGTGTTGGTACCATTCTTTATTCATGGCTGTGTTCTTAGGCAAAATTGTGAGTGAGCCCACTCCCTTGGCTGAGAAGCAACCCCACACATGAATGGTCTCAGGATGCTTTACTGTTGGCATGACACAGGACTGATGGTAGTGCTCACCTTGTCTTCTCCGTACAAGCTTTTTTCCGGATGCCCCAAACAATCAGAAAGGGGATTCATCAGAGAAAATGACTTTACCCCAGTCCTCAGCAGTCCAATCCCTGTACCTTTTGCAGAATATCAGTCTGTCCCTGATGTTTTTCCTGGAGAGAAGTGGCTTCCTCGCTGCCCTTCTTGACACCAGGCCATCCTGGTTTTCGTCTCACTGTGTGTGCAGATGCACTCACACCTGCCTGCTGCCATTCCTGAGCAAGCTCTGCACTGGTGGTGCCCCGATCCCGCAGCTGAATCAACTTTAGGAGACGGTCCTGGCGCTTGCTGGACTTTCTTGGGCACCCTGAAGCCTTCTTCACAACAATTGAACCTCTCTCCTTGAAGTTCTTGATGATCCGATAAATGGTTGATTTAGGTGCAATCTTACTAGCAATATCCTTACCTGTGAAGCCCTTTTTATGCAAATCAATGATGATGGCATGTGTTTCCTTGCAGGTAACTATGGTTAACAGAGGAAGAACAATGATTTCAAGCACCACCCTCCTTTAAAGCTTCCAGTCTTTTATTCTAACTCAATCAGCATGACAGAGTGATCTCCAGCCTTGTTCTCGTCAACACTCTCACCTGTGTTAACGAGAGAATCACTGACATGATGTCAGCTGGTCCTTTTGTGGCAGGGCTGAAATGCATTTTCATGGCAAAGAGGGACTTTGCAATTAATTGCAATTAATCTGGTCACTCTTCATAGCATTCTGGAGTATATGCAAATTGCCATCATAAAAACTGAGGCAGCAGACTTTGTGAAAATTAATATTTGTGTAATTCTCAAAACTTTTGACCACGACTGTAGACATCCGCTACTCCTAAATCCTATTTCAATCTATGGTGACTTTGGAAAAGGTTAGATGCAGTGCTAATGTAATCAGGCTGAAAAGATTTGCCATGGATCCTCAGATTCTCAAAACTCCCTGCCATCCAGGACCTCTATACCAGGCGGTGTTAGAGGAAGACCCTTAAAATTGTCAAAGACTTCAACCACCCAAGTCATTAAAAACTTGCTAGTAAGATTGCACCTAAATCAACAATTTTTCGGATCATCAAGAACTTCAAGGAGAGAGGTTCAATTGTTGTAAAGAAGGCGTCAGGGTGCCCAAGAAAGTCCAGCAAGCGCCAGGACCGTCTCCTAAAGTTGATTCAGCTGCGGGATTGGGGCACCACCAGTGCAGAGCTTGCTCAGGAATGGCAGCAGGCAGGTGTGAGTGCATCTGCACTCACAGTGAGGCGAAGACTTTTGGAGGATGGCCTGGTGTCAAGAAGGGCAGCAAAGAAGCCACTTCTCTCCAGGAAAAACATCAGGGACAGACTGATATTCTGGAAAAGGTACAGGGATTGGACTGCTGACTGGGGTAAAGTCATTTTCTCTGATGAATCCCCTTTCTGATTGTTTGGGACTTCCGGAAAGCACCTTGTCCGGAGAAGACAAGGTGAGCACTACCATCAGTCCTGTGTCATGCCAACAGTAAAGCATCCTGAGACCATTCATGTGTGGGGTTGCTTCTCAGCCAAGGGAGTGGGCTCACTCACAATTTTGCCTAAGAACACAGCCATGAATAAAGAATGGTATCAACACATCCTCCGAGAGCAACTTCTCCCAACCATCCAAGAACAGTTTGGTGACGACCAATGCCTTTTCCAGCATGATGGAGCACCTTGCCATAAGGCAAAAGTGATAACTAAGTGGCTCGGAGAACAAAACATCAAACTTTTAGGTCCATGGCCAGGAAACTCCCCAGACCTTAATCCCATTGATAACGTGGTCAATCCTCAAGAGGCGGGTGGACAAACAAATACCCACAAATTCTGAAAAACTCCAAGCATTGATTATGCAAGAATGGGCTGCCATCAGTCAGGATGTGGCCCAGAAGTTAATTGACAGCATGCCAGGGCGGATTGCAGAGGTCTTGAAAAAGAAGGGTCAACACTGCAAATATTGACTCTTTGCATAAACTTAATGTAATTGTCAATAAAAGCCTTTGACACTTATGGAATGCTTGTAATTATACTTCAGTATACTATAGTAACATCTGAAAAAAATATTTCATAACACTGAAGCAGCGAACTTTGTGAAGACCAATACTTGTGTCATTCTCAAAACTTTTGACCACAACTGTACATGATTCCATATGTGTTATTTCATAGTTTTGATGTCTTCACTATTATTCTACAATGTAGAAAATAGTAGAAAATAAAGAAAAACCCTTGAATGAGTAGGTGTGTCCAAACCTTTGACTGGTACTGTATATGTAGATACTATATTACCTCAATTACCTCAAGTACCTCGTACCCCTGCACATTGACTCAGTACCGGTACTTCTTGTATATAGCCTTGGTATTGTTATTTGATTGTGTTACTATTTCCTTGTATTTTTTGTGCAAATATTTTTCTTACTTTTTAACACTGCGTTGTTGGGAATGGGCTCGTAAGTAAGCATTTCACGGTAAAGTCTACACCTGTGTATTCGGCGCATGTGACCAATACAATTTGATTTGAAACAACGAAAAAGCTGTGATTGGAAATTCAGCGCCATGGACAGTGGTGGTCAGACTCCCTATTCTGTTAGGTGGAATACTGCGACACTGTGTTGTTAGTTTAGTGAAGAAAGGGGCGTGCTACTTACACTTTAACCACCTCTGCATTGTCCTGTGTTAGAAAATGAGACGATGGATATGACCGAGGTGGAGTTTGCGTGCGGAGTGAGGAAGTGTCCGGAGAAGTACGACTGTGTTGGGTCATGGATCGGCCCCAATGACGGCATCACCCAGTTTGACAACATCCTGTTCGCTGTGCTCACTGTCTTCCAGTGCATCACCATGGAGGGATGGACAGCTGTACTCTACAATGTGAGTGCCGTACACTCCAACTACTTTAAGGCTACTTTTTTCGTGCAGACACATTGAGGGCAGTGGCGATTTTAGCATGTAAATCTTGGTGGGGAAAAAACATATTAAAAAATGAAATGCATGCCAGCAAAGCCACTACACAACACAACACAACACAACACTAAACAATTCATTCATTGCACTATAACGGTGACATACGGTGCCCACAAACTGTTAGGGCCTACATAAAGCTGTCCCAACAGCGGTCCCAACACCTTACCACTGCTACACCTGGCTATCAGCGGAGCCTTGTCTGGCAGCGAAAAAATGTACTGCCTTTAAAAAAAAACATAGCTGATATGGCTGACTTGCTTAAACAAATGTGGTTTCTACTGGCAATTGAGATGTAAAGTACAAACTATGGCATAAGGGGACGACGAGCGGATAAGAGGCAATCTGTAATTTCGATTAAGACATTAATGAGCGAGCTAGGACGGACGTAGTCAATAACTATTTGTTCAGCACTTTTGAAATGTACAGCGACAGAATTCAGAACATGGGCCGTTCTTACAGTATTCTCCCTGTACACCAAGTCAGAACCATAGGATAAATAAAGGGGACATATAAACAGACAATGAAAGCTCTTACAATATTCGATGATTACATTTCTCTAAAACAGGCTATAGGCTACATGTGCACCACCAAGTCAGAACAGTAGGCTAAGTTATGAGGGTAAAAGGGACCAAATTATTAGGGTGAGGTATATGGGCTACTAACAGCTTACTACACAACATACACTTAGTATTACTTTCTTAGCTACAGTATACATATCTCCCTGGCATATTGCATAATTTATGCAGCAGCATACAATACATTTTTGGACTCACCTTGTTGTGCTGTGCTCACTTGAACAGGACGGTGGCACGGCGGTCCTTAGTGGGCAAATTATGTCATCAAACTTTGTCATCAAAGTCTGTCGTTCTCTGGATTTATGGTGCTTTCAAGACAACTGAGGACTCTGAAAAAAACAAGGTCGAATCATGAAGTCAGTGATCTTCAGGTCGGAGCTCTAGAAAGAGGCCAGAGTTCCCAACTTGCAATTCTGAGTTGGATGACCGTTCAAAACGTATTTTCCCTGTCAGAGCTCGTTCCCAGTTCCGAGTTTCCAGCTGTTTTAAGCACGGCAGAAGTCATGCTGGATTGCCAGCATGGCCAATGTTGAATGTTTATCCTTTTAAGCTTGGAAAAGAGACTAGTTGGACTATCAAATTATTATATATTTTTTTACATTGTTTGCTAACTGTGACAAATATTAATGCCAAAATAACACGCAAAACAGCCCCCCCCCAAAAAAAAAAAATGAAAACAACTGAATGACGAGTCGCCACTGATTGAGGGTCAAATCCTGTAATTCAACGTTTCACATACAGTGAATTATTTATCGATGTCAATGGGAGCTTTGCATGAATGTTGGGTATCTCTAAGGTTCGTGGATTCGTGGAGGATTCCTGAATGCATAGGCGGTTTGATAGGTGCCTCTCTATCTTGTATCTGTTCTTGTACTTGTATTTACATACACGTCTATGTGTGTTAGACCAACGATGCCTTGGGCTTTATGTGGAATTGGATCTACTTTATTCCTCTCATCATCATCGGCTCATTCTTCGTACTCAACCTGGTGTTGGGAGTCCTCTCTGGGTGAGTAAATAAAAGTGTGTGTGTGTGCGCGTGTGTGCGGATGTACAAGTTTGTGTGTGATTTTATGAGGGTTTTGGAAGGGGTATCAATGGATTGGCCCATGTCCTGCATGTATAGGGAGTTTGCCAAAGAGAGGGAGCGGGTGGAGAACAGGAGAGCCTTCATGAAGCTGAGACGCCAACAGCAGGTGGAGAGAGAACTCAACGGATACAGAGCCTGGATAGACCGAGCAGGTACTGTACTGTCACCTTAGAACCGCCACTAACCGAGAGATAACTAAGTAAGATGGAAACATTTATATATTATAAGATCCAAGTGGTGATTTGGATGCTATGGTTTGGTTGAAGTAGATAATGTTAATTTTGCCAGCTGCTGTGTTGCTTTTGAAATGGCTCTGCCCTGATGGAGATACCTGGTGAATATGTGGATGTAGGGTGACTTTGTGAAGCTGCAGTGCTATAATGGCAATCTACAGTATCTTTCTCCCACGCAAGTTGAGGTTGAGAGGAAGGTGAGACTGACTCACTGACTCAAGTGTGTATGTGTGAATGCGAGTCTGTGCGCATCCATGTGTGTGTGCGCGTCCGTGTTTGTGTGCATGTGCTCATCCATGTGTGTGTGCACATCTGTGTGTGTGTGTGTGTGTGTGTGTGTGTGTGTGTGTGTGCACATCTGTGTTTGTGTGTGCCCGTCCTTGTGTGTGTTTGAAATGTATGCGTTAGTCATAGAAATCAATAAGTGTTCCATCTCTGGAGGGGGTTATCAGGGCCCTGAAAGAGAAACGTTGGCTGCCATGCGAGCGCTAGATGAGCTCTTACCTGATGTTGAGTTTCTCCCCCTCTCTGAGCATCAACACTATGCAACACTATACATTCAGCCCCAATACTAACCTTGGTAATGCTAAAACAATCATTTCAATATTACATTTCAACAGGTTAGCCCTATGATTTGCTCACAATCTTCCGAGAGTGCTAAGAGAGAGAGAGACCTATTTCTGTTTCAGGAGCACTTTATGATTGACCTTGAATTCACTTAGTGTGGATGACCTTGAAATATGTTCATCCCAATGTTACAGAGGAGGTGATGCTGGCTGAGGAGAACAAGAAGTCAGGGAGATCTGCTTTAGATGGTAAGAACCAGAAGACATTGAGAGGAGTCACCACCGAAATGTCCTATCAATGTCCTTCCACATTCACTACCCTTACTACAGTAATCCTTACAGTCCATTACAATACAGTACAATGTTTTTGATGATACATTAACCACTTCACCTTTTCACGACCTGCCTCTCTCCATCCACTACACGACAACTCCAGGTGTAAACAAAGGCAACATTTTGTTTCTCTTTGACCTCCGTTAGCAGAGAGCTGCTGTAGACAATTGAAAATGGCAGTGAAAAGGTCAAACCTCTTTCAGAGGAAAATATACTGTAAAACCCCTCAAGAAGTTCATTTGCTTTGTTTACTGTGTGGACATTGTGATTGTCTTGGTAACAGCAAAGTGAAAAAGGCTTGGCGTGCGCCTGTAGTGATATACCATCTGTCAACAAGGTCTTGTTTTTAGCCTGTTTTTGTTTCTCACTCCTTTTCAGAAGACGAATATGATTCATATGACACTTTCATTTACACCTTATCTAATATCTACCTTTCAAAATATATTTGTCTCTGCCTCCTTCCTCTCATGTTCAGAGGATTTCAGTCAGTTTGCCCTGAAAGCTAGTATGTCAGCGTGAATATGTGCCATTTCCAACCATTTCCATATCATTATCTTTATTTATAACTAGTTTGTCATTGACCATCCACGAAAGGGCTGGCTAGTGAAATGTGTTGTGTCATAAAGCATCTGTTGTTTCATGACAGACTGTCTATGCTATTAGAGACATTCTCTGTTTGTTCTAATTTTCTGTTGTGTGTGTATTCAGTGCTGAAGCGTGCCACCAGTAAAAATGCAAAGCGTAGAGGAGGTCCTGGGGATGCAGAGATCTCCACTATAGGTGAGTGAGGAACACACAACCGAGACCCTCATATTAAGGCTTCTTGTTGTCTTTCTCTCCACTTCTGATCTCTTTCCCCATATCTGTTTGACCTCTATTTGACCTCTTTAATATTTTCTACACCTTTTCTCTCTCCTCTCCAACCCTGACCTTTTTCTCTCTCCATATCCTTTCTCTCCCTCCCTCTCTTTCTTTCTATTTTCTCAAACTATCCTCCTCTCCTCTCATTCCTCCTCCCACAGGAGCACCTCGTATGCGGATCCGTACAGTGCGGCGTGGCCCGGTGGCGTACATGCGTCGTAAGGAGCGTATGCTGCGGATCTCCCTGCGGCGCATGGTGAAGACAGACACCTTCTACTGGACTGTCCTCAGCCTGGTGTTTCTCAACACCATCTGTGTGGCCATCGTCCACCATAACCAGCCAGACTGGCTCTCCACCTTCCTGTGTACGGTTGATCGATCAATTTATTGAATCAATAACATTGTATTTATATAGCCAATTTTACAACAATAATTCACATTCAGAAAAAAACTCCTGGACCTAAGCATAGGCTATGAATTGTATTTACAGTAGAACTTACAGTAGAACATGTTTAATGCATTCTGAACAACTTTCAATATCTCTCCAGACTATTAAGATGTGGTTCTTCCATAGTACAGAGTTTATAACATAGCCTGAAAAAAAGCTTGGTTTGAACAGAGAAAAACTCTGAACATCTGCCCAGCCTTTAATTCATAATGATTTATTATTTCTTCAGACTATGCAGAATTTGTTTTCCTGGGGCTCTTCTTGGCAGAGATGTTCTTAAAGATGTACGGCCTGGGTTTCCGCCTCTATTTCCACTCCTCATTCAACTGCTTTGACTGCGGAGTGAGTTCATTCATCCTTTACATTTAATCCCTGATAGTTTATGGTGAACCTTGATTACCACAGCTAAGTGGAATCAAGACTTACAAGTGTGGCAACAAAATATTTGCTTATTGTTATACAGGTGGATCAAGAGGCATTACATTTCTAACAATATGGACAATTAAGTGCTATTGTTATTTTACATTTTAGTCATTTAGCAGACACTCTTATCCAGAGCGACTTACAGTTAGTGCATACATTTTCATACTGGCCCCCCGTGGGTAACGAACCCACAACCCTGGCGTTGTAAGCGCCATGCTCTACCAACTGAGCTACAGGGGACTATGTGATACTGTCCTATATTGCAGACTAATGTGTGTTCTTAGTGATAAAGGTTTGTCTAAACTTAACTTCTCTTACAGTTTTTGAATGTTGCTTGGTGTCTCTTGTGCAGGTGATAGTTGGCAGCATCTTTGAGGTGGTGTGGGGCTTCTTCCGGCCTGGCATGTCCTTTGGCATCAGCGTCCTGAGGGCACTGAGACTCCTGAGGATTTTTAAGATCACCAAGTGAGTGGGACATCAACCAGAATGAGGGTTAGGGTCAGCATTATTGTTACTGTTGTAAGTACAATGTATTACTATTACCACTCTAGGGTTAAGGTTAGGGTTAATGTTAGGGTTAGGGTCAGTATTGGTGTTACTGCTGTAAGTACAATGTATTACAACTCTAAAAGGCAGTCAAAATGGCAAAAGGAAGATATTGAGGTCTGTCTATTTTGTGTGCCAACCTACTCTCCTTTTTCTTGACCAGGTACTGGGCATCACTGAGGAACCTGGTGGTGTCTCTCATGAGTTCCATGAAGTCCATCATCAGTCTGCTCTTCCTCCTCTTCCTCTTCATCGTCGTCTTCGCCCTGCTGGGCATGCAGCTCTTTGGGGGCAGGTGAGCAGAACCATAGGGTTTGGGTTCAGTTATTAGATACAGTGTCACTGATCTCAGGATAGTTATTCAGTAGTTCTCCAAAATCAGGATATTAAGAATGTCTTGTATAGACAGGTCTCAGGTTCCATGAATGTATTTTCAGTTGATCTGTTCATTGACTATTGATGTGGATTGGCCATGATCATATCACCGGATATTATTCCAAATATAAATTCAGTAGCAGCCTGAAGCTGTTCCATGTTTTGTTGTGCTGCATCGGAAATGGGATGATAGTTCTGAAATGACACTTCTGGCTGAAAATAGCAACTTCCACCTCCTCCTCTTCTTACCTCTTCTTCCTCCTCTTCTTCCCCGGTCATATCTGCCTATCCATTCTTTCTCTCCC
This sequence comes from Coregonus lavaretus, assembly GCF_964263955.1. NCBI lineage: Eukaryota > Metazoa > Chordata > Actinopteri > Salmoniformes > Salmonidae > Coregonus > Coregonus lavaretus. The sequence goes on from NC_140010.1 coordinate 15,391,313, forward strand.
TCTAGGTTCATCTTTGAAGATTACACTCCTACCAACTTTGACACATTTCCAGCTGCCATCATGACAGTTTTCCAGGTTTGGCTCCTTCACTCTAGACCCTCCCTCTCACTCTGACTTCCCCATGATGACACAGAACCCAGGGATATCTCCCACATCCCCCCAGGGCCAAGATTAAACAACTCTGCTCACCGCCCCTTCCATTTACTAGCAACCCACACATACACACACATATACACATAAATGTCAGAGCAGTGAAATATGGAAGAATGTTTGATCAAAACCGTAAACTGGGTTTTTACGAGATAAATCAATTAATAGTAGGCCTGACATTTTTAACTCTGCAGGGAGAAAGAACACTGTTACCGATATGATTAAATTATGGCCCAAAAATAACCAAACTATACCGTTGGCTAACACTTCAGACAAGGTTCCTGCCATTTTGAGTCTTCTTATGTATTGGTGTGTGGTATTTGTGTGTCAGCATTCTGTATGATATACTTTGCGTTTTTGTATTATTTTCAATTGGGCTGCTCATTATTGATCTTGTAATTGTGACTCTAGATCCTGACCGGTGAGGACTGGAATGAGGTGATGTACAATGGGATACGCTCCCAAGGAGGAGTGCAGTACGGCATGTGGTCCTCCATATACTTCATAGTGCTCACCCTGTTTGGGAACTGTATCCTTCTTCAACTTCCTACTAACCACAATCTACTGATTATTCTCACATTGTAGATAGGTTTACATGTACAGTGGGGTAAAAAAGTATTTAGTCAGCCACCAATTGTGCAAGTTCTCCCACTTAAAAAGATGAGAGAGGCCTGTAATTTTCATCATAGGTACACGTCAACTATGACAGACAAAATGAGGAAAAAAAATCCAGAAAATCACATTGTAGGATTTTTAATGAATTTATTTGCAAATTATGGTGGAAAATAAGTATTTGGTCAATAACAAAAGTTTCTCAATACTTTGTTATATACCCTTTGTTGGCAATGACACAGGTCAAACGTTTTCTGTAAGTCTTCACAAGGTTTTCACACACTGTTGCTGGTATTTTGGCCCATTCCTCCATGCAGATCTCCTCTAGAGCAGTGATGTTTTGGGGCTGTCACTGGGCAACACGGACTTTCAACTCCCTCCAAAGATTTTCTATGGGGTTGAGATCTGGAGACTGGCTAGGCCACTCCAGGACTTTGAAATGCTTCTTACGAAGCCACTCCTTCGTTGCCCGGGCGGTGTGTTTGGGATCATTGTCATGCTGAAAGACCCAGCCACGTTTCATCTTCAATGCCCTTGCTGATGGAAGGAGATTTTCACTCAAAATCTCACGATACATGGCCCCATTCATTCTTTCCTTTACACGGATCAGTCGTCCTGGTCCCTTTGCAGAAAAACAGCCCCAAAGCATGATGTTTCCACCCCCATGCTTCACAGTAGGTATGGTGTTCTTTGGATGCAACTCAGCATTCTTTGTCCTCCAAACACGACGAGTTGAGTTTTTACCAAAAAGTTATATTTTGGTTTCATCTGACCATATGACATTCTCCCAATCCTCTTCTGGATCATCCAAATGCACTCTAGCAAACTTCAGACGGGCCTGGACATGTACTGGCTTAAGCAGGGGGACACGTCTGGCACTGCAGGATTTGAGTCCCTGGCGGCGTAGTGTGTTACTGATGGTAGGCTTTGTTACTTTGGTCCCAGCTCTCTGCAGGTCATTCACTAGGTCCACCCGTGTGGTTCTGGGATTTTTGCTCACCGTTCTTGTGATCATTTTGACCCCACGGGGTGAGATCTTGCGTGGAGCCCCAGATCGAGGGAGATTATCAGTTGTCTTGTATGTCTTCCATTTCCTAATAATTGCTCCCACAGTTGATTTCTTCAAACCAAGCTGCTTACCTATTGCAGATTCAGTCTTCCCAGCCTGGTGCAGGTCTACAATTTTGTTTCTGGCGTCCTTTGACAGCTCTTTGGTCTTGGCCATAGTGGAGTTTGGAGTGTGACTGTTTGAGGTTGTGGACAGGTGTCTTTTATACTGATAACAAGTTCAAACAGGTGCCATTAATACAGGTAACGAGTGGAGGACAGAGGAGCCTCTTAAAGAAGAAGTTACAGGTCTGTGAGAGCCAGAAATCTTGCTTGTTTGTAGTTGACCAAATACTTATTTTCCACCATAATTTGCAAATAAATTCATTAAAAATCCTACAATGTGATTTTCTGGGAAAAAAAATCTCAATTTGTCTGTCATAGTTGACGTGTACATATGATGAAAATTACAGGCCTCTCTCATCTTTTTAAGTGGGAGAACTTGCACAATTGGTGGCTGACTAAATACTTTTTTTCCCCACTGTATATCTTTCTCCTTCTGTGAAAGTTGTAGCATAGTCCTAAAGTAGGGGTCATGGGTTCTGATGTTGTGTGGAACTGTTCGAAAGAAGTTCATGTATTTCAGTTTCATCCACCCCTGTAAGCATTCTTGACCATACTGTGATCAGATACACTGCTCAACGTCTTCTTGGCCATCGCAGTGGATAACCTTGCCAACGCACAGGAACTCACCAAGGTGTGTAGTACTATTTTAAGAGTTTCTACGGAATGGGTTATCTTGAAATTTAAATAAGGATTTTCAAAGAAATGTGTAAGGGTCTTGACCTATGGGCATAGCCAATGTTCCCTCTAATATGCGTATGTGCTCAGGCCGCACTGCAGAGCAGAAGAAATATCAGCCCGTGCAGAGAAGTACAAGATTTTCTAGAGTTTTCCCCGTTAGTTAATTAACACTATCAACATTTACCTTTACTGTGGGAATTGTGATCGAATCAACGCAATATTAGCCACTTTCAATGCAACCTACCGAAACAAAACAAACTATGCAAGACTTAGTATGCAAAACTAACTATGCAAGAGATTTTGTTGTAGGCAGAACGCATCAGAGTAGGATTCTGTTGCATTGACACGCATGACTCAGTCCATACTCTACACAGACCAGTGCTCCATAACCAATCAGAGCTGCAGTAGGCCTATATGCAAATTGACCATTGCCATATATGGATCTGTGGCATTCACTTTGAACTGGACTGTGTTTACAGCATGAGCGGTCGTGAGTAGATGCGCTCAGTGGTGTAAAGTACTTAAGTAAAAATACTTGAAAGTACTACTTAAGTCGTTTTTTTTTGGGTATCTGTACTTTACTTTACTATTTATATTTTGGACAACTTTTACTTCACTACATTCCTGAAGAAAATTATGTACTTTTTACTCCGTACATTTTCCCTGACACCCAAAAGTACTTGTTACATTTTGAATGCTTAGTAGGACAGGAAAATGGTCCAATTCACACACTCAAGAGAACATCCTTGGTCATCCCTACTGCCTCTAATCTGGCGGACTCACTAAACAAAAATGCTTCATTTGTAAATGATGTCTGAGTGTTGGAGTGTGCCCCTAGCTATCCGTAAAAAACAACAACATTGTGCTGTCTGGTTTACTAAATATAAGAAATGTTAAATGATTTATACTTTTACTTTTGATACTAAGTATATTTTAGCAGTTATATTTACTTTTGATATTTAAGTATATTTAAAACCAAATACTTTTAGACTTTTACTCAAGACTTTTACTTGAGTGATTTTCTATTAAGGTATCTTTACTTTTACTCAAGTATGACAGTTGGGTACTTTTTCGACCACTGGATGCGCTTGTTTTGAGATCAAAGCGAGAGCTGCATGTAGCCACATGTGCACATTTGTTCATATCCTTTGCTAGTTAGTGAGTTATTAGCCCAGTTATAGATCATTTGTAGTCAGCAATGGGTGAGTGATTGCTTCCTACAAGAGCACAAAACGTTTACATTTCTAGACATCTTTGAAAAGTGAGTAAGGTAAAGAGCTTTTTTTGTCTTAAAGGGGCAGTGTTGTATTTTGAGACAGGCTTGAATAAGCTAAGTAGCCAATACGCAGAGGGTAGCATAATTTGTCTGATTCTCTGTAATAATGGTATGGGAATAATAATGCATTTTATTTTGTAAAGTGTTTTTTTGCATCAAATGACACAACAACATTTTCAGTCACCTCCTTGTCTTAAGGACAAGTGGAAAAAAACAGGTTAATGTTAAGCCCTGCATGGTTTTTTTCAAAAGTCTCATGGAATTTAGGCCTACATTGAACACCACGCATTGGCTGCTACTGTAGGCTGAATGATAGAACAGCCATTTCCATGGTAAAATGTTATGGGATCCATTTTTTCCATTGTTTTTGATGGTAGGCCACTCCGGTAGGCCTACATTATGATCAAATAGCCACAGCAGCCTACTTGACCACTGTCTGAAACTAACTTAAAGCGGGTACAGCCTCAGTGTTGACAGTAAACGCTCGCTGGAAGTTGCACAGAATTTACATAACGTTCAAGTTTGCGCTCAGCAGACCTGAAATTTGCTCAGTGTCCCAAAAATTGTTAGCTGCCCTATATCCAAAACTATTTGTGGGACTTACATTACTTTTTGTGTTTATTTTACCTTTGTTAGGACGAAGAAGAGGAAGAGGAGTTTTTCAATGCAAGATACGCCAGAGGCACAGATGGTCCGATGTCTGAGTAAGTGTTCTGTTTATACTTTTATTACAATGGTAGTTGGTCAGGCACATACTTTGGCCTAGTCTTGGTGAAGATTAGGAGGAGATTAGAAACTGAGAGGTGATCATGATGCGGTCTCAATATCTATCGATTACACAGCCATAACACCCACAGGAAAATACTGATCTACTATTCTCTTTGAAAATCTGGTGTAGGCGTAGGCAGAATGTTTATTTTCTTTGCATACAGCTGCATGATGAATCTTTAGGGTTAGTGAGGCATGTTCTGTGGGCTGTGTGTGGAAAATGAATGTGTACCTGCCTGTTACATAGCATGTGTAATGGAAAATGCATTAGGGAAATTAGGGATGAGGCATACGTCCTAGTTAAGACAAGCATCTTCGCTTTGAGTCGGATGTTGTTCTTGGGACTTGCTAATGAAAATGCTAAAATGCTAATGTAGGATAATGCATGATTTTAGTTAGAATATACGTTTTTTGTTTATTTGAGCATGTCAGTCAACTGGTAAATTAAGAAAGATCAGGCCAGTCAGACAAGCATGTTTTTATTTATTTAGGATTTGTTTATTTGTGCATATCAGTTAACAGATAAATTAAACCAAATGACAGGGCAATTATAGAGTATAAGCATAGTATAATGCTTAGTGTATAAGTACCACCAACCATTCTGCTCCCTCTGTAACAGGTACAGGTAGGGGGGAAAAGGATGCATGGATTGTACTGTCCTCTGATCTTCTCCAGGCACGTTACACTGACTGTGTCATTTGTCTGTTACAACATATTTGAGTGTCAGTCCTATGTGTTTCAGAGCTATCAAGATGCCGCTGCTTTTGATACGTATACTGTACTATGGTGTAATGCTATGTTATGCTGCTTCCATCATGTTGTCTTGTTACTCTATGCCTGTAATGTGGCACTAACCAAAATAAATACTACAAAATATAAGTAAAGATTACTGTGCTGCCCCTGTAGGATCAAGTTGAAACAATTTGTAATAACACTTGGATATCCACTGTTATTTGATAGGATTTATAAACATCCACTTTCACTACTTAGAAATAATACTTTTTCTAAGTGAACAGGATCCATTTATGGATCCATTTATCAAGCTGTCAAAGCCAAATCCCCATGCCAAATATACTAAATATAATAATAATAATAATAAAAAGAAAATAAGATATAACCAAATATACTAGACTGGCATTACTGGCATGACCCTTGACCTGGTTTTGGACTGTGTCACAAGGATTGTTCTATTCTGTCTGTTCCAAAAACACTAATGTCTTGTTTTCAACCAATCACTCATTGAATACATGGATTACAAAAGAGTCTGAATACCGTAAGTAAAGTTGTCTGTCTGTCTGTACCCCTGTCACACCTAATTCAGTTTCCTTTATCTTAGTAGAAGAAGTTGATTTCTATATATCTATATATATTTCCCTATTTTAATCCTGCACTTTTCCTTTTTGTTTTTGTGGCTTTTTGATTTTCTGTGCTTTCTTCCCAGGTATTTTCATCATTTGAATTTCAATCGAATTTCTGGATGTTTGTTTTATTTAGATGATAATTCAAAAATTGAATTGAATTCATCTTAAGCCATAAAACATACAATATCTCTGATTAAAAATGTTAATGGCAAATTGCTCTGTCATGCAATTTTCCTACATCATTATTGACATATTTACATACATAGATACTATGTTATATAATATGTTATATGTCTAGACTCTATTTAGTGTGAGGTGTAACCTATCATTAGGAAGTGTACATGTGACATGTGCGTGACGCTGCCCTCTAGTGATAGGCTTTGTGTTGTGCTCTGTAGGAGGAGGAGGCGGCCCTACCTCCGCAGGAAGCAGGCCATCCACAGGGGCCGTATGGCCTTACCCGAGGAGGAGGAGGAGAGCGCTGCTGGGGGCGGAGCCGACCAACCCCCCAACGGCACCAACGCCTTCTCCAACCGCCGTGATCGACGGAGGAGGGGGGGGGGGGGAGGAAGAGGAGGAAGGTCTGTGTGGGAGCAGAGGGCCAACCAGCTACGCAAGCGGCGCCAGATGGAGAGCCAGGAGGTCCTGTTCGGAGGCAGCCCCACCGAGGACACCACTGACACCCCTACAACCGCCTACCGCGCCCCCACCCTCTCCCCAGACGCCAGCCCCGGTCACCTGCCCGAGTCGCCCATGTCCGGGATCATGCCCATGCCTGAACCCCCGATGTCCATCGCCATCCCGCTACCGGAACCCCCAGACTCGGAGCCTATGCCTCTGTTTACATTAGCTGAGGAGAGAGCGGTGAACCATCGCTCCGGTGGGGAAAGGAGGCACAGGGTGGCCCGGAAATCCAGGCCTGGCCCTGGGGGGGCGGAGGAGGGAGGGGCGGCACGGCATAGGAGGCACCGTCACCGTGAGGCCCGGGCTGAGACCAAGAGCAGAGAGTCCCCACATGAGGAGGTTAGCGAATCAGGCAGCCGCGAGAGGAAGATACTGGAAGAGAGGGAGGAGAAGGAGAAAGAGGAGAAGGAGGACAAAGGAGAGTTTGCTGAGGTGGAGGGAGGAATGTCAGGCAAGAATGAAGGAGGAGCCATTATTATCAACTTAGAGAGTGAAGAAGAGCATCTGAGGTAAGACGGTGGTGCTAGGTTCCATTATTTTATTATAAGGGTTAAGGCATTGTGATTTGTGAGATTAGACTTCAGGCCCAAATTGGGAGTGTCTAAACACATGTACACATTCTCTTCCATACACCTCCTCTGCAGGGTGTGTATTGCAGACATCCCTGAGCCTCCCCTATGTGATAACTTCCCTGAGTACCTACCCCCACCCCTGCTGGACACTCCACCCCAGATGGAGGAGGGCGAGGGGGGGGAGACTGGGCAGTGTGAGCCCTTGTCTCAGGACCCTCCAGTGGAGCCAGCCCCAGAGCAGTTCGCAGACCCCTCAGAGCTCCAGGCAGCAGCAGGAGTCAGTGACTCTGAGAACATCCAAGCCTCCCTGAACCTTGAGGAGGGTAAGGAGACAGAACAAGGCCCAGACAGCCAGACCAGCGTGATCATAGAGATGTCTGGAGCGCAGCCACTGCTGGAGGTCACCCCCATGACAGGTATGGTCCTCAACATTTTACAGTAGTTCATTGAAAGCAATGTAAGGGCCATTGACTATTCTGTTCTGTTTCCTGCTGGAACAAGGAGGGTAACGATAACGATGGACTTGTTTTGTCATGCTCGGGAGGAGCCAGGTCAAATAACAGGTTTTATCTTCAATTTACTTTTAGCTTTACACAGCAACAAGGAGGTGGAGGTGTACCAGCCTGAGAGGAAGGAGAAGAAGGAGGAGGAGTCGCAGTTGGAGAAGGAGGAGGAGGAGGAGGCTAGCCCGCCCAAACCTGAACCTCCTGGCAGCATGTTCCTCTTCAAGGCCTCCAACCCGTAAGACTCTCCTTCCTGCCCATATCTTGGCATGTATTCTAGTGCAGTACTAGTCTATTCAGTTCAGTTCTATGAAAGGACTGAAGTTCAAAATCTGAACCCTGTTAGAACAGGCTACTGCGTTTATGCATCAGTCAGTGTATTCTTACTGCACAAATACACATTCACATACTCTCTCATACATTGTAGCTTTACAGCTCTCTATCAGTAATCTTTTTTGTGACCATGTTTGTGGATACAATATAGTAGTCATTATATTTATCATCATTGTCGTCATGACCGAGCACGTGTGTATCTGATACTGTTGACCCTCTCTCCACTTTATTGATCTGTAGGATCAGGAGGATCTGTCACTATGTGGTGACCATGCGCTACTTTGAGATGACCATCTTGCTGGTGATTGTGGCTAGCAGCATTGCTCTGGCTGCTGAAGACCCTGTGTGCACCAACTCTGACAGAAACAGGGTGAGTTCAATTTGAATCTGGAATGTTGGTATCAGTCATATGAATATGTGAATGTCCTTTCACATAATTATTGGACGTTTTTTTGCTTTTCTAGGTTCTCCGTTACTTTGATTACGTCTTTACTGGAGTCTTCACATTTGAAATGATCATAAAGGTGATATACTCAAAGAGAAATGATCAATTATGAGCCTCCTAAAACTATGCAGAAAAATACACATGTAACAATGTTTTCAGTGTAGTAACTTATGTTGTCATATGTATGTGTGTGTGTGTATCTATGTTGTCGTGTGTGTGGGCGCTTGTGTGTGTGTATCTATGTTGTATTGTGTGTGTGTGTGTGTGTGTGTGTGTGTGTGTGTGTGTGTGTGTGTGTGTGTGTTTGTGTGTGTGTGTGTGTGTGTGTGTGTGTGGGCGGTTCTGTGTGTGTGTCTATGTTGTTGTGTGTGTGGGTGTGGGTGTGTGTGTGTGGGGTGTCCTCCAGATGACTGACCTGGGACTGCTTCTTCATGACGGCTCCTATTTCCGTGACCTGTGGAACATTCTGGACTTCATCGTGGTGGTGGGAGCTCTGATCGCCTTCGCTCTGACGTGAGTAGGGTTACAAAGTTACCGGTAATTTACCAAAGTTACCGGAGTCTTCTGTAATTTTGGTCATTAACAGGTAATCAATGGCAATCTATGGTAACTTTGGTCTTTTATAGTTGAATAACTTTAGAACACTTTTTTTTAAATGATATCTGCGTCCATATTGTCGTTGAGTTTCTAGTGGATAGACCATACGGTTCAAGATAGCCTAAATAATGAAAAAAGTATCTTATCAACAATGGCGTTATTTTCAATTGACACTGCAACTCTTCCGACTATTTACTTTTTTTACAACTGCCACCAGTTTTCCGCCAAAACATTTACAACAAATACATATTGACATAGTAAAATAAATAATGCAAGTGTGTAATATGTAAAGTATATTTAATTCTGAAACCCTCATATTAAACACCAATGGTATTCACTAAGTTTATGGTTTATATTTAGGATAATGTTTTACAGTTTTGTCATTCTATAAAAAAAAAAAATTCTTAACAGTATTTAATTATTTTATGTATGTTACAGTACATGTGATAAGGCCACAGAGAGGGACAGAGATAATTACAGATACCTGTGATAATCTGAAGTACCCAAAAAGGCCACTGGATGTAATCTGATAAAATTCCCCCCAAAATGAAAGTTAGCAAAATTCTGGTAGTTTACTGGTAAACTTTTCCAGTAATATACCCTTCCTCTGCAACCCTAGACATGAGTCACACTCACAATGCTTCTGCTGCTGGATGAGTAATCACACTGACTCACTGTAGCAGAGTAGCAGAACTTATATTATATACTGCACTGTAGCATATCTCAACATATTTTTATGCGTCTTCTAGTTGATGCCTCATGCAGTGATGGAAATATTGCATTTCCTATGTCTTTGTAATAACTTTTCCCCTCTGACAAGGGACAGCAGGTAGCCTAGCGGTTAATAGTGTTGGGTCAGTAACCAAAAGGTCACTGGTTTGAATCCCTGAGCCGACCATGTTAAAAATCTGTGGATGAGCCCTTGAGCAAGGCACTTAACCCTAATTGCACTGCATAAGAGCATCTGCTAAATGACTGAAATGTAAGTGGACATGTTAATGTCTCTTGTAGGCTAATAACATAATCAAGTAGCTAGCGCACACAAGATTTAGTTCTGGGTTGCGAGGTTAATGAAAATGTGCTTCTCCCCTGCCTTGTATGTAGATATGACTGTGTGTTGATTTAGCTGTGATCCTCTGAGCGGTGCTCGTTGTGGATCTCTCTTTATGTTTCTATTTCTCTGTTGTTCCTGTGGAATTTATCACTGTTGGGCCTTCCAGGAATGTGATTGGGTAAAGCACACATTCTCAGACAATTCTCATCGAATTCTCATGCACTTCTCATCGAATTCTCATGCACTTCCCATAGAACTCTCATGTACTTCTCATACAAGTCCCTGTTGCACTTCTCATAGAATTATCATACACTTCCCATACTTCTTGTACACGATTCACCATGTCTATTTTCTGATATTTCTCACTCAGCTACAAATACGTTTTTTTACTGAATTCAAATTACAAAAAATAAATTAAGATCTTCTTTGTTAATTTGTGTGAACACTTGTGAGATTTGTGTGTGTGTGTGCTCTCGCTCGTGCATATGTGTGTGCATGCATGTGTGCATGTGTGTTTGTGTTTCTTCCCTGTGACCCCACAGTACACTAAAACACATGTCTGCATCAACAGGAACAACAAAGGCAGAGACATCAAAACCATCAAGTCCCTCAGGGTCCTGAGAGTCCTACGACCTCTGAAGACCATCAAGAGACTGCCCAAACTCAAGGTACCATACTGTGTTTATGTTCATATACCAACAGGGTTGGGGAATTTCAGTTTACTTCCTGAATTGACTGAATTGAAATGGAATTGACCCCAACCCTGTCTACCAATGCTAATGTTTTGTTGACCTTCGCTCCCCTTACAGAAAAAACACATGATTTCACATGTGGAAAATCACATGATTTCACGTGTAGTTTCATGTTATCACATGTTGCTTTACATGTTGTCACATGTTATCAAATTAACTTTGCATAAGATCACATGTGAAATTCATGTGGTTTTTCCATAAAGGTCCTTCATTAAAATGAATGAAATATTTCAGGTAATTTCCAGTGAATGTGGGCTTTTACCTTCTATCCGTGCAACCATGTCATTAAGGTATCCTCTCCTCCTCTCCTTCTCCTATACAGGCGGTGTTTGACTGTGTGGTGACATCTTTGAAGAACGTCTTCAACATCCTCATCGTCTACCAGCTCTTCATGTTCATCTTTGCTGTCATCGCCGTTCAGCTCTTCAAGGGAAAGTTCTTTTACTGCACTGACAGCTCCATGGACACAGAGAAGGAATGCCAGTGAGTCCAACACACAGATGTACAGTACACCAGTGGAGGCTGCTGAGGGGAGGACGGCTCATAATAATGGCTGGAATGGAGTGCAGTTCTCCCCTCAGTAGCCTCAACTGCAGTACACATTGTGCCTGCTGCCCCCCACTTACAGTACACACACTGGAACAAACAAAGACAACACATGGATCTTACTCGTTTAGTTATTCAGTCCACACAACACCCATTTCCAATTGGTGAGTGATCAAAGGAATCCTAACCTCTTCTGTCTCTGTCCCTTAACCCTTCACAGAGGTTACTACATTGACTACGCTAGAGACAAGAAGGAAGTGAAGAAGAGGGAGTGGAAGAGGCACGAGTTCCACTATGACAATGTGTGCTGGGCTCTGCTCACTCTCTTCACTGTTTCAACTGGAGAGGGCTGGCCGCAGTAAGTCCCTGATGTTCCCTGCACTATGCTCTAACACCACATGAATGCAATTTGATATGGGATTCAGAGACTTAACATTTGCCTGTTACTATTCCTCTCTCTCTCCTCTCTCTCTCTCTCTCTCTCTCTCTCTCTCTCTCTCTCTCTCTCTCTCTGGCTCTCTCTCTCTCTCTCTCTCTCTTTCTCTTTCTTTCTCTTTCTCTTTCTCTTTCTCTTTCTCTTTCTCTTTCTCTTTCTCTTTCTCTTTCTCTTTCTCTTTCTCTTTCTCTTTCTCTTTCTCTTTCTCTTTCTCTTTTTCTCTTTCTCTCTCTCTCCCTCCCTCTACTTTTTTTTTATCTCCCTCCTTACCTACAGGGTTCTGCAGCACTCTGTGGACGTGACAGAGGAGGACATGGGTCCAAGTCGTGGCAACAGGATGGAGATGTCCATCTTCTACGTCGTCTACTTCGTGGTCTTCCCTTTCTTCTTTGTCAACATCTTCGTCGCTCTCATCATCATCACCTTCCAGGAACAGGGTGATAAGATGATGGAGGAGTGTAGCTTGGAGAAGAATGAGGTACATTACAGAAAAGCAGCACACAAATGCACTCCCATTCTATTATAGCTTAAACATACTGCTGGTCCCCAGCACCCCAGAATTTGACTTAGTGAATAGGTGCTGCCAGCAATAGACCACAGGAGGTTGGTGGCACCTTACTGCTGGACCCCAGGAAGAGTAGCTACTGCCTTGGCAACAGCTAATGGAGATACATAATAAATACAAATACTCAACTTGTACACACATTCTTACAACACAAATATAAACACAGGATTTAATTCAATTGATTCACCTACAATAACCATCTTGCTATCTTGATCAGATATACACATTTGATTGATCACAATAATCTCACCGTTTCATTCCTGATTTCTTCTTCTTCTTTTTATTCTCTCTCCGTCAGAGGGCATGCATTGACTTTACCATCAGTGCCAAGCCCCTGACGCGCTACATGCCCCAGAACAGACAGACCTTCCAGTACCGGCTGTGGCACTTTGTGGCGTCACCATCGTTTGAGTACACAGTGATGGTCATGATCGCCCTCAACACTGTGGTGCTCATGATGAAGGTATGGAACCTATATCTTTGCAACACAGCTTATAAACATTACATATGTGCAGGCCTTTGTTAGAATGTAGTTTCACTCTCAAAGTCTCAAATCCATAGGAGCAAGCCTAGTGTAACCCTCTTTGTCTGATAACAGTTGAATATGACACATCTGTCTCTTTGTATTAAATATGTAACCCTCTTCTTTGCCATCACTGTTCGATACATCCCGGTCTCACCCTGACTGTGTACTGTTTGTCCGCAGTACTACTCCGCTCCAGCAGCGTACGACACGGTACTGAAGCACCTGAACACAGCCTTCACTGTTCTCTTCTCCCTGGAGTGTATCCTCAAGATCATGGCCTTTGGTTTTGTGGTGAGCAAGACAACAGGACTGAACTGTCCAACTGGGAAAATTAATGTTATGGTAGACATGGTAGCATGTTATGGTAGAATCGTTTCCATTCAAGAAAGGAGGCTTGCTTTTGTATAATGGTGCTCATTTGCCCCCTGACAGAACTATTTTCGAGACACTTGGAACATTTTTGACTTCATCACTGTGCTCGGCAGCATCACTGAGATCATTGTGGATTTACAGGTAATGTTTCACTCTAGCTCTTTAACCTTTATTTCATAACCACTGTGATTCATGAGCTGGTAATGCTGTAAAGCTTTTTCCCGCAGTAAAAATAGGCTATTAAAGTTGTAAACATACTTGTTCATTTAATCGCCTTTCAATAAAATGGATCTCTGTATATCCCTATCTGCCTATGGGTATGTTCTGTCTTCTCTGTCCCCGGACACTTCTCTGTTCCGTATACTCCTTGCCATCTCCACCTTGCCGTCTTACACCAGTTTTATATTTACTGTATTTATATTTAACATTCTGTATGTTGACTTTGTGTAAATTCCCCTGTCTGTATTCTATCTATACATTTGTCTATTGCAGTGGAGGCTGCTGAGGGGAGGACGGCTCATAATAATGGTTGGAACGGCGCAAATGAAATGGCATCAAACAAATGGAAACCATGTGTTTGATGTATCTGATACCATTCCACCAATTCCGCTCCAGCCATTACCACGAGCCTGTCCTCCCCAAATAAGGTGCCACCAACCTCCTGCGGGCTGTTGTTGGCAGCACCTATTCACTAAGTCAAATTCTGGGTATGTGTTAATGTACTTGGTGAATAAAATGATTCTGATTCTGACCTCTCTATATTTCCTGTGGTCTGTCTATCTCAGTCAATAAACACATTCAATATGAGTTTCCTGAAGCTGTTCCGGGCTGCCAGACTGATCAAACTGTTGAGGCAGGGCTACACCATACGAATCCTACTCTGGACCTTTGTACAATCCTTCAAGGTCAGCCATGTTCTCCCCTGCTTTTACCACCTGTCATGTCCACTTATAATAGAACTAGTATTCTGTCTTTATTTTGTATGTCCCTGGCCCCAGCTGGCCATAGCACACACAGATGGGACTAGGCTGCTAGTGTGTGTTCTTGGGAAAACCAAATAATGATTTCTCTATTTGTATCTCTTCTTCGCTCTAGGCTCTTCCTTATGTTTGTCTGCTCATCGCCATGCTGTTCTTCATCTATGCCATCATTGGGATGCAGGTAAGACCTCCAAAGCTTATATGCTTTACAATGGTAACTTCAGCCGCAAAAAGGATGTTGTATAGCGGCTTCATGTTTTTCTCACTTGATCCACACAAGGTGTTTGGAAACATCAAACTGAACGATGAAAACCACATCAACCAGCACAACAACTTCAAGACCTTCTCCGGTGCACTGATGCTTCTCTTCAGGTGGGTGCATTGAGAAGGAATCACAAGCTGAACTGAGACATATTCAAAACTGTAAGTAGATTATTATGCTGACTGATGAATACATATATTGGTTAATGTTTAATATACTAATTGTTTGATCAATTGATCAATTGCTTGATTGATTAATTGACTCATTAATTGACTAATTGATTGACAGGAGTGCGACGGGGGAGTCTTGGCAGGAGATCATGCTATCGTGTTTGGGGGGGCAGGAGTGTGAGCCAGACTCCTCCATGGCACCCATGACCATGTCCCCTGACCACGAGGGAGGCTGTGGTACTGACTTCGCCTACTGCTACTTTGTCTCCTTCATCTTCTTCAGCTCCTTCCTGGTGAGGATGCTACAGGAATAAACGTTTTCTCCTTTCCTCCACTCTTTCTCAGCACTCTTTCTCTCCCTCACTGTCCATTTTTCTGATACACAAGAGCAATTTTTTATAGTGCTACACAGATACACTTTCTCTCCATATCTCCATTCTTTGTCGGCACTTTCTCTCTCTATGTCCATCTTTCCCATTCTCATACGCAAAAGCATTTTTTCTATTGTATGCATGGACATCAGTATAGCACATACACTACCAGTCAAAAGTTTGGACACACCTACTCATTCAAGGGTTTTTCTTTATTTCTTATATTTTTTACATTGTAGAATAATAGTGAAGACATCAAAACTATGAAATAACACATATGGAATCATGTAGTAACCAAAAAAGTGTTAAACAAATCAAAATATATTTTATATTTGAGATTCTTCAAATAGCAACCCTTTGCCTTGATTAAAGCTTTGCAGACTCTTGGCATTCTCTCAACCAGCTTCATGAGGTAGTTACCTGGAATGCATTTCAATTAACAGGTGTGCCTTCTTAAAAGTTAATTTGTGGAATTTCTTTCCTTCTTAATGCGTTTGAGCCAATCAGTTGTGTTGTGACAAGGTAGGGGGGTATACAGAAGATAGCCCTATTTGGTAAAAGACCAAGTCCATATTATGGCAAGAACAGCTCAAATAAGCAAAGAGAAACGACAGTCCATCATTACTTTAAGACATGAAGGTCAGTCAATCCGGAAAATGTCAAGAACTTTCTTCATGTGCAGTCGCAAAAACCATCAAGCGCTATGATGAAACTGGCTCTCATGAGGACCGCCACAGGAATGGAAGACCCAGAGTTACCTCTGCTGCAGAGGATACATTCATTAGAGTTACCAGCCTCAGAAATTGCAGCCCAAATAAATGCTTCACAGAGTTCAAGTAACAGACACATCTCAACATCAACTGTTCAGAGGGGACTGTGTGAATCAGGCTTTCATGGTCAAAGTGCTGCAAAGAAACCACTACTAAAGGACACCAATAAGAAGAAGAGACCTGCTTGGGCCAAGAAACACGAGCAATGGACATTAGACCGGTGGAAATCTGTCCTTTGGTCTGGAGTCCAAATTTGAGATTTTTGGTTCCAAACGCTGTGTCTTTGTGAGACGCGGTGTGGGTGAATGGATGATCTCTGCATGTGTATTTCCCACCGTAAAGCATGGAGGAGGAGCTGTTATGGTGTGGGGGTGCTTTGCTGGTGACACTGTCTGTGATTTATTTAGAATTCAAGGCACACTTAACCAGCATGGCTACCATAGCATTCTGCAGCGATATGCCATCCCATCTGGTTTGGGCTTAGTGGGACTATCATTTGTTTTTCAACAGGACAATGACCCAACACACCTCCAGGCTGTGTAAGGGCTATTTTACCAAGAAGCAGAGTGATGGAGTGCTGCATCAGATGACCTGGCCTCCACAATCCCCCGACCTCAACCCATTGAGATGGTTTGGGATGAGTCGGACGGCAGAGTGAAGGAAAAGCAGCCAACAAGTGCTCAGCATATGTGGGAACTCCTTCAAGACTGTTGGAAAAGCATTCCAGTTGAAGCTGGTTGAGAGAATGCCAAGAGTGTGCAAATCTGTCATCAAGGCAAAGGGTGGCTATTTGAAGAATCTCAAATCTATCTAAATTTGTTTAACACTTTCTTGGTTACTACATGATTCCATATGTGTTATTTCATAGTTTTGATGTCTTCATTATTATTCTACAATGTAAAAATAGTACAAATAAAGAAAAACCCTTGAATGAGTAGGTGTGTCCAAACTTTTGACTGGTACTGTATATTTGTACATACACATGCTGTCTCTCACACGTCCTCTCCTCTTGTGTGACTCTGTAGATGCTGAATCTTTTTGTGGCTGTGATCATGGATAACTTTGAGTATCTGACCAGAGACTCTTCCATCCTGGGTCCTCATCACCTGGATGAGTTTGTCCGTGTCTGGGGAGAGTACGACCGCGCAGCATGGTGAGAGAGAAGAACCCCACCATGTCTCAACTCTTCCCAGCAGAGTGCAGTGTATTGACTCTCTATAAGTGAAAAGGCCTGAACTGCCTTAATTCCTGTGCAAGATTTGCCAACCTCTTCCGTTTCAAACTCGAAATGAATGACTTAACCCTTTCCTTTTCTCCTCAACTCTCTCTTTCTCCTTCCTCATTTTTCCTGTTTCTTCTGTAGTGGGCGTATACACTACACCGCCATGTATGAGATGTTGACCCACATGTCTCCACCCCTGGGTCTGGGGAAGAAATGCCCCAGAGGTATGGCCTACAAGGTATGAGAGAAACACTTCTTTTATTTTCTTATTTTTAATTTACAGTGAGGGAAAAAAGTATTTGATCCCCTGCTGATTTTGTACGTTTGCCCACTGACAAAGAAATGATCAGTCTATAATTTTAATGGTAGGTTTATTTGAACAGTGAGAGACAGAATAACCACTAAAAAATCCAGAAAAACGCATGTCAAAAATGTTATAAATTGATTTGCATTTTAATGAAGGAAATAAGTATTTGACCCCCTCTCAATCAGAAAGATTTCTGGCTCCCAGGTGTCTTTTACACAGGTAACGAGCTGAGATTAGGAGCACACTCTTAAAGGGAGTGCTCCTAATCTCAGTTTGTTACCTGTATAAAAGACACCTGTCCACAGAAGCAATCAATCAGATTCCAAACTCTCCACCATGACCAAGACCAAAGAGCTCTCCAAAGATGTCAGGGACAAGATTGTAGACCTACACAAGGCTGGAATGGGCTACAAGACCATCGCCAAACAGCTTGGTGAGAAGGTGACAACAGTTGGTGCGATTATTCGCAAATGGAAGAAACACAAAAGAACTGTCAATCTCCCTCGGCCTGGGGCTCCATGCAAGATCTCACCTCGTGGAGTTGCAATGATCATGAGAACGGTGAGGAATCAGCCCAGAACTACACGGGAGGATCTTGTCAATGATCTCAAGGCAGCTGGGACCATAGTCACCAAGAAAACAATTGGTAACACACTACGCCGTGAAGGACTGAAATCCTGCAGCGCCCGCAAGGTCCCCCTGCTCAAGAAAGCACATATACATGCCCGTCTGAAGTTTGCCAATGAACATCTGAATGATTCAGAGGAGAACTGGGTGAAAGTGTTGTGGTCAGATGAGACCAAAATCGAGCTCATTGGCATCAACTCAACTCGCCGTGTTTGGAGGAGGAGGAATGCTGCCTATGACCCCAAGAACACCATCCCCACCGTCAAACATGGAGGTGGAAACATTATGCTTTGGGGGTGTTTTTCTGCTAAGGGGACAGGACAACTTCACAGCATCAAAGGGACGATGGATGGCGCCATGTACCGTCAAATATTGGGTGAGAACCTCCTTCTCTCAGCTAGGGCATTGAAAATGGGTCGTTGATGGGTATTCCAGCATGACAATGACCCAAAACACACGACCAAGGCATCAAAGGAGTGGCTCAAGAAGAAGCACATTAAGGTCCTGGAGTGGCCTAGCCAGTCTCCAGACCTTAATCCCATAGAAAATCTGTGGAGGGAGCTGAAGGTTCGAGTTGCCAAACGTCAGCCTCGAAACCTTAATGACTTGGAGAAGATCTGCAAAGAGGAGGGGGACAAAATCCATCCTGAGATGTGTGCAAACCTGGTGGCCAACTACAAGAAACGTCTGACCTCTGTGATTGCCAACAAGTGTTTTGCCAGCAAGTACTAAGTCATGTTTTGCAGAGGGGTCAAATACTTATTTCCCTCATTAAAATGCAAATCAATTTATAACATTTTTGACATGCGTTTTTCTGGATTGTTTTGTTGTTATTCTGTCTCTCACTGTTCAAATAAACCTACCATTAAAATTATAGACTGATCATGTCTTTGCCAGTGGGCAAATGTACAAAATCAGCTGGGTATCAAATTATTTTTCCCTCACTGTAGGATAGAGACATTTTTTTACAGTTGTTTTACTGTAAAGCATGTGGAATTCTCCCTCCCTCCCTCCCTCCCTCCCTCCCTCCCTCCCTCCCTCCCTCCCTCCCTCCCTCCCTCCCTCCCTCCCTTTCTCCTGCCCTCCCTCACTCTCTCTCTCTTCCTCCCTCCCTCCCTCCCTCCCTCACTCTCTCTCCACCCATCCCTCCTTCCCTCTCTCTCTCCACAGAGGCTGGTGTTGATGAACATGCCAGTGGATGAGGACATGTCAGTCCACTTCACCTCCACCTTGATGTCTCTCATCCGCACCGCTCTGGAGATCAAGATCGCACGAGGTCAGGGAATGAGTTGAGTTTAAAACCACCACGCATCACTGCATCTGCATGCGTTTTTCCAGTTTAGACTTGGTCTTCCATCTTGAGCCTGGAGATCCACACAGCCTAGGGCATGCTGGCTTTTGGTCCAGCCCAGTACTGGTAATATACCTTATTCAACATATAAATGGCTTGATCATTGGTTGAGTAGTTGAATCAGGAAATACAGCAACGTTAACCATTTCCCCTGTCTGTGTATAATGGATGAATAAAGATCTATTGTAATGTGGTCCAGGTGGGGAGGACCGAGTAGCTCTGGACACTGAGCTACAGAAGGAGATCAGTGTGATATGGCCATACCTCCCCCAGAAGACCCTGGATGTACTAGTACCCATCAACAAAGGTCAGACCCACACTGGAGAGAGACATGGAGAGGTAGACCTGGGGGGCAGTCAGTCAGTCAATGACTAGCAATCTAATCTAATCTGTGTTTTATAGATTCCGACATGACAGTAGGTAAGATATATGCCTCCATGATGATCATGGACTACTTCAAACAGAACAAAGCCAAGAAGCTGAGAGCACAGCTGGAAGCACAGGTCAGCTATACACACTATATGAACATTATATACACTGAGTGAGTTTACCCCTGTAGCTCAGTTGGTAGAGCATGGCGGTTGTAACGCCAGGGTTGTGGGTTCGATTCCCACGGGGGACTGGTATGAAAATGTATGCACTCACTACTGTAAGTCGATCTGGATAAGAGCATCTGCTAAATGACGTAAATGTAAAATGTAATGTAAATGAGTGTACTAAACATTATGAACACCTGCTCTTTCCATGACATAGACTGACCAGGTAAATCCAGGTGAAAGCTATGATCACTTATTGATGTCACTTGTTAAATCCACTTCAATCAGTGTAGATGAAGGGGAGGAGACAGGTTAAAGAAGGATTTTAAAGCCTTGAGACAATTGAGACATGGATTGTGTATGTGTGCCATTCAGAGGGTGAATGGGCAAGTCAAAGGATTTATGTGCCTTTAAACAGGGTATGGTAGTAGGTGCCAGGCGCACCAGTTTGTGTCAACTGCAACACTGCTGGGTTTTTCACGCTCAACAGTTTCCCATGTGTATCAAGAATGGTCCACCACCCAAAGGACATCCAGCCAGCTTGACACAACTGTGGGAAGCATTGGAGTCAACATGGGCCAGCATCCATGTGGAACGCTTTCGACACCCTCTAGATTTCATGCCCCGACGAATTGAGGCTGTTCTGAGGGCAAAAGGGAGTACAACTCAATATTAGGAAGGTGTTCTTAATGTTTTGTACACTCAGTGTATATACCTCAGTCCTCTTCTGTATAACATTATCATGGCATCTGGCATCTGTTGACACAACCCAGTGCCTGTAGTGATCTATTGCTTGGTGTGGTCTCCTCTACAGAAGGCCAGTCTGATGCCGTTCCAGCGGCTGGATACCTCGACCCTCTCTGAAGACATTCTGTCCAATGCCCAGCCCCTGCCCTGCATGCCCCACAGTGCCGGCTCCGCCCTGTGAGTCAGTCCTCACTCAGTGTGTGTGCATCCGTGCGTGCGTGCAGGCTTGCTTGCATTCGTGTATGTGTGTGTGCCTTGTGCCTTTAGTAAGTATTTGTGAGCGACCGCCTCAATTTTTTTTACATTGAATAAAAGTAGAGACTCAGAGCCAGAAAATGGTATATCATACACTGCAGTTGAGAAACAATGGGAAAGTAATTCTGTTTTGAGAAATGGCCCTTGAATGTTTTGGTACACCTACTGAAGAGCTCTTCTTTGTCTACACCCATTCAGCATCGTTCACACCCTCTTAAGCCTTAGAACCACCCATCTTTTTAAGGATTCACATGTGAGGCCATGTGGTAAACACATGCTATATCAAATAAAATATAAGTTTATTTGTCACATGCACAGGATACAGAAAGTGTAAACGGTACAGTGAAGTGGTTACTAGCAATATCAAAAACAGAAAGTGTCCAGATAAAAATATTTTATAAATATTTTATCATTATTAGATTACGCTTACCCGACACGCTTGTCTAAGTTGATGGGTCATGTGAAGGAAATGCTTTAACCACCCCCCAGTCACATCTAGCTAAGTGGATGGGTCACTATTGTCTAGACATGTACACATGTTCATGAAATACAATAGATGGCTGTAATCACCCCCAGACACGGCTGGCTAATTTGATGGGTCATGTAATAATCCGGCCGAAGTGGGGTCTTTTGTTTAGACATGTAGCTAGCTAGGTAGCTAGCTAGCAAAACAATGAACCGGCATAATCCCAACTCATACTACTACCAATACAAACATTGTCATAGCTGTAGTATGAATCTGCAGGTAGCTAACAAACTAGGTTCAATGTTAGCTAGCTAACATTAGGCTATAACTAGCAATGCAAATGGATTTCTGATAAATTGATTTGCATTTTAATGAGGGAAATAAGTATTTGACCCCTCTGCAAAACATGACTTAGTACTTGGTGGCAAAACCCTTGTTGGCAATCACAGAGGTCAGACGTTTCTTGTAGTTGACCACCGGGTTTGCACACATCTCAGGAGGGATTTTGTCCCACTCCTCTTTGCAGATATTCTCCAAGTCATTAAGGTTTCGAGCCTGACGTTTGGCAACTCGAACCTTCAGCTCCCTCCACAGATTTTCTATGGGATTAAGGTCTGGAGACTGGCTAGGCCACTCCAGGACCTTAATGTGCTTCTTCTTGAGCCACTCCTTTGTTGCCTTGGCCGTGTGTTTTGGGTCATTGTCATGCTGGAATACCCATCCACGACCCATTTTCAATGCCCTGGCTGAGGGAAGGAGGTTCTCACCCAAGATTTGACGGTCCATCGTCCTTTTGATGCGGGGAAGTTGTCCGGTCCCCTTAGCAGAAAAACACCCCCAAAGCATAATGTTTCCACCTCCATGTTTGACGGTGGGGATGGTGTTCTTGGGGTCATAGGCAGCATTCCTCCTCCTCCAAACACGACGAGTTGAGTTGATGCCAAAGAGCTCGATTTTGGTCTCATCTGACCACAACACTTTCACCCAGTTCTCCTCTAAATCATTCAGATGTTATAATATAATATGCCATTTAGCAGACGCTTTTATCCAAAGCGACTTACAGTCATGCGTGCATACATTTTTTACGTATGGGTGGTCCCGGGGTTCAAACCCACTACCCTGGCGTTACAAGCGCCATGCTCTACCAATTGAGCTACAATTGGCAAACTTCAGACAGGCCTGTATATGTGCTTTCTTGAGCAGGGGGACCTTGCGGGCGCTGCAGGATTTCAGTCCTTCACGGCGTAGAGTGTAACCAATTGTTTTCTTGGTGACTATGGTCCCAGCTGCCTTGAGATCATTGACAAGATCCTCCCGTGTAGTTCTGGGCTGATTCCTAACCATTCTCATGATCATTGCAACTCCACGAGGTGAGATCTTGCATGGAGCCCCAGGCCGAGGGAGATTGACAGTTCTTTTGTGTTTCTTCCATTTGCGAATAATCGCACCAACTGCTGTCACCTTCTCACCAAGCTGCTTGGCGATGGTCTTGTAGCCCATTCCAGCCTTGTGTAGGTCTACAATCTTGTCCCTGACATCCTTGGAGAGCTCTTTGGTCTTGGCCATGGTGGAGAGTTTGGAATCTGATTGATTGATTGCTTCTGTGGACAGGTGTCTTTTATACAGGTAACAAGCTGAGATTAGGAGCACTCCCTTTAAGAGTGTGCTCCTAATCTCAGCTTGTTACCTGTATAAAAGACACCTGGGAGCCAGAAATCTTTCTGATTGAGAGGGGGTCAAATACTTATTTCCCTCATTAAAATGGAAATCAATTTATAACATTTTTGACATGCGTTTTTTTGGATTTTTTTGTTGTTATTCTGTCTCTCACTGTTCAAATAAACCTACCATTAAAATTATAGACTGATAATTTCTTTGTCAGTGGGCAAACTTACAAAATCATCAGGGGATCAAATACTTTTTTCCCTCACTGTACATCTTGTTTGGCCAGCATTGTGTCAAGTCACTCCGGTTCACACTGACCGTGGCGTGTGCAGAAAGTAGCCCATCACTTTTTCCCAACTGATCTGTCGATAGCACCTGCTAAATTCAGGGCATCAATGTTTTTGAGAAAAATAGCAAAACTTTTGTAGTTCTCGATGGCTAACGTTATATCTTTCAAAAACGGTGCGGTAGAAAGGACTGAGTGTCAACACATACTGAACAGCTCAGGTTATAGACAGAAGCATGCTACATGGCAGACCAATCCAAACTAATCTCTCGGCATGTCCAGCCCATCCATTATCTCAGACAATCATGGCTAGCAGGAAGGTTCCTGTCTTTTTCCATGGCTAAACCAACTAGGCTCGTAATTTAACCATTTTATTAGTATTTATGGATGGAATACAAGTTTGTTATTAAGGCACATGAAAGTTCACATGTTCCAGAAGGCTTTTCTGCCAAAAAACAGATTTTATAAAAAATACATGTTTACGTTCAAATGCCTCTCCTGTGAAGTAGTGACGTGCGACATACGCCTAGTTCCCTGAAACGAGTCACATTTGTGTTTGACAGTATTTCCTGTGTGACTTGCCTCCCTATGTAGGACCAGAGGAGGCCTGGTGGCATTGAGTCCTCTCTCCCCCCAGGACCTGTTCAACGTGCAGCCCATGACCTCTGACACGGACACCAGAAGCCAACACTCCAGGGTAACGACAAGGACCAAGTCCTATGTACTGTAGAAACACATCACAAGAGTACCAGTGGTGGAAAAAGTACCTAATAGTCATACTTGAGTAAAAGTAAAGATACCTTAATAGAAAATGACTCAAGTAAAAGTGAAAGTCACCTAGTAAAATACTACTTGAGTAAAAGTCTAAAAGTATTTGGTTTTAAATATGCTTAAGTATCAAAAGTAAATGTAATTGCTAAAATATACTTAAGTATCAAAAAGGTAAAAGTAACAGTATAAATATTTTCTAATTCCTTATATAAAGCAAACCAGTTGTCATAATTGTCTTGTTTTTTAAATTTACGGATAGCCAGGGGCATGCTCCAACACTCAGACATCATTTACAAACGAAGCATGTGTTTAGTGAGTCCACTAGATCAGAGGCAGTAGGGATTACCAGGGATGTTCTCTCGATAAGTGTTTGAATTAGGCAATTTTTCTGTCCTGCTAAGCATTCAAAATGTAACGAGTACTTTTGGGTGTCAGGGAAAATGTATGGAGTAAAAAGTACATAATTTTCTTTAGGAATGTAGTGAAGTAAAAGTAAAAATAGTCAGAAATATAAATAGTAAAGTAAAGTACAGATACCCTAAACAACTACTTAAGTAGTACTTTCAAGTATTTTTACTTAAGTACTTTACACCACTGAGGAGTACTGTACACCACACTAATCTAGCACAAACACCAACTACACAAAGTACACACACAAAGAAGCCTTTATTACATTTAGTAAGCGTACAATGATAGCTCTATAAGGCCCTTTGCTAGGAGCCAAAAGGAAAAAGTCTGCTAAGGGCAAAATATAAAATACAGCGCGTTGAAAACCTAACCTCTTGCGGTAAAGTGCAAAATATCAACCCACACATAGACAACAATGAATCAATGACACTTATCTAATAGTAATGGTTGAATGAAGATACTAGTAGTGGATAGCAGAGCACGGCATTCATGTTTCTATGTGTTTCTGTCCTTGCCTAAATTGTAGTCTGATTAGTGAAGGTTTAAAGGAGATGCAGGCATTCTCACTGTTCATTGTGCTGTTTCTAGGCTGTTTGGTTGAACTGGTCTGCAGTGTTCTGTTTGCCCTATAGGAATGTCATGACTTTGACCCTGGATATCTGTTAGTGTGTGCCTTCTTCTATGTTCTATGTATTATTCACTAGGGAGTAACATGAGTCATGACAAGCTTTAAGGAAAGGTGAACTTGTCTGGCTCAGTGTGTTTGGTGCATCCAGATCTGAACTTGCATGAGTGTGTTTAACAATAGACCCAATAGTTGTTCAGGTCTCTTTCTCTTCTCATTTATTGTTTTAGCGATGTGCTTGTGCTTCCGTCTCCTCTTGCTCTCTGACTTTCTCCTCCTGCTTTGCCCAATCTTTCTGGGGTCAGTCTCCTTGTTGTCATTGGTTGCTAATCTGTGGCTCTTTGGCTGGAATGGCTTCTGATTGGTTGGTTATAATGGAATGGCCTAGGTTTGCTCTACCCAATTGCAGAAAGGCCTTGTGAATTCTTACCATGTAACATTGTCTGAAGCCCTCCTTGGCTGGAACCCCAAAATACAGTTAGTCCCTGTATTGAATTGACCAGCCTGATCTACTGTACTCTATCTCGCCCCTCACTCTCTCTCTGTCTCTGGTCTCATATAGGTGAGTGCAGGGGAGTGCAGTGGGTTGATTCCTGACCCACTGGCGCTCCCGTTTGGCAGGGGGCTGTGTGTACGGGCCTCCTCCATGCCTCGTCTGGCTGTAGAGCCACAGGTACTGCCCTCTGACCACACTGACTCCTCCAGGGGCCAGAAGGGCCCGGGCAGCAAGGGGGCTCCAGAGTGTGACATGCATGTCTGTGTGACAGAAGACAATGGTTGTGCCGTTTAGAGAGAAAAATGGGTTTTATGTGTCTTCCGTTTACTGCTGGCGTGTCTGGAGCGGGATAATCAACATGGATGTTTTTCTAAGGAATGCTAGTGGTTCAGAATGGTGTTTGATTGATCCTGGGTTACTGGTATGTTTTGCCTGACCTCTCTCTCTGTCTTTCTATCCACAATGAGATGAGGAGGAAAATTAGGCGGTCCAAGCGTACTAGTTGACCTGTTAATTTCCTGGAATAGTGAGCATGGATATGAATTAAAAACAGGGAACGCTACATGGATCGCCAGATCAATGGATTTGTTCTAAAGTAATAAAACATATTTTATGGTATTTGTGGGTATTTGGTTGTCTCCTCCTCTGTGTGTATGTCCATGTGCACGTGTGCGTGTGCGTGTGTGTGTGTGCGTGCGTGTGTGCGTGTGTGTGTGTGTGTGTGTGTGTGTGTGTGTGTGTGTGTGTGTGTGTGTGTGTGTGTGTGTGTGTGTGTGTGTGTGTGTGTGTGTGTGTGTGTGTGTGTGTGTGTGTGTGTGTGTGTGTGCGTGCGTGCATGTGCATGTGCAGACCGAGATGGCCAGTGGCTCTATGAAGCGGTCCTCGTCCACTGTGGCTGACCAGAGGGTGAATGGCCTGTGGCAGGAGGAGAAGAAGAGTCCTGATAGACTGTACAGACCACGCCACAAGAGCTACAAGGCTGCCGGTTAGTCTCCACTCTCCACTCACGTGACCTCTCTTCTTATCAGTCCCACTGGCATGATGAGTGATGAGGGGTGTTATTAGTGTGTGGTTATTGTATGCTTAAAGAGTTATTCTTCCCTACATTTTCCATTTCTTTTTTATGTCTTTATCCTAAGTGCATCAATGATGATCCACTTGTCAACATACTATTTACTGATCTACAGTGTACTGATAACGTTACCTTTTACTGATCTACAGTGTACTGATAACGTTACTGTTTACTGATCTACAGTGTACTGATAACGTTACTATTTACTGATCTACGTTACTGTAGGCTAATTGTTCGATTTATGGGCGTAAGCATGTAGCCTCAATCCTGTCCTTTGATCATACCCACTCTCTTTATCTGTTGCTGTCCCTCTCTGTCCCCCTCTCTCTTTATCTGTTGCTGTCCCTCTCTGTCCCCCTCTCTCTTTATCTGTTGCTGTCCCTCTCTGTCCCCCTCTCTCTTTATCTGTTGCTGTCCCTCTCTGTCCCCCTCTCTCTTTATCTGTTGCTGTCCCTCTCTGTCCCCCTCTCTCTTTATCTGTTGCTGTTCCTCTCTGTCCCCCTCTCTCTTTATCTGTTGCTGTCCCTCTCTGTCCCCCTCTCTCTTTATCTGTTGCTGTCCCTCTCTGTCCCCCTCTCTCTTTATCTGTTGCTGTTCCTCTCTGTCCCCCTCTCTCTTGATCTGTTGCTGTCCCTCTCTGTCCCCCTCTCTCTTTATCTGTTGCTGTCCCTCTCTGTCCTCCTCTCTCTGTGCTCCTTGCCATGGTCTTCCTCTTCCTCATCCAGTGTCGCGGTCAGAAAGGAAGAGGCAGTTGGACACGGAGAAGGAGCGCGGAAGGTCTAAAGAGCGCCGCCACCTCCTCTCCCCAGACACGTCCCGCTGTACCTCCGAGGAGAGGAGCCTGCAGCCCTCACGCTCCCCTAGCCGGGCGCGCACACATCACATGGACAAACAGGTAGGCCACACACACACACACACACACACACACACACACACACACACACACACACACACACAGGATGCTTTACCAAGGGAACATATTAAAGACCCATACACCATTAGTCACCGCTGAAGCCACAAACACTTGTTTAGACCATCTAGACCACAAACACATACCCACATTTGAAGAACTGGTAGGCCACATACACACTTTTAAAAAAGGCAGTCAGACATCTGTATTAAATGTGTTTCCACTCCTGTGTCCAGGGCAACAGCTCCGACAGCCCCATCCCCACCTCTGAATCTAGTACACCTAGCCGCCGCCCCCTGTCCCAGACCCCAACGCGCTCCCATCCCCACATCTCCTACTCCCCTCTGGTGTGTCGCACGCACCCTCCCTCAGGGGACGATGATGACGACAGGGGCAGCCCAGAGACTCAAAGGCGGGGGGAGGCCTCCAGAGAGGGGGCAGGGGGAGAGGGACAGAGCGGGGCGAGGGGCCGTCGCCACCAGCAGGGCTCCCCTCCGCGTCGCTACCCGTCGGAGCCCTACCTGGCCCTGCAGGAGGATGAGCACAGTCTGGACCCCACCGGGTTCATGGAGACGCTGACTTTCGAGGCGGCAGTGGCCACCAGCCTGGGACGTGCTAACACGGTCAGCTCCACATCCAGCTCCACCTTCAGTTCCGCTCGACGGGGCTCCAGGAGCGGCTGGCAGGTCCCCAATGGACACTTCCGGAAACGCCTGGCTCAGACCGTCTCTGTTGCGGGCTGTGAGCCACTCAGCGACACAGAAGAGGACGACCGCTGCTAGGAGGAGGAAGAAGTGGAGGCGTAGGAGAGGTGAAGAAGGAGCGTAGGGAGTAAAGAGTAAAAGATGTACTACATTATAAAGGAAAAGGGACATTTGTCACTCTCTTGCATTACTACTGCATACCTGTGTGATTGTAGTATGTTTTCTCAAATGCGAGAGGAGAACAAAAATAAGAACATTGTTTTTCACTTCCTGCAAGTGGAATCCTTTGAAAGTCACACAGAAAATGTACAATAAATATCTACCCACAAATATTTGACTGTGGTTCATTTATATTCTGACTATCAAAAGAAAGATCGTAATAATAAACCTCAAATAGCCTTGGATGTACAGAAAAGAGATTAAATGAATAGAATTGTAATTTGTGTCAATAGGTATTGTCATATCTGAAGGTGTTTCTCTGGCATTGATTCAGTGTTGCTCTTAACAGTGTGTGTGGGGTGTGAATATGAAACTATGTGCAAAATAAGGAGTAACCATATCTTTGAAAGACATGGTTTTTGTAAATACATGTGGGTTTTTTTCATATAAATATGCCACCAGTACCACTTGATTGTCTGAGTAGGATACATGGCCATAAAGAAGGGTAACTGTCAATGTACTTTATAAATTAATGTAATGTAGTCATGTCTATGTAACAAAATACACCCAAACAATAATTGATCAAGCGTGTGTTTTCAAATTTTAGTAGAGCTGAGTTCGTTTTTGACCTTTTGCACCCTCCACCATTAGATTTCCTATCCCTTTACTGTCTACGAAGGGAACACACTTCTTTAATAAGAATCTATTCATACGTAAACCATGTAACTCCTGTTGTAATTTTTTTAAGGAATAAAACAATGATCAATACAAGCAGAAAAGTAAATGGCACATTGTCTTCTGTTGGAAATCTGTATGATTTATTTTTCTTTTTTTACCAACTTGCAGGACAATGGACAGCAACCAACAATGTCATGAAATGTGATTGCTTTCAATAAAATTATACATTAATTTTCAGAAAAGGAATGCCTAAATATCCAGTGTGATTTGAAAGACAGTGCTTTGTTATGAACAGGACTCTAGAGAACCAAATGACTAGAACTATACCCAGAACATGGCTTCAATACAAACCTTTATTAAGCCAATAGGAAAACCAGCAGATCCTGTGGCTGTCTTGAACCAACCTTTATCTTCTTGATGTACTGTACTATATCTGTTTTTCTTCAGTTGTTACAATATTTTTTGACATTTGACTGATTAATTCCTTGTCATCTTCTGGAATCAATAACTGGCACAGAAACAATCATGAACTTTAGTATTTTCTTCTTCATCAATGTAGCCATCCAGGTTCTCCTCTTCTTCATTAGCCTACCACGTAATCAGTACGTGTCAAAGACCTCCCTGCAACTGTATATCTTCTTCCTAGATTGGTTTATATGAATACTGTTTGAACCATTACAGAGGACACATGTAGGAAGATGTTTTCAACACACCTGATTTCACCCGTTATTTAGAATGGTTTACTAATAATGTACAGTACATTTATATCATGCTTTCTGTAAGATTGTAAGAGAACATATCCCTTTCAGCTCACAACACACTTGAAGGGTGGAATAAGATATCTCTGGAATGTTAATTTAAGGTATATGTATTTGTTTTATTTGCCTGAAAAAGGGTAATGATTCTGTGAAACTCACTTAACCAAAAAACATAGAGAATTGTATCATACGTTCCTGGAATGCAAATAGCTGTTTGGTTTATATGTGTAAAATAGATGTATATACAGTATGAATAAAGTTTCCTAAATTCCAAGAAAAGTGTCCACAATTGCAGTTATGTGGCTGCTCCTCTCGGTATCTGATGTAGACCAATGGTCAACTCCAATCCTTATACAACTCTCTATAAGGCTCTGAAGACTGGGTAAGGTAAACATTTGGCTGAATGTTGTTTACACTTTACAGTAGACCACTTCAGGGAATAACAATACATGAATTATGAGATGAAACCAACAATTGTGACCTTTGTTGAAGAACAAAATGGTATATAATTCATAACCCCTGAAATAATTCACTATTTGGGTCTTGTGCCAACCACCACTTTTATTTTCCTCGTGTAAGGTTGAATTGCAACCATTTAATGAAAGTGCAAACGCATACTCCTCTCACTCCCCTTCTGACAAAGGCAACAACACTAAAACCGTTACGTCATATCCAATGGACGCCGAGTTGTCCTCAGCTCAGGTTGAAAAAGAGAATAATATTGCAAGCTAGCCAGACACTTACTTTATTCGTGAAGTCAGTGGTCTATATTTGTGAAAAATATAGTTTTTCTATCGCTTAATATTGTTATGATAGTTCCTATTTGATTGAACGTTTTTAATTTCAAATCTTAGGCCGAGGAATGAGTGATATTAATCAAGGAAGTCGCTTGCTGGTTAGCCAAAAGCGTTAGCTAGCAGAAGTATCTCGCTAGCTAGCTCTTTGTTTTGACTGTGATGGTCTGATGATGTTGAATAGCTTGGACAGCTGATGGGTCTCGAGCTAGTGTTCGTATGAACATGTATATTATGTTTTAATAGGTTGTTAAACAGTATTTAATGTGTAATAACATTACTTCTGCGACGAGGGGAGGAGACATTTGGTTGTAAACGAACAATAGCAAGTTTACAAGCTAGCTAAACAACGAGGGACTGAGAAGTGGACATGGGCAATTGTCTGAAATCGCCGACGTCGGACGATATATCTTTGCTTCACGAATCCCAGTCCGACAGAGCAAGTTATGGGGAGGCAGACCCGGATTTGGAGCCACCTCCGCCTTACCAGGTCAGACTTTATAGCTACTGGTGTTAAAGCTAGAATCTTTAGTTGCTACATACATTTTGGGACTTATTATGTAGCTATACACTGATTCTTAAAGAATATAACTTATAAATGCCTCATGAGCTTAGTTCAACAGTCGTACCCTATCAGAACCCAAAATATACTCTTGTTTTGTTTATAAACAATGTAATAATAATAATAATATGCCACTTAGCAGACGCTTTTATCCAAAGCGACTTACAGTCATGCGTGCATACATTTTTGTGTATGGGTGGTCCCGGGGATCGAACCCACTACCCTGGCGTTACAAGAGCCGTGCTCTACCAGCTGAGCTACAGAGGACCACATAATGTAGCTAAATGTAAACAAACACTGTATAGCCTCTAAACATGGTTATAATTATAATTTTGATATCGTGGAGGGTCAGTCCTTATTGCATCCATAGCTCTGTCAATTCATTTGAGAGGGGTTCCATTTCTCCATGCCCATCCCTCAGATTTTTACCAAAACAGAGGCGTGGTAACACTTTGTTATTGTTTCAATTAAGGACTCTAGCTTTAAGTATTGCTATGCGAATTGACAGAATCATGCAAGACATTTACATTTTAGTCATTTAGCAGACGCTCTTATCCAGAGCGATTTACAGGAGCAATTAGGGTTAAGTGCCTTGCTCAAGGGCACATCGTCACCTAGTCGGCTTGGGGATTAGAACCAGCGACCTTTCGGTTACTGGCACAACGCTCTTAACCACTAAGCTACCTGCCGCCCCTGAGGGTCAAGTGCATTGAACATCTTTAGAAAACCTGGTCAAATATGGCCTAATTATTTAGCTAGATTATTTATTTTATTTTATATGATTGCATACTATTTCTGACTCATTCATCTAGGGATAGTTTCAAGTTACACTACCGTTCAAAAGTTTGGGGTCACTTAGGAATTTCCTTGTTTTCCATGAAAACATACATGAAATGAGTTAGAATACTAAATATAGCAAAATGAATAGGAAATGTAGTCATTGACAAGGTTAGAAATAATGATTTGTAATATAAATAATAATTGTGTTCTTCAAACTTTGCTTTCGTCCACCATGCTTGACAGATGGTATCAAGCACTCCTCCAGCATCTTTTCATTTGGTCTGCTCTCACAAATGTTCTTCTTTGTGATCCGAACACCTCAAACTTCGATTAGTCTGTCCATAACACTTTTTTCCAATCTTCTTCTGTCCAGTGTCTGTTCTTTTGCCCATCTTAATCCTAGAAGGTCAGCATCCCGGAGTCGCCTCGTCACTGTTGATGTTGAGACTGGTGTTTTGTGGGTACTATTTAATGAAGCTGCCAGTTGAGGACCTGTGAGGCGTCTGTTTCTCAAACTAGACACTCTAATGTATTTGTCCTCTTGCTCAGTTGTGCACCGGGGCCTCCCACTCCTCTTTCTATTCTGGTTAGAGCCAGTTTGCACTGTTCTGTGAAGGGAGTAGTACACAGCGTTGTACGAGATCTTCAGTTTCTTGGCAATTTCTCGCATGGAATATTCATCATTTCTCAGAACAAGAATAGACTGACGAGTTTCAGAAGAAAGTTATTTGTTTCTGGCCATTTTGAGCCTTTATTCGAACCCACAATTGCTGATGCTCCAGATAGTCAACTAGCCTCAAGAAGGCCAGTTTGATTACTTCTTTAATCAGCACAACTGTTTTCAGCTGTGCTAACATAATTGCAAAAGGGTTTTCTAATGATCAATTAGCCTTTCAAAATGATAAACATGGATTAGCAAACACAACGTGCCATTGGAACACAGGACTGATGGTTGCTGATAATGGGCCTATGTAGATATTCCATTATATATATATATGTATTTCTGATCAATTTTATGTTATTTTAATGGACAAAAAAATTGGTTTTCTTTCAAAAACAAGGACATTTCTAAGTGACCTCAAACTTTTGAACGGTGGTGTAATAGTTGCAGTCAAATGTGTAGTTTTAACAGCTATGCTACTTCAGATGAGCCACAATAAAATATTTAAAGGGAAAAGGAATAGGGTTGCACTGAAATTCTTGTTTTCATAGGTAGGCCTATTTGCAACTGATTGTTATGGGTCTGATTTTTCACATATCAATAGTTGAACATACCCAGTCACACAAAGAGAAAAAAACACACAGCACTTTTGTTGCCCAAATGCTTTTCAATCTCACAAAAGTGTTCTAAACAGGCTTGCCAAGAATGTCCAGACTGGGCAGTTTTTTCTGGCTGCTTTATCCATGGCAGGGTGTGTGTTTTGGCTCGTCACAGCGCAGAACACACAGCATGATAGACTCCTACTTTCTCCTTGTTGTATCACACTTTCATGTAGGCCTCACACACAACTCCACCTCAAATCACCCAAAACTAGATAGCTGCCGAGTCATACGCTGGCTGCCCAAAAGTAGTGTAATTGTTGATGTATTGGATGTCTGTTGATGTATTGGATTTTCCGTGCCAGTGTTTCTGCTACTTTAATTTCCAGGTTCCCTCTGGCAACAACATTGTCAATTGAAACCATTACAAGACACACTCTTATGGGCGGGGTGGAACTGATGATGTATGTGTATAAACCCTGGATGACTGACAGGTGGCGCTGTGTTGAAGCCACCGCACATCCAACTTGGTATTCCTCCTCAATTATACAAATTATTTTGGAAGATTTAGAAATGCATTTATTAATGTCTATATATCTTTTTGACACATTTATTCTATTACAGACACTTTAGTGCATACTTTTAAATTATATTATGTGAGCTAAACATGAAAAATAAAATTAACAAAAATATAAAAACATTTTCCTTGAAGGATATTTTTTTTGGATTACTAATGTTACTGTTCCCACTACAACAACAAAAATACTTAAATACATGTAATTTTGTCATTGAACCATTTAATTGAGATACTGTAGAATTCCATTCATTCCTATGGAGGACTGCTCCTACTAGGGAATGCCAATATGGTGGCTTCAAAGCCTCTCAATGGCCAATACATAGCGTCAGCAATCCAGGGTTTATACAGTGGGGAGAACAAGTATTTGATACACTGCAGATTTTGCAGGGTTTCCTACTTACAAGGCATGTAGAAATCTGTAATTTTTATCATAGGTACACTTCAACTGTGAGAGACGGAATCTAAAACAGAAATCCAGAAAATCACATTGTATGATTTTTAAGTAATTAATTTGCATTTTATTGCATGACATAAGTATTTGATACATCAGAAAAGCAGAACTTAATATTTGGTACAGAAACCTTTTTTGTTTGCAATTACAGAGATCATACGTTTCCTGTAGGTCTTGACCAGGTTTGCACACACTGCAGCAGGGATTTTGGCCCACTCCTCCATACAGACCTTCTCCAGATCCTTCAGGTTTCGGGTCTGTCGCTGGGCAATACGGACTTTCAGCTCCCTCCAAAGATTTTCTATTGGGTTCAGGTCTGAAGACTGGCTAGGCCACTCCAGGACCTTGAGATGCTTCTTACGGAGCCACTCCTTAGTTTCCCTGGCTGTGTGTTTCTGGTCGTTGTCATGCTGGAAGACCCAGCCACGACCCATCTTCAATGCTCTTACTGAGGGAAGGAGGTTGTTGGCCAAGATCTCGCGATACATGGCCCCATCCATCCTCCCCTCAATACGGTGCAGTCGTCCTGTCCCCTTTGCAGAAAAGCATCCCCAAAGAATTATGTTTCCACCTCCATGCTTCACGGTTGGGATGGTGTTCTTGGGGTTGTACTCATCCTTCTTCTTCCTCCAAACACGGTGAGTGGAGTTTAGACCAAAAAGCTCTATTTTTGTCTCATCAGACCACACGACCTTCTCCCATTCCTCCTCTGGATCATCCAGATGGTCATTGGCAAACTTCAGACGGGCCTGGACATGTCCTGGCTTGAGCAGGGGGACCTTGCGTGCACTGCAGTATTTTAATCCATGACGGCGTAGTGTGTTACTAATGGTTTTCTTTGAGACTGTGGTCCCAGCTCTCTTCAGGTCATTGACCAGGTCCTGCCGTGTAGTTCTGGGCTGATCCCTCACCTTCCTCATGATCATTGATGCCCCACGAGGTGAGATCTTGCATGGAGGCCCAGACCGAGGGTGATTGACCGTCATCTTGAACTTCTTCCATTTTCTAATAATTGCGCCAACAGTTGTTGCCTTCTCACCAAGCTGCTTGCCTATTGTCCTGTAGCCCATCCCAGCCTTGTGCAGGTCTACAATTTTATCCCTGATGTCCTTACACAGCTCTCTGGTCTTGGCCATTGTGGAGAGGTTGGAGTCTGTTTGATTGAGTGTGTGGACAGGTGTCTTTTATACAGGTAACAAGTTCAAACAGGTGCAGTTAATACAGGTAATGAGTGGAGAACAGGAGGGCTTCTTAAAGAAAAACTAACAGGTCTGTGAGAGCCGGAATTCTTACTGGTTGGTAGGTGATCAAATACTTATGTCATGCAATAAAATGCAAATTAATTACTTAAATATCATACAATGTGATTTTCTGGATTTTTGTTTTAGATTCCGTCTCTCACAGTTGAAGTGTACCTATGATAAAAATTACAGACCTCTACATGCTTTGTAAGTAGGAAAACCTGCAAAATCGGCAGTGTATCAAATACTTGTTCTCCCCACTGTATATGTCATTGGGTGGAACAGCCTTAGGTGGAACAGACCACCCCACCCGGCTTATACAAGGGATCAGTTCAGTTTAGTTGGCCTGTGGATTGACTCTCTGTATGTGTGTTTTTTTCCAGGAGGAGGCCCACATGCCGGTGTACCACCCCACCCCCAGCCAGGCCCGCCTGGCCAGCCAGCTGACTGAGGAGGAGCAGGTCCGTATCGCCCAGCGTATCGGCCTCATCCAGCACCTCCCCCGGGGTGTCTACGACGGAGGGCGGGACGGCTCCGAGAAGAAAATCAGAGAGTAAGCATCTGCTTACCGTTGTTTTTATTAATATATTAATATTATTAGTTTACCACTGTTTTTATTATCTGATGTAATTGATATAGGTCACTGCTCATGTGACCTGAGCGGGTAAAACTCTGGCCCTAGTTGTAGCATGTAACTCTGTTTGTATAACATAACTAGTGCCCAGAGTTTTTCCTGGTCAGTTAAAGTGCTGAGGAAAAAGTTATCAAAACCACTATTCATAATTTTCTAGGTGTGTGATATGTATGATGGACTTTGTGTACGGGGACCCCATCCGGTTCCTGCCCTGCATGCACATCTACCACATGGACTGTATAGACGACTGGCTGATGAGGTCCTTCACCTGTCCCTCCTGCATGGAGCCTGTGGATGCCGCCCTGCTCTCCACTTACGAGACCAACTGACCCCTAACACAACCCTACCCCCTGCTGCCGAGCTCTGCCTTGCTACCCCCCTATAAACATGCGCACACATACACACACACTTCCACTAGCCCCAACAAACACACACATGCTGCCCCCCTCCCCTCTGCTTTTTACCTTGGGATAAGGAGCAGCACAGTGTCTTGGTCGGTGATGACATACGAGAGAGAGACTATGTAAACACTAGTGATTAACAATGAAAATACTTTGACCCATCCACCCATCACCTGGAACTGGCTCTGAACTGGAACTGAAACTGGCTCTGAACTGGAACTGGCTCTGAACTGAACTGGCTGAGTCATGGTCTGACTGAAAGAAGGCAACATTAGACAACTGTCTACATAGGAGGACAAGCATGCATAATGTGTGTGTCTGTGGTGGACTGGGTTCCTGAGTCAACTGTTTAATACAGTACTTGAACTGGGTTGGTGATGTTATGGTCAGAAGAGGGGGAGGGGGGCTGTTACCGTAGTGATGGCTCACTGCATTGCCACTTGAGCAGGTCTCGGTGGCATCCCATCCCAGCCAATCATTATTCACCATGATTAGTAGCTGGGAATGGGATTGGATCATTTTCTGTAATCTGAATTTGGCCACCAGGAGGTATCCTATCAGATTCCTTTAGAAGCCAAAGCTGGCAACAACAAGACGATAACATTACTCATCGGTCTTCTAAAGTCTCAAAATCCTGCACTCTGAATATGATTTAGTAATGGCAAAACAGCCCCAGGAAGCCGGCATGGTGGCACATAATGGTTATCTCTCTACGGACTGAAGCATACCCTGTTTTAGTGTTAGAGTTTCAAAATAAAAGAAGTTACAGAGCATAGCCTCCTTTAGGATTACAAAAACAACAACTAGTATGCACATACACAGTGCAGAAATCACCCAAAGCCCATCCTCTATTAGACTATGATATGTTTAATGGAGAAACACATACTTAGCTTTTGTTTTGTCATTCAGATTTACCATTCTAAATGGCTCCACTGCCATTCCAAATGGCCTGAAGAAGTGTATGAGCTGTATGTCAGTCATCCTGTGTAAGGTTTATAGGTTTTACAATAAGAGGAGTAACATAGCTGTCAGCCAATGTAAAGGGCTCATTTGTGCATGTGCAGGATGATCAGTCTAAAAGTTAGGAATGCTTGCACACACATTAATCTGATCCCGAGATTTGCACTTTACTTATAGGACAATAACGGAAGCATTATATTAATATATATACCTATAACCTTGCACTTTTCAATATTATTTCTTCTTTTCACAGCACAGAAGTTAAGATTGATATTGATAATGCTGTCAATGCTACCATTGGTCACTTATCACGTTGAAGTAAAGTTGAATAGCTGAATATGTATTCATGAATTGTGTGATTCAGTAGTGTGCATCTGCTTTGTTTTGCTTGTCTTGATTCTAGTGTGTGTTTTTGTGTGGAAGTGACTGAGGGAAGGGGACAGAGGTTTGCTTTGTCTCGGATGAGACAATAAGGAATAGGATAATATTTATTCCCTTACTTAGCTTACTTACCTGTATTTTCAATCTTCTCCCACAGTCGTCATTGCGCCCAAAAATGTTCTTGCTGTTTAAAAAAAAAAAGTTTGTTTTGTTTTTTGCTTTTTATATATGTTTGTAGCGTTGCGGTGAATTATTCCCATTACATTTTTTGTTTATATTATATTGATACCCTTTTCTGTATTGATGTTTGTATATCTCCTACCTTTTAGATATATTGTTTGTCATTGTGTTTGTGGGAGATACGTCTTTCCTATTAGAGTTTACACTGCCTTGAGTATGCATCTGCAAACCTCTGTCCCAAAGATATTTGTAAGAGGGAGAAGTTTTCTCTCATAGTTTCACAGTGACATTAAAAGACAACACACGTTTTTCAATTTTTAGCTTTGTTTTGCAGTGTTTTTCAGGACTCTGAAAATAAATGTAATCTCCTGTAATCTTGGTCTTTGAAAGGCCAACCATCCCTCATATTGAAGCTGTAACAAAATAAAAATAAACAAAAAAGCACACATTTTTGTCATGCTTGACTTATTAGTGTTCTGAGATTGTAGTATCTTCTTACACCAGATGTTAGTCAAATGTTACATTTCCCCTTTTATCCTATCAGCACAGTACATCATTATTTCTGATTAGTTTTTTAGCTGCTATAATCATGGCAATGGTGTTTCAAAGTCTCTTGCCACATACGGTATTGTACAAGCCAGGCTTTTATGGCCATCATGATCTGTGCTTTTACAGAAGTGATTAGTTGCGACATGCCTGTTTGTTTCTCAGATTAGACGTTTGACCCAATTAATCGGTATGATCAGCTTAGTTTAGCAATGCTGCAATGCAATCGCCTGACCAGCTTAGACTAGCGGGGTTAATGCCATGGTACGGAGACAACATTGTACAAAACATGGGCTCTGTCAAAAAAATGACTCTAGTTGCAACATGCTAAATTGCTTGTACTTTTCCTTGAAACTAAATACACCTAATCTGATTTTCTTTGGCAACATAACTAATCTTTGTGGCTCTTTCACTAGTAGTTACACTCAGTATGAGAAACGCGTTTGGGTGCAAGGCCTCAGAATGTATTCAGATCCTTTTTTCATGATGGAGCATTGGTCAGTGGAGGTTCCTCAGAGGAGGAAGGGGAGGGCCATCCTCAGCGAATTTCATAAAAATAAAAATTGTGAAACTTTTAAAAGTTATAATTTTTAGATACAAATATACTAAATATATTCACGTCACCAAATAATTGATTAAAACACACTGTTTTGCAATGAAGGTCTACAATAGCCTCAACAACACTCTGTAGGGTAGCACCATGGTGTAGCCGGAGGACAGCTAGTTTCCATCCTCCTCTGGGTACATTGACTTCAATACAAAACCTAGGAGGCTCATGGTTCTCACCCCCTTCCATAGACTTACACAGTAATTATGACAACTTCTGGAGGACGTCCTCCAACCTATCAGAGCTCTTGCAGCATGAACATGTTGTCCACCCAATCAAAGGATCAGAGAATGAATCTAGTACTGAAAGCATAAGCTACAGCTAGCTAGCACTGCAATGCATAAAATGTGGTGAGTAGTTGACTCAAAGAGAGAGAAAGACTATAGTTGAACAGTTTTGAACAAATTAATTTCTTCAAAAATGAAGGAGAAGCAAGAGAGAGTGAGCTAGCTATGTTTCGTTGTTTTTTTTCACTTTTACTTTCACTTACTTAGCTAGCAAATGCAGCCTGCTAATTTAGCCTACTCAAACACCCGGCTCAAACAGAGAGGAATTCTATGTTAGCTAGCTGGCGATGGCTATCCAACACTGGAACTCTTCCAAGTCAAGGTAAGCTTTTGGTTTGATTAATTTATTGCCACCTGGGCCCGCCTGCTTGCTAACTGTACACTGTGCTGCGTGATTGTAGCGGGTTTACTAACGCATTAGTTCTAGTAGCTATGTTGACTATGACTATGACTTTAGCTAATATGGTGACAACGTTGTAGGCTGTGGTTATGTATGAAGGTTTGGCTTGGAAAGTTTTTTTTTGCCTGGTCACAGACAGCTGATATGTTGTGCACTGAAGTCCACAAGCGAAGGGAAAAGGTGAAAGGAGGAGAGCGCGTAGATGCGAGAAGGAATTATACAACGAGAAAAGTGATCATGCTGTTTGTACGTGGCTGCTATGAAAGTGAACTGTGTTTACGTGTAATCAGGGGTGTATTCATTCCGCCGTTTCTTAAACGGAAGCAAACGGAACGAAACGGTGATAAACATACCTGAATTTGTCTAATAGAAACTCTTGTTTGCAACTGTCTGACTAATGATTACACCCTAGATCAGCTAGATGCAGCAAAAGTGTGCAAGGCGGAATTGAATGTGTCACTGTCTGTCATCTTGATTACTTTAATTTTTCTCTTGACCTGTGCACCTACATTGTAAACTAGGCTAGGTTGTAGCAACCTCATGATGGATGTAGAGAAAATGTGAGTATCATGTAGTAGCCTAAACCTATCGATGTTACATTGAGCTGGGTGAATGGAATATGAATGACAGTCATCCAATATGCTGTACTAGAAATAAGGCCATGCTCATAAAAATAAAAATAAATCGTCCTCCCTCATCTTAAACGGCACCGACCACCACTGATTCACATGGAGTGGAGGGACTTTGGCCTAGATTCAGTCAGATCAAGAGTTAGCCGGCATTAGCAGACACCCACATAGTGGATATTTTGCCGGTGTCGGAGGTGGAACTGTGTTGGAGCCTTCAAATCGGTGAACAGCTGCTCTTGTGATCATTGTCACGAAGCCACACCGCCCACTCCTGTTAGAAGTTCAGAAGGAGGCAATATAGAAATAAATACACTCAAATTAAAAAATAATTACATTAAATAATTAGGATTTCTATTATCCTAATCGAGGTGTAGATTACATCTCACATTCCAGTGGTCGAACTTGTAAACAAGGCTGCATGGGATTTATCTTGATGTACCTCTGTGCAGCCAATGGCAATGTCCGCTTTAGGTATAATGCCAGGAGCCACTTGTGGATTTGACAGCTATAACTTAGTTCAACCTTCAACACAGCCAAAACAACCGCTAGATCTGATTGAATAGAATAGCCATGGAGCAAAGGGACTGTATTGTTGTCCTTTGGGGCTAGTTCTTTCATGTATGTACCTTTACTACATGTGCATCTAGGAAATTAGTTTTTTATACAATATAGAATAGTCAAGTTATTAGTTACACACAACATTCAACTTTCTTTCCTAAAATAACTGACATACAATAAAAAGGCCAGTATTTTGATTATATTTTAATTATTCCAACCCTGAAGTACTCAAGAGACATGGTACTTTGAACAAACTCATTGATTTCCAGCACTGACACAAAAATTGTATTAACCAATCAGGGTGTTGTCACTGAGGTGCCGCTGATCTTGTTATGCTGTGGGCTCACTGAGAAATAATTGTAGGAAGCCTACTAATGCCCTGATACCAGCAGGTTCCATTCATACAACGAAAT
The DNA here is from genome assembly GCF_964263955.1 of Coregonus lavaretus. Lineage (NCBI taxonomy): Eukaryota > Metazoa > Chordata > Actinopteri > Salmoniformes > Salmonidae > Coregonus > Coregonus lavaretus. The sequence goes on from NC_140010.1 coordinate 15,432,973, forward strand.
GGCACATTTTCACCAAAATGGATGCTCAACCATACTGAATCATAGGTTGCAGAAAGTTAAATGACTTCAAATCATTTTGCTGACACAACAAGGCAAGTTATTTGTAGCCTATACTTTGTCATTGTTTATTTATTTGTTCTAATGCTGAGTTAAATTTGATGCTTAGTTAGTTTGAATACCCTGGAATGGTGACTACTAGTCTTTGTGCCTTGAGGATTGTTGACATGTTATTTCTTGTACATTCCGTGGAAGGTGACGGGCATAGGGCAGTCCACCTCTGCCCTGGCGATCTCTGACATGTCCTTGGCATTGAGGATCAGCATGTACCCTGACTTCTGGGCCCCGGGGGATATTACAACGGTCAACAGAACTCCTGTGGGTCATTGGAAAAACACACTGGTTGTTAGAAAAACACAGTGCCCACCACATTGTAACTGTAACTCGTATTTTTATGAATTTTGCTGAGTGCATTTTTCTACTAAATGTAAGTGCCTTTTCCCTGGAGAAATAGCTAAAGGGCTCTATTCAATCCGCATCGCGGAAGTTCAGCTTTACAGCATGATTGAAGTTTAAAGGCAATGTTCCTGCTTTATCGGAGACAGCATTCACGGTAAACGCTGCATATGTCAGTTCAATCGGAAATTACCTCTACATTTCTATCATGGATTGAATAGAGCCCAAAGTCTCTTAAACTCTCTTCCAAACACTAACACAAAAACAATGCGGTATATCAGTGTTTGCCCTGCACCATGCCTATAACAGTGACAGTATAGTATACTAAGAGTACAGTACAATACAGTACATACCATCATCCTCATCCACGCCATCGGGGGTCTGCACAAAGAGGGGCTCTGAGGGGTAGGAGTCCGGCTCCTGCCACACCCAGGTCTCCTTGGTCTTCACGTTCAGCTTGATGATCTACAGCCACACAGAGATTCATCAAAGTCTAACATACACATCTTGGTCTTCACATTCAACTTGATGATATACCACCACATATAGACAGAAACTCATGGCCACTCACGTAACATGCTATGGCCCCTGCCATTCACTACTCAGAGTTTGGAGATTTTGAAGACAGATTTGTGGCAAACAACAAGACTACTCACCCTGTCAGGAATGAAGTGATTGAGGCCCAGGGCGTAGGCATATGTGTAGTTCTTCCCACCGTGCTTCTCATAGTTGATCTGCGGGAACTCAAAGGCTTGGCGGGGCCCAGAGAACAGCACCTCTGGCTCCAGCCAGATGGTCCCGTCAGTACGCATCACTGCTGTGGCTGTGGTGTACGGCAGGCAGATCAGGTTCTTTCCCTGCTCCTCCTGAAACACACAATCAGTATGAGAGAAGGTTTGAATAAGTTAGGGCAGATATACACATTGCTATCCCCAAAAATTATAATACAGGGTAAAACATACGCACTTTATTGTCCAAACATTTTGAAAAAAATTGTAAATTAAAAAAACATATTTTTTTAAAGACAAAGAAATGACTTACCCTGTGGATGTCCAGTGGGATGACGTATCTCCTGACCTCTGGCTGAGGTGCCATCATGGCTGCCTTCTTCACCTCCTCCCAGTTGGAGCGCAGGTTGGCCAGCCAAAGGTAGTTGTACACAAACTCAAACCTACCAGGAAACATAAAGAATGAGTTTCCTGATCCTTTAAACAGACAGTGTTTAAAGACCAAGGGCTAGGAATCATTCATCAATTATTCTGAAAAAGGACATTGCTAAGGCAACTCACTTCAAATGAATGCCACTCCTGAGATCCCTCAGTCCACAATTGATCCAGTCAGTTATGATGTGTCATCACTTTTTATATACGCTTAAATCTGCCACTGTATTGACATTGCCATCTTATGACAGAGACAACGTTTAGCTGTTCCATTACCCTTTCCATGTACACACGTCAGCCACGATGAAGCCATTGTCCTCATAAGTGTTGATGTGATGGAACAGGTTGATGGGAGCGGCTCTGAACTTATGGTCAATGTATTCTCCTTGTCCTCCTCCAATGTCCTTTCTGGCGATGTGGAACAATGTCTGTGAAATGTATGGTAAAAAGGTTATTAGGTTTGACGATAATGTGTGGTATGCTGAAGTCTGTTGTGACAGCACACGTGTGATTTGGTTCTGGGTGTCGAGACTAGGTATGATGTTACCGTACATAATGGTCCTGAATATAAATATGTCACTTTAAACCAAAGTCGACTGAGTGTTTGCCTCCGTACCCCAAGAACCTCATTGGACTCAAAGCAGTCCATGTAGTTGGAGCCTCGGATGCTCCAGGCACTGAGGAACTTCAGCAGGTTGATTTTCACAGGGGTCTCCACAAAGACAAAGTAGTTCTCCGACATGCCAAAGCTAAGGGTGATATGTAGACCATTTAAGTTGGCATGCAATGTAAGTTGTTATATGGCTTAGTCCAATAACACAGAAGGAGGCATGTCCATGATAGACTCCTTGCTGTTTTGGGGACCTCAAGTTTGACTATGAACATGATGGAGATGTTATTATGACCCACCTGTGCACATAGGAGGGCTTGAACCTCTCGGCACTGGGGAACTGCACCACCACCTTGGACTTTTCAATGGGGTCTGACTTGTCTGAGGAGAGAACACAAGATGCAATCAGGGCATAAGCCTTACTATTACAAGTTATCCTATCCAGAACAAGTTAAGGACAAGTTACCTACATGTCCTATCTTAGGAGTTGGAACATGTGCATAAATTCTGAATGAATATCTTATTTTCTTGAATCAATTTGGACACAAGCCCAACCTTTCTGTGTGGGTGGGATTCTGACAACGTTGTAGGCCAGCGATGCTCCTTTCCCCATGCAGTTTCCGATGTTGAACACTGTTCCGTCTTTCTCAATGTGTGGGTGGGCTGTCACTCCATTGATGTTGACGTAGTTGCACAAGTCCACCTGAGGGAAGTGAAGTCATAGTGTTATTCATGTGTTGCTCATTATCATGTTATGCATTAAGCATATGTTATAACTGTTATTGAGAAGTGAGACTTCTGTCTATAATCAGTGGACCAGTATGTAACACTTCTGGTTCTTTTCTGAATTAGGCCAAAGGATATAGACATACACTGTGGTTTCTAGTACAGTATATTGTGAATACTGTAATAAAGGGGGATGGAATTTCAGCCTGGGGGAAAAGAGGAGAGTAATACCTTCTTCAGCGTATCCAGCGTGTCAGTGTTGACTTTAGTGATGTAATTGGTTTCTGTGACGGCGTAGTAATCTTCACCAATGGGGTAAACGTTCACCAGGCAGTTGTCTGTCACCTCAACACCCTTGAAGTAAGTGAAAAACCTGCACAGAGAAACATACACCCACAGACCAGTTTTGAAATTGATCCAAGAGTCATTAAAACGACGATCAGGGCAACAACAGTCAAAATATACACATTGATTGATATGAAGGATCAGTACCTTCAGAAAGTATTCACACCCCTTTACTTATTCCACATTTTGTTGTGTTACAGCCTGAATTGAAAATTAATTAAATTGAGATTTTGTGTCACTGGCCTACACACAATACCCCATAATGTCAAAGTGGAATTATGTTTTTAGACATTTTTACTAATTAATTAAAAATGAAAAGCTGAAATGTCTTGAGTCAATAAGTATTCAACCCCTTTATTTTGGCAAGCCTAAATAAGTTCAGGAGTAAAAATGTGCTGAACAAGTCATATAATACATTGCATGGACTCACTCTGTGTGCAGAAATACTGTTTAACATATCTGTACCCCACAAATACAATTATCTGTAAGGTCCTTCAGTCGAGCAGTGAATTTCAAACACAGATTCAACCACAAAGACCAGGGAGGTTTTCCAATGCCTCGCAAAGAAGGGCACCTATTGGTAGATGGGTCAAAATGAAAAGCAGACTTACACTTTGGATGGTGTATCAATAAAACAGTTACAGAGTTTAATGACTTGAAAGACTTGGAAATGGCTGTCTAGTAATGATAAACAACCAACTTGACAGAGCTTGAAGAATTATTAAAATAATAATGTGCAAATATTGTACAATCCAGGTGTGCAAAGCTCTTAGACACTTAACCAGAAAGACTCACAGCTGTAAACGCTGCCAAATGTGATTCTAACACTCAGGGGTATGAATACTTATGTAAATGAGATATTTCTGTATTTCATTTTCAATAAATTTGCAAACAATTCTAAAAACATGTTTTCACTTTGTCATTATGGGGTATTGTGTGTACATGTGTGGAAAAATATATAAATGTAATATTAATCAATTTTGAACACAAAAAAATTGGAATAAGTCAAGGGGTATGAATACTTTCGGAAGGCACTGTATGGCTAGAAAATATAACCATTTACAGGATATGTTGTAGCTCCTGTAGCTCAGTTGGTAGAGCATGGCGCTTGCAACGCCAGGGTTGTGGGTTCGATTCCCACGGGGGGGCAGTATGGAAAATGTATGCACTCACTAACTGTAAGTCGCTCTGAATAAGAGTGTCTGCTAAATGACTAAAATGTCAAATGTAAAATGTTGCAGGTTGATGTTTATTGGGATGAATATTGTCCTGGAGGCAGGGCTGGGTGATTTCCAGTAGATAGGCCAGCTGCAAAGTCAAAATTGCCTATATATCGTAAAAATTCATGAAAGCAAAAATAAATGTTGGTCTTAATTTAAGGTTAGGGTTAGGCATAAGGTTAGCAGTGTGGTTAAGGTTAGGCTTAGGTTTAAAATCACATTGTATGACTTTGTGGCTGTGCCAACTAGTGACTACCCTACAGATCTGCCTCCAGTACATAAGTAATCCCAATAAATGCCAACCTGCGGCTATGTTACTCATCTAATATAAAGGCAACTAATGAAAAGTGATGACAGATAAAGTAATGATACACCCATATATGATTAGGAGGTTAGCTACCAACCTGGAGAATATGTTTTTGCAGGGATCTGGGTAGGCAAAGGTGCCAAATTCAGTGATCACCACGCGCTTCTCTGTAATGGCACGCACATAGGCATCTGTTTTAATATACCTAAAGGATAAAGGTAGAGATGGATGTCAATTCCATTAGGTTAATTAGACTCAAATGCAATATAACCACTGATCTCTAACTGACATTCTTAATCCATTCTTACTTGTTGAAGTAGGTGACTTGGCCATTCTTGAAGTCAAATTTGTGCATGAGGGCCTGGCCATCGAAGAGGTGGTAGAAAGGCTCATCTCCAACCTCAAACAGGCCAGGGCCCAGACGAAGAAGACTTCCCTTCAGAAATGAAGGAATCCTACCTGTAAATGTGAGAGAAAATACCTTTGTCAAACAATTGATCAATGAACTGTTCAATGTGATTGTATCTAGAGCAGGTAACAGGTCAATTAGGGAATGTTTATCATAGATACAGTACTGTTTTCACATGAATTTCCAAGATAACAGTGTTTTATTTGCAGATGCAGTGTATTTTTCTGTGTTATCATTTTAGGATGGTGTGCAGATTGAATGGACCAGAAATCTACACTATATATACAAAGTATGTGGACAACCCTTTAAATACATGGATTCGGCTATTTCAGCCACACCCGTTGCTGACAGGTGTATAAAATCGAGCACACAGCCATGCAATTACCATAGACAAACATTGGCAGTAGAATGGCCTTACTGAAGAGCTCAGTGACTTTCAAAGTGGCACTGTCATAGGATGACACCTTTCCAACAAGTCAGTTAGTAAAATGTCTGTCCTGCTAGAGCTGCCCCGGTCAACTGTAAGTGCTGTTATTATGAAATGGAAACGTCTAGCAGCAACAACGGCTCAGCCGCGAAGTGGTAGAACACACAAGCTCACAGAACGGGACCACCGAGTGAAGTGCGTAGCTACTTCAACACTCACTACCGAGTTCCAAACTGCCTCTGTAAACAACGTCAGCACAAGAACTGTTCGTCGGGAGCTTCATGAAATGGGTTTCCATGGCAGAGCAGCCGCACACAAGCCTAAGATCAACATGTGCAATGCCAAGCGTCGGCTGGAGTGGTGTAAAGCTCACTGCCATTGGACTCTGGAGCAGTGGAAACGCGTTCTCTGGAGTGATGAATCACACTTCACCATCTGGCAGTCCGGCGGACGAATCTGTGTTTGGCGGATGCCAGGAGAACGCTACCTGCCCAAATGCATGGTGGCAACTGTAAAGTTTGGGGGAGGAGGATTAATGGTCTGGGGCTGTTTTTCATGGTTCGGGCTAGGCCCCTTAGTTCCAGTGAAGGGAAATTCTAGACATTCTAGACTATTCTGTGCTTCCAACTTTGTGGCAACAGTTTGGGGAAGGCCCTTTCCTGTTTCAGCATGATGATGTCCCTGTGCACAAAGCGAGGTCCATACAGAAATGGTTTGTCGAGATCGGTGTGGAAGAACTTGACTGGCCTGCACAGAGCCCTGACTTCAACCCCATCGAACACCATTGGGATGAATTGGAACGCCGACTGCGAGCCAGGCCTATTCACCCAACATCAGTGCCCGACCTCACAAATGTTATTGTGGCTGAATGGAAGCAAGTCCCCTCAGCAATGTTCCAACATCTAGTGGAAAGCCTTCCCAGAAGAGTGGAGGCTGTTATAGCAGCAAAGGGGGGACCAACTCCATATTAATGCTCATGATTTTGGAATTAGATGTTCGATGAGCAGGTGTCCATATACTTTTGGTCATGTAGTGTATCTATTAATTAACATAACCTGCTTCATACGACCACATAAATATGTAGTTAACAAACCTGTGACTGTTGCAGGGACAGGCTCCGATAACTCCTCAACTGTCTCAAATATCTTCTTGTATCCACCAGCAGGGTGCTCAAATCTGTTATCGTGAAAAAATATTAAAGTCACTGAAGCCCAGGGCTCTCCAACCCTGTTCCTGAAGAGCTACCCTCCTGTAGGTTTTCAATCCAACCCCAGTTCTAACTAACCTGGTTCAGGTTATCAACCAGCTAATTATTAGAATCAGGTGCACTAGATTAAGGTTAGAGTGAAAACGTAGAGGAAGGTAGCTCTTCAGGAATAGGGTTGGAGAGCCCCACTGTAACCTATAAAAGGTCAAACCAACCCTGTCCTGAAGCTAGTTTATAGGAAAAGCTTTGCGTAAGGAGGAATTTCTCAAACATAATTCAAAATGCATGCATTCATACATATTTTCTATTTATTGACTAAAGCAACACACATTATTCCAAATAAAATATGGTCTACTTGCTTGAAAAATGTTGACCATTGGTTGACCATTGACAGCGTGAGAGTTCAGACATGAATCCAGACATAAATAAATTAACCATCACTCACCGGCTGACCATGGTTCCTCCTTGTTGTGGGAGCACAGAGATACACACTCACTCACACACAGGTGGCTTCAGATCACTTCTGAACTGGAAGTCTTGGTGCTCCCAGTGGGTTTAGGGTCTTTATACATAGAGCCCCTCTCTCTGTCCCGACCTTGAGTGACTGGAACCTTTCTCCTGACCAATCAGGTTGCACCGTGAGAAAGAATGCCATTGTGCCAATATCCTTAGCTTGGTTGCACAATGGTGGCCCTCTAAAACCGGATTTATTTTGCCTGAATATTTCACAAAATCAGTAGGCCTGTGTTTGTCTGGCAAATGTGTTGCAATAACGTAAGATGTGATTGTTCAATCATTTATATATTTACTAAACTACATTAGCAGAGAGAGCCTATAGGTACACTTCATGGCACTTCACTCAATTAATGTAATTATTTTCTACTTTCCTGTAGACTACATTTTGTAACTGGGATTGATTTACCTTACCCTCCTGCTCAATTGACTATTTGGCAGAACATTAACAATTGTCAAAAGGCACCTATTTCAAATGGGCCTTATACTCTTGACTTGTATATATGCATGTGTGATTCAGAGTTACTGTGTAAATGCTTATCTAGGGTGACTTTTGCTTATTTAAATGTACATTTCTACAGAGTACTGAGTCATACAGTACTTTGTGTACATTGGGGTCTATAAACGTTAAGTCCCCTATGTAGGGGTCTTTGAGCGGTTCTGGACTGGACCAACATTTTTGTGTACAGAGCACTCTGTGAACGACACAACATCAATTGCTGTGCACTCTGTGAAAGCTCTGGTTGTCCCGCTTCACACTCTCCGCTCTCATCTGAAATGCAGTATGTGAAATCCGACACCTTATTTGCATAAGGAGCAACACGTCACATTTTCTGGGTGTCAATGTTGTACTGGGTGTCAATTTTGTTCCCCTTTTTGGCAGTATAAGCATTACTAGTTATTGTTAATGGCCCTCTCATGATAAATAACTGCTTTTGGGTATGTCTACATTTTGACATTACATTTTACTGTTAAGGACTTTGAGGGTCTCAGAACCACTCAAGTGCCATAATCCCTTGCCAAACCTTTTTTAAGAGTATTGGTCAAGTGACATTAGTCATGATTTTAAAGTCGGGAAATGTGTCTAAAAAATACAACAAATGACCATGTTATTGTTTTGCACCACATCAGTAACTAAACACTGTAGAGGTCAAACTGTTTTTGCATACATCTAATCATGTTCATATTAAAATATCGGGTACTATTTTGTGTAGTGTGAATAATGTAATCGATAGCATCATGGCAAACAAACTGTTTTGACAGTTGTTTTGTAACGAACAGAGGTAGCCATCAGAACTTTGTCAGGGGCACACAATTTGCTGTCCTCATATGAGCGGGTTGCTTTTTCCCAGGAGACTAAAGAACAATGTGGTGATTGTCCTCTGCACATGTCCAGAGTAGTAAGCCCCTAGCTACCTGGATTACAGCTGGTTGCTTTTTTAGATAGACACAGGCAACCTCAAACTCGGACCAAAGAACAATAAGCAAGTAGCCTCAATGATGAATAAATTATCATTAGCATCCAATTACATCACTAACAAATTATAAATCACTAAAAGTATAATTCACAGATCAAAGGGGCAGGTTTCAGGGGATAAATTACCTAACATATTTTCACATGGACTACAAGTAAGCATGCATCTATGTAAAAGTATACATTTTTCATCAAACTACATGGTCCCCATAGCTGATCATGAAAATCTCAGGCCTGTCTGCTCTGTGAACAGAGGGACACTCACTCTCGTGTAGATGGATACATAATCCATTGTTACGTTGCTGTGGCAGTTTTGTACCAAACACAAACACTGAACGTCAGAGTGAAGCTTTGGGGGGGAATATAAGGCCTATTGTTGTTGACGGGCATAAAAGGAGAGCTTTGATTTTCTACACTGCATTCCTGCAAAGATTTGTATAAACCATCTAAGTCTCAGTTGACACATGCTAGTGTGCCCATTCTAGTTGAAAACATAGCCAATATCCACATAACACTTGGCAGCCTAATGACTTTCAAGTCAATGACGTCAACAATAAATCCATTGGTTCCCAACACCTCTCACATGAACAGTGATTAGCCCTACTGTAATATTGTAATAAAATCATGAATAAATCCATGTGCTATTATTTCCTACTGATGTAAAGTCCTAACAACAGACCACTAAAACAGTTGAAAATATTTTTATACAATTATTGCTCTTGCTTGTTTGTTTGACTTTTGTGACATAACATATTCAAATAGTCAATGTCTGTTATCAATAATAATAATAATAATATGCCATTTAGCAGACGCTTTTATCCAAAGCGACTTACAGTCATGCGTGCATAATTTTTTTTTGTGTATGGGTGGTCCCGGGGATCGAACCCACTACCTTGGCATTACAAGCGCCGTGCTCTACCAGCTGAGCTACAGAGGACCAATCTTGACTTCCATCTGAACAGGGGGATCAAGATATCTCTTGGCCTTGCACCATCTATTTCAATTTGCCTAGAAATATATTTCACTGTTTATTACATGCCACAGAAATGTGAGAAATTTCACAATTTGATTCCTGGGGGAGAGAGACCTGTACTGGCACACGTTAACACTAATAGTGATGTAAGTTGTTTGAGCCTTATATTTGTAATTTATACTTGTAATAAAAAATAGATATATTAACAAAACACTACTAGCTAGCTCAGGGATGGGCAACTTTGATGGGGGTGGTGGCCCCAAAAAATCTGAACTCATCATGAGGGGCTACAGTTACTCTGCGTACCCTCATTTGCATACCCCCTCACCACCACATTGCGAGCAAAACATTTTAGCAGCCCCCCTCTCAACAGTGAAGAGAACATTTTTTATTTTGTGCAATTCTATACATTTTGCCTTGGGGCTTAGGTAGAGACAATGTTGCAGTTTTAAAGCGACTTTGCTGCAATTCTACTCATTTTGCCATGGGGCGGAGAGGAACCTGTGCTGTTTAACAACTAAGTTCCTGCAATTCTACACATTTTTCCATAGGGTAGAGAGAAATGTTTGCAGCTTTTAATATGATATCTGAGTGAGACTGACTAACAAAATCAGCTGGCTGCTGAACTAATTTAAAAATCTAAAAAACAGGGACAATTTGAGAGGAGGGACAATTTGAGAGGAGGCGTTCTAGTGAATGTACAAAGATTGCAAGCAACAAGGGGTGGAGATAGGGTAGATAGCACGTCTATTCTGTTACATTTCAAGGACCGGGTACTGCCAAATAAGGTAACAATAGGATATATGAGTTATTATGTGAGAGCTTATGTACCGAAGCCTTTAAGATGTTATAAATGCCATAGGTTTGGGCATGTGCCAACAGTCTGTAAAGAGAAAAAGAGGTGTGCCAGGTGTGGAGGGGAGCATGAGTATGGGAAGTGTGGAGATGGTGTACAACCAAAGTGCTGCAACTGTGGGGGTGCTCATAGTGTGGCATATAGTGGGTGTGAGGCTATGAAGAAGGCAGTAGAGGTGCAACAAGTAAGAGTGGAGAGAAGGGTGTCATATGCTGAGGCAGTGAGGGTGGTCCAGGAGAGAAGGGTGTCATATGCTGAGGCAGTGAGGGTGGTCCAGGTCCAGGGAGATACAGGTTCAAGGGAGAGATGGGTAGGAGCTTCTAGAACTGGGATTACGGGGCAGGTGGGAAGCGATATGGTATACATAGAAAAGAGAAAGCTGGTGACGTTCATAGCAGGAGCTATCAATAGCACTGTTAAAGTACAGTCTAAAACGGAGAGGATTAAACTAATAGTGAAAGATGCTGGGAGATATTTTTGTCAGATGTTACTATGGTATACTGAAGTATAATTACAAGCATTCCATAAGTGTCAAAGGCTTTTATTGATAATTACATTAAGTATATGCAAAGAATCAATATTTGCAGTGTTGACTCTTCTTTTTCAAGACCTCTGCAATCCGCCCTGGCATGCTGTCAATTAACTTCTGGGCCACATCCTGACTGATGGCAGCCCATTCTTACATAATCAATGCTTGGAGTTTGTCAGAATTTGTGGGGTTTTGTTTGTCCACCCGCCTCTTGAGGATCGACCACAATTTCTCAATGGGATTAAGGTCTGGGGAGTTTCCTGGCCATGGACCCAAAATGTTGATGTTTTGTTCCCGAGCCACTTAGTTATCACTTTTGCCTTATGGCAAGGTGCTCCATCATGCTGGAAAAGGCATTGGTCGTCACCAAACTGTTCTTGGATGGCTGGGAGAAGTTGCTCTCGGAGGATGTGTTGGTACCATTCTTTATTCATGGCTGTGTTCTTAGGCAAAATTGTGAGTGAGCCCACTCCCTTGGCTGAGAAGCAACCCCACACATGAATGGTCTCAGGATGCTTTGCTGTTGGCATGACACAGGACTGATGGTAGCGCTCACCTTGTCTTCTCCGGACAAGGTATTTTCCGGATGCCCCAAACAATCGGAAAGGGGATTCATCAGAGAAAATGACTTTACCCCAGTCCTCAGCAGTCCAATCCCTGTACCTTTTGCAGAATATCAGTCTGTCCCTGATGTTTTTCCTGGAGAGAAGTGGCTTCTTTGCTGCCCTTCTTGACACCAGGCCATCCTCTAAAAGTATTCGCCTCACTGTGCGTGCAGATGCACTCACACCTGCCTGCTGCCATTCCTGAGCAAGCTCTGCACTGGTGGTGCCCTGATCCCGCAGCTGAATCAACTTTAGGAGATGGTCCTGGCGCTTGCTGGACTTTCTTGGGTGCCCTGACGCCTTCTACACAACAATTGAACCTCTCTCCTTGAAGTTCTTGATGATCCGATAAATGTTTGATTTCGGTGCAATCTTACTAGCAGCAATATCCTTGCCTGTGAAACCTTTTTGTGCAAAGCAATGATGACGGCATGTTTTCCTTGCAGGTAACCATGGTTAACAGAGGAAGAACAATGATTTCAAGCACCACCCTCCTTTTAAAGCTTCCAGTCTGTTATTCTAACTCAATCAGCATGACAGAGTGATCTCCAGCCTTGTCCTCGTCAACACTCTCACCTGTGTTAACGAGAGAATCACTGACATGATGGCAGCTGGTCCTTTTGTGGCAGGGCTGAAATGCAGTGGAAATGTTTTTTGGGGATTAAGTTCATTTTAATGGCAAAGAGGGACTTTGCAATTAATTGCAATTCATCTGATCACTCTTCATGACATTCTGGAGTATATGCAAATTGCCATCATCAAAACTGAGGCAGCAGACTTTGTGAAAATTAGTATTTGTGTCATTCTCAATACTTTTGACCATGACTGTAAATTATGCGTTGAGTGCACCATTTACCAGGGCAGAGGTGAAAAGAGCAAATAGGTAAGGGTGGGTTAACTTCACCTGGGAAAGTAGAGGTGTGCTATGTTATGTTGGCCTATCTTAGTGATGAGGCACTGGATAAAGTATTGGTGTTGTACAACAGAGTGTGGGAGGAGGGGAAACTACCAGGTAGTTGGAAGGAGGCAGTAGTGGTACCAATCCGAAAGCCCGGGAATGATCCAACGAAGCCAACAAGCTATCGGCCAATAGCTTTAACATCACATGTATGTAAGATTATGGAACGTATGATCATGGAGCGGCTAACTTACTTCCTGGAGAGCAGAGGGCTAGTAACGCCACATCAGAGTGGGTTCAGGAAGGGTAGGGGAACTATGGATCCAGTGCTCTGCTTAGAAGCAGAGGTCAGGAAGGCTCAGGTGAACAAGTAGACTGTTGTAGCTGTCTTTTTTTGATGTGGAGAAGGCGTATGATATGATGTGGAAGGAGCGGTTGTTAATCAAGCTTGATATTATGGGGGTAGGAGGATGAATGTACAACTGGATAAAGGATTTCCTGTTTGGAAGGTCTATCCAGGTGAGGGTGGGGAAGTCTTTATCAGGCAGCTACTTGGTGGATAATGGTACACCGCAGGGGAGCGTGATTAGTCCTCTGTTGTTTTCAATCATGATCAATGATGTTTACTCTCAGGTACAGCCGGATATAGGGAGGTCGTTATTTGCAGATGATGGAGCCTTATGGAAGAGGGGAAGAAATGTGCCATACATAGTCAGGAAGGTACAGAAAGCAATTGATGAGGTAGAGCGGTGGGCATTAATGTGGGGATTCAGGTTCTCTGTAGAGAAAACTCAAACAGTGTTCTTTACCAGGAGGAAGGTGGGAGATTAGGTATGCTTGAGGTTATATGGGAGAAACTTGGAGAGGGTGGGGGCCTTCAGGTTCCTTGGGGTGTACTTTGATACTAGACTGACCTGGGCAGAACACATTGAGAGAGTGGTGGGAAAGTGTAAGAAGGTGCTAAATGTGATGCGCTGTCTGAAGGAGTGGGGGGCTGGGCATTCCTCAATGAAGACCATGTATGTTGCATTGATCCGATCTGTAATAGACTATCGACGTATAGCATATGGTTCGGCAGCCCGGACCACACTGGAAAGGCTAGATGTCGGACGTCTCCAGTGGCTGCATTACAGGTAGAGATGGGGGATATGCCGTTGGAGATTAGGAGACAGCAGCTGGCAATGAATTACTGGGTCAACCTACAAGGACATGGGGTGTCTCATCCTGCGAAAGGGGTTTTACAGGCAGGCTGGGAACATGAACAACACTCTCACCTGTGTTCATGAGCGAAGACCGAACACAAGCTTTAGGTGGGTGGGTAATACCCAGGCGAAGGAGATGAGACTATATGGAAGGGAGTTTAGTCCAACGGTAGTTATTCCTGTAAATCCACCATGGCTACTCTCGTCTCCAGTAGTTGATCTAGAAGTGTTGGAGAGACTACAGAAAGATAGGGAGGGAGTTGATCAAGAAGAAATGAGGTTATTTTTACAAGATTAAGGGTGGGACACAGCCAGTTGAATAAGACATTAAACGTGATAGGAGAGCATCCATCAGGAAAGTGTGATTATTGTCAGGAAATAGACTGTGGAGCATGTATTGCTACAGTGTGGGCAGTATCAGAGGGAAAACGAGAGGATGAGATTTAGTATGAGGGAGAAGGGGATACAGGAAATTAGTTGAAAGAGTATATTGAGTAGAGCGTCATTAGATATAGTCTCAAATATTTTGTTATATTTTTTAAGAGAAACGGGGTTGGCAGGTAGGATTTAGTTTATCCCTGCCTCTGGCCCACACTCCAGTACGGTAGGTGGCGGTAATGCACCATAACGTTGGATGCCAACCGCTGATAACCCCCCACTGCAGAAGAAGAAGAAGACTGCAGGATTTTCACAGTGCGCATGCCGCTTTTTATGTGTATTCACGCTTACAACATGGCGACGAAACGCATTGGGATGACCGTTTGAGTTTATAAAACGCCTTTGACTACGATTGCAACGAAGTATATTTTTTTTTAAATCATTCTCAAATCGAGGGGTAATTGTTTATATATTTGTTTTTAAAATTGTATTGTGAAAAAATGAATTGTACCACGAACGTAGTGCAAGTGACGAACGTGTCGCCAAGCACAACATCCGAGCAGATGCGAATGCTGTTCGGGTTTCTTGGAACCATTGAAGAACTCAAATTGTTTCCACCAGAGTAAGTAACTCATATTTGTTATTTGTTGAACAGTTGTCGCAAATTAGACATCGTTATTGTTTATTTGACCATTCATTTCCTACCAATTTGTGATTTAGTTGATTTCAATGTAGTTAGTAGTATTATTAACTTTAATTTAGCTAACGCTTGCTAACGTTAGCATCGGAGGCCCCAGCTGGCCATCCCCAAAACCTTAGACGAAACATTAGCTAGGTAGCATAATATGTTGCTTAGTTAACTACTTCAGGGATGTTTTGTTGGATACAGTCTACTACTATGTTGTTGCTATCTAACTAACTTACAAACTAACTTATTGCAGTGAATCGCCTCTGCCAGTTACGTCGCGTGTGTGTTTTGTGAAGTTCCAAGAGTCCGAGTCCGTGGGGGTGTCTCAGCATCTGACCAACACAGTCTTCGTGGACAGAGCGCTGATCGTCGTCCCTTTTGCCGAAGGTTGGTGCTTTGTTCTCCCCTCTTCTGTATGAATGATCCTTGATTGTATGACGAAGTTATGGGAGTGTGACGCACCCATTGATTTCAGGATGGAGTTCTATGATCATGTGGTTTGAGATACTATTTAAGCATGTGCCCTAGCTATTTCAGATCCTAGTATCCATTCTCGATCTGACAAGCCTATCTGATTCTGTGATAAATGATGCCATGCCACTCTGCCAGTGTCTTGTCTTGTACAATCCCCTAGAGATGTCTATATCAGATCTCTCAACCCAGACCCTTGGTATACTGTGGAATTAAATACCATTTACATTTTACATTTTAGTCATTTAGCAGACGCTCTTATCCAGAGCGACTTACAGTTAGTGAATACATATATATATTTTTTTATACTGGCCCCCCGTGGGAATCGAACCCACAACCCTGGCGTTGCAAACGCCATGCTCTATCAACTGAGCTACATCCCTGCCGGCCATTCCCAAAGCTACTGCCACACTGTAAGGTCATAATGCCACCCATGCATGATGCATTGGACTTGATAGACACTAAACAACACAGACAACTTTGAGTCTGAAGTGGTCCCCCCCCCCCCCCGCTTCACCAGTAAGCACAGTGTACCAAGATCTGCTAAAGGGACCGGCACGTGCTTCGACTGAGGGAGCTGATCAAGCTCAGACCATGCACGAGCAGACAAAAAGAAAGCAGAGAGGAACTGACATGTATATGAAAACTTAACCATGCTTTTTATTTTCTCCCCCATATTGGACTATCCTCTATTAAACTTGTCTCTGTTATTTGTGTGTGTGATTTGTTGTAGTGGAGAAGGCAAAAGCAGAGCCCCCTCCTTGATGGCTGAAAGTGGTCCTCTGCCTGCCAACAGGGGATTGTAGACAATTACAAAAGGCCAGCAAGCGTTCAAGCAGCCCCCCCAACCCCTTCTCTTTCTCTTTTTTCTGTGTCGTTTCTTTCTTTCTCTCTCATTTTCTATTCTCTATGTATTTGAGTTTAAGTGGATTGCAGTAGTTTAGATATTACCATAAGGCATATCACATGTATAACACGTTATTTGACTACTCACAAGTCTATTTATCAAAATAGGTATTTTAATAATCTGACCTGTGTAACATCCAATCTGGTTTTCTCATTGGATCCAAATGGTAAGAAAAAAAACATAGCAGAGTCACTGAACAGTGAACAATGCACATATGTCTCAATGACACAGCTATTGCTACACCTGCATTTCATACTTTTTTCACCTTTAGCGTTAAGGCACTTCCTGGTTTTGGGAGTTGGGTGAACCCTTGTCACAATATACTATCCAATTTTAATTTAGCTAAAAATTAGATGCACTCACTCAACATTCGCTGTCCCTCAAATTGGCAGATTCAAATAGCTAGGCTGTGTTTTCTATGTTGACCAGTGATACTGTACTTTAAGGTTGCTGACTATCTAGTTGTCATTAATTGTTTTAGATATCCACCCACATGTCAATGGCAATTGGTTCAGTGCTCTCTCTTTAACAGTGGTCTTTCTTTTTTGTTGTTGTGTTTTACAGTTCTTTTTCCTGGCTCAGCCAGTCCTGTAAACCAGGCCCCGCTGAAAATACCACCCAACCGTTTTGTCTCCTGCAGCTAAATTCTCTCTCCTATGTGCCCTTTTAAAATGTTTTTTTTTGTATGTGTGTCTGTCTGGGTGTGTGTATGTTTGTGCGTCTTCTGTAAAAAAGACAATTGTTTCTTTTTTTCATTGCATCTTGATTAAGATATTTGTATGTTTCCTTTTTTAGGTAGCAATGGCAACATTGAGAATTGAAACCATTACATTGTTTGCCCTATATTAGTCAAACAGACATTAAAAAAACAACAAGCTAATCTAATGTTGCCAAGTTGATTATTAAACTAAATCAAAAAGCATTGGTAAATTTTTTGCAGATTTGATGCGGTGACAAGTAAGGTTCTTGGGAGCGTAGATATCACCTACCTAGAATTTGATTGCTAGCTAGTTTATTATTTTCTACGTGTTGCTGGTAAGTAGTAGAAACTGTGACTGTACAGTATTTACTGTTGACCTCCGACTCTATGAAATTATTTTTGTTTTGTGTATCTCGATTTTTTTTTTTCTCTGTGTGCTCCTTAGTAGTGAAGCCGCCAACGTGAGTCGCTTGTTCAATCTATATGAAAATTGAGAGCACACCCCACTGGAGAAGCCGCTGTGCTAGCTAACGTTTGGTTCATGACTTAAAATACACGTTCAGGTGATACAATCTTGGCAGTGTTCACTGGAGTAGTGTGTATTGTGATATACTTTTTTCTCCAACCTTAGTTATTCTTCTATCTACAATGATTAAAAGAATAAAGGGAACAAACCTTCTCAAATCTAGCAGCTATCAAAGGTAACAGTATTGAAACCTGTACAAATGTTTGTTTGAAGTATACTTGAGCAAGTCATCTTTTTGTTTTTCAAAATGTCTCTCCTCTTTAGTAGATTCTAGACGTAGACGTTCTCTTCTTCCCCTAATGCCTTTTTTGTTTTTCTGTAGGCGTTATCCCAGAGGAGGCTAAAGCTTTGTCACTGCTGGCGCCAGCAAATGCTGTTGCAGGGATTATGTCCGGAGGAGGTCTCCTTCCAACACCTAACCCCATGTCCAATCCACAGGTAGGACTTCTCCCAACACCAAACCCCATGTCCTATACACAGGTAGGTCCTCAGCATAGATATACAATATTTTATTGTTACATTTAATTCTGTGGTCCTTCATTGTCTTACGTCAGATAGCGCAACAATTCTGCCTGCACTGATCTGTCTCGTATCTTGCAATGGGTATGGGATAGATCAAAAGTAGTTTGGCTACAATGTGCTGTCTAACATTTGAAAATATTACCTAGGTAACATAGTCTGCTGAATCACATTTCTGCCTCAAAACTGTCTGTTTTAATCTACGCTAAAACAATACATCGGTCAATAATGTTGAAGTTTCTTTGGTGAGGAAGTTCTAGTCACTCCATTTTACATTTAGCTATGGATTTTTGTGCTTCAATGAGTGGTGTTCCTGAAGTTTGACAATGGGCACAAAAGCTAGCATAAATTTGACCGATATTACTGAAGTCACTGAAACGATGCTGCTAACCAGCAAGCTACCTACTTAGTCCTGCATACACAATGTTGAATGCTTCAAACAAAAGCTAGCTTGCAAACAACTTTAGTAGTGCTAATTTTAACATCATTTAAAAATGTTGTGACCAAATTTGTATTTATTTTGTCTATTTTTTCGGTGGGGGGTAGTGGGGTTTACAGATACTAACATTATTATGAGTTTTCATGAAGCAGCTGTTCTGCCGCGAGTCATTGCAGTAGCCTCCCGAGGCAGCTGCTGTAATCAGCTGAGCCAATTATACAAGTTACACATTAGAGATTGCTGAGAAATATGCTGATTTACGGACTGATTTCTGATAACGGTTCCTCCTAATTTTGAGGCTGCATGTCTACAACTTCAGGGCAATTTAACCAGAATAAGCAAGCTTTTAATGTCAGTAAAGGTAGAGCTAGCTAGCTATGTCAGTAAGCTAGCTACAACAGTTACAGTTGGGAGAACACGTATTTGATACACTGCCGATTTTGCAGGTTTTCCTACTTACAAAGCATGTAGAGGTCTGTAATTTTTATCATAGGTACACTTCAACTGTGAGAGACGGAATCTAAAACAAAAATCCAGAAAATCACATTGTATGATTTTTAAGTAATTAATTTGCATTTTATTGCATGACAAGTATTTGATCACCTACCAACCAGTAAGAATTCCGGCTCTCACAGACCTGTTAGTTTTTCTTTAAGAAGCCCTCCTGTTCTCCACTCATTACCTGTATTAACTGCACCTGTTTGAACTCGTTACCTGTATAAAAGACACCTGTCCACACACTCAATCAAACAGACTCCAACCTCTCCACAATGGCCAAGACCAGAGAGCTGTGTAAGGACATCAGGGATAAAATTGTAGACCTGCACAAGGCTGGGATGGGCTACAGGACAATAGGCAAGCAGCTTGGTGAGAAGGCAACAACTGTTGGCGCAATTATTAGAAAATGGAAGAAGTTCAAGATGACGGTCAATCACCCTCGGTCTGGGGCTCCATGCAGGATCTCACCTCGTGGGGCATCAATGATCATGAGGAAGGTGAGGGATCAGCCCAGAACTACACAGCAGGACCTGGTCAATGACCTGAAGAGAGCTGGGACCACAGTCTCAAAGAAAACCATTAGTAACACACTACGCCGTCATGGATTAAAATCCTGCAGCGCACGCAAGGTCCCCCTGCTCAAGCCAGCGCATGTCCAGGCCCGTCTGAAGTTTGCCAATGACCATCTGGATGATCCAGAGGAGGAATGGGAGAAGGTCATGTGGTCTGATGAGACAAAAATAGTGCTTTTTGGTCTAAACTCCACTCGCCGTGTTTGGAGGAAGAGTACAACCCCAAGAACACCATCCCAACCGTGAAGCATGGAGGTGGAAACGTCATTCTTTGGGGATGCTTTTCTGCAAAGGGGACAGGACGACTGCACCATATTGAGGGGAGGATGGATGGGGCCAAGTATTGCGAGATCTTGGCCAACAACCTCCTTCCCTCAGTAAGAGCATTGAAGATGGGTCGTGGCTGGGTCTTCCAGCATGACAACGACCCGAAACACACAGCCAGGGCAACTAAGGAGTGGCTCCGTAAATAGCATCTCAAGGTCCTGGAGTGGCCTAGCCAGTCTCCAGACCTGAACCCAATAGAAAATCTTTGGAGGGAGCTGAAAGTCCGTATTGCCCAGCGACAGCCCCGAAACCTGAAGGATCTGGAGAAGGTCTGTATGGAGGAGTGGGCCAAAATCCCTGCTGCAGTGTGTGCAAACCTGGTCAAGACCTACAGGAAACGTATGATCTCTGTAATTGCAAACAAATGTTTCTGTACCAAATATTAAGTTCTGCTTTTCTGATGTATGAAATACTTATGTCATGCAATAAAATGCAAATTAATTACTTAATCATACAATGTGATTTTCTGGATTAAAAATTACAGACCTCTACATGCTTTGTAAGTAGGAAAACCTGCAAAATCGGCAGTGTATCAAATACTTGTTCTCCCAACTGTAGCTAAGCTGCTGATCAATTCACTGCACTGGCGACCAACGTCCTTGCACATTATTTGTGCACGAGATAGCCACAGTTTTATTTATTTTCTCACAATTGCAAACCAATAAATTACTGTCACAACATTTAAAAAACAATTTAGGTAGTTATTCTGCCTATTTCATGGATACAAGAGCGCAGTGATATAAACAATTAGGAACTATGTTTTTATTGTTGAATGGTGGATGCTCTGTAATATTCATATTTACATATGAGTTCCACTACCTACAAGACAGATTGTTTAAGGGACGAGCGTTGCGTTGGATTGACGCCATCTGACATAAGACAATGTTGGTTCTTAGGTTAATGAAATGAAACATCCGTCTTAATGCCCTGATAATAGTCGGCTCTCACATGAACACAGGCATATACATGACCACGGGTATATATAGGTATATATTTTTAACGTGTACATCAGGGTTCCCCAACTGGCGGCCCGCCGGCCGAATTTGGCCCATGGTTCGTTTTATTTGTCTCCCCAAGTTTTCTGAGCAAAATAAATTAGTTTTTATTTTACATTTTTGTTGTTGGCCATAAGACTGTAAAAACATCAGGAAATCAGCTCCAATTGATTTTAATTTTGGAAATCTGTTCCCAAGTATTCCCATGCATAATAAAGAGATGTGACCATCCGCTCAAGAAAAATGTAGTTGATGATCCCTGGTGTACATGATACTGCAACAAATTTTCCCCACGGGGACAATGGTCTGTAAAATAGAGTAATAGACAATGAAAGGGTTAATGATGTGTCGCTTTTTAGATGGGAGGCAATCCTTTCGGTGGTCCCACCATGGATGCGATGGCAGCGTTCGGGTTTTCAAACCCCAATATGAATATGAATATGAATCCCCAGGTGAGTGTTTGCTTGCAACCTGGAGATACACTATATGCCAAAAGTATGTGGACACCTGCTCGTCGAACATCTCATTCCAAGATCATGTGCATTAATATGGGGTTGGTCCCCCCTTTGCTGCTGTAACAGCCTCCACTCTTCTGGGAAGGCTTTCCACTAGATGTTGGAACATTGCTGTGGGGACTTGCTTCCATTCAGCCGCAAGAGCATTATTGAGGTCGGGCACTGATGTTGGGCGATTAGGCCTGGCTCGCAGTCGGCGTTCCAATTAATCCCAAAGGTGTTTGAAGGGGTTGAGGTCAGGGCTCTGTGCAGGCCAGTCAAGTTCTTCCACACCAGTCTCAACAAACCATTTCTGTATGGACCTCACTTTGTGCACGGGGGCATTGCCATGCTGAAACAGGAAAGGGCCTTCCCCAAACTGTTGCCACAAAGTTGGAAGCACAGACTCGTCTACATTGTCATTGTATGCTGTAGCGTTAAGATTTCCCTTCACTGGAACTAAGGGACCTAGCCCGAATCATAAAAAACGACACCAGACTATTATTCCTCGTCCACCAAACATTGCAGTTGGCACTATGCATTCGGGCAGGTAGCGTTCTCCTGGCATCCGCCAAACTCAGATTCGTCTGTCGGACTGCCAGATGGTGAAGCGTGATTCATCACTCCAGCGAACGCGTTTCCACTGCTCCAGAGTCCAATGGCTGCAAGATTTACACCACTCCAACCGATGCTTGGCATTGCGCATGGTGATTTTAGGCTTGTGTGCGGCTGCTCGGCCATGGAAACACATTTCATGAAGCTCCCGGCGAACAGTTATTGTGCTGACGTTGCTTCCAGAGGCAATTTGGAACTTGGTAGTGAGTGTTGCAACCGAGGACAGACGATTTTTACGCGCTACAAGCTTCAGCACTCAGTGGTCCCATTCTGTGAACTTGTGTGGCCTACCACTTCGTGGCTGAGCCGTTGTTGCTCCTAGACGTTTCCACTTCACAATAACAGCACTTACAGTTGACCGGGGCAGCTCTAGCAGGGCAGAAATGTGTTGTAGGTGGCATCCTATGACGGTGCCACGTTGAAAGGAACTGAGCTCTTCAGAAAGGCCATTCTACTGCCAATGTTTGTCTATGGAAATTGCATGGCTGTGTGCTCGATGTTATACACCTTTTCAGCAACGGTTGTGGCTGAAATAGCCAAATCCACTAATATGAAGGGGTGTCCATATACTTTTGTATATCTAGTGTAGTTCTGTGTGCACACACAAATGCTGGTGTTAAAGGGAAATGTTGAAATTGTATTATATTTCTAACTTGTATATTATATATTTTACACTTCTTCCCCAGTCTTTTCCCACTGAGCAGCTTCTGAAGTTTATGACTCAGGTGGATCCAAAGTAAGTCATCATGTCTCTAGAAATTCCCATTTTAAGACATCAAACAAGCTCACCTCCAGTAACACCTATGAGCATTCATTTGTTGGATTGCACTCCAGTGTGTTCTAATTAAGCAATGAGGCTTGAGGAGGTGTGGTATATGGCCAATATACCACATCTAAGGGATGTTCTTATGCACGATGCAATGCAGAGTGTCTGGATACAGCCCTTAGCCGTGGTATATTGGCCATATACCACAAACCCGAGGTGCCTATTATAAACTAGTTGCGAATGTAATTAGACCAGTAAATAGTACTTTTTTGTCATACCCATTGTATACGGTCTGATATACCACGGCTTTCAGCTAGTCAGCATTCAGGGCTCGAACAACCCGGTTTATAATGGCCAGAACAGCCCTTAACCGTGGTATATTAGCCATATACCACAAACCCCAGAGGTACCTTATTGCTATTATAAACCGGTTACTAATGTAAATGTAACAGTAAACGAGTAGTTTTGCGTCATACCCGTGGTATATTTTCTGATACACACACGACTGGAATGCTGTGGTTGTTTCAGCCACTCAGCATCCAGGACCCAAACTACCCGGTTTATAATCACCAATAAATAATGTCCTCTTCTTCAGAATGAACCACATGGGTGTAGGGATGAACATGAATCCGGGCCTAAAGACAGACTCCTCCAACAAAGAGATAGAAGTGGCCATGAAGAGGGTCAGAGAGGCCCAGTCCCTAATCTCTGCTGCCATCGAGCCTGGCAGTGAGTAGCGAAAGCATTGCATCTCCAAAACATATATTACATCTCAGATAAATTACTGTTAGCCCTAGCTAAAAGCTATTATTTGCTGTACCAAAGTAATTTTAACGTTTTGTTTATGCAGACAAGGAGAGCAAGAGGAAGCACTCGCGTTCCAGGTCCAGGTCCAGACGCAGAAGGTCCCGCTCTCGCTCCAGACACAGGTGAACACAAACTCTATTCTCCAGACAGAAATCATTTGGATTGTGTTAAAAATAAAGTAAAGATAGGAGATTTTTTTAAATTCATATTGAGGGTAGAGATTGATGTCGTGTCTGTGTGATCTGCAGGCGTTCAAAGAGCAGGTCTAAGCGACGCTCGCACTCCAGGAGCAGGAGACGCTCCAAGAGCCCCCGAAGGAGGAGTGGGAGGTCCCACTCCAAAGACAGGAGCAGACCGTCACCAAGCAAATCCAGGTGAGCCACAGAGCACAGACTTGACCCATTCTTAATCCTCAAGCTGCACACTGATAACTTCCAAGACAGCCCTGAGGTTTTTTAATTTTATTTCACCTTTATTTAACCAGGTAAGCCAGTTGAGAACAAGTTCTCATTTACAACTGCGACCTGGCCAAGATAAAGCAAAGCAGTGCGATTAAAAACAACAACACAGTGTTACATATGGGGTAAACAAAACAAAGTCAAAAATACAACATAAATTATATATATACAGTGTATGTGAATGTAGTAAGTTATGGAGGTAAGGCAATAAATAGGCCATAGTGCAAAATAGTTACCATTTCGTATTAACACTGGAATGATAGATGTGCAAATAGAGATACTGGGGTGCAAATTAGCAAAATAAATAACAATATGGGGATGAAGTAGTTGGGGCTAATTTCAGAATGGCTGTGTACAGGTGCAGTGATCGGTAAGCTGCTCTGACAACTGACGCTTAAAGTTAGTGAGGAAGATAAGAGTCTGCACCTGTAGGAAGCCGATTCTAGATCTAACTTTTGATTGGAGATGCTTAATGTGAGTCTGTAAGGAGAGTTTACAGTCTAACCAGACACCTATGTATTTGTAGTTGTCCACATACTCTAGGTCAGACCCGCCAAGAGTAGTGATTCTAGTCGGGTGGGCGGGTGCAAGCAGAGTTCGGTTGAAGAGCATGCATTTAGTTTTACTAGTGTTTAAGAGCAGTTGGAGGCTACGGAAGGAGTGTTGTATGGCATTGAAGCTCGTTTGGAGGTTTGTTAACACAGTGTCCAATGAAGGGCCAGATGTATACAAAATGGTGTCGTCCGCATAGAGGTGGATCCGAGCATCACCAGCAGTAAGAGCGACATCATTGATATACACCGAGAGTCGGCCCGAGAATTGAACCCTGTGGCACCCCCATAGAGACTGCCAGAGGTCCAGAAAACAGGCCCTCCGATTTGACACATTGAACTCTATCTGAGAAGTAGTTGGTGAACCAGGCGAGGCAGTCATTTGACAAACCAAGGCTATTTACTGCCAATAAGAATGCGGTGGTTGAGAGGTTACTGTCTACCTCCTAACCACAACTCTAATCCTATATATATATATATATATATATATATATATATATATATATATATATATATATACACACACACACACACACACACACACACACACACACACACACACACACACACACACACACACACACACACACACACAAATACCAAATATTGATCAGATGTAACTAACTTGTGTCTCTGATCCACAGAGATAGGAAGAAAGAGGAGCGGGATAAAAAACGCTCTAAAACCCCTCCGAAAAGCTACAGTACTACCAGGAGGTCCCGCAGTATAGATCGGTGAGTGCAGCTTGTTTGGTCAGAGCCACACGTCTGACTTGTCTGTTTCTCCATGCTGCCCAGATATTTACTACTTGTAACATATAATTTTTTCATTCTGTTGCTGTTGAGGACAGAAGGCGGAGGAAGAGTCGCAGCGCCAGCCGATCTCCTAAGAAATCCCCCAAGAGGAAAGTCTCCAGGACTCCCTCTCCTAGAAGGTGGGTGTTTTGGCCTATGGTCTTGTTATTGCCATTTATATTATTGATTGCTTCTCATAGAATGAAGATCATTTCCTAAGTGGACATGTTTTCGATATGATGCCAGTGGTATTGGTGGCTATTTTGAGAGTGTGAATGAGACAAAATCTTCTAGACATTTTGTTTACAGTGTGAGTGCCCTCAAATCATGCACTCAATTTATTTAGATTCAAATGTCAAGGTTTCTTGAAAGTGACCTGAAAATAAACCATTTTTAGACTGTCAACACACATCTTTAGATTTGGAGACTTTGTTTCATACGCTTTAACCTCTCCTCCCTACAGACATAAGAAGGAGAAGAAGAGGGACAAGGAAAGAGAGAATGACCGGGATCGTGAGCGCAGGGGCGATAAAGACCGCAGTCGGGAGGAACGGAAGGAAAAGAAAGAAAGGAGTAAAGATAAGGAACGGGAACGGGAAAAGAAAACTGATGGAGAGAAAGGCGACGTGAAGGTAAGCAGCAATGACTGAAACTATTTGTCTTATGTTATATAAGTTATGTAAGATGTGTAGGATGTCCACGCTTATTCTTCCTTCCGGCTTTTGACCCCAGAGATCTAGTGTTACTCGCATTATTTAAATGAAAAACAAGTAATATGAAATGAGTTTCAGAAATATCAAACTTAATCATTTCAAATGTCCTAGACATCTTTGCAGGTCACCAGAGACTATGATGAGGAAGAGCAGGGCTACGACAGTGAGAAGGAGAGGGAGAGGCTGGACAAGAAGGATTCCGACCAGGACTCCGGAGCCCAGTCTCCTCACTCGGTGGAAGGCAATGGCACTGGGACTCCCAAAGTCAATGGTGACGACCACCGCGAAGAGGATGACATGGATGTCAGTGATTGAGTCACCCAATTATAGAGACGGGTGCATAGATCTCTATGTACCCACCCTCCATTGTACCCAACCCTCCATGCCCCACTGACCTTACTGTATACAGGCTTCAATCAACTCAACTCCATCCCTCTTTATCACAGTTGAATTGTTAGCTTCCTTTTGGACTGACTAGACAAAATAGATCAATTAGAAGATTAACTGAAAATATGAACCTTAAGATTTTTCACAGTTTTGTCCATTTTCTGTTTGTACGGTGTGTGTGTACATGATTCATTATTTTGTCCTATTTCGGTGGTGAAAATGTGAAAAGGTGTGGTTGATTGAAAGGTTTATTTCTGTAATTTTAAAAGTGGATACTCTGGCAAGTGTGCAACTCGTGATTTTTATTCTTTGATTTTTTTTGTTGCTTAAATTATGATAATTGCATTTGTGTATCTTACTTTTGTGTTTTATCTAGTTTCTACACATTGCTGGGAGCAGAAGCAGCCAGTTGCACTGCTTAACAAATTCACTGTATGTCCATTTCATCAGACATGGCTGCTAGATGGAGCAGTTTGCTGTGGACTTAGATTTTCATTCTTGAGCTTCTTTCTGTATTGTCACCGCAATAATTCACCATTTACTATTTTCTGTCACTCCTGTATGTGGTATATGGTGTTCATATCCCATCCGTTATGATACGGAAGATGTATAGTGAGTCTTGTGGTGCTATAATAACCACTCCTTATAGCTCACCTACTCGCAATACCAATTAGATCTAATGCTTGTTGTTATTCTTATAAGTTTGTATTGTGTTTTATTAGTGATTCTTTTATATACAATAAAAACCTATCTGGGTAAAGATTTCAGATTTATTTTGTTTTTAACATCAGGTGCTCTGTCCATTTAAGGTTTAGGACAAAGTTTAACGTACCCTTGTAGTGCATTCGGAAAGTACTCTTCGGAAAAAAACTCTTAACTATACACAATATCCTATATTGACAAAGTGAAAACAGTTTTTTTTTAGAAAATGTATAAAAAATATAAAACAGAAATACCTTTACATAAGTATTCAGACCCTTTGCTATGAGACACGAAATTGAGCTCAGGTGCATTCTTTCCATTGATCATCCTTGAGATGTTTCTACAACTTGATTGGAGTTCACCTGTGGTAAATTCAATTGATGGGACATGATTTGGAAAGGCACACACCTGTCTATATAAGGTCCCACAGTTGACAGTGCCTGTCAGAGCAAAAACCAAGCCATGAGGTCGAAGGAATTGGCCGTAGAGCGCCAAGACAGGATTGTGTTGAGGCAAAGATCTGGGGAAGGGTACCAAAACATTTCTGCAGCATTGAAGGTCCCCAAGAACACAGTGGCCACCATCATTCGTACATGGAAGAAGTTTGGAACCACCTAGACTCTTCCTAGAGCTGGCTGCCCAGCCAAACTGAGCAATCGGGGGAAAAGGGCCTTGGTCAGGGAGGTGAACAAGAATTCAATGGTCACTCTGACAGAGCTCAAGAGTTCCTCTGTGGAGATGGGAGAACCTTACAGAAGGACAATCAAGTCTGCAGCACTCCACCAATCAGGCCTTTATGGTAGAGTGGCCAGACGGAAGCCACTCCTCAGTAAAAGGCACATGACAGCCCGCTTGGAGTTTGCCAAAATGCACCTAAAGGACTCTTAGGCCATGAGAAACAAGATTATTTGGTCTGATGAAACCAAGATTGAACTCTTTGGCCTGAATGCCAAGCATCACGTCTGGAGGAAACCTGGCACCATCTCTACGGTGAAGCATGGTAGTGGCAGCGTCATGCTGTGGGGATGTTTTTCAGCGGCAGGGACTGGGAGACTAGTCAGGATCGAGGGAAAGATGAATGGAGCAAAGTACAGAGAGATCCTTGATGAAAACCTGCTCCAGAGCGCTTAGGACTTCAGACAAAGGACAAAGACCCTAAGCACACAGCCAAGACAACGCAGGAGTGGCTTCGGGACAAGTCTCTGAGTGGCCCAGCCAGAGCCGGGACTTGAACCCGATCGAACATCTCTGGAGAAACCTGAAAATAGCTGTGCAGTGACAGAGCTTGAGAGGATCTGCAGATAAGAATGGAAGAAACTCCCCAAATACAGGTGTGCCAAGCTTGTAGCTTCATACCCAAGAAGACTCAAGGGTGTAATCGCTGCCAAGATGCTTCAACAAAGTACTGAGTAAAGGGTCTGAATACTTATTTCAGTTTTATTTGTAACATTTCTATAAACCAGTTTTTGCTTTGTCATTATGGGGTATTGTGTGTAGGTTCATGAGGGGGATATAAACAATTTCATCCAGTTTAGAATAAAGCTGTAACAAAATGTGGAAAAAGTCGAGGGGTCTTAATACTTTCCGAATGTGCTGTATTTGACCCAGTAGCAAATGCTGAACTCTGTTGGTGGCCTGAATAGTATGGTTGATCAATAGAGAATTAGGCCAGGATTCAATCAGAGTAGCGTTAATCCGTGGTAACCGACATACGCATAGCTTATCATTGCTTTTGTTTAGGCAGTGTTGGAGGTGCAACTGCATTGGTGCTGGCAAATCCACAAGACGCTCCCGGTGTTATACCTATCTAGGACATTGCCATTGGATGCACTGAGTCACAGTATAAATCCCAAGTAGCTGTGTTCGAACACAAATGTGTGATGTAATTTACACCTCCATTAGGCTGATATACACTCAACAAAAATATAGATTTTACTGAGTTATAGTTCATATAAGGAAATCAGTCAATTTAAATCAATTAATCAGGCCCTAATCTATGGATTTCACATGACTAGGAATACAGATATGCATCTGTTGGCACAGAAAAAAAAGGTAGGGGCGTGAATCAGAAAACAAGTCAGTATCTGGTGTGCCCTTCGATGAGCAAATGCTGATGCCGAACTGCAGTCAGGTCAAGACCCTGGTGAGGATGACGCACAAGCAGATGAGCTTCCCAGAGACGGTTTCTGACAGTTTGTGCAGAAATTATTCGGTTGTGCAAACTCACAGTTTAATCTGCTGTCCGGATGACTGGTCTCAGACGATCCCGCAGGTGAAGAAGCTGGATGTGGAGGTCCTGGGCAGGCGTGGTTACACATGGTCTGTGGTTGTAGGCCGGTTGGATATACTGCCAAGTTCTCCAAAATAATGTTGGAGGTGGCTTATGGTAGATAAATTAACATTAAATTATCTGGAAACAGATCTGGTGGACAATCCTGCAGTCAGCATGCCAATTGCACACTACCTCAAAACTTGAGACATCTGTGGCATTGTGTGTGACAAAACTGCACATTTTAGAGTGGCCTTTTATTGTCCCCAGCATAAGATGCACCTGTGTAATGATCATGCTGTTTAATCAGTTTTTTTATATGCCACACCTGTCAGGTGGATGGATTATCTTGGCAAAGAAGAAATGCTCTCTAACAGGGATGTAAACACATTTGTTCACAACATTTGAGAGAAATAAGCTTTTTGTGCGTATGGGATATTTTATTTCAGCTCATGAGACCAACACTTTACATGTTTATTTTATTGTTCAGTGTAAGTCATTTTGTTAAATGATTTTCAATTTGAGTGTCATATTTCTATAGCCATAGCCTAGAGTGTCTCGTTGTATACTTCTAAAGTTTATATTATGACGACATTCTGTGACGTTTTGGTTTTCGGCAGGTTTTTTTCAGGCTGTTTGAGCAGAGTAAATGTTTTCTTGAGGCAAGCCGAAGTTCTGTAGGTCTCTAACCCTAACCTTAAATTAAGACAAAAAAGTGAATTTTTGTTATTTATTTTTACAATATAGCCAATTTTGACTTTGGCTGTGCTATCTAGTGGAAAACAGTTTGGTCGCTGAAGTCCTACGTCCCTTTGTCGGTGATTGGTCAACAGTAGGGATTCTTTCAATTAAGTGTTGTCATTCAATGAGAGATTACTAGTTTTATTTCAAATTTTTTCACTTGAGAAATACTGCACCAAACATATTTGTTAGATGTAAAATTGCGCGACTAAGACTTCCTCTGCAAAAATGTCTAAATTAATGACAGATTTCTTGATTTATCATAGATTGACTATTTTGAGGAGGTGTTACTGTCTGTTGTTGCTATGGCATCTCAAGAGGGAAAAACAGTAATATTGCTGCTTTCTTTCTAGTTTTTCAAGCGAATGTCTTTGATTAAGGGAGTATGTGAGGCACAGACGTCCGCTGCCTAGCCGAGTTCTGCTAGGAGCAAACCAAACCTAGTATGCGGACACCTTAAGGCTTATGGTTTCCAGTCTAAACAGTTTCCGCATATATATTATTAGACCGCATGCATTCACGGTAAACGCTTCATGTGTTGGCTCAATAGGAATCAGAAACTTGGGACCGCTGAGTTAAAATTACACAAGTTATTGTTCAGAGCTTCCTATTGGTTGATTCTGATACCTCCCAAGTGGGAATCTCGAGATCCGACTCTTCCGCCTAGGTTAGCAAGTCAGACATTTCCGGGTTTCCGACATGACGTGAACGCGGCATTAGTCTGGGACCAAGGGTCTCCTGAGCAGCTTCTGCCCCCAAGCCATAAGACTGCTGAATAGTTAATCAAATGGCTACCCGGACTATTTGCATTGACTCTCTTGCACTGGCTCTATGCACACTCACTGGACTCTACCCACACACTCACGCATACTGCACTTACACTCCAGCACACACACACACTACATACGCTCACACACAAAAAACACACACACACACACATAGACATGCTTTCACACTCTTCACATATGCTACTGCTACTCTGTTTATTATCTATCCTAATTGCCTAGTCCATTTTACCCCTACCTACAGTATATGTACAGTACATATTACCTCAACTACCTCATACTCTTGCACATTGGCTCGGTACCGGTACTCCTTATATATAGCCTCCTTATTGTTATATTGTGTTACTATTTCCTTTTTGATTTAGCAACATTTTCTTACTTTTTAACTTTGCATTGTTGGGAAAAGGCTTGTAAGCAAGCATTTCACAGTAAAGTCTACACCTGTTGTATTCGGCGTATGTGACAAATAAAATGACATTTAAGTCAAGGACATAGGCTGGTACTAAAAGTAAGTATATGGTATATGGGGGGCTTATGGCCAAAGTCTCGAAGGCTTGACACTGCATAAAAGACAAACTGAGACAGTGTTTCCCCTATATGCATTTAGCAGCGGGGCACTGCCACTGCTAAATCGTAGCCACCACTGCAAAAAAAATAATTAAAAGATTATACAAAATGTGAATCTTGTTTACATCCCTGTTAGTGAGTATTTCTCCTTTCCCAAGATAATCCATCCACCTGACAGGTGTGGCATATCAAGAAGCTGATTAAACAGCATGATCTTTACACAGGTGCACCTTGTGCTGGGGACAATAAAATGCCACTCTAAAATGTGAAGTTTGTCACACACAATGCCACAGATGTCTCAAGTTTTGAGGGAGCGTGCAATTGGCATGCTGACTGCAGGAATGTCCACCAGAGCTGTTAACAGGGAATTGAATGCTAATTTCTCCACCATAATCCGCCTCCAATGTCGTTTTAGACAATTTGGCAGTATTTCCAACCAGCCTCACAACCGCAGACCACGTGTAACCACGCCAGCCCAGGACCTCCACATCTGGCTTCTTCACGTGCGGGATCGTCTGAGACCAGCCACCTGGACAGCTGATGAAACTGTGAGTTTGCACAACCGAAGAATTTCTGCACAAACTGTCAGAAACGGTCTCAGGGAAGCTCATCTGCGTGCTTGTCGTCCTCACCAGGGTCTTAACCTGACTGCAGTTCGGCGTAGTAACACCTTCGATGGCAACTGGCACGCTGGAGAAGTGTGCTCTTCATGGATGAATCCCAGTTTCAACTGTACCGGTCAGATGGCATCGTGTGGACAAGCGGTTTGCTGATGTCAACGTTGTGAACAGAGTGCCCCATGGTAGCGGTAGGTTTATGGTATGGGCAGGCATAAGCTATGGACAACGAACACAATTGCATTTTATCGATGGCAATTCTGTGGCCCATTGTCGTGCCATTCATCCGCCATCAACACCTCATGTTTCAGCATGATAATGCACGGCCCCATGTTCCAAGGATCTGTACACCAGTCCTGGAGGATGAAAATGTCCCAGTTCTTCCAGGGCCTGCATACTCACCAGACATGTCACCCATTGAGCATGTTTGAGATGCTCTGGATCAACATGTACAGTGAGGGAAAAAAGTATTCGATCCCCTGCTGATTTTGTACGTTTACCCACTGACAAAGACATGATCAGTCTATAATTTTAATGGTAGGTTTATTTGAACAGTGAGAGACAGAATAACAACAAAAAAATCCAGAAAAACGCATGTCAAAAATGTTATAAATTGATTTGCATTTTAATGAGGGAAATAAGTATTTGATCCCTCTGCAAAACATGACTTAGTACTTGGTGATAAAACCCTTGTTGGCAATCACAGAGGTCAGACGTTTCTTGTAGTTGGCCACCAGGTTTGCACACATCTCAGGAGGGATTTTGTCCCACTCCTCTTTGCAGATCTTCTCCAAGTCATTAAGGTTTCGAGCCTGACGTTTGGCAACACGAACCTTCAGGTCCCTCCACAGATTTTATATGGGATTAAGGTCTGGAGACTGGCTAGGCCACTCCAGAACCTTCATGTGCTTCTTCTTGAGCCACTCCTTTGTTGCCTTGGCCGTGTGTTTTGGGTCATTGTCATGCTGGAATACCCATCCACGACCCATTTTCAATGCCCTGGCTGAGGGAAGGAGGTTCTCACCCAAGATTTGACGGTACATGGCCCCGTCCATCGTCCCTTTGATGCGGTGAAGTTGTCCTGTCCCCTTAGTAGAAAAACACCCCCAAAGCATAATGTTTCCACCTCCATGTTTGACGGTGGGGATGGTGTTCTTGGGGTCATAGGCAGAATTCCTCCTCCTCCAAACACGGCGAGTTGAGTTGATGCCAAAGAGCTCGATTTTGGTCTCATCTGACCACAACACTTTCACCCAGTTCTTCTCTGAATCATTCAGATGTTCATTGGCAAACTTCAGACGGGTATGTATATGTGCTTTCTTGAGCAGGGGGACCTTGCGGGCGCTGCAGGATTTCAGTCCTTCACGGCGTAGAGTGTTACCAATTGTTTCCTTGGTGACTATGGTCCCAGCTGCCTTGAGATCATTGACACGATCCTCCTGTGTAGTTCTGGGCTGATTCCTCACCGTTCTCATGATCATTGCAACTCCACGAGGTGAGATCTTGCATGGAGCCCCAGGCCGAGGGAGATTGACAGGTCTTTTGTGTTTCTTCCATTTGCGAATAATCGCACCAACTGTTGTCACCTTCTCACCAAGCTGCTTGGCGATGGTCTTGTAGCCCATTCCAGCCTTGTGTAGGTCTACAATCTTGTCCCTGACATCCTTGGAGAGCTCTTTGGTCATGGCCATGGTGGAGAGTTTGGAATCTGATTGATTGATTGCTTCTGTGGACAGGTGCTTTTATACAGGTAACAAGCTGAGATTAGGAGCACTCCCTTTAAGAGTGTGCTCCTAATCTCAGTTTGTTACCTGTATAAAAGACACCTGGGAGCCAGAAATCTTTCTGATTGAGAGGGGGTCAAATACTTATTTCCCTCATTAAAATGCAAATCAATTTATAACATTTTTGACATGCGTTTTTCTGGATTTATTTGTTGTTATTCTGTCTCTCACTGTTCAAATAAACCTACCATTAAAATTATAGACTGATCATTTCTTTGTCAATGGGCAAACATACAAAATCAGCAGGGTATCAAATACTTTTTCCCCTCACTGTATGACAGCGTGTTCCAGTTCCTGCCAATATCCAGCAAATTCGCACAGCCATTGAAGAGCAGTGGGACAACATTCCACAGGCCACAGTCAACAGCCTGATCAACTCTATGCGAAGGAGATGTGTTGTGCTGTATGAGGCAAATGGTGGTCACACCAGATAATGACTGGTTTTCTGATCCACACCCCTACTCTTTTTTTAAAGGTATCGTGACCAACAGATGCATATCTGTATTCCCAGTCATGTTAAATCCAAAGATTAGGGTCTTTATTTCAATTTACTGATTTTCCTTATATGAACTGTAACTCAGTAAAATCTTTTTTTTTCATGTTGCGTTTATAATTTTGTTCAGTGTCGCTAACAAAGTTGACTTTTGTATTCATTTATATTTCTATGCACACTCACAGGGCCCTACACACTAACACTCCAGTACCCACAAACACTCCATTATTTGCTAACACACACATAATATACACATACTGTACATTTATACTGACTCAACACACACACACACACCCACTCACATGCAATCATCATACTTTGTTGCTACTCTGCTTATCATATATCCTGATGTCTAGTCAACTTACCCCTATACATACAGTGCATTCGGAAAGTATTCAGACCCCTTGACCTTTTCCAAATTTTGTTACATTACAGCCTTATTCAAAAATGTATTACATTGGTTTTTTTCATTATCAACCTACACACAATACCCAATAATGACAAAGCAAAAACAGGTTTTTAGAAATTGTTTGCACATTTATAACAAATAAAAAACCCTGAAATATCACATTTACATAAGTATTCAGACCCTTTACTCAGTACTTTGTTGAAGCACCTTTGGCAGTGATTACAACCTTGAGTCTTCTTGGGTATGACGCTACAAGCTTGGCACACCTGTATTTGGGGAGTTTCTCCCATTATTCTCTGCAGATTCTCTCAAGCTCTGTCAGGTTGGATGGGGAGCATCACTGCACAGCTATTTGCAGGTCTCTCCAGAGATATTCGATCGGGTTGAAGACCGGGCTCTGGCTGGGCCACTCAAGGACATTCAGACTTGTCCTGAAGCCACTCCTGTGTTGTCTTGGCTATGTGCTTAGGGTTGTTGTCCTGTTTGGAAGGTGAACCTTCGCCCCAGTCTGAGGTCCTGAGCGCTCTGGAGCAGGTTTTCATCAAGGATCTCTCTGTACTTTGCTCCGTTCATCTTTCCCTCAATCCTGACTAGTCTCCCAGTCCCTGATGCTGAAAAACATCCCCACAGCATGATGCTGCCACCACCATGCTTCACCGTAGGGATGGTGCCAGGTTTCCTCCAGACGTGACACTTGGCATTCAGGCCAAAGAGTTCAATCTTGGTTTCATCAGACCAAAGAATCTTGTTTCTCATGGTCTGAGAGTTTTTATGTGGCTTTTGGCAAACTCCAAGCGGGTTGTCATGTGTCTTTTACTGAGGAGTGGCTTCCGTCTGGCCACTCTACCATAAAGGTCTGATTGGTGGAGTGCTGAAGAGATGGTTGTCGTTCTGTAAGGTTCTCCCATCTCCACATAGGAACTCTGGAGCTCTATCAAAGTGACCATTGGGTTCTTGGTCACCTTCCTGACCAAGGCCCTTCTCCCCAGATTGCTCAGTTTGGCCAGCTTTTGGAAGAGTCTTGGTGGTTCCAAACTTCCTCCATTTAAGAATGATGGAGGCCACTGTGTTCTTGGGGACCTTCAATGCTGCAGACATTTTTTGGAACCCTTCCCCAGATCTGTGCCTCAACACAATCCTGTCTCGGAGCTCTACGGACAATTCCTTCGACCTCATGGCTTGGTTTTTGCTCTGACATGCATTGTCAACTGTGGGACCTTATATAGACAGGTGTGTGCCAAATCATGTCCAATCAATTGAATAAACCACAGGTGGACTCCAATGAAGTTGTAGACACATCTCAAGGATGATCAATGGAAACAGAATGCACCTGAGCTCAATTGCAAGTCTCATAGCAAAGCGTCTGAATAGTTATGTAAATAAGGTATTTCTATTTTCTAAATAGAAATCTAAAGACCTGTTTTCTCTTTGTCATTATGAGGTATGTTGTGTAGATTGATGTGAAGAAATCAATTTTAGAATATGGCTGTAACTGTTGAAATGTGGAAAAAGGAAAGGGGTCTGAATACTTTCTGAATGCACTGTATCTCTATCACTCCAGTTTCCCTGCACATTGTAAATATGATACTGTAACTGATTGACCCTGTATATAGTATGCTTACTTACTTTCTCATTTTTATTTATTGTGTGTTTTTGTTCTACCTTATGTTATTTTTAATATTACACTGTTATTAATGCATTGTTGGGTTTAGAGCTTGCAAGTTAGGCATTTCACTGTACTTGTGCATGTGACATTAAAAACGTTCAACTTAAAACCAGATATAAAGTATATAAATACAGTGGGGGAAAAAAGTAAGTTCTCCCACTTAAAAAGATGAGAGAGGCCTGTAATTTTCATCATAGGTACACGTCAACTATGACAGACAAAATGAGAAAAGAAAATCCAGAAAATCACATTGTAGGATTTTTAATGAATTTATTTGCAAATTATGGTGGAAAATAAGTATTTGGTCACCTACAAACAAGCAAGATTTCTGGCTCTCACAGACCTGTAACTTCTTCTTTAAGAGGCTCCTCTGTCCTCCACTCGTTACCTGTATTAATGGCACCTGTTTGTACTTGTTATCAGTATAAAAGACACCTGTCCACAACCTCAAACAGTCACACTCCAAACTCCACTATGGCCAAGACCAAAGAGCTGTCAAAGGACACCAGAAACAAAATTGTAGACCTGCACCAGGCTGGGAAGACTGAATCTGCAATAGGTAAGCAGCTTGGTTTGAAGAAATCAACTGTGGGAGCAATTATTAGGAAATGGAAGACATACAAGACCACTGATAATCTCCCTTGATCTGGGGCTCCACGCAAGATCTCACCCCGTGTGGTCAAAATGATCACAAGAACGGTGAGCAAAAATCCCAGAACCACACAGGGGGACCTAGTGAATGACCTGCAGAGAGCTGGGACCAAAGTAACAAAGCCTACCATCAGTAACACACTACGCCGCCAGGGACTCAAATCCTGCAGTGCCAGACGTGTCCCCCTGCTTAAGCCAGTACATGTCCAGGCCCGTCTGAAGTTTGCTAGAGTGCATTTGGATGATCCAGAAGAGGATTGGGAGAATGTCATATGGTCAGATGAAACCAAAATATAACTTTTTGGTAAAAACTCAACTCGTCGTGTTTGGAGGACAAAGAATGCTGAGTTGCATCCAAAGAACACCATACCTACTGTGAAGCATGGGGGTGGAAACATCATGCTTTGGGGCTGTTTTTCTGCAAAGGGACCAGGACGACTGATCTGTGTAAAGGAAAGAATGAATGGGGCCATGTATCGGGAGATTTTGAGTGAAAACCTCCTTCCATCAGCAAGGGCATTGAAGATGAAACGTGGCTGGGTCTTTCAGCATGACAATGATCCCAAACACACCGCCCGGGCAACGAAGGAGTGGCTTCGTAAGAAGCATTTCAAGGTCCTGAAGTGGCCTAGCCAGTCTCCAGATCTCAACCCCATAGAAAATCTTTGGAGGGAGTTGAAAGTCTGTGTTGCCCAGCGACAGCCCCAAAACATCACTGCTCTAGAGGAGATCTGCATGGAGGAATGGGCCAAAATACCAGCAACAGTGTTTGACCTGTGTCATTGCCAACAAAGGGTATATAACAAAGTATTGAGAAACTTTTGTTATTGACCAAATACGTATTTTCCACCATAATTTGCAAATAAATTCATAAAAAAATGTGATTTTCTGGATTTTATTTCTCATTTTGTCTGTCATAGTTGACGTGTACCTATGATGAAAATTACAGGCCTCTCTCATCTTTTTAAGTGGGAGAACTTGCACAATTGGTGGCTGACTAAATACTCCCCCCCCCCCACTGTATAATATAAACAAAGTGAATCACAACATGACGAACACGGAGCCAGGGTTAAACATTGATATCTCTTTTGCTAGGCAAGAACGTAATTGGTTTCTCTCACTGGGTTTATGTGTTTGTTCTCTGGTCATCTGACCTGTCTTCGGTTGTCTTATCTTATCAGTGACTGAAACCAGGCTGAACCCTTTGTCTCTCCTTGACCGTCTTCCTAATTAAATTACAGCGTGACAGGGTGGGACAGAGGGGTTAGGCTTGGGTATGTTTGAGAGATTGATTGTGGACCTGCCATGTCCACAATCAATCTCCAGGTCAAGCCAGGGTGAGCCAGGGTTGAACAAAGTTCAAACTGAACAGTATTATTTTTACATGACAGGGCTGTTATTTGTGCATGACAAAGCTTGATTGGTTACACCACAATTTTTTCCAAACTGAATACATAGGAGGAGTAGTCAGATTTCACCACTATCATAAACTAAGGAAGTGGGCGGAGCGGTCAAGAGGTGGAAACTGGAGACAGTGGTGGTGGAACCCAAGAGGGAGGGGTTAAGCTAAAATGTATGTAAAATGACTATATAAACTGAGAGCTGAGAAGTGGAAGGGAGATGCTTTGCAAACCACCTCGGCTCTATTGCTTATGTAAGTCTATCTTAATTCAACAAAAACTCTGAAATACTTTGGTTCTTTGATCAGTATAAGGACAAATTTGCCACAACATAATTGCCGACCACGAAGGGACTGGAAAAAGAGACCATAGGGGTGCTGCGCTATTTGGAAGGAGGCTGAACGAATCACACACAACAGTGGCCGCTGTAACAAGAGGTAAGCAACGTTCTTACTTTAAACATAGAAATTGTGTGATTCGCTCAGCTGATTCTGAATGTCAGGTACCGGGTCTCTCCAGTATTAAGGGCTACATTTAGGAAAAGTACAGAGTTTTTGTTGGAATGAGAAATAAGCATGCATGCAATGTTGACTGAGTTACGTCCTATGGCTACCGCGCTATTCTGTTAGAAGAAGTATCGATAGCGGACTGCACGGTTAGGCGTTGTAAGATAAGTGATGTCCTATGGATATAGCCGTCTCTGTGTAAATCAGGAAGGGGGTTATACGGGTAGGCATTATTGTAAGATAAGGGGAATAGTATTTGTATATAAGGACAGTGGATACAACTTTGGTGTAAGAACCAGAGGACTGAACAAACGGGGAATAGTTAGGAAATAGAAGAGCTGCAAGGGAGGCTGTGCTACATAGCGAGAGCGTTAGGTGGAGTAGTAGTTCTGCTCAGCCCGTGCGGATGGATAGTTTGCATGGACGGATGTGATTCATTTAGTTTGATTAAGTTGGGTTGTTCATTTGTCTCATTCAGGTTGCTCATTTGGTCAGTTTGATCAATCTGCTTGATTCGATTGTTTTGTCTGACTCGTTTTGTACAAGACTGGTTTTATTGGACCCGTTTGAGTTTGCGAAAGCAATCCGTTCATCTTGGTCAACTGGTCTGACTCAATTCGGGCATTCAATTAATCAAGGTCACTCGGTTGTTCCTCTGGTACATTTGTTCAATTCGTCTGATTCATTTGTTCGTCCTGCTAGCCATTCTGTTCGATTCATGTCGGCACGAGCGGCTGCTCATCTGTACCGGTGTAGTTATATGACATCTAGACATATTTCAGCCAATCTTTTAGGATGTGGTTCGGCCGTTATAGTTGGAAACCTTAAGAGGAGATTTAGGATTATGGTCAAATTGGTTATAGTAAAATGTTTAATGTGATAGATTTGACATTCCACGTTTGAGCCCGTTAATAGAAGACAATATACCTGCAGGTTATACAAATAGCATTATGTGAATGTGATATGAGAGTTGGGTAAATATGGGAATGAGTTTTAATCTGAAGTTTGGATAATAACATATAGAAATATGTATAATATAATGATTGGGATTTGGATAATAAACTTTTGATATAACATTATCTTGGGTTCCGTATGTCGCTGCCCATCATAGAATATCACGGGGAGGAATCGAGAGTGGGATGTTATTTTAGAAAGTAGCGGCAATGGAGAATCATTAAAAACGCAAACTGATTGGTTGATGTGAATATATGACGATATGGTGAATTTTATGTGTGTGTAATCGATTACTAGAGATTTGATACAACTAGATGGCCAAAGGAAGGGATGTTTGATGTGGCAGTGTGTGAGGAAATGGATACCATAATAAATAACTATAGAGCAGGAGAGAAAGGGGAAAAGAGAAGGAAGAAGAGAGGGAAAGTGAGAGACATTTTGAAAATGTTCTGGGATGAAGGAAAGGGATGGAGAGAGAGCATGGCCAAAGCTAGAATGATATTAAAAGAAAAAGAGAAAGACCGGAAAAGGCTGGTTCAACTATACCTCCAGTATACACACAAGGGGAACAATATCCTCAGGTCACAGGCCTAGTTTCAATAGCAGGGAATGTAGAGTTAAATGACGGAAGAATGAGGCCACAGGCTTCCACCCCAAAGAAAGGAAGGGAACCACACTTGGACATGGACGGCTATGGGGGACTGAGGGGCATAATATCAGACCTAGGAAATTATGCGATAAGTGAACAAAGTGATGATAGGTGAAGTGAGTGGGACGATACAAGTAATGAGGGAAGGGAAGAACTAAGACAGGGTGCTGACTCTGACCAAGAGTCACAGCAAGGGGCTATGGGAGGCAAATCAAAAAGACAGTTGAGAAACAGAAAGACAATAAAAAAGCCAGGTAAATACGAAGCTCAATGTCCCATTTTGGTAAAGGGGACACAGGTTCACTATGTGCCCTGGGGATCTCAGGACCTGGAAGGCCTGGTGATTAGACTGCCTAACCTGCATGAAGGAGCAGGAAAATGGATTAGAACATTTGAAGAACAACCTATGGGGACACTACTGGCAGTGGGGGACTTGAAGGCATTGCTGGCCAGGGTGGTGGGAGGGGCCAAAATGGAGGACATGATGCTGATGAGTGGCCTTAGAAGGGCGGTGCAAAGTGTGATGCTGGATGGAGAGACATTTGATAATTACAGGCCACGACTATGGTTAACTCTGAGAACAGAGTATCCAGCCAAAATAGACCCTAAAGCACTGAGAGGGGACCATTGAGGGATAACGAAAACCCGTCAAGTTACCTGGACGACCAGCTGAAAAGGTGGCGACAAGAAACAGAAAGAGACCCAGAGGGGGATCCACTGATGACAACACTGTTCAGGACATCATTGATGGGAGCGATGCCAACGCCTGTCAGAAGCAGACTGGAAGATGTAGTGAGACTAACGTCAAGGTCACGCAAGGAGTTCTGTGACCATGTTATCCACGCAAGGGACGAACGAAAACTGGCGGAGCATGGGAGAGACATTCAGAGAAAACTGAGACAGATGCAGCTGGAAGATCTGACAAGAAAGGACCAGACATACCAAAATGGTGGACCAGGAAGATTTCTAGGTGTCTGCTTGGGGTGCAATCAATCAGGACATACAAGAAGGGATTGTCCTACCAACACATGGCGGCCTAGGATAACATAGTAATTAAAGTGGCCTCCCTGTGAATAGATGTTTTGACTATAATTTAAAAAATAATTGTTCACCTGGTAAAGTAACGTTGGACGGAAAAACAGAGATGGAGGATGATAGAGATTGTAGAGGGCTTTCTGGGTTAAAAGGAAAGTAGGTTAATTGGGAGATGAGAAATGTCAAATTGAATTGTTTGAGTAGACTGGAATTAAAATAATGCCTTCTAGTAATGTGAATGCAAATATGTTATTAGTTATTGGTGGTTTGTGGATAGACTTGACTAATGCCATGATTTAGTCCGCGGGTGAAAGAGAGTCGTACTTGCTGGGCTGTATAGTCCTGTGTAGCTCAGTTGGTAGAGCATGGCGTTTGCAACGCCAGGGTTGTGGGTTCGTTTCCCACGGAGGACCAGTATGAAAAAAAATATTAATAATGTATGCACTCACTAACTGTAGGTCGCTCTGGATAAGAGCGTCTGCTAAATGACTAAAATGTAAAAATTGTAAATATAGAGATGTAAGGTACGCAGTGGGATAATTGAAGCAGAGGTGTGAATCGGATAGGTTCTTTGACAATTTCTAATTACTATTACTCAATTCTATAGTTTGCGTAACACCTGTAATTTATGCAAACAGTTAATGAATTCTAAAACGATAATCTGTTTCTATTATGTGGAACAGTGGATGGCAGGTAGTTTTGACTATTATGCTGATGGGGCAGCACAAACTTTTTGAAGGTTCTAGATTTGTTAATCAACAGGTTTATACTTGTAACTAAATCAATGCAACAGGTTGCGGTGATTAGATTACCGAAAGGGATTATGGGTTTGTTTATTTTACAAGGTGTCTTTTCCCCTTAATTAAACACAGTATTATCATATGTGTCTTGAGTAGGATTCTTTCTTCCAGGATTGATGGAAGTTCCCTACAGTATGTATGTTAAGGGAGACGTAGGAGACCACGTCTCAAACAACCTTTGAATAGATTCTTGGGATCAAATATCACTGATTCCTTACGCTGAGAAATTGACTATATTTACGACAGGATTTTAAAAAACATTTAGTGGGGTAGGAGTACCCTTGCGAGTGTCAGACAGTGGATTCTAAAAAGTGGCATTAAAATATGCATTTAAACAATCGCTGAAGGGTGTGAATTTGAGGGTTCTGTGTTGTAGTGAATTGTTATGGGTGTCGAATGACGAGAACACTGATAGGCCAGACCTTCATCACATTAGTAAACTATTTTGGTAGAGATGGGCCAAAAGGCATGTGGGAAAGTACAACTAGCGAGGCAAGAGATAGCATATAGTGGGGAGAACAAGTATTTGATACACTGCCGATTTAGCAGGTTTTCCTACTTACAAAGCATATAGATGTCTGTAATTTTTATCATAGGTACACTTCAACTGTGAGAGACGGAATCTAAAACAAAAATCCAGAAAATCACATTGTAGGATTTTTAAGTAATTAATTTGCATTTTATTGCATGACATAAGAATTCCGGCTCTCACAGACCTGTTAGTTTTTCTTTAAGAAGCCCTCCTGTTCTCCACTCATTAACTGTATTAACTGTTTGACTTTGATTAACCTGTTTGAACTCGTTACCTGTATAAAAGACACCTGTCCACACACTCAATCAAACAGACTCCAACCTCTCCACAATGGCCAAGACCAGAGCTGTGTAAGGACATCAGGGATAAAATTGTAGACCTGCACAAGGCTGGGATGGGCTACAGGACAATAGGCAAGCAGCTTGGTGAGAAGGCAACAACTGTTGGCGCAATTATTAGAAAATGGAAGAAGTTCAAGATGACGGTCAATCACCCTCGGTCTGGGCCTCCATGCAAGATCTCACCTCGTGGGGCATCAATGATCATGAGGAAGGTGAGGGATCAGCCCAGAACTACACGGCAGGACCTGGTCAATGA
The DNA here is from genome assembly GCF_964263955.1 of Coregonus lavaretus. NCBI lineage: Eukaryota > Metazoa > Chordata > Actinopteri > Salmoniformes > Salmonidae > Coregonus > Coregonus lavaretus. Next base: position 15,476,649 of record NC_140010.1, read on the forward strand.
CCTGAAGAGAGCTGGGACCACAGTCTCAAAGAAAACCATTAGTAACACACTACGCCGTCATGGATTAAAATCCTGCAGCGCACGCAAGGTCCCCCTGCTCAAGCCAGCGCATGTCCAGGCCCGTCTGAAGTTTGCCAATGACCAACTGGATGATCCAGAGGAGGAATGGGAGAAGATCATGTGGTCTGATGAGACAAAAATAGAGCTTTTTGGTCTAAACTCCACTCGCCGTGTTTGGAGGAAGAAGAAGGATGAGTACAACCCCAAGAACACCATCCCAACCGTGACGCATGGAGGTGGAAACATCATTCTTTGGGGATGCTTTTCTGCAAAGGGGACAGGACGACTGCACCGTATTGAGGGGAGGATGGATGGGGCCATGTATCGCGAGATCTTGGCCAACAACCTCCTTCCCTCAGTAAGAGCATTGAAGATGGGTCGTGGCTGGGTCTTCCAGCATGACAACAACCCGAAACACACAGCCAGGGCAACTAAGGAGTGGCTCCGTAAGAAGCATCTCAAGGTCCTGGAGTGGCCTAGCCAGTCTCCAGACCTGAACCCAATAGAAAATCTTTGGAGGGAGCTGAAAGTCCGTATTGCCCAGCGACAGCCCCGAAACCTGAAGGAGTGGTCCAAAATCCCTGCTGCAGTGTGTGCAAACCTGGTCAAGACCTACAGGAAACGTATGATCTCTGTAATTGCAAACAACGGTTTCTGTACTAAATATTAAGTTCTGCTTTTCTGATGTATCAAATACTTATGTCATGCAATAAAATGCAAATTAATTACTTAAAAATCATACAATGTGATTTTCTGGATTTTTGTTTTAGATTCAGTCTCTTACAGTTGAAGTGTACCTATGATAAAAAATTACAGACCTCTACATGCTTTGTAAGTAGGAAAACCTGCAAAATCGGCAGTGTATCAAATACTTGTTCTCCCCACTGTATTTGGGGGTTTGAGTTTTCGAAATCACGTAGCATGTTGGGCTTGATCGAGTGGGAGCAGTGCGACTCAGGAAAAGCCTAGGGGTTTTAATCTCATGAGACTTTATTTCGTTTTATTCTGCACTGGATTGTGGAGTTGACGGGGAGGGGAGGAGTCACAAGTGATGTTCTTGAGGGTTTTCTGAGTTGGGGGAGGCGGCGATGTGGACTGGTAAATTCAATGAGAAGTACGAATTTCTAATTTGAATTGTTTGGACTGGTTAAGAGGTAGCAAAATGGAAACTAACGAAATGTGCACTTTTTCTTCCAGGAGAATGGGGGTAGTGGTTTTCTCTCTCTTTGAAATGTTTCCCGAGACTATTGTCTTGGGAAGAGATGTTAGTTAACATTCGGCAGTTTGATAAGTATGAAGATATCCGGATTAGGTCAATTAAATAAAGCCTGGTCATTTTTGTTTGTTTTTTACTATATGGTTTTCAAATAACCACAAAAAACCCACCTACTATGAAATGTTAGTTGTATAGGGTTTTCCATTTTTTATTTTAGGGGGTTTTCACGGGTTAGAAATGATATATCTTAAAGGGGCACACACATGGAATTTTCTGAAGTTTTTATTTTCTGAGTGAGTTTTAAGTAAACACGTGATTTCTTTTGACAATAACTGTACTAAGGACATACTGTACACTTGGGATACGAAATGTATGAAATGTTTTGACTGTTGTTAATGATTAGTCTACTATAGAATGAAACACTTCTATGAAGGGTTTGAATGACCTCTGACCTCTGTCCTGACTTTCTAGTGTGATGATGAATTTAAGGTAATTTATTATACCGAGTTGAGGGTCATTTGTAATACTGATAATTATGAAGAAGTTTATAGTTCATAGTCGTATATATAATTCGGACCATGACAAGGACAGAGAGAGAGCGCTAGCCCTGAATAAGTGACACGTGTCGCTTGTCAATTTTACTATTTCCCTGAATGACCTTATGGGATACAATTAAGTTAAGATATATTGAAAGGTTGTCATTCTAATTTCATTTATTGTTTTGGTTTAACAGGCAATGTTTTTTGTTTGTTTTTGTTTTTTTTAACACATGAATCACGATGTGAGTCATGTGTCCAAAGGGAGGAATTACTGGTCCCCTGGGGCCTTTTGGTAAATATGCAAATTGTATTAAGAATATGAGCAGTAGTAATTAATGTGTTATAGGTTAGATGGAATGTTTTATGTGCAAATGTATTTGTGGCAGGAGACAAAGTACAAAGGGGGCCTGTCTCTGAAACTAGTGGACTACAACAAGCTGCAAGAATGTGCACTTCCTAATCTCAGGGCTTCTCCTGACAGATGAGAAGACATGGTACAATAGCATACTGTGTCTCACCTAACATTACATTACATTTTCGTTATTTAGCAGACGCTCTTATCCAGAGTGACTTACAAATTGGTGCATTCACCTTTTTTTTTTGGGGGGGGGGGGGGGGGGGGTAGAAGGATTACTTTTATCCTATCCCAGGTATTCCTTAAAGAGGTGGGGTTTCAAGTGTCTCTGGAAGGTGGTGAGCGACTCCGCTGTCCTGGCGTCGTGAGGGAGCTTGTTCCACCATTGGGGTGCCAGAGCAGCGAACAGTTTTGACTGGGCTGAGCGGGAACTGTGCTTCCGCAGAGGTAGGGGGGCCAGCAGGCCAGAGGTGGATGAACGCAGACATGCCAGACATGCAGAGATGCAATTCGCCACCTGGTTATTTGCGTAGCAATGACAGTAGAGACCATGTGAGGATATGACAGAGCCAAGTGACTTGGTGTATAGAGAGAATAGGAGTGGGCCTACAACTGAGCCCTGGGGGACACCAGTGGAGAGAGCACGTGGTGCGGAGACAGATTCTCGCCACGCCACCTGGTAGGAGCGACCTGTGAGGTAGGACGCAATCCAAGAGTGAGCCGCGCCGGAGATGCCCAACTCAGAGAGGGTGGATAGGAGGATCTGATGGTTCACAGTATCAAAGGCAGCAGATAGGTCTAGAAGGATGAGAGCAGAGGAGAGAGAGTTAGCTTTAGCAGTGCGGAGAGCCTCCGTGACACAGAGAAGAGCAGTCTCAGTTAAATGACCAGTCTTGAAACCTGACTGGTTTGGATCAAGAAGGTCATTCTGAGAGAGATAGCAAGAGAGTTGGCTAAAGACGGCACGCTCAAGAGTTATGGAGAGAAAAGAAAGAAGGGATACTGGTCTGTAGTTGTTGACATCGGAGGGATCAAGTGTAGGTTTTTTGAGAAGGGGTGCAACTCTCGCTCTCTTGAAGATGGAAGGGACATAGCCAGTGGTCAAGGATGAGTTGATGAGCGAGGTGAGGTAAGGGAGAAGGTCTCCGGAAATGGTCTGGAGAAGAGAGGAGGGGATAGGGTCAAGAGGGCAGGTTGTTGGGCGGCCGGCCGTCACAAGTCGCAAGATTTCATCTGGAGAGAGAGGGGAGAAAGAAGTCAAAGCATAGGGTAGGGCAGTGTGAGCAGGACCAGCTGTGTCATTTGACTTAATAAATGAGGATCGGATGTCGTCAACCTTCTTTTCAAAATGGTTGACGAAGTCATCCACAGAGAGGGAGGAGGGAGGGGGAGGAGGATTCAGCAGGGAGGAGAAGGTGGCAAAGAGCTTCCTAGGGACATTTAGAGTGGTAGAAAGTGGCTTTAGCAGCAGAAACAGAGGAAGAAAATGTAGAGAGGAGGGAGTGAAAAGATGACAATTCGGCAGGGAGTCTAGTTTTCCTCCATTTCCGCTCGGCTGCCCAGAGCCCTGTTCTGTGAGCTCACAATGAGTCGTCAAGCCACGGAGCAGGAGTGGAGGACCGAGCCGGCCGGGAGGATAGGGGACATAGAGTGTCAAAAGATGCAGAAAGGGAGGAGAGGAGGGTTGAGGAGGCAGAATCAGGAGATTGGAGGGAGAAGGTTTTGAGCAGAGGGAAGAGATGATAGGATGGAAGAGGAGAGAGTAGCGGGAGAGAGAGAGCGAAGGTTGCGACAGCGCATTAACATCTGAGTAGAGGCAGAGTGAGTAGTGTTGGAGGAGAGCGAGAGAGAAAAGGATACAAAGTAGTGGTCGGAGACTTGGAGGGGAGTTGCAGTGAGATTAGTAGAAGCATCTAGTAAAGATGAGCTCAAGTGTATTGCCTGCCTTGTAGGTAGGGGGAGACGGTGAGAGGGTGAGGTCAAAAGAGGAGAGGAGTGGAAAGAAGGAGGCAGAGAGAAATTAGTCAAAGGTAGACGTAGGGAGGTTAAAGTCACCCAGAACTGTGAGGGGTGAGCCATCCTCAGGAAAGGAACTTATCAAGGCGTCAAGCTCATTGATGAACTCTCCAAGGGAACCTGGAGGGCGATAAATGATAAGGATGTTAAGCTTGTTTTGTTTTGTTTTGTTTGTTTTAGTCATTTAGCAGACGCTCTTATCCAGAGCGACTTACAGGAGCAATTAGGGTTAAGTGCCTTGCTCAAGGGCACATCGACAGAGTTTTCACCTAGTCGGCTTGGGGATTAGAACCAGCGACCTTTCGTTTACTGGCACAACGCTCTTAACCACTAAGCTACCTGCCGCCAGTTCAATGTTTCCAGGAATAGACTAACTTTGTTTATTCAGCTAGCTAACTTGGTACAGTATTCTTCTGTGAAAACCGCCCAGGGCACTGTATCCTATGACGCCATAGCTAACTAGCCTGCTAGCGTCCAATAACACACAGTTTAGCACCAATACTTGGTTACAACAAACTACCAATGGATCATTCATGTCCGTGTCTAGTTCCTTTCATAACGCAGAAGTTATTAAACGTTGGCTAGCTAGCACAAAGTCAGTCATGCTAGCTACACAAGTGGACTACACATCTCGAATGTTTCAGAAAGTGAAGCTTACGTTGCAAAATTCTCATTGACTAAAATGATACAGTACTGCTAGCTGGTAATGTTGGCTAGATAGCAGTGGCTGCGGTGTTGACTGTTTGAAAATGTAGCTGGCTAGCTAACCTCGATAGTTTCTCTATTCTACACCTTTGTCTTTGATACCAAGGCAACTATGTAGCTAGCTAACTTTACACTAATCAAATCGTTCCGTTGAAATATATTTAGTTGCTACAGTTATGTGAGCTAAAGATGTTGACACTTCTCAACATGCTCTGGTATTGCGTATACAATCGCAAGATAACTGCCTTAAATAGATATTAAGGTTAAAACAACGCTACGTTAGTTTTAACGTGTTAGGATACACATATATGGTTTATTTCGAGTAGAAACTTTTGAATCTTACTGTTTGAAAAATATAATGTTAATGCAAGGATTGTGCCTTATATCATGAACATGTTGATTTCTATGTCACAGTATTCATATATTAATCACTATATACATTTGAAGTATTTGGCTGTATTGATATGGGACTATTAAGTCCCAAAGGGGGGATATGATGAGGGTTATCCAGTAAACTATAAGATAAACAAAGTAAATCACAACATGACGAACACGGAGCCAGGGTTAAACATTGATACATCTCTTTTGCTAGGCAAGAACGTAATTGGTTTCTCTCACTGGGTTTATGTGTTTGTTCTCTGGTCATCTGACCGGTCTTCGGTTGTCTTATCTTATCCGTGACTGAAACCAGGCTGAACCCTTTGTCTCTCCTAGAGCGTATTCCTGATTAAATTACAGCATGACGGGGTGGGACAGAGGGGTTAGGCTTGGGTATGTTTGAGAGATTGATTGTGGACCTGCCATGTCCACAATCAATCTCCAGGTCAAGCCAGGGTTGAACAAAGTTCAAACTGAACATTATTATTTTTACATGACAGGGCTGTTATTTGTGCATGACAAAGCTTGATTGGTCACACCACCATTGTTTCCAAACTGAATACATAAGAGGAGAAGTCAGATTTCGCCACTATCATAAACTAAGGAAGTGGGCGGAGCGGTCAAGAGGTGGAAACTGGAGACAGTGGTGGTGGATCCCAAGAGGGAGGGGTTAAGCTAAAATGTATGTAAAATGACTATTAAACTGAGAGGTGGAAGGGAGATGCTTTGCAAACCACCTCAGCTCTATTGCCTATGTAATAAAGTCTATCCTAAAAAATTTTTTTACTCTGAAATAATTTGGTTCTTTGTTCAGTATATTGATGAATTTGCCACAACAAGCCCCGTGACAAAATTTGTAGAATTTCAGGAAACTAGCTTCAAAACTGTAAAATGTTCTCTCTGCCCCATGGCAAAATGTGGAGAATTTCAGGAAATTAGCTTTAAAAGAGCAACATTTTGTCCTAGGTGAAACACTGCAGTGCAGACATGATGCTGGTGCTTTATTTAAAGGAATGGGAAATTGGAAAAGCTGCAATACATTTATAAATACCAGTAGGCTCAACTCAGATACACATCCTTTTGAGCTAAACTGTTACCCACTGCTGGTCACATCTCATTTCAAAAACCATATGGATTTTACAGGTTGATAGTCCAACTGTATAAACTCTCATTGAAATGTAATATAGTAGTCTTTAGTGTAATATGGACAGGAAAACGGAAGTACACTCAAGGAAATAATCTTGTGGTTAAAGCACCTAAGTGCTTTTGACCAAAGGGTTTTAGTGTGGTTACAATATTTATACGGTAGAAGTTGATCTTCCTGAATAATTAGAAATGATAGAGAGATGGCAGCAGGTATAACAAGTGTGTAGGAAATATACACTCAGGAGGACATAAGTAATCCAATTGGGTCAATATAGCATGCAATTAAATATTTCTTAATGTCAGTGCAGTATCATACGAACAGCTTTCCTGATACCCCATCTGGGTTCTCTCTCACACACACACCCCTACCTTTAAAGTATAGTACAACAGTCCTCTCTCACACACAAAACATATTAAGGGCTGGATTCAATCCATATCGCAGAAGTATAGCGGAAGATCTGCAATAAATATAAAAGGTCATTTCCGATTGAGCCGACACAGCGTTTATAGTGAATGCAGTCTCCGCGAACACGGGAAAATAGCCTATAATTGTCAATCGCACTATAAAGCGGATCTTCAGCGCTACAGACTGAATAGAGCCCCAAATTCACACAATCACTTGAAACAGACGGTGATAGCCAGGAGGTAAGATAGATGAGCTAACCTGAAAATACAGGAGTTTGCATCCTGAGAGAGCGAGAGAGAGAAAGGCTTGGGTATTGATCTGTGTAAGAATGCCGTTTTACGCCATACGTTCTCTCAGCAGGTAAAAAAAAAAAAAACATCCTTATGTACTGGAAATGTATTGCTACACAGTGTTGCCCCTTTTGACTAGGCCTATATGATGTACATTAGGTTCATCATTTAAACATGAAAAAGTTATGCTCAGTTCAGTTATGACATCTCTATATTTCTAACACTTAATTTATACCATAGTTTATGAGAAAAGGGCAGTCTCCAAAGGGCAGATGCTAGATTCAGTGAGTGCTAAGCCTGGAGAAGTGCACGCTGAAGATGTCACAGTCAACTCCATAACCTTTCACAGGAGCTGGTTGCAGCACAGAGCAGTGATCATGTAGTAGGTAAATTAATTTGTTAAGCAGATGACATCAAATATTTTTGGGGGACCTTGTGCTGTTATTGCTACACATCTGAACATGGTTGTGGTGCAATACAAGTCCTGTTTGCATTGGATTGCTATAAAGAAATATCTAAATATTGAACACAATCATGGCCAAGAGATAATTCCCTTTTTTCATCAGAACACACAGACAGACATCAAACAATAAGATGGCATCCTCTAATTTCTTCTCAACTGTCTTCAGTTGGTTATTTTCCTTTTAATAATGTAGGTAGGTAGAGGTTGTTTCTCTATCAGCTTCCAAGCGGGCGGGGGCACCTCTGGTTGCTATGACAACCAGGTCAGAGGTCAGGGAATCGACTGGGGTCCTCCTTGTAGTTTGCTGGGATGGAGAAGAAGGACTCCTCAAAGTCATCGTAGCGGAACTCTTGGAAGGTGACCGTCGCTGTGATAGTGGGGAACACAGGGATGTCTGGAACACAGAAATAGGAGGGGTTGTTTCCAGCGTTTAATATTTGTCAGTTTCTTAATAATTTCACTTTATTTTTTACTTAGAAATAAAATCAGCCACACCCCTTGACTTTTTCCACATTTTGTTACGTTTCAGCCTTATTCTAAAATGGATTAAAAAAAATAATCATCATCATCAATCGACGCACAATACCCCATAATGACAAAGCAAAAACAGGTTTATAGAAATGTTTGCAAATTTGTAAAAAAATAATAACGGAAATATCACATTTACATAAGTATTCAGACCCTTTACACAGTACTTTGTTAAAGCACCTTTGGCAGCGATTACACCCTCGAGTCTTCTTGGGTATGACGATTGGCACACCTGTATTTGGGGAGTTTCTTCCATTCTTCTCTGCAGAGCCTCAAGCTCTGTCAGGTTGGATGGGGAGCGTCGCTGCACAGCTATTTTCAGGTTTCTCCAGAGATGTTCGATCGGGTTCAAGTCGCGGCTCTGGCTGGGCCACTCAAGGACATTCAGAGACTTGATCCGAAGCCACTCCTGCATTGTCTTGGCTGTGTGCTTAGGGTCTTTGTCCTGTTGGAAGGTGAACCTTCGCCCCAGTCTGAGGTCCTAAGCACTCTGGAGCAGGTTTTCATCAAGGATCTCTCTGTACTTTGCTCCATTCATCTTTCCCTCGATCCTGACTAGTCTCCCAGTCCCTGCCGCTGAAAAACATCCCCACAGCATGACGCTGCCACCACCATGCTTCACCGTAGGGATGGTGCCAGGTTTCCTCCAGACGTGATGCTTGGCATTCAGGCCAAAGAGTTCAATCTTGGTTTCATCAGACCAAAGAATCTTGTTTCTCATGGCCTGAGAGTCCTTTAGGTGCCTTTTGGCAAACTCCAAGCGGGCTACAATGTGCCTTTTACTGAGGAGTGGCTTCCGTCTGGCCACTCTACCATAAAGGCCTGATTGGTGGAGTGCGGCAGACTTGGTTGTCCTTCTGTAAGGTTCTCCCATCTCCACAGAGGAACTCTGGAGCTCTGTCAGAGTGACCATCGGGTTCTTGGTCACCTCCCTGACCAAGGCCCTTCTCCCCTGATTGCTCAGTTTGACCGGGCGGCCTGCTCTAGGAAGAGTCTTGTTGGTTCCAAACTTCTTCAATTTAAGAATGATGGAGGCCACTGTGTTCTTGGGGACCTTCGATGCTGTAGAAATTTTTTGGTACCCTTCCCCAGATCTGTGCCTCGACACAATCCTGTCTCGGAGCTCTACGGACAATTCCTTCGACCTCGTGGCTTTTTTTTGCTCTGACATGCACTGTCAACTGTGGGACCTTATATAGACAGGTGTGTGCCTTTCCTAATTATGTCCAATCAATTGACTTTACCACAGGTGGACTCCAATGAAGTTGTAGAAACATCTCAAGGATGATCAATGGAAACAGGATGCACCTGAGCTCAATTTTGTGGTCCTCTGTAGCTCAATTGGTAGAGCATGGCGCTTGTAACGCCAGGGTAGTGGGTTCGATCCCCGGGACCACCCATACGTAAAATTGTATGCACACATGACTGTAAGTCGCTTTGGATAAAAGCGTCTGCTAAATGTCATATTATTATTATATATTATTATATTAATTTAGAGACTCATAGCAAAGGTTCTGAATACTTATGTAAATAAGGTGTTTTAGTTTTTTATAAATTTACAAACATTTCTAAAAACCTGTTTTCACTTTGTTATTATTGTGTGTAGATATATATATATATATATAATTTTATCCATTTTAGAATAATGCTGTAACGTAACAAAATGTGGAAAAAGTCAAGGGGTTTGAATACTTTCCGAATGCCTAATGAATTTATTTCAATTGACTGATTTCCTTATATGAACTGTAACTCAGTAAAATATTTGAAATTATTGCATGTTTCGTACATATTTCAGTGTACAATAGATTCATACCAAGCTTGACTGGAAACCCAGGAGGAAGCTTCATTTGAACAAATTCTCTGAGTTTGTTGAAATGCTTGAATGGGGCTATGACCTCCAACACATTCAGTAACCTGGAAAATGACAGAAAAAAGGGTCAGTGCCAAACCCTTATTTTCAATTTATGTATACATTTTTCTAACAGTACATTACTAGCTTAGATCCTATTCAATCAAACTTAAAATGTATCTACATTTAAATCAGAACCTGTGTGCACAATAATGATAAATACATGGACGCTTCCAATAGCACTGCAGTCAGTGGTGAGACTGATGAGAGATTACTAGCCAATAAGAGGAGGGATTCTACTCACGACTCAATGCCCAGAGGGAAATCCTGGCTCATGGCTACAGTCGCTTTGAAGTTCTTCTTGCTCTCCTTACACACAAGCTCTCTCCCAAGATGAGGTGCCCTGGGGATGAACACACACACACACTTATCCACTAAGTCAGCATCATTGGCGTATACGTTTGGAGGTAACGATCTTCAATTAAATAACTTATCAATAACTCAATAATAAACAGTGGTTTGAAATTAATCCGTACATTAGCGTCATCTGTGACCTTTCCTAAAAGGAATAAAGCAGGGCTTACTTTCCGTGCTCTGCAGAGATGTACTCCTCCCAGGAGATAGTGTTGGGGTCTGGAGCCGTGAGGGACAGCCTTCTCTGAGGCTGAGGGAAAGACAGAGAGGAAGAAGATCACATGTAGGCTTTCTTTTATGCATCATAACCACATATCCATATTATTTGGTATTTGGTATTTTATTAGGATCCCCATTAGCTGTTGCAAAAGCAGCAGCTACTCTTCCTGGGGTCCACACAAAACATGAAACATGACATAATACAGAACATCTTGAATTTGTTCTGGATTTGGGGACTGTGAAAAGACCCCTGGTGGCATGTCTGGTGGGGTAAGTGTGTGTGTCAGAGCTGTGTGTAATTTGACTATGCAAACAATTTGGGATTTTCAACACATTCATGTTTCTTATAAAAAGAAGAAGTGATGCAGTCAGTCTCTCCTCAACTCTTAGCCAAGAGAGACTGGCATGCATAGTATTTATATCAAACCTCTGATTACAATGAAGAGCAAGATGTGCCGCTCTGTTTTGGGCCAGCTGCAGTTTAACTAGGTCTTTCCTTGCAGCACTGGACCACACGACTGGACAATAATCAAGATTAGACTAAACTAGAGCCTGCAGAACTTGCTTTTTGGAGTGTGGTGTCAAAAAAGCAGAGCATCTCTTTATTATGGACAGACCTCTCCCCATCTTTACAACCATTGAATCTATATGTTTTGACCATGATAGTTTACAATCTAAGGTAATGCCAAGTAATTTAGTCTCCTCAACTTGTTCAACAGCCACAGCATTCATTACCAGATTCAGCTGAGGTCTAGAACTTAGGGAATGATTTGTACCAAATACAATGCTCTTAGTTTTAGAGATGTTCAGCACCAGTTTATTAGTGGACACCCACTCCAAAACAGACTGCAACTCTTTGTTAAGGGTTTCGGTGACTTCATTAACTGTGGTTGCTGATGCGTATATGGTTGAATCATCAGCATACATGGACACACATGCTTTGTTTAATGCCAGTGGCAGGTCATTGGTAAAAATAGAAAAGAGTAGTGGGCCTAGAGAGTTGCCCTGTGGTACACCACATTTTACATGTTTGACATTCGAGAAGCTTCCATTAAAGAAAACTATTTGAGTTCAATTAGATAGATAGCTCTGAATACACGATATGGCAGAGGTTGAAAAGCCATAACACATACACTACCGTTCAAAAGTTTGTAGTAGTACCTGCAAAACACCAGTCTCAACATCAACAGTGAAGAGACGACTCCGGGATGCTGACCTTCTAGGCAGAGTTGCAAAGAAAAAGCCATATCTCAGATTGGCCAATGAAAATAAAAGATTAAGATGGGCAGTCTGAGATATGGCTTTTTCTTTGCAGCTCTGCCTAGAAGGTCAGAATCCCGGAGTTGTCTCTTCACTGTTGACGTTGAGACTGGTGTTTTGCAGGTACTATTTAATGAAGCTGCCAGTTGAGGACCTGTGAGGTGCCTGTTTTTCAAACTAGACACTCTAATGTATTTGTCCTCTTGCTCAGTTGTGCACCGGGGCCTCCCACTCCTCTTTCTATTCTGGTTAGAGCCAGTTTGCGCTGTTCTGTGAAGGGAGTAGTACACAGCGTTCTATGAGATCTTCAGTTTCTTGGCAATTTCTCGCATGGAATAGCCTCCTTTCTCAGAACAAGAATAGACTGTTGAGTTTCAGAAGAAAGTTATTTGTTTCTGGTCATTCTTGATCCTGTAATCGAACCCACAATTGCTGATGCTCCAGATACTCAACTAGCCTCAAGAAGGCCCGTTTTATTGCTTCTTTAAATCAGCACAACAGTTTTCAGCTGTGCTAACATAATTGCAAAAGGGTTTTCTGATTATCAATTATCCTTTTAAAATGATCAACTTGGATTAGCAAACACAACGTGCCATTGGAACACAGGACTGATGGTTGCTGATAATGGGCCTCTGTACGCCTATGTAGATATTCCATTAAAGATCAGCCGGTTCAAGCTACAATAGCCATTTACAACATTAACAATGTCTACACTGCATTTCTGATCAATTTGATGTTATTTTAATGGACAAAAAAATTGCTTTTCTTTCGAAAACAAGGACATTTCTAAGTGACCCCAAACTTTTGAACGGTAGTGTATGTTTTTTCAACAACAGGTTATGGTCAATAATATAAAAGGCTGCACTGAACAGTGCAGCTCCCACAATCTTCTTATTATCAATTTCTTTCAACCAATCATCAGTAATTTGTGTCAGTGCAGTACATGTTGAGTGCCCTTCTCTATAAGCATGCTGAAAGTCTGTTGTTAATTTGTTTACAGAGAAATAGCATTGTATTTGGTCAAACACCATTTTTTCCAACTGTTTGCTAAGAGCTGGCAGCAAGCTTATAGGTCTACTGTTAGAACCAGTAAAGGTCACTTTACCATTCTTGGGTAGCGGAATTACTTTGGCTTCCCTCCAGTCCTGAGGACAAAGACTTTCCTCTAGGCTCAGATTAAAGATATGACAGATAGGAGTGGCTATAGAGTCACCTCAGTAGCTTTCCATCTAAGTTGTCAATGCCAGGAGGTTTGATAACAATAATTGTTCCACCTCTCCCACACTAACTTTACAAAATTCAAACTTGCAATGCTTTTTTTTCTCCATTATTTGTTTTTTTATGCATGAATACGATGGCTCAGTGTTCATTGTTGGCATTTCCTGCCTAAGTTTGCCCACTTTGCCAATTAAGTAATCATTAAAATAATTGTCAACATCAAATGGTTTTGTGATGAATAAGCCATCTGATTTGATGAAAGATGGAGTTGAATTTGTCTTTCTACTCATAATTTCATTTAAAGTACTCCAAAGTTTTTTTCCATCATTCTTTACAGTTAGGGAAAAAAGTATTTGATCCCCTGCTGATTTTGTACGTTTGCCCACTGACAAAGAAATGATCAGTCTATAATTTTAATGGTAGGTTTATTTGAACAGTGAGAGACTGAATAACAACAGAAAATTCCAGAAAACGCATGTCAAAAATGTTATAAATTGATTTGCATTTTAATGAGGGAAATAAGTATTTGACCCCCTCTCAATCAGAAAGATTTCTGGCTCCCAGGTGTCTTTTATACAGGTAACGAGCTGAGATTAGGAGCACACTCTTAAAGGGAGTGCTCCTAATCTCAGCTTGTTACCTGTATAAAAGATACCTGTCCACAGAAGCAATCAATCAATCAGATTCCAAACTCTCCACCATGGCCAAGACCAAAGAGCTATCCAAGGATGTCAGGGACAAGATTGTAGACCTACACAAGGCTGGAATGGGCTACAAGACCATCGCCAAGCAGCTTGGTGAGAAGGTGACAACGGTGCGATTATTCGCAAATGGAAGAAACACAAAATAACTGTCAATCTCCCTCGGCCTGGGGCTCCATGCAAGATCTCACCTCGTGGAGTTGCAATGATCATGAGAACGGTGAGGAATCAGCCCAGAACTACACGGGAGGATCTTGTCAATGATCTCAAGGCAGCTGGGACCATAGTCACCAAGAAAACAATTGGTAACACACTACGCCGTGAAGGACTGAAATCCTGCAGCGCCCGCAAGGTCCCCCTGCTCAAGAAAGCACATACAGTGGGGAGAACAAGTATTTGATACACTGCCGATTTTGCAGGTTTTCCTACTTACAAAGCATGTAGAGGTCTGTAATTTTTATCATAGGTACACTTCAACTTTGAGAGACAGAATCTAAAACAAAAATCCAGAAAATCACATTGTATGATTTTTAAGTAATTAATTTGCATTTTATTGCATGACATAAGTATTTGATCACCTACCAACCAGTAAGAATTCCGGCTCTCACAGACCTGTTAGTTTTTCTTTAAGAAGCCCTCCTGTTCTCCACTCATTAGCTGTATTAACTGCACCTATTTGAACTCGTTACCTGTATAAAAGACACCTGTCCACACACTCAATCAAAGAGACTCCAACCTCTCCACAATGGCCAAGACCACAGAGCTGTGTAAGGACATCTGGGATAAAATTGTAGACCTGCACAAGGCTGGGATGGGCTACAGGACAATAGGCAAGCAGCTTGGTGAGAAGGCAACAACTGTTGGCGCAATTATTCGAAAATGGAAGAAGTTCAAGATGATGGTCAATCACCCTCGGTCTGGGGCTCCATGCAAGATCTCACCTCGTGGGGCATCAATGATCATGAGGAAGGTGAGGGATCAGCCCAGAACTACACGGCAGGACCTGGTCAATGACCTGAAGAGAGCTGGGACCACAGTCTCAAAGAAAACCATTAGTAACACACTATGCCATCATTGATTAAAATCCTGCAGTGCACGCAAGGTCCCCCTGCTCAAGCCAGCGCATGTCCAGGCCCGTCTGAAGTTTGCCAATGACCATCTGGATGATCCAGAGGAGGAATGGGAGAAGGTCATGTGGTCTGATGAGACAAAAATAGAGCTTTTTGGTCTAAACTCCACTCGCCATGTTTGGAGGAAGAAGAAGGATGAGTACAACACCAAGAACACCATCCCAACCGTGAAGCATGGAGGTGGAAACATCATTCTTTGGGGATGCTTTTCTGCAAAGGGGACAGGACGACTGCACCGTATTGAGGGGAGGATGGATAACAACAAAAAGTTCTACAGTATTAGTAAAATTGTGATCGATACATGTGGATGATCTTGTTCCTGTAGTGTTTGTAAACTCCCTGGTAGGTTGATTAATAACCTGATAATAGCTAGCAGCTAGGCTAGCTGCAACGCCAAATAGTTCCTCAGACCCGTCCTTGGTCGGCAGGATCACTGGACAGAGACTGGCAATCCCAGCAACTGATGCCAACTGTGTCGCGGGATTATGTGTACCAAAACCACACCTACTCCTGAAGAAGAGACTAAAGACCCAAAGCCTCCCTCCCTCCATCCAAGTCCCTCCCTCACCTCATAGTTCTGCTCCACCAGGTTCCCTCCTTTGCTCAGGCTCTCCATGATGGCCTTGTTCCTCAGGATGTCCTCCTCACTCAGATGCTCGCGGCGCTTCCTGGACTCCAGCACCAGGCCATTCACAGAGTAGAAGTCAGCCAGGAAGTTACCAACCCTCTCCTGCAGAGACAGACACAAGCCAGATGTTTAATAAACTCTGGTGGCTGCGTTATAAATGACACCCTATTCCCTATACAGTACACAGCTTATGATCAGAGATCAACTGTATTATTCCCTCTATATTCCACTGAACAGGACCCAGGACTGGGAAGGGTGCTTACGGTCTTGTCCTCTCTGAAGAGCCAGCCGATCTGACTGCGGGAGAAAGTGATGGACTTGGTGGACAGGGTGGCAGAATAAACGTCGCTGCTCATCAGGATGTCCACCTCCTCCTCAGTCTCCATCTCAGACTCCTGCAGGGACACATCAGTGAATTCTCATGATCATCATCACCATCATAATGACATCACAGAAATCAATAGGTCCCATCTTTATGGGTGACATGGTGAAAGGAGAACTTCTACACACTTTAGATTCCAGATTTTTTTTTGGATCTATTGTGACAATAGCTGAGCTTTCAATCAACCTTTGCCAGGGCAATACAAACATTTGTGTGAGGTTGATTGGCTTGGAGGACATGGTACCAGACCATATAGCTCACCTCGTGGTGTATCCGCTGGTACACCTTCTGCTCGTTGTCCAGGACATAGAAGGACTTAGAGGACGGAGCGTCTCCGTTGAAGATGAAGCTGAGGTCTCCTCTCTGACACTTCATATCTGAGAAGTCTATCAGAGTGGTGTCCAGTCTGTCAAAGGAGAAGAGAGAGAGGGGAGAGAGAAGGAGAGGGATAAAGAGTAATGGGTTAACTCTGGGAGATGAGTGGTTGCACACACCAGCTATAATCCTCACAACTTGTAGCTGGCGTCTGTGTCAGACGTGTATTTGATTCCATACCTGATGTTGAGCCCCTGCTTGTAGATCTTGCAGTTATCAGATGGCAGAATCCGGGAGAGCAAGGGCACTATGAGACAGGAGAAAGATAATGTAATGATCCACAGTAGTTGACGGATAAGATTAATTAAGATAAACTGCATAGATAATATGTGGTATCAATATGTGGTATATAAATTAACATGGCCGTGGCTAGGCCCTGCATGGTTTTAAAAGGGATAGTTATCTACTTCCCCAAAGTCAGATGAACTCATGGATACAATTGTTATGTCTCTGCGTCCAGTATGAAGGAAGTTAGAGGTAGTTCCGCGAGCCAATGATAACTAGCTTAGGGCAAAGACTGGAAGTCTTTGGGTACAGCTTTACTTCCAGTCTTTGCGCTAAGTGTGGGGCACGTCCTGAGGGATCAGCAGGGGGGGTCCCTTGTGCTAAGCTAGCGCTAATGCCAGTTAGCATTGGCTCGTAAAACTACCTCTAACTTCTTTCATAATGGACGCAGAGACATTAAAAAACAAAATCCCAAACTATCCCTTTAACAAATCCCTTAGCCGGGACAGCGCCACAAACCCTCTAAGCAATTAACACACCACACTCACAGCCAGGATAGAATGGGAACAGAACAGACTAATTAGATTGGAGAATGAAACTACTTGGTTAAGGTGTCCTCCACTAAGAATAACAATGAATAGAGAGCGTGTGAAAGGAGATGTAGGCTCGATGCAGCTTGTTATTTTAATGTATTGCATATCATGTAGCGTCGACTCACCCCAACTTTGAAAGTCCCAGTGAAGCTCCAAGTAGAAGTCACCAAGCTATGAAGATTTTTTTTGCAAACTTTGTACATTATTATCTTGTCATGCAAGCCACACACTATCAAACAAAATGCACAATGTTCCTTTATAGCTGTAAATTGTTAAAAACATTTAAAAAAGGGGACACATTTATTTTGGTGAGAAGTAGGTGCTGTTATTTTGGACAGATGCTGAGGTTGGAGAGAAAGGGTAAAGAAAGGTATGGACAGATAGTGGTAGTGAACTGATACTACTACTAGGTACGGATCAAACATACAGTGGGGTCCGAAATTATTGACACCCTTGATAAAGATGAGCAATAATGAGTTTATAAAATAAATAAATTCAAATACTGAGATATACTGTATGCAACAAAAAAAACTGAAATGATATTCTTTTATACTAATTAAATTGCTGAGAGAAAGAGATTTTGTTTAACAAGTAATATTTCTTACCTCAAAAAGGTAGGGGTCCAAATTATTGACAGCCTTAAAGATTCTTATAAATGAAGTTGTCAAAAGTTTAGTATTTGGTCCCATATTCCTAGCACACGATGTCTAGATCAAGCTTGTGACTACAAACTTTGAGAAAAAAAGTATTACTTGTTAAGCAAAATCTCTTTCTCTGCGCAATTGTATTAGTATAAAATAATATAATTTCCCAATTGTTTGGAGCATACAATATATCTCAGTATTTGTATTATTTATTTTATACAGTCATTATTGCTAATCTTTATCAAGGGGGTCAATAATTTCTAACCTCACTGTATGTCAAATAGGTTCAGACACTTTTGGAAATATTGAATTTATTCCACTGTACCGGCAAAACTAAATTAAGTGCAGCTCAAGTACTTTGACATAATGTATGGAGTGCACAGATCCTATGTATAACCGGATGCTGTAGTAGGCTAGCCCAGTTGGCTGTCAAAGCCTCACCTCCTTCAGCGCTCTCAGCAGCTTGGGCCTCTTGTCCGCCACACTCTCTCTGGACTGCTGCTTCAGCTTCCGCAGTATGGCTGTGACTGAGGATGGGAGAAGAGGGAGATCACAACAAAGCCATAGCAAGGTACTGATATACAACACCATACAAGACATAGCCAATATATTCCATAGCCTAGATATTCTATATGTGCAAGTTTCTACCCTGAGACCACACACACAGCAGAAGGGATTACACTGGCAGATGATCTTGCAAAAAGCAACTTTCAAAAGCGTTACACAACACTAAACCTAAAAGAAGATGAGCTTTGTAAACCCACGCATCAATGACAGTGAGAGTTGTGAGCCAGAGAAGAAAAAGGAGATACCCAGCCAGTCAATGACAGAGTGATAAATCATTCAACCAAGTGATTTACTGTAACAGTAATCCGATGGGTTTTTGCCTGATACTACCTGTTGCACACAACAAGCTTCCATTCCTCCTGTCACAAGGGGATTGATGGCTGATTTAAGATTAAATCTTCAACCCTGTTACAGTCAACCCTGTTACTTTATTTGGCACTTAATAGACACTTACTATAGTCATGTTTTCTGTAACCTCTTGAGATGGGAAAGTTGAACATGTGCTCTTCATGACAGAATGTTACAATTATGTGAGAAAACGTTTTTTTTCCCACCAAGTTACACTAACCAAAAGGGACTCCTTTCGTGGAACGACACCTCTCTCTTTCTGCATCTGTCTCTTATACTGAACAAATATATAAAAACGGAACAATTTCAACGGTTTTACTGAGTTACAGTTCATATAAGGAAATAAATAAATTAGGCCCTAATCTATGGATATCACATGACTGGGCAGCGGTGCAGCCATGGGTGGGCCTGGGAGGGCTTAGGGCCACCCACTGGGGTGCCAGGCCCAGCCAATAAACATTTGTTTTTCCCCACCAAAGGGCTTTATTACAAACAGAAATACTCAGATTCATCAGCTGTCCAGGTGGCTGGTCTTAGATGATCCCGCAAGTGAAGAAGCTGGATGTGGAGGTCCTGGGCTGGCGTGGTTACACGTGGTCTGCGTTTGTGAGACCGGTTGGACATACTGCCATATTCTCTAAAACGACGTTGGAGGCGGCTTATGGTAGAAAAATTAACATGAAATTATCTGGCAACAGCTCTGGTGGACATTCCTGCAGTCAGCATGCCAATTGCACGCTCTGTGGCATTGTGTTGTGTGACAAAACTGCACATTTTAGAGTGGCCTTTTATTGTCCCCAGCACAAGGTGCACCTGTGTAAAGATCATGCTGTTTAATCAGCTTCTTGATATGCCACACCTGTCAGGTGGATTGATTATTTTAGCAAAGGATAAATGCTCACTAACAGGGATGTGAACAAAATTTGAGAGAAATAAGCATTTTGTGCGTATGGGAAAATTACTGGGATCTTTTATTTCAGCTCATGAAACATGGGACCAACACATTACATGTTACGTTTATATTTTTTGTTCAATATAATAAGCCCTAGTATTCTCTCTTTTTTTTAACCATTTCTTATTGTTGTTGGATTGTCGAGAAGGAACCTGCAAGTAAGCATTTCGTTGGATGATGTATACCATGCGTATCCCAAAACATACGACTAATACAGTGAGGGAAAAAAGTATTTGATCCCCTGCCTGATTTTGTACGTTTGCCCACTGACAAAGACATGATCAGTCTGTAATTTTAATGGTAGGTTTATTTGAACAGTGAGAGACAGAATAACAACAACAAAATCCTGAAAAACGCATTTGTCAAAAATGTTATGAATTGATTTGCATTTTAATGAGGAAAATAAGTATTTGACCCTTCTGCAAAACATGACTTAGTACTTGGTGGCAAAACCCTTGTTGGCAATCAGAGGTCAGACGTTTCTTGTAGTTGGCCACCAGGTTTGCACACATCTCAGGAGGGATTTTGTCCCACTCCTCTTTGCAGATCTTCTCCAAGTCATTAAGGTTTCGAGACTGACATTTGGCAACTCGAACCTTCAGCTCCCTCCACAGATTTTCTATGGGATTAAGGTCTGGAGACTGGCTAGGCCACTCCAGGACCTTAATGTGCTTCTTCTTGAGCCACTCCTTTGTTGCCTTCCCGTGTGTTTTGGGTCATTGTCATGCTGGAATACCCTTCCACGACCCATTTTCAATGCCCTGGCTGAGGGAAGGTTCTCACCCAAGATTTGACGGTACATGGCCCCGTCCATCGTCCCTTTGATGCGGTGAAGTTTTCCTGTCCCTTAGCAGAAAAACACCCCCAAAGCATAATGTTTCCACCTCCATGTTTGACGGTGGGGATGGTGTTCTTGGGGTCATAGGCAGAATTCCTCCTCCTCCAAACACGGCGAGTTGAGTTGATGCCAAAGAGCTCAATTTTGGTCTCATCTGACCACAACACTTTCAACCAGTTCTCCTCTGAATCATTCAGATGTTCATTGGCAAACTTCAGACGGGCATGTATATGTGCTTTCTTGAGCAGGGGGACCTTGCGGGCGCTGCAGGATTTCAGTCCTTCACGGCGTAGTGTGTTAACAATTGTTTTCTTGGTGACTATGGTCCCAGCTGCCTTGAGATCATTGACAAGATCCTCCCGTGTAGTTCTGGGCTGATTCCTCACCATTCTCATGATCATTGCAACTCCACGAGGTGAGATCTTGCATGGAGCCCCAGGCTGAGGGAGATTGACAGGTCTTTTGTGTTTCTTCCATTTGCGAATAATCGCACCAACTGTTGTCACCTTCTCACCAAGCTGCTTGGCGATGGTCTTGTAGCCCATTCCAGCCTTGTGTAGGTCTACAATCTTGTCCCTGACATCCTTGGAGAGCTCTTTGGTCTTGGTCATGGTGGAGAGTTTGGAATCTGATTGATTGATTGCTTCTGTGGACAGGTATCTTTTATACAGGTAACAAACTGAGATTAGGAGCACTCCCTTTAAGAGTGTGCTCCTAATCTCAGCTCGTTACCTGTATAAAAGACACCTGGGAGCCAGAAATCTTTCTGATTGAGAGGGGGTCAAATACTTATTTTCCTCATTCAAATGCAAATCAATTTATAACATTTTTGACAAATGCGTTTTTCAGGATTTTGTTGTTGTTATTCTGTCTCTCACTGTTCAAATAAACCTACCATTAAAAGTATAGACTGATCATTTCTTTGTCAGTGGGCAAACATACAAAATCAGCAGGTGATCAAATACTTTTTTCCCCTCACTGTAAATCTTTAAACTTATTTTCATTTTACCACTACTAGTACTGCCCCAGTCACACTGGTCAGAGTTTGGCTGACTTTGCTGTACTGTGTGGATGGAGCCAAGCTACTGTCTCCTCCGCTCCCCTCCCCGCCCACTGCGATCTGACCTTCACATCCCTGACCTCTGTCCCCAGTCTGCCAAAGCATCCCTACTGCAGGACTGGAGCCGCATACTAATACATGCTGGGGTGACAGGGTCATAGCTCTAACCCACTCAACATTTAACAGGGAATTTAATAGAAGGGAAATAAAGATTTGTACATTTCTTTTCAGTATATTTGGGTAATATATTTTGAGGTATATGATTTGCCTAACATTTACAATTACTTGCTTTGGATTTATTATAAACTAGCCCATTTATAATATTATTTCATATTATGCAGCTTATGATTTTTCTTTCGCTAACAAGGCATTAAACAGAAAAAACTGAGCAAGCTAGTAAAGCCCATTCAATCCTCTACACTACTCCCACCATTAAAAAAAAACAAAAACAGGGACACTCCACTTAACTGGCATTCCTAACAAATCCACATAAACAATACACATAAAATGTAACCTATATTAAGACCTCTAGTTTACAGTGCTGTGTTAAATGCATTAGAAGCATGGGCATTAAAGTGAACAGACAGAGAGCCAGGGCGCCAGCCAGCTGTAGAGCTGCTCAGTGCCCCCTCAGTCACACTAAGCCCTGGGCCAGGCTGGGTTCCAGGACGTCTGGAAGCAGACAGAGCGTGCAGAGAAAATCCCCTGCTCCCTGCATGGCTTTGGCTGGCTAGCTGGGCCAGCCTACAACCCAACTGCTCAACAGCATCAGAGAGCAATCGGTCAGTCTACAGCCTAACAGGACCCGGTTTTCATGAGCTGAAATTAAATATCCTAGACATTTTTCAAACGCACAAAAAGCTTATTTCTCAAAAATATTGTGCAAAAATGTGTTTACATCTCTGTTAGTGAGCATTTAATCCATCCACCTGACAGGTGTGGCATATCAAGAAGCTGATTAAACAGCATGATCATTACACAGGTGCACCTTGTGCTGGGGACAATAAAAGGCAGTTTTGTCACAACACAATGCCACAGATGTCTCATGTTTTGAAGGAGCGTGCAATTGGCATGCTGACTGCAGGAATGTCCACCAGAGCGGTTGCCAGAGAATTTAATGTTAATTAACCATAAGCCGCCTCCAACGTCGTTTTAGAGAATTTGGCAGTACGTCCAACCGACCTCACAACCGCAGACCACGTGTAACCACGCCAGCCCAGGACTTCACATCCGGCTTCTTCACCTGCAGGATCGTCTGAGACCAGCCACCCGATGAAGCTGTGGGTTTGCACAACCAAAGAATTTCTGCACAAACTGTCAGAAACAGTCTCAGGGAAGCTCATCTGCCTGCTCTTCTTCCTCACCAGGGTCTTGACCTGACTGCAGTTTGGCGTCGTAACCGACTTCAGTGGGCAAATGCTCATCTTCAATGGCAACTGGCATGCTGGAGAAGTGTGCTCTTCACGGATAAATCCCGGTTTCTACTGTACCGGGCAAATGGTAGACAGCATGTATGGCGTCGTGTGGTGAGCGGTTTGCTGATGTCAACATTGTGAATAGAGTGCCCCATGGTGGTGGTGGGGTTATGGTATGGGCAGGAATAAGCTACGGACAACGAACACAATTGCATTTTATTGATGGCAATTTGAACGCACAGAGATACCGTAACGACATCCTGAGGCCCATTCATCCGCCACCATCTCATCATGTTTCAGCATGATAATGCACGGCCCCATGTCGCAATGATTTGTACACAATTCCTGGAAGCTGAAAATGTCCCAGTTCTTCCATCCATGGCCTGCATACTCACCAGACATGTCACCTATTAAGCATGTTTGGTATGCTCTGGATCGACGTGTATGACAGCATGTTCCAGTTCCCGCCAATATCCAGCAATTTCGCACAGCCATTGAAGAGAAGTGGGACAACATTTCACAGGCCACAATCAACAGCCTGATCAACTCAATGCGAAGAAGATGTGTTGCGCTGCATGAGGCAAATGGTGGTCACACCAGATCCTGACTGGTTTTCTGAGCCACACCCCTACCTTTTTTATTAAGGTATCTGTGACCAACATATTCATATCTGTATTCCCATTCATGTGAAATCCATAGATTAGGGCCTAATGAATTTATTTCAATTGACTGATTTCCTTATATGAAATGTAACTCAGTCAAATATTTTTAATTGTTGCATGTTGCGTTTATATTTTTGTTCAGTGTATAATACGGTATAAAACCATAGTTTGTCTGTCCCTGACGAGAGGGATCATAGTCCCGGTATAAAAAAGGTTGAAAACACTGCTTCAGATAGAAAATACCCCAGATCCTTACTCATCTGTCGGTCTCCATAGCTGATGGCCTCTGCCAGGGGGCTCCAGCCCTGGGCATTCTTCACCTTCACAGGGGCATTATGCGCCAGGAGCAGGAGGGCACACTCTGCAGCACAAAAAACACACACAAACATTACAATTTATCAAACATCAACACGCTACTTTTAGATTAATTAATTGTTTTTGTTTTCAAGTCTAAGCCAATCACCCACCTCCATGGTCTTTGTACTTGGATGGTGAATTCTCAATACTGTAGTTAATGATAACAGTATATCACGTCAAGTAACGAGACGTCTACTGACCCAAAGGGCGTTCGATATGGGACTGCCATGCTACTATGAGACTACTAGAATATGTAACACTGCAATCTGCAGAGGTCAGACAGGATGAGCTCAGTACAGCAGGACAGACAGGGAATTTATCCCAGAAGAAACCCACATGGAGGATTTACTAGAGGAGAGCTGGAGAAAATGTTGATTATGTAAAAAAAAAAAAAAAAAAACCTGGCAGGTAGGATGACTTGGTGACATGCCAGATGTGGGGCATCATGCCCTGCAACATGGCACATTTTCCATGTCATTTCCTGGCCTTAGGCTTATGGTGCTTTCAAGCTAACTGGGAACTCAGAAAAAAACTAGGTCAAATCATGACATCAGTGATCTTCAGGTTGGAGCTCTAGAAAGATTCCAGAGTTTCCGACTTCATTCTGAGTTGGATGACCGTTCGAATAGATTTTTCCCAATCTGAGCTGTTTTTTATTCCTAGTTCCCAGTTGTCTTGAACACACTTAAGTCGGAGATTTCCAAATTCCCAGTTGTTTTGAATGCGGCATTAGGCCAGAGATGAGAGTATGAGCAAAAAAATCCTGTCAAACTCTGGTGTCATGTAGATGTTTAGAGGAAAGTAGTACAGAAGTACTAGTCAGTCTGCTCCCAATGGGAAACAGTTGTTTGCATGTCTCGGTCCTGTTCAAATAAGTCTATGTATGTTATTCTCCATATCAGATATTCTTGATCACAGAAGTCAAAGCCCTTACCTTTGTGACCCATCATCACAGCTAAGTGAAGAGGTGTGTTTCCTAGAAAGAGAGAAATCGACCAGTTATGAGATTATTGATGTCACAGCTAGTGCAGGTGCACATGGACAATGTTTTTGTTTAACTCAACACAGGTTTGTTAAGCAAGTGCTGACTATGTTGGTCACAAAATTGTCAACTAAAATGTAATGGATGCAAAAGTAGAAGTGATAACCTATGTGATTTCCTAACTCAATTCCATGTACTAAGTTTGGGTTACCATGCACACTCACCATGCACATCTTTCTGGGAGATGTTCTGGGTCCGAATGAGTGAGGACAAGCGACGCACATCTCCTCTGAACACGCATTCGTGAACAGGAATTTCCAAATTCAAGTCCTCATTACCATTGGTCAGAATGATGGGGTTCTTGTTATAGTCATCGATGATGGTGCCAACTGATTGATTGGCATTGATGTTGTTTGCATTGATATTCGATAGCTGCTGCTGCAGTACCATAGGTTTCACCGTCTTGTTATGGTTCTTGTTTGATTTGTACGTGATAGTGGTACCATTGGGTGTTGGAGAGGTTATTGTCCCATTTGTAGATTCATCATATGTTTCCATTAACGTTATATCCCCATCCTTACTAGGCTTGTTGTTATGGTCTTTCCGCAATGTGCGAATCTTTTCTCCGGTCATGATTTAACGTTACTAGCTACCTAAGATTAATATTGTATTATGTTGACTGGTTGTCAATGACAGCTGCAATATCTACCTTACTAGCTAGCTATTTACCTAACCTAGATAGCAGTTTTTGTAGCATATAATGGATGTGGGTGCGGTGTTACAACAACAGAAACAACACACGTAAAAACAAAACAAATGGAAAATATACTCTCACGATTGTTAACATTCGATTAAGAATGGAAATACCAAATTATTCGGCTACATCCTCGATAACACTCGTTTCAAAATGTCCCCATTGCATCTTGCAGTGCGGTAGTTTGCTTGCTAACGTTAGCTAGCAAGATTAGAAACCTTCCGATTGAAAAGCGTTCTTATTATATTTCAGTGGTGAAAAGACCATCTGCCATCTTCCGCTTAGTATCTCGCGAGAATGACAAGCATCAAAACCACATTGCCTTAGGTATCGCGATAATTAGTTGAATAGCGTCTTTTATTTTCTAGAAACACTAAATAAATATTTAACGAACACAAAATATATTGTAATAAACTCGTGATGATACATGCAATGTAAAATGACCACCGTAAGGTATAATTTACAGTATTTGTTCTCAAACTTGAATCTGGCAATATTTTCGACGCCTACTAGGGGTCTTGTATTAACACATCTACGTCATCTAGACGCGCCATGTTTTTGTTGTTTGCCAAGCTTTCAGAAATTTTCTTTTGAAACGCAATGAAATAATGCCTCCAAAGAATAAGCAGAAGAAAGTGATAAATCAAGATGAACTGCGTCGGTTAATGAGAGAGAAACAAAGGCAAACGATAGATAAGAAGAAGCGTGTCGAATCCCCTTATGCCAAATACAACAGTCTTGATCACCTTAGCTGCGTACTCTGCAACGAGCGGGTAAAGAATGAAATATTGTGGCAGACTCACGTTCTTGGAAGACAGCACAAGGAGAAAGTTGCCGAGCTCAAGGGGTCTAAACAAAGTCCTACAAGTCAAGGACCCCAGCCATCGCTGAAAAGGAAAGCATTGGATTCTGAAGACACGAATGGGAGGAAGTCTAAACCAGTGGCAGGTAACGAGCAGGCATCGACATCCGGGCTGCCTGATGATTTCTTTGCGAAACCTGCCCCGCCGGGGCCGAAGAAACTAACTGGGATTTTGAAAAAACCGACATCTGCTGGACTGAGTCTTCTGGCCGGAGTCTATAATGAAGACGATAACGAAGAGGAGGCTGGTGACTCTTCTGACCAGAGGGCAGCCTCCAGCTCGGGTGTGCTGAAGGGGGCACCTGCCCCAGGACTCCCAGCTGATTTCTTTGACAACAGCACCATTCCAGCTGTCCCAGCTGCCTCTCATTCCGGGTCTATCCTCAAACCAGATGAAACTGAGAAGAGTGTGGAGAAGAAGGAAAATACTCCTGAAGCACTACCAGAAGGCTTCTTTGACGACCCAGTGAGAGATGCCAAAGTCCGCAATGTCGACGCTCCCAAAGATCAAATGGATAAGGAGTGGGAAGAGTTCCAAAAGGAAATGCGGCAGGTGAACACTAAATCAGAGGCCATTGTAGCCGAGGATGACGAGGAGGGACGTTTTGAGCGTCAGATTGATGAAATTGATGAGCAAATAGAATGTTACCGGAGGGTTGAGATATTGAGAGATAAGCGAGATGTGGTGAAGAAGGTTGTGAAGGAGAAGACCGAAGACCAGGAAGACTCCAGGGGAAGCGATGAGGAGGATGAAGAAGAGCTGCTCCACTTGTTGTCAAGGGACTGGAGGGCCAAAGGGGCCCTTGCTTAAAATCCCTGGGGCCTTTTGACCCTATCAGTGTCAATGTTTCTCCAGATTGTAAATAAAAGAGCAAAGTTGCAAAGGAAGCAGCTTCTTTCCTCTCTCTATGTCAATGACAAACCTTTGTTGAGGATATTGAATGTCTAAAAGTGTTGTCTTCTACAGTTACGTCTATATAACTTGCTCTTGTGGTAAATGCCATTTTTCTACTGTCACACACATGCAGAAATCACCATGTGTATGAAATACTGTACTATCATCACTCATAAAAAATTTTTTGTTGGGAGCCAAATCCTCAATTCTCATTCCTGGAGCCCTCTCGGATTACACACAGCTCAACACCAATCAACCCCATGATTAAATGCAGACTAACATAGTTTCTGCTGTGGTTGCACAACAAATATACAATCACAGCTGAGACCAAATACACAAACAAAAACCATTTACGCCTGTCTCTTCCTCCTTATCGGAACCTTGGAGCATACTGGTAGGCCTACATGATACACAATACTCTAAAACAAAAACTAGAGTCCTTTATAAAGAACCTAGACTAGAATACTATCTATATAACATTTGAAAGTATGGAAACTAAACAGATTGTCAAATCCTTGTAGTCCACATTTTCATTTAATTATTGCTCACACAACACGTTCATGAAATTCCCACAGTATCCCCAACGCAAACAGCTTTATAGGGACAATATTCCTGTCGGAAATCAAAATGACAATTCAAAATCTGTTTGCCCTCATTTTTTGTTCCAGAATTCCACCTGATTATCCTGCAAAACAAAATTACCCTCAAACAGTCCTTAATGTTAAATCGATAAATTAGACATTAATGTTACATTATGAGCAACATGCAAAGCACAACTTAATACAATAATTTCCCTTACAATGTACGATGCTGAGGATTTTCTACAGACCTCTAGCTATATAAAGCAGCCCCACCCCCACACTCCCAACAAGTCAATCTTACAGGATGCCATATTAAAAAGTCTACCATATTTACATAATACAACAGTTGAGTTGACATGTCCTGATTTGTAAATTTGCATTTTATAATGTATGAAAAATGTATGCACTCACTAACTAAGTCGCACTGGATAAGAGCGTCTGCTAAATGACTAAAATGTAAATGTAAAGGCCCACAAAAAATGACAAAGTTAAGAGGGACCAGTGCTTCTATAACTACCTGTTACATTATCACAGCCAGGGGTGCATACTTTGGTCTCTTCATCTGTACTATACACAACACTAATATACAGCAAATTGAAGCTAACACTCCACTTGTATAAATCCATTAACATTGTATTATTTCTACAGTGGGGAAAATAAGTACTTAGTCAGCCACCAATTGTGCAAGTTCTCCCACTTAAAAAGAATAGAGAGGCCTGTAATTTTCATCATAGGTACACGTCAACTATGACAGACAAAATGAGAAAAAAAAATCCAGAAAATGTAGGATTTTTAATGAATTTATTTGCAAATTATGGTGGAAAATAAGTATTTGGTCAATAACCAAAGTTTCTCAATACTTTGTTATATACCCTTTGTTGGCAATGACACAGGTCAAACGTTTTCTGTAAGTCTTCACAAGGTTTTCACACACTGTTGCTGGTATTTTGGCCCATTCCTCCATGCAGATCTCCTCTAGAGCAGTGATGTTTTGGGGCTGTCGCTGGGCAACACGGACTTTCAACTCCCTCCAAAGATTTTCTATGGGGTTGAGATCTGGAGACTGGCTAGCCACTCCAGGACCTTGAAATGCTTCTTACGAAGCCACTCCTTCGTTGCCTGGGCGGTGTGTTTGGGATCATTGTCATGCTGAAAGACCCAGCCACGTTTCATCTTCAATGCCCTTGCTGATGGAAGGAGGTTTTCACTCAAAATCTCACGATACATGGCCCCATTCATTCTTTCCTTTACACGGATCAGTCGTCCTGGTCCCTTTGCAGAAAAACAGCCCCAAAGCATGATGTTTCCACCCCCATGCTTCACAGTAGGTATGGTGTTCTTTGGATGCAACTCAGCATTCTTTGTCCTCCAAATACGACGAGTTGAGTTTTTACCAAAAAGTTATATTTTGGTTTCATCTGACCATATGACATCCTCCCAATCCTCTTCTGGATCATCCAAATGCACTCTAGCAAACTTCAGACAGGCCTGGACATGTACTGGCTTAAGCAGGGGGACACGTCTGGCACTGCAGGATGAGTCCCTGGCGGCGTAGTGTGTTACTGATGGTAGGCTTTGTTACTTTGGTCCCAGCTCTCTGCAGGTCATTCACTAGGTCCCCCCGTGTGGTTCTGGGATTTTTGCTCACTGTTCTTGTGATCATTTTGACCCCACGGGTGAGATCTTGCGTGGAGCCCCAGATCGAGGGAGATTATCAGTGGTCTTGTATGTCTTCCATTTCCTAATAATTGCTCCCACAGTTGATTTCTTCAAACCAAGCTGCTTACCTATTGCAGATTCAGTCTTCCCAGCCTGGTGCAGGTCTACAATTTTGTTTCTGGTGTCCTTTGACAGCTCTTTGGTCTTGCCCATAGTGGAGTTTGGAGTGTGACTGTTTGAGGTTGTGGACAGGTGTCTTTTATACTGATAACAAGTTCAAACAGGTGCCATTAATACAGGTAACAAGTGGAGGACAGAGGAGCCTCTTAAAGAAGAAGTTACAGGTCTGTGAGAGCCAGAAATCTTGCTTGTTTGTAGGTGACCAAATACTTATTTTCCACCATAATTTGCAAATAAATTCATTAAAAATCCTACAATGTGATTTTCTGGAATTTTTTCTCTCTCAATTTTTCTGTCATGGTTGACGTGTACCTATGATGAACATTACAGGCCTCTCTCATCTTTTTAAGTGGGAGAACTTGCACAATTGGTGGCTGACTAAATACTCCCCCCCCCCCCCCCCCACTGTACAGGAGTTAATATTTCAAGGTGATTCATTCTCAACTAGTTAAAAGAGCGTGTTTATAGCCCGTCAAATCTTGCAGACTTGAAAATTGCTAAAATCAAAATACAAATTATGGTTGGGTTAAGGATACGTTTAGTCTCGGTGTTACATTAAAATTAAAATGCAGAAAATAACTCAAGACATTCAACAAAACAAGCAATAAGCAAAGACGAACTGAACTTATCTAAATGGGAAAGTTTGTGTGGTAAGTACTACATTCTGATAAGTTATATTTTGGTTAAGTCATGATGTCCCTATTCAACTATTCATCAACTTCACTGGTCATAAATGTAAAAAAATTGTAAACTGTTTTGTCAAATAATAAGAAACATCAAACCTTGGATCTGGGTAGCTTACTGTAGCTTAGGTCTGTAGGGGGGCATGCCAGTGCCACTGTTCCACATTCAGCATGTTATTAAATACTCTGTTCAATAAAAGTGCAGCCATCATTACTGTGAGGCACTCCACATACACACACAACAGAGATCTCCTCTCCCTGTTCAATACTGTGCTCTGCAGCCTCTGCCACTTCTTCTCACAGACCTGCAGCAGCTTTCAGTTCACCCAGTGAGAACCTCTGGTCCCCATCTTTGTCATAGAGTTCCAGGCTACGGGGGTCTGATGTTTCTGTGTCAAAGAGTTTCCTCAGGACTTGGTAAGACATTCCCTGAGAGGCGGGGTCGGTCCCTGAGCGCTCAAAGAGCTCATTGAGATCTATTGGAAATAGAAGTTTCAGGTAATTGTTCATTGGCCACAAAATAAAATGCACACATTCCTTGCTCAAGTACACTGTCAATCAGAGATTCATATCTGCATTTCTCCTTTATTGTGTACGCAGGATACTCTGTATATGACTAAGATGTCGATGTATGATCACAGATAGGAAACTTCATAACTAAAAGTTTATCCAATACCTTTCAAAGAGCTGACTCCAGGAAATGACACAGTCTTTAGGTTTTCTCTTCCAGACTCTCTCTTGGAGCGGTTTGGCGTCAAAAACCGTGGACGTTTCGTTGGCTTTGAACCTGTGGAGGAGAAAGAACAGGACAAAGTCATCCACAGGTAACATTTTACTTCACTATACTTATTTCTTATGAAAATGTAATTGACAAATAAGCTTTCCTGTCTGATCTTATTTATACCATGTGTAGCTTCTGAAGTTGCTGCTTTAATTCCATCTGCATTGGTGTCACTCTCTGTGACCGGGTCCTTTACTGGTACTGTTGCATCTCCACTGACGGGCACTGGTTCAACGACCTCCACAAGGTCCTTGAATAGGTTGAAAGGTAACTTTAGTTTTATATTATTTTAGTTATTTACCATGAAGTGATTTTAACATAATTATTGGTGTGTTTAACTAGGAATCATGAATGCTACAATTTAAAATGCACATTGACCCTAGCACAATAACAACAGTACTTATCTAGGCACAGAGCCACCGAGGGTCTGTATCTTATCTTCTGTGTGCCTTGACAGAACCGTGAAACGCGAACCACTTCCATCCCATTACTCACGCTGAGTGGTGTTGTCTGGGCAGAGCTCTGCTCTATAAAAGACACCCTCTGAGTGAGGTTGGACACAGCGGTCTGGAGACTGTGGATCTGGTCACTGGTCCAGGAGTGGTACAGTGTCTGGGTCTTGTTAACCTCGCTCACAACCTCGCTCAGGTCAGTTACATCCTGTAACAATACAACACAAAGACATACATATATAAAAGGTCTTCCTTCTTCATCTGATTGATGGACAGAATGGATACAGAAAATGTATGTACACTGCTCAAAAAAATAAAGGGAACACTAAAATAACACATCCTAGATCTGAATGAATGAAATAATCTTATTAAATACTTTTTTCTTTACATAGTTGAATGTGCTGACAACAAAATCACACAAAAATTATCAATGGAAATCAAATGTATCAACCCATGGAGGTCTGGATTTGGAGTCACCCTCAAAATTAAAGTGGAAAACCACACTACAGGCTGATCCAACTTTGATGTAATGTCCTTAAAACAAGTCAAAATTAGGCTCAGTAGTGTGTGTGGCCTCCTTGTGCCTGTATGACCTCCCTACAACGCCTGGGCATGCTCCTGATGAGGTGGCGGATGGTCTCCTGAGGGATCTCCTCCCAGACCTGGACTAAAGCATCCGCCAACTCCTGGACAGTCTGTGGTGCAACGTGGCGTTGGTGGATGGAGTGAGACATGATGTCCCAGATGTGCTCAATTGGATTCAGGTCTGGGGAACGGGCGGGCCAGACCATAGCATCAATGCCTTCCTCTTGCAGGAACTGCTGACACACTCCAGCCACATGAGGTCTAGCATTGTCTTGCATTAGGAGGAACCCAGGGCCAACCGCACCAGCATATGGTCTCACAAGGGGTCTGAGGATCTCATCTCGGTACCTAATGGCAGTCAGGCTACCTCTGGCGAGCACATGGAGGGCTGTGCGGCCCCCCAAAGAAATGCCACCCCACACCATGACTGACCCACCGCCAAACCGGTCATGCTGGAGGATGTTGCAGGCAGCAGAACGTTCTCCACGGCGTCTCCAGACTCTGTCACGTCTGTCACATGTGCTCAGTGTGAACCTGCTTTCATCTGTGAAGAGCACAGGGCACCAGTGGCGAATTTGCCAATCTTGGTGTTCTCTGGCAAATGCCAAACGTCCTGCACGGTGTTGGGCTGTAAGCACAACCCCCACCTGTGGACGTCGGGCCCTCATACCACCCTCATGGAGTCTGTTTCTGACCGTTTGAGCAGACACATGCACATTTGTGGCCTGCTGGAGGTCATTTTGCAGGGCTCTGGCAGTGCTCCTCCTTGCACAAAGACGGAGGTAGCAGTCCTGCTGCTGGGTTGTTGCCCTCCTACGGCCTCCTCCACATCTCCTGATGTACTGGCCTGTCTCCTGGTAGCGCCTCCATGCTCTGGACACTACGCTGACAGACACAGCAAACCTTCTTGCCACAGCTCGCATTGATGTGCCATCCTGGATGAGCTGCACTACCTGAGCCACTTGTGTGGGTTGTAGACTCCGTCTCATGCTACCACTAGAGTGAAAGCACCGGCAGCATTCAAAAGTGACCAAAACATCAGCCAGGAAGCATAGGAACTGAGAAGTGGTCACCACCTGCAAAACCAGTCCTTTATTGGGGGTGTCTTGCTAATTGCCTATAATTTCCACCTGTTGTCTATTCCATTTGCACAACAGCATGTGAAATTTATTGTCAATCAGTGTTGCTTCCTAAGTGGACAGTTTGATTTCAAAGAAGTGTGATTGACTTGGAGTTACATTGTGTTGTTTAAGTGTTCCCTTTATTTTTTTTGAGCAGTGTATATGTCAAAAAGGAATCATTGATCAAGGAAGAGATCGGCACACCACAGAAAATCTAATGGGAGAGAGGCTACCACCAGTCCATTTTGATTACATACAGATGTAAGAAACAACTGACTATGAATTCCTGATTTTATGAATTCCTGATTTCAGAAAGGAAATCCCATCTATTTCAACCCAACAAAGTACTTTGTGTGAGAAAATAAATCCATATACAAATTCCGTATCAAATACTCAGTATTCCATCCTTTATAAATTAAATGTTTTGAAAGGGTATGAGAATGGAATTGATTAACAATGAGTAGTGTACCAGTACCTGGTTTAGAGCTAATGTTGATGAGCGGTTGCTTGTCTCCTTTTCAGCTGAAGCTGTCGATTTGGCATTTGATTCTTTAGCCTCAGAATCCTTTAGCACACAGAGAATAAAATATAGTCTTTAGTTCATCTGACAGAAAGTTACCCAGATTCTCTCTCTCTCTCACACACACACACACACACATCCCTGTGACACATTGAACATGCTTCAGTTTATTCCACCTCAAATCTGCTAAAACATTAAATAGGTTCAACATAATCTATGTGGGCAGGGTTGCTGGTTCTGGCACCTTTAAAAAAAAAACACAGAAACATTTAGGTAGTTCAATGATATGACCTCGGTCACTTCTTTCTACTGGTCTATATATGGAGCGATTTCAGTGCCAACTGAAATTGTATTTGAATTCCTTAATTTAGAATTTGTATTAGGATATTGAATTTGATGGAATATTTTTGAATTTGTAATGCACAAACTGAATCATTGAATTCATAATTTGAACTTGTATTTCATGATTTGAAACTGATTCAGTTTTAATATTCAATTTCGATGTAATTGAATATTCAAATACAATATTTACTGTATATATTCAGTTTCAATATGGTAGATATTGCATTCATTGTCTGTGTATCAAGTTTACAAACTATCATTTAAAGTTAATCAAAGTTTTGTATATTAAACTTCTCAGATGCATTCAGATTCAGTTCTCTAAATTCAGATTCAAAACCAGAGACAACATCCTGGTACTTTGCCAGCCAGTTAAGGTAGAGAAGAACAGATAGATTCAAACTCTCTCTGTGGTAAACAGAAACCTCTTGCGGTTTCTGAAGCCAATGTGGCACGTTGAATTTATGTTCTTCCTATGAATTTGGCTCTAGCATTTGAACAACAATTATGATCCTATTCCTGAAAGCTAAGACTCTCTGGAACATGGCCTTGCCTTCTGTTCCCCTCTATGGTGATCACAGGCTGCGCAGGACACTTTAGAAGTCACAGAGGGTGCACGGAGGGACATGAATTTTGGCACTTTAGTAAGTATTTATTGATATAAAAAATTTGATTAATTGAATTCTCCATGTGGTCTACAGGTATATTAAAGGGCACTTCATTGAATATAACAGGCTTTTAAAATTCAACATTGGTGCAACAATTTCTACTTAAAATATCAAAGGGACGCTAAAGGCTCTAATTTCATGGAACGACCCCAGTATAGGCTTTAGCTAAGTGGGCTAACACAGTCTTGTGACATGCAGGAGACCTGGTTCGATCCCAGTCAGTCACAAGAGCAAGATTAAATAGGGAGTGGAAAGGCTATCCTTAGAAGGGCTATTCAACTATATTCTTATAGAGGCCAAATTGCGTTTTTATGTGACACTCCCTTCGAACATGTTTTACACGGCCTGTGATCATCAAAGAGGGGAACAGAAGGCACATCCATGTTCCAGAGTCTTAGCTTTTAGGAATGGGGTCATAATAGCTTATAGCCAAAACGGTTAAAACACTAGAGCCAAATTCATAGGTAGAAAATACATTCATGATGCCACATTGGCTTCAGAAACCACCAGAAGCATCTGTTTACCACATAGAGAGTTTGATTCTATCTGTTCGCCTCTACCTTTCCTGGCTGGCAAAGTACCAGGATGTTGTCTCTGGTTTTGAATCTGAATATAGAGAACTGCATTTGAAAACTGAATCTGAATGCAACTGAGAAGTTTAATATATGAAATAATAGTTTGTAAACTGGTTACGCACACAATGATTGCAATATCTAACATATTTAAACTGAATTTATACAAATTGAATTTGAATGTAAATTTTAATATAATTTTATAACTGAATGCAATATTCATTCAATTCAGTTTCAAATCATGAAATAAAAGTACAATTTATGAATTTAATGATTTAAGTTGTGCATTACAAATTAAAAATTATGGAATTCAAATACAATCTCTGTTGGCACTAAAATCACTCCATATGTAGAAGTTGTATATTCTCTCATCTAGATAATTCTGCAGCTCATGCATTTGGCCACTGGCACCACTAACTGGCACTCAGATGAACTTAAGGCAGGCGCAGGTTCAAGCTGAAGAGAATGGGCTGTAAAGGAAGCTAGTATTTCTATTTTCTTTACCATGGTCATCTTTAGATCGTCCATTTCTTTATTCTGGTCCGCAAGGGCTGTCTGCATTGTCTTGACATCATGCTGCACACTGGTTAACGTGCTGCCGATTGTAGCCACACTCTGCAAATTAAAACATTTTTCGACTCACTTTCCAGATACATTTGTGGTTGTGGGCAAATAATGAACAATTGGCAGTAATTACAAACAAATATGTCAAATACTTCTGAATCTGAAAACTGTTTTACCTTTTGGAGCTCTTCAACTGTAGTTGGAAGGTTGATTAAGTCTGAGGCTGATTTGATGTTGGCCTTTAGATGGTTCACTGCAGAGTCCAGCAAACTGATCTAATGGAATGAAGCAGAACATTCAATTACACTTGGCAAACACATTTCACTTCACATTCACTCTGAGCTTAGAGATGCCAACTTTTTCAAGTTGGCACTTTGAAAAATTCTTAACCTTGATTCAACCTGCCATGGTGTGGGAGGTTGCATAAGAATGGCCATGAATTATTACACTTTTGTTTGTGCAGAACGGGGGTGGCTGGGATAACAGACAGTACTGTACATTAATTAGTTCTGCTGATATTGACACTTCCCTTTACTAAAACAACTTTACCTTTCTGTTAATCTCGGTAAGGTTGGACCAGAGTTTGTTCAGACCCTTGTCTCCACTTTCAATATCCTCCAGCTTTCTCTGTTTTGTCTTCAGATCTTCACTTAGTTTTGGTAATTCATGTGATGACACTTTCTGGCTGGATTCCACTGTGGAGAGAAGGTACATAAAGTTAATAACAATGTACTAAAACTGCAGTTACTGGGTTGTTTGATTGTAAAACTCTGCAATAAGCGATGGCTGTGCTAAGGTTACCCTACTCTTTTATTGCAAGGTAAACTAGAGTAGTGTGTACTCCTGTGGCTGAATTTTTTTTAACCCTAAAGACGGTGCCTAAAGGTTGACAGGTGACAGATAGCTAAGCTTGTTAGACAACTAGCATGCTACATGCTTGGTAGTTCATGGTAGCTAACCTGTTTCATATTACAAAGTTAGCTAGCCAGGTAGCTAGCTAGTTAGACTAGTTGGCTAATAATGCCTAAATAAAGGTGAAATAAAATAAGATGACAGGTTGATTGGTTTGTGTTTCTGATGGCTTACAAGTATGCAGCTTTTCTTTGAGGGAATCAAGGTCTTCTTTCAGAGCAATCTGCATCCATAGCAGTCCGGCACAAGCCATAACACAGGCAGCCAGTATGATGAACAGGATCAAGGGATAGCAGACATTGCAACACTGCACGTAACTTATTCTATGATGAATGAGAAACACATAGTTTGCATTAATATTTTACAGTCACAAGCTTCACGCATCATTGATAGACATAATTCTACAGGTTTATTGAGGCTAAGTACTAGTTTGATCACTTACTTTCCGAAAGCAGCGACAGTACCAAGGTTGCTGAATTCCTCATCATCTGAACTTGATTCGGATTCTGAGTCTGGGGGTTCGGTTCGTAGGAGCCTGTGGCCGGACCCCTTCTTGGGTTTCTTCCTTTTACTGTCCCCAAGTCCGATCAATGCATTGAGCTCCTTCCTCTTTTTCATCTTCTTCTGTGGGGTCAGCGAACCCGCTGATCCCGACTTAAACCCGACCAAATCCAACGTTTTGTCCAGTTTGAAAAGTATTGTAGCTAGCCAGTAGTGTTGATTAGCTGAATGGCTTAGCCAACTAGCCTAGTTAGCTAGCTTCCCGGCTAGCTAGCTTACTTTGTCATTTGAAACAGGCTAGCTACAATGAACTACGAATCACGTACGGTAACTAAACTTGTTAGACAGTTAGCATGCTATGTTGAAAACTCGTAGTATTAGCTAGGTCACCGTCTGAAATAGTGACCTACCCAGCGGTTAGCTAACTTCAGTTCCAGCTGAGCTAGCTAGCTAACGTTACCTACCTGACACCGGCCGCACAACCAAGTTAAAATGGCGATTTCGAGATACTACACAGCAAAAGACCGTGTACAGTAAGTATAAACTATAAATCAACTCACTTTTAGTACCACGACCAAGATAATATAAATCTTACCGAAATGGTTTACATTTCTGTGCAGTCGTAAATTGATCTGACGCGCTACCTAGCTAAAACAATCTTGTTTTGATGATGGTGAACATCTTTGACAAGGCGTCTCTAAACTGGCACCTGATTGGTTGAATTCCCTTCCCTGTACTTCCATGTCTTGATACTGGGTGTGACACATCTGTCATTGTTCATAATTTCTTTACATGAGGAAATTATCCTTGTACATTTACTACCATCTCTGTGAATACTTTCCCTGACTTGAACAATTTCTTGAATTGAATTTGACGATTTGAAATCATATGGTTTTGAACTTACGTTTAATTACACTGGAACTTCCATGGTTGAAGTTCTCAACTTTTCTGCTGGTACTTGGTTGAAGATTTTTGCTGTTTCATGCTACTGCCTCTGATCTTTGCACCCAAGTAGGCCTACCCATATTTACATTTTGTGCATAGGCATTTTCTCTTCTCTGTTTATCTTCCCCGACATAGCATCAGTGGGGAACCATCAGTTCTGATTCTGAGCGTGTTGAACAGGGTCAGGACCTGACAGAGCTGAGCTGAAGCTGCCCAGGCTCTGTTGAATGAACTTTGACCTTGGCCTGACCTATCTCCACTAGAGTGGAATCCCACTATATCCCTCTTGGCTTGATTTGCCCTGACCTTTATGC
The DNA here is from genome assembly GCF_964263955.1 of Coregonus lavaretus. Lineage (NCBI taxonomy): Eukaryota > Metazoa > Chordata > Actinopteri > Salmoniformes > Salmonidae > Coregonus > Coregonus lavaretus. The sequence goes on from NC_140010.1 coordinate 15,515,458, forward strand.
ACTTGACCCTTCGGCCTACATCTATGGACTACTGAGCTATAGGCTACAGTGCACTTGTGCTAATTAGATCATATAGACCCGATGCATGTCTTTATTCTATCAACTCACTCATTTCATTTCAGCTTGAAGATTGATACCTCTACCACACTGTTCTCTCTGTAAACCAAACCTGCAAAGCTCCTCAGGGGTAAGAGGTCAATCAAACATCTATAGGAACTCAGTAGATATGGGTGTTAAGGAAAGTCTTACTGAGGGGTACGGTAATGCTGCGTTCATCAACTCAGAAGTTGACCTTAAAGGGATAGTTCACCCAAATTACAAAATGATATATTGGTTTCCTTGCCCTGTAAGCAGTCTATGGACAAGGTATGACAACAATCCATGCTTTGGTTTAGTTTCCCTGGCACTGTTTCCACATGTTAACGTTTTAGTATTTGTGGCACAAATCCCATTCAAGTAATGGGACCGATATTAGCATTTTTCACGCATCATGTTCAAAACATCTATAAGTGGCTTAGTTGAGCTTCACAATCATTTTTAGATACTTTGATGATTTGGACATGATGCGCGAAAAATGCTAATATCGGTCCCATGACTTGAATGGGATTTGTGCCACAAATGCTCAAACGTTAGCATGTGGAAACAGTGCCAGGGAAACTAAACAAAAGGATGGATTGCTGTCATACCTTGTCCATAGACTGCTTACAAGGTAAACCAATGTGTCATTTAGAAATGTGGGTAAACTAGCCATTTAAGGCCATGGAAGGTCATAATGCCATCCCTTCAGTCAAATCTGATGTTGTTTTAGCTTGATACTCTGATACTCTGCCTTTGTACGTTAACTTGAATGAACAGGATAGAAGCTATTGTGCAAAAGCAAATATATCCAGTATAGCAAAAGAGGCATGTAGGTGGTAGAGTAAAAATTCAATCAGAGGCTCATCTCTACTTAGAACACCTGGTGAGGGGACATGCGTCACGCTGTGGGTCTGTGCTAAACCCCCAGCATGATGCTCCAATTCAAAGCATAGGGAGGATGTTTCATCTCTTCGCCAGATTTTTTTACTTTTTCATCTCAGGCCTAAGACTGAAAAGGATGCCACTTCAACCTGCCGTCTAGTCACATCGACAGCCACCAGGCATGGAGTGGGGGGTATATATTTTTTGGTTTTGATATTGTCACACCGAATAGGTGCAGTGAAATGTGTTGTTTTACAGGGTCCACCGTTTTACCATATTACCAGTCCACCGTACTCCTGATTACAATAAAACACTTGTTTTCACACTTAGTTCACAGCAGGCGTCCCCTTATTCTCATCAGGGCTGATCCCCGGCAACGCAACTGTCTGTCTGGCAACGATCTTTCTCGTGCGCTGAGAGAGAATGTAAATGGGTGGCATGATGGGAGATACTGAATAGAATTGACTACCAATTTGATGCTTTCATCTGACATGACAGACTGTTTGAATACAGATTAACAGCGTTGGTTGGAGGTGGTGCCACTCCTGGAATACAGATTCTGCTCATTACAGGCTATGTTACCCATTTATTGTGGTCGACGGACCATTATGTTTAATGGCTGTGTTCATAAATCTTCGTCAGGAATGATATTAGAGCCTGTCTTATTGTCTGTGGTACAAGGCCTAAGGGTGAAACAGTATGTGGTACTCAGTTGAATGAAGAGCTATGTGGGGCCTATAAGAACATATCTATTGAGATGATTGGTCTCTAAACAGTATGCTTCAAGTTCCTTGAAAGAGCTGGTGTATATGCCTTTGATCATTTGTTGATGGTGATATCTGTTTAATTGTTAGTCTACTGAAGTTTGAGCAATGAGGTGTTTGAGGAATAACCATTCAATTGCAGTTTACTGGTGTATTAAAAACTAGTAATAATAATAATAATATGCCATTTAGCAGACGCTTTTATCCAAAGCGACTTACAGTCATGCGTGCATTATTTTATTTTTTTGTGAATGGGTGGTCCCGGGGATCGAACCCACTACCTTGGTGTTACAAGCACCGTGCTCTACCAGCTGAGCTACAGAGGACTACAGAAGAGTAAATAGGCATTATGTCCTTTACCTATTCAATCACAGCTTTGGAAGACCACATCACTGCTGGTTTTCACTCGTTCCTTCTAAAGGTTCCAGTATATGGAATAAGTCCAAGGATATTTGATAGGTCCTAGGATTTGATCAGCCAATCAGACAGTTTTTTAAATGTTATTTACTCTTCTGTTTTTTGTATATAGTATTTGCTGGTGTACATCAGCAGGGGGCAATGTTCTCATATAATAGAACTGACTCCTGTCAGATATAGCAGGGTTTCCTAAATTCGGTCCTGGGTCCCCCCATGGGTGCACATTTTGGTTTTTGCCCTAGCACTACACAGCTGATTGAAATATTCAACTCCTCATCAAGCTTTTATTATTTGAATCAGCTGTGTAGTGCTAGGGCAAAACCAAAACGTGCACCCGGGGGGGGGGGACAGGACCGAGTTTGGGAAACCCTGAGATAGAGCATGGCAGAGAGTTATAGCTGTCTTAAAGTGTGCAGTGTAGAGTTGACTCCCCAACAAAAAAAGGTAAAGGTTGAAGATGACAGTAATGTCCTTATGGAGGTGTCAGCAAAACCATATGACAGTTTTATATTGATTTTATTTTAATCATGTGATCATCAATAATGCATGTGCAAATATTTCAGCCTGGTCTCACAGACTAGACATAACATAGTAAAAGCAAATCCCGGATACTCAAATTAGTATGATATGTTATGTTTGGTATGGTTACATAAGACCGATGGATACTTGGTAGTTGGTCGGGGTGGATGGGTGTGCGTATAAAGCGAACGTCTAGCAACCCAAAGGTTGCAAGTTTGAATCTCATTATGCACAAATTTAGCATTTTAGCTAATTAGCAACTTTTCAACAACTTACTACTTTTGAGCTACTTTGCAACTACTTAGCATGTTAGCTAACCCTAACCCTAACCTTAACTCTTTCCGCTAACCCTTCCTCTAACCCTAACCTGAACCCAATTCCTAAACTTAACCCTAACCCCTAGCATAGCTAAAGTTAGCCAGCTAGCTAACGTTAGCCACATAGCTAGAATTCATAACATATCATACATTTAGCAAATTCGTAACATATAATATAAATTGTAATTCGTAACATATCTTACGAAATGGATGATGGACATCCACGAATTAATACATACCATGCGAAACATAACATATCATACTAAATTGAGTGCCACGGATTTACATACAGAATAATACAAAATGCTCTGAGACCAGGTTGAATATTTACATATCTGTCCGTGGGTCTGTACTTTGAACATATCCAGTATGTGAATAAATTCTTACATACTTGTGTGCACATGAATATGCAGTTGAAGTTTACATACACCTTAGCCAAATACATTTAAACTTAGTTTTTCACAATTCCTGACATTTAATCCTAGTAAAAATTCCCTCTCTTAGGTCAGTTAGGATCACCACTTTATTTTAAGAATGTGAAATGTCAGAATAATAGTAGAGAGAATGATTTATTTCAGCTTTGATTTCTTTCATCACATTCCCAGTGGGTCAATTATTATTTGGTAGCATTGCCTTTAAATTGTTTAACTTGGGTCAAATGTTTCAGTTAGCCTTCCACAAGCTTCCCACAATAAGTTGGGTGAATTTTGGCCCATTCCTCCTGACAGAGCTGGTGTAACTGAGTCAGGTTTGTAGGCCTCCTTGCTCGCACACGCTTTTTCAGTTCTGCCCACACATTTTCTATAGGATTGAGGTCAGGGCTTTGTGATGGCCACTCCAATACCTTGACTTTGTTGTCCTTAAGCCATTTTGCCACAACTTTGGAAGTATGCTTGGGGTCATTGTCCATTTGGAAAAACCATTTGCGACGAAGCTTTAACTTCCTGACTGATTTCTTGAGATGTTGCTTCAATATATCCACATTATTTTTCCTTCCTCATGATGCCATCTATTTTGTGAAGTGCACCAGTTCCTCCTGCAGCAAAGCACCCCCACAGCATGATGCTGCCACCCCGGTTCTTCACGGTTGGGATGGTGTTCTTCGGCTTGCAAGCCTTCCCCCTTTTTCCTCCAAACATAACGATGGTCATTATGGCCAAACAGTTCTATTTTTGTTTAATCAGACCAGAGGACATTTCTCCAAAAAGTACGATATTTGTCCCCATTTTAGTTGCAAACCGTAGTCTGGCTTTTTTATGGCAGTTTTGGAGCAGTGGCCTCTTCCTTGCTGAGCGGCCTTTCAGGTTATGTCGATATAGGACTCGTTTTACTGTGTATATAGATCATTTTGTACCTGTTTCCTCCAGCATCTTCACAAGGTGCTGTTGTTCTGGGATTGATTTGCACTTTTCGCACCAAAGTACGTTAATTTCTAAGAGACAGAACATGTCTCCTTCCTGAGTGGTATGACGGCTGCGTGGTCCCATGGTGTTTATACTTGCGTATTATTGTTTGTACAGATGAACGTGGTACCTTCAGGCATTTGGAAATTGCTCCTAAGGATGAACCAGACATGTGGAGGTCTACAAATTTTTTTTTTCAGAGGTCTTGGCTGATTTCTTTTGATTTTCCCATGATGTCAAGCAAAGAGGCACTGAGTTTGAAGGTAGGCCTTGAAATACATCCACAGGTACAGCTCCAATTAAATCAAATGATGTCAATTAGCCTATTAGAAGCTTCTAAAGCCATGACATCATTTTCTGGAATTTTCAAAGCTGTTTAAAGGCACAGTCAACTTAGTGTATGTAAACTTCTGACCCACTGGAATTGTGATACAGTGAAATAATCTGTCTGTAAACAATTGTTTGAAAAATTACTTGTGTCATGCACAAAGTAAAGGTCCTAACCGACTTGCCAAAACTATAGTTTGTTAACAAGACATTTGTGGAGTGGTTGAAAAACAAGTTTTAATGACTCCAACCTAAGTGTATGTAAACTTCCGACTTCAACTGAACGTTATATTTACAAAGTTTTATAGAGTAAAACATACAAGTAACTGCCAAAATAAAGGAAGCACTTGAGTAAATGAGGGATACAAAGTACAGTGCATTCAGAAAGTTCAGACCCCTTGACTTTTTCCACATTTTGTTACGTTACAGCCTTATTCTAGAATCGATTAAATAGTTTTTTCCCCCTCATACAAAATACCCCATAATGACAAAGCAAAAACAGGTCTTTAGAAATGTTGGCACATTTATTGAAAACAAACAAATGAAATATGATAATTACATAAGCATTCAGACCCTTTACTCAGTACTTTGTTGAAGCACCTTTGACAGCAATTACAGCCTTGAGTCTTCTTGGGTATGACGCTACAAGCTTGGCACACCTGTATTTGGGGAGTTTCTCCCATTCTTCAATGCAGATCCACTCAAGCTCTGTCAGGTTGGATGGGAAGCGTCGCTGCACAGCTATTTTCAGGTCTCTCCAGAGATGTTAGATCGGGTTCAAGTCCGGGCTCTGTATGGGCCACTCAACAACATTCAGAGAATTGATTCAAAGCCACTCCTGTGTTGTCTTAGCTGTGTGCTTAGGGTCGTTGTCCTGTTGGAAGGTGAACCTTCGCCCCAGTCTGAGGTCCTGAGCGCTCTGGAGCAGGTTTTCATCAAGGATCTCTCTGTACTTTGCTCCGTTCATCTTCCCCTCTCCTGACTAGTCTCCCAGTCCCTGCCGCTGAAAAACATCACCACAGCATGATGCTGCCACCACCATGCTTCACCGTAGAGATGGTGCCAGGTTTCCTCCAGACGTGACACTTGGCATTCAGGCCAAAGAGTTGAATCTTTCTTTCATCAGACCAAAGAATCTTGTTTCTCATGGTCTGAGAGTCTTTATGTACCTTTTGGCAAACTCCAAGTGGGCTGTCAGGTGCCTTTTACTGAGGAATGGCATCTGTCTGGCCACTCTACCATAAATCCCTGATTGGTGGAGTGCTGCAGAGATGGTTGTCCTTCTGGAAGGTTCTCCCATCTCCACAGACAAACTCTGGAGCTCTGTCAGAGTGACCATCGGGTTCTTGGTCACCACCCTGACCAAGGCCCTTCTCCCCCGATTGCTCAGTTTGGCCAGGCGGCCAGCTCTAGGAAGAGTCTAGGTGGTTCCAAACTTCTTCCATTTAAGAATGATGGAGGCCATTGTGTTCTTGGGGACCTTCAATGCTGCAGACATGTTTTGGTTCCCTACCCCATATCTGTGCCTCGACAGCTCGACGGACAATTCCTTCGACCTAATGGCTTGGTTTTTGCTCTGACATGCACTGTCAACTGTGGGACCTTACATAGACAGGTGTTTGCCTTTCCAAATAATGTCCAATCAATTGAATTTACCACAGGTGGACTCCAATTAAGTTGTAGAAACATCTCAAGGATGATCAATGGAAACAGGATGCACCTGAGCTCAATTTTCAAGTCTCATAGCAAAGGGTCTGAATGTTTATATAAACAAGGTACTTCTGTTTTTTATTTTGAATAAATGTGCAAAAATGTCTAAAAACCTGTTTTCGCTTTGTCATTATGGGGTATTGTGTGTAGATTAATGAGGGGAAAAAATTATTTGAACTATTTTAGAATAAGGCTGTAACGTAACAAAATGTGGAAAAAGTCAAGGGTTTTGAATACTTTCCGAATAAAAGCAGGTGCTTCCGCACAGATGTGGTTCCTGAGTTAATTAAGCAATTAACATCCCATCATGCTTAGGGCCTTGTATAAAAATGCATTGCCCTTGTTTTGGCTACCATGGCTAGACGAAGAGAGTGCAGTGACTTTGAAAGAGGGGTCTCAATAGAGCATGGGTGGGTGGTTGAGTGGGAGTGTATGTACAGTGGGGACAAGTATTTGATACACTGCCGATTTTGCAGGTTTTCCTACTTACAAAGCATGTAGAGGTCTGTCATTTTTATCATATGTACACTTCAACTGTGAGAGACGGAATCTAAAACAAAAATCCAGAAAATCATATTGTATGATTTTTAAATAATTAATTTGCATTTTATTGCATGACATAAGTATTTGAAACATAAGAAAAGCGGAACTTAATATTTGGTACAGAAACCTTTGTTTGCAATTACAGAGATCATACGTTTCCTGTAGGTCTTGATCAGGTTTGCACACACTGCAGCAGGGATTTTGGCCCACTCCTCCATACAGACCTTCTCCAGATCCTTCAGGTTTCGGGGCTGTCGCTGGGCAATACAGACTTTCAGCTCCCTCCAAAGATTTTCTATTGGGTTCAGTTCTGGAGACTGGCTAGGCCACTCCAGGACCTTGAGATGCTTCTTACGGAGCCACTCCTTAGTTGCCCTGGCTGTGTGTTTCAGGTCGTTGTCATGCTGAAAGACCCAGCCACGACCCATCTTCAATGCTCTTACTGAGGGAAGGAGGTTGTTGGCCAAGATCTCGCGATACGTGGCCCCATCCATCCTCCCCTCAATAAGGTGCAGTCGTCCTGTCCCCTTTGCAGAAAAGCATCCCCAAAGAATGATGTTTCCACCTCCATGCTTCACGGTTGGGATGGTGTTCTTGGAGTTGTACTCATCCTTCTTCTTCCTCCAAACACGGCGAGTGGAGTTTAGACCAAAAAGCTCTATTTTTGTCTCATCAGACCACATGACCTTCTCCCATTCCTCCTCTGGATCATCCAGATGGTCATTGGCAAACTTCAGACGGGCCTGGACATGCGCTGGCTTGAGCAGGGGGACCTTGCGTGCGCTGCAGGATTTTAATCCATGACGGCTTAGTGTGTTACTAATGGTTTTCTTTGAGACTGTGGTCCACGCTCTCTTCAGGTCATTGACCAGGTCCTGCCGTGTAGTTCTGGGCTGATCCCTCACCTTCCTCATGATCATTGATGCCCCACGAGGTGAGATCTTGCATGGAGCCCCAGACCGAGGGTGATTGACCGTCATCTTGAACTTCTTCCATTTTCTAATAATTGCGCCAACAGTTGTTGCCTTCTCACCAAGCTGCTTGCCTATTGTCCTGTAGCCCATCCCAGCCTTGTGCAGGTCTACAATTTTATCCCTCATGTCCTTACACAGCTCTCTGGTCTTGGCCATTGTGGAGGTTGGAGTCTGTTTGATTGAGTGTGTGGACAGGTGTCTTTTATACAGGTAACAAGTTCAAACAGGTGCAGTTAATACAGGTAATGAGTGGAGAACAGGAGGGCTTCTTAAAGAAAAACTAACAGGTCTGTGAGAGCCGGAATTCTTACTGGTTGGTAGGTGATCAAATACTTATGTCATGCAATAAAATGCAAATTAATTACTTAAAAACCATACAATGTGATTTTCTAAGATTTTTATTTTAGATTCCGTCTCTCACAGTTGAAGTGTACCTATGATAAAAATTACAGACCTCTACATGCTTTGTAAGTAGGAAAACCTGCAAAATCGGCAGTGTATCAAATACTTGTTCTCCCCACTGTATGTGTTTGTCTCAGTCACCAGATCTCACTCACCTGAGACAGCGTTTTCCACCACCATCAACAAAACACCAAACGATGGAATTTCTCATAGAAGAATGGTGTCTCATTACATTTTAGACATTTTAGCAGACGCTCTTATCCAGAGCGACTTACAGGAGCAATTAGGGTTAAGTGCCTTGCTCAAGGGCACATCGACAGATTTTTCACCTAGTCGGCTCCGGGATTAGAACCAGCGACCTTTCGGTTACTGGCACAACGCTCTTACCCACTAAGCTACCTGCCGTCTCATCCCTCCAATAGAGTTCCAGACACTTGTAGAATCTATGCCAAGGTGTATTGAAGCTGTCCTGGCGGCTTTATGGTGGGGTTTCCTTTATTTTGGCAGTTACCTGTAGATCGAAACAGATCGAAACAGAAAAGAGAATTACAGAGATCATTTTTAAGGAAAAGCATTGGACATGATACCTACATGAATAATACACTGAGTGTACTAAACATTAAGAACACCTATTCCTTCCATGCCATAGACTGACCAGGTGAATCCAGGTGAAAGCTATGATCCCTTATTGATGTCACTTGTTAAATCCACTTCAAATCTGTGTAGGTGAAGGGGAGGAGACAGGTTAAAGAAGGATTTTTAAGCCTTGAGACAATTGAGACATGGATTGTGTATGTGCCATATCAAAGGATGAAGGGACAAGACAAAATATTTAAGTGCCTTTGAATGGGGTATGGTAATAGGTGCCAGGCACACCGGTTTGTGTCAAGAACTGCAATGCTGCTGGGTTTTTCATGCTCAACAGTTTCCCGTTTATATCAAGAATGGTCCACCACCCAAAAGACATCCAGCCAACTTGACACAACTGTGCGAAGCATTGAAATCAACATGGGCCAGCATCCCTGTGTGTCACGATCGTCTGAAGGATTGGACCAATGCGCAGCGTTGCGAGTGAACATGATGACTTTATTAATTAAAGCAACCACGAAGAAAACAACAAATAACGATACGTGAAGTTCTAAACTGAATACGACTAACAGCTACAAAGAAACAATAACCCACAAAACAAAGGAGAAAACACACAGAATATATATGGCTCCCAATCAGAGATAACGAGCCGACAGCTGACACTCGTTACCTCCGATTGGGAGTCATAGACCAATCACCATAGACACAAACAAAATGAAACTCACCCATCCCCAACACCACCAAATGAAATACACCCACACAATAGAAAGTGAACAACCCTGGCTCAAAATAAACGTCCATAGAGCCAGAGTGTCACAGTACCCCCCCCTAAAGGTGCGAACTCCGGGCGCACCAACATCAGGACTAGGGGAGGGTCTGGGTGGGCGTCTGTCCATGGTGGCGGCTCTGGCCCCGGTCGTGATCCCCACCCCACCACAGTCACAACCTGCTTCGGTAGCCTCCTCCCAATGACCACCCTCCACCTAACCCCACCTGGACTAAGGGGCAACCCCGGACTAAGGGGCAGCATCGGCCTAAGGGGCAGCACCGGGATAAGGGGCAGCACCGGGATAAGGGGCAGCACCGGGATAAGGGACAGCACCGGACTAAGGGGCAGCACCGGACTAAGGGGCAGCACCGGACTACGGGGCAGTACCGGACTAAAGGGCAGTACAGGACTAAGGGGCAGCACCGGGCTAAGGGGCAGTACCGGACTACGGGGCAGCACCGGGCTAAGGGGCGGCACCGGACTCAGGGGCAGCACCGGACTAAGGGGCAGCACCGGGCTAAAGGGCAGCACCGGACTAAGGGGCAGCACCGGGCTAAGGGGCAGCACCTGACTAGATGGCGGATCCTGGCTGGCTGGCTCTGGCGGATCCTGGCGGGACGGCTCTGGCGGATCCTGGCGGGACGGCTCTGGCGGATCCTGGCGGGACGGCTCTGGCGGATCCAGGCTGGACGGCTCTGGCGGATCCTGGCGGGACGGCTCTGGCGGATCCTGGCTGGACGGCTCTGGCGGATCCTGGCTGGACGGCTCTGGCGGATCCTGGCTGGACGGCTCTGGCGGATCCTGGCTGGACGGCTCTGGCGGATCCTGGCTGGACGGCTCTGGCGGATCCTGGCTGGACGGCTCTGGCGGATCCTGGCTAGACGGTTCTGGCGGATCCTGGCTGGACGGCTCTGGCGGATCCTGGCTGGCTGACGGATCTGGCTGCTCATGGCTGGCTGACGGATCTGGCTGCTCATGGCTGGCTGACGGATCTGGCTGCTCATGGCTGGCTGACGGGTCTGGCTGCTCATGGCTGGCTGACGGGTCTGGCTGCTCATGGCTGGCTGACGGATCTGGCTGCTCATGGCTGGCTGACGGATCTGGCTGCTCATGGCTGGCTGACGAATCTGGCTGCTCATGGCTGGCTGACGGATCTGGCTGCTCATGGCTGGCTGACGGATCTGGCTGCTCATGGCTGGCTGACGGATCTGGCTGCTCATGGCTGGCTGACGGATCTGGCTGCTCATGGCTGGCTGACGGATCTGGCTGCTCATGGCTGGCTGACGGATCTGGCTGCTCATGGCTGGCTGACGGATCTGGCTGCTCATGGCTGGCTGACGGGTCTAGCTGCTCATGGCTGGCTGACGGATCTGGCTGCTCATGGCTGGCTGATGGTGCTGGCTGGGAGGCTGGCGGTGGAGGTGGACCCCAGCCTCGGATTGCAGTCATCACCTCCAGCAGGGCGGCTCCCATCTGCAGGAGTTGCTCTTTCTGGTCCCGAACCTGAGCTTCCAGTCTAGTATGGGCTGCGTCGGCTCCTGCTGATTCCATAGCAGGTGTATGATTCTGTCTGGCGGACGGCTCTGAAGGCTCATGGCAGACGGACGGCTTTGCAGGCTCAGTACAGACGGGCGGCTTATGCAGCGCTTGGCAGACGGGCAGTTCAGACGCCCTAGGGCAGACGGCAGACTCTGGCCGGCTGGCGACGCACATCGTGGACCTGGTGCGTGGAGTAGGAACAGACCGGTCCGTACCGGGAACACCCACCACTGGCCTTAACTGGGGATCAAGAACGGACCGGACCAGACTGGGAACACACTTCAGTCTCTCATGCCGTGCCACAACAACTTCCCTCCCTCTACTCGCCAATGGCTCCCGTAATCCGATAGCCTTCTCTCCAGCTCTACCTGTGGCAGCCTCCTGCTGCCCAGGCGCCCAAGCCATGTGCCCCCCCCAAAAAATGTTTTGGGGAGTAACCACGGGCTTCCAGCCTCGACTCCGCGCTTCCTCTTCATACCACCTCCTCTCGGCTGCAGCTGCCTCCAGCTCTTCACGAGGGCGGTGATATTCCTCCTCATACCACCTCCTCTCGGCTGCAGCTGTCTCCAGCTCTTCACGAGGGCGGTGATATTCCTCCGGTTGTGCCCAAGGACCCTTTCCAGCCCGAATCTCCTCCCATGTCCAAAAATCCTTAGGAGGCGTCCATAAATCCTGCGTAGGTAGGTCCTGTTGCCGCTTGTTACGCCGCTTGGTCCTCTTGTGGTGGGTTATTCTGTCACGATCGTCTGAAGGATTGGACCAATGCGCAGCGTTGCGAGTGAACATGATGACTTTATTAATTAAAGCAACCACGAAGAAAACAACAAATAACGATACGTGAAGTTCTAAACTGAATACGACTAACAGCTACAAAGAAACAATAACCCACAAAACAAAGGAGAAAACACACAGAATATATATGGCTCCCAATCAGAGATAACGAGCCGACAGCTGACACTCGTTACCTCCGATTGGGAGTCATAGACCAATCACCATAGACACAAACAAAATGAAACTCACCCATCCCCAACACCACCAAATGAAATACACCCACACAATAGAAAGTGAACAACCCTGGCTCAAAATAAACGTCCATAGAGCCAGAGTGTCACACTGTGGAACGCTTTCAACACCTTGTAGAGTCCATGCCCCAACGAATTGAGGCTGTTCTGAGGGCAAAAGGGGGTACAACTCAATAATAGGAAGGTTTTCTTAATCAGATCAAATCAAATCAAATCACATTTTATTTGTCACATACACGTGTTTAGCAGATGTTATTGCAGGTGTAGTGAAATGCTTGTGCTTCTAGCTCCGGCAGTGCAGTAATATCTAACAAGTAATATCTAACAATTTCACAACATATACCCAATACACACAAATCTAAGTAAGGAATGGAATTAAGAATATATACTTATATGGACAAGCAATGACAGAGCGGCATGGACTAAGATACAGTAGAATATGATAGAATACTGTAAATACATATGAGATGAGTAATACAAGATATGTAAACATTATTAAAGTGACTAGTGTTCCATTTCTTAAAGTGGTCAGTGATTTCAATAGGCAGCAGCAGCCTCTAATGTGCTAGTGATGGCTATTTAACAGTCTGATGGCCTTGAGATAGAAGCTGTTTTTCATTCTCTTGGTCCCAGCTTTGATGCACCTGTACTGACCTCGCCTTCTGGATGATAGCGGGGTGAACAGGCAGTGGCTCGGGTGGTTGATGTCCTTGATGATCTTTTTCGCCTTCCTGTGACATCGGGTGCTTAGGTGTCCTGGAAGGCGGGTAGTTTGCCCCCGGTAATGCGTTCAGCAGACCGCACCACCCTCTGGAGAGCCCTGCGGTTGCGGGCGGTGCAGTTGCCGTACCAGGCGGTGATACAGCCCGACAGGATACTCTCAATTGTGCATCTGTAAAAGTTTGTGAGGGTTTTAGGTGCCAAGCCAAATTTCTTCAGCCTCCTGAGGTTGAAGAGCCTCTGTTGCGCCTTCTTCACCACACTGTCTGCATGGGTGGACCATTTCAGTTTGTCAGTGATGTGTACGCCAAGGAACTTGAAGCTTTCCACCTTCTCCACTGCGGTCCTGTCGATGTTTCCTGAAGTCCACGATCATCTCCTTTGTTTTGTTGATGGTGAGTGAGAGGTTATTTTCCTGGCACCACACTCACAGAGCCCTCACCTCCTCCCTGTAGGCTGTCTCATCATTGTTGGTAATCAAGCCTATTACTGTTGTGTCGTCTGCAAACTTGATGATTGAGTTGGAGGCGTGCTTGGCCACGCGGTCATGGGTGAACAGGGAGTACAGGAGGGGGCTGAGCATGCACCCTTGTGGGGAGGATCAGCGAAGTAGAGATGTTGTTTCCTACCTTCACCACCTGGGGGCGGCCCGTCAGAAAGTCTCGAGCTTAATGATGAGCTTGGAGGGTACTATTGTGTTGAATGCTGAGCTATAGTCAATGAACAGCATTCTTACATAGGTATTCCTCTTGTCCAGATGGGATAGGGCAGTGTGCAGTGTGATGGCGATTGCATCGTCTGTGGATTTATTGGGGCGGTAAGCAAATTTAAGTGGGTCTAGGGTGACAGGTAAGGTAGAGATGATATGATCCTTGACTAGTCTCTCAAAGCACTTCATGATGACAGAGGTGAGTGCTACGGGGTGATAGTAATTTAGTTCAGTTACCTTTGCTTTCTTGGGTACAGGAACAATGGTGGCCATCTTGAAGCATGTGATGACAGCAGACTGGGATAGGGAGAGATTGAATATGTCCATAAACAAACCAGCCAGCTGGTCTGTGCATGCTCTGAGGACGCGGCTTGGGATGCCGTCTGGGCCGGCCACAGAGAAGTAGAGCCCACAGTCCTTGGTAGTGGGCTGCGTCGATGGCACTGTGGGCGAAGAAGGTGTTTAGTTTGTCCGGAAGCGAGACGTCGGTGTCGGTGACGTGGCTGGTATTCCTTTTGTAGTCTGTGACTGTCTGTAGACCCTGCCACATACGTCTCGTGTCTGAGCCGTTGAATTGCGACTCCACTTTGTCTCTATACTGATGTTTTGCCAGTTTAATTGCCTTGCGGAGTGAGTAGCTAAACTGTTTGTATTTTGACATATTCCCAGTCACATTGCTATGGTAAAATTCCATGGTTCACGCTTTTAGTTTTGTGCAAATGCTGCCATCTATCAACAGTTTCTGGTTAGGGTAGGTTTTAATGTACACTGACTGTTTTGTACAGTCAGTATACATGTACTACGCAGTGGTGTAAAGTACTTAAGTAAAAATACTTGAAAGTACTACTTAAGTCGTTTTTTTGGGTATCTGTACTTTACTTTACTATTTATATTTTTGACAACTTTTACTTTTACTCCACTACATTCCTATAGAAAATAATGTACTTTTTACTCCATACATTTTCCCTGATACCTAAAAGTACTCGTTACATTTAGAATGCTCAAGCAGGACAGAATTATGGCACCTATCAATATAACGCTTTGTCATCCCTACTTCCATACTGTGTTTGTAAATGATGTCTGAGTGTTGGAGTGTGCCCCTGTCTGTCCGTAATTAAAAATAATAAGAAAATTGTGCCGTCTGGTTTGCTTACTATAAGGAATTTGATGTAAAGCATTTACTTTTTCTACCACTGTATTTAAAAAACAAAAAATAATTAGATCAGCTTTAATATTTCAGATAGATTGTAACTTCCATCAATGTAATTGTCTGCATCACTTCCAATCACCCATATGTTTTTTTCTCGCAAATATATACAGTGAGGGAAAAAAGTATTTGATCCCCTGCTGATTTTGTACGTTTGCCCACTGACAAATAAATGATCAGTCTATAATTTTAATGGTAGGTTTATTTGAACAGTGAGAGACAGAATAACAACAAAATAATCCAGAAAAACGCATGTCAAAAATGTTATAAATTGATTTGCATTTTAATGAGGGAAATAAGTATTTGACCCCCTCTCAATCAGAAAGATTTCTGGCTCCCAGGTGTCTTTAATACAGGTAACGAGCTGAGATTAGGAGCACACTCTTAAAGGGAGTGCTCCTAATCTCAGCTTGTTACATGTATAAAAGAAACCTGTCCACAGAAGCAATCAATCAATCAGATTTCAAACTATCCACCATGGCCAAGACCAAAGAGCTCTCCAAGGATGTCAGGGACACGATTGTAGACCTACACAAGGCTGGAATGGGCTACAAGACCATCGCCAAGCAGCTTGGTGAGAAGGTGACAACAGTTGGTGCGATTATTCGCAAATGGAAGAAACACAAAATAACTGTCAATCTCCCTCGGCCTGGGGCTCCATGCAAGATCTCACCTCATGGAGTTGCAATGATCATGAGAACGGTGAGGAATCAGCCCAGAACTACACGGGAGGATCTTGTCAATGATCTCAAGGCAGCTGGGACCATAGTCACCAAGAAAACAATTGTTAACACACTACGCCGTGAAGGACTGAAATCCTGCAGCGCCCGCAAGGTCCCCCTGCTCAAGAAAGCACATATACAGGCCCGTCTGAAGTTTGCCAATGAACATCTGAATGATTCAGAGGAGAACTGGGTGAAAGTGTTGTGGTCAGATGAGGCCAAAATCGAGCTCTTTGGCATCAACTCAACTCGCCGTATTTGGAGGAGGAGGAATGCTGCCTATGACCCCAAGAACACCATCCCCACCGTCAAACATGGAGGTGGAAACATTATGCTTTGGGGGTGTTTTACTGCTAAGGGGACAGGACAACTTCACCGCATCAAAGGGACGATGGACCATGTACTGACAATTCTTGGGTGAGAACCTCCTTCCCTCAGCCAGTGCATTGAAAATGGGTCATGGATGGGTATTCCAGCATGACAATGACCCAAAACACACGGCCAAGGCAACAAAGGAGTGGCTCAAGAAGAAGCACATTAAGGTCCTGGAGTGGCCTAGCCAGTATCCAGACCTTAATTCCATAGAAAATCTGTGGAGGAAGCTGAAGGTTCGAGTTGCCAAACGTCAGGCTCGAAACCTTAATGACTTGGAGAAGATCTGCAAAGAGGAGTGGGACAAAATCCCTCCTGAGATGTGTGCAAACCTGGTGGCCAACTACAAGAAATGTCTGACCTCTGTGATTGCCAACAAGGGTTTTGCCACCAAGTACTAAGTTTTGCAGAGGGGTCAAATACTTATTTCCCTCATTAAAATGCAAATCAATTTATAACATTTTTGACATGCGCTTTTCAGGATTTTGTTATTCTGTCTCTCACTGTTCAAATAAACCTACCATTAAAATTATAGACTGATCATGTCTTTGTCAGTGGGCAAAATCAGCAGGGGATCAAATACTTTTTTCCCTCACTGTATACATATACACACATACACATACACATATACACATACATACACACACATACACACACATACAGTGGGGGAAAAAAGTATTTAGTCAGCCACCAATTGTGCAAGTTCTCCCACTTAAAAAGATGAGAGAGGCCTGTAATTTTCATCATAGGTACACGTCAACTATGACAGACAAAATGAGAAAAGAAAATCCAGAAAATCACATTGTAGGATTTTTTATGAATTTATTTGCAAATTATGGTGGAAAATAAGTATTTGGTCAATAACAAAAGTTTCTCAATACTTTGTTATATACCCTTTGTTGGCAATGACACAGGTCAAACGTTTTCTGTAAGTCTTCACAAGGTTTTCACACACTGTTGCTGGTATTTTGGCCCATTCCTCCATGCAGATCTCCTCTAGAGCAGTGATGTTTTAGGGCTGTCACTGGGCAACACGGACTTTCAACTCCCTCCAAAGATTTTCTATGGGGTTGAGATCTGGAGACTGGCTAGGCCACTCCAGGACCTTGAAATGCTTCTTACGAAGCCACTCCTTCGTTGCCCGGGCGGTGTTTTTGGGATCATTGTCATGCTGAAAGACCCAGCCACGTTTCATCCTCAATGCCCTTGCTGATGGAAGGAGGTTTTCACTCAAAATCTCACGATACATGGCCCCATTCATTCTTTCCTTTATACGGATCAGTCGTCCTGGTCCCTTTGCAGAAAAACAGCCCCAAAGCATGATGTTTCCGCCCCCATGCTTCACAGTAGGTATGGTGTACTTTGGATGCAACTCAGCATTCTTTGTCCTCCAAACACGACGAGTTGAGTTTTTACCAAAAAGTTATATTTTGGTTTCATCTGACCATATGACATTCTCCCAATCCTCTTCTGGATCATCCAAATGCACTCTAGCAATCTTCAGACGGGCCTGGACATGTACTGGCTTAAGCAGGGGGACACGTCTGGCACTGCAGGATTTGAGTCCCTGGCGGCGTAGTGTGTTACTGATGGTAGGCTTTGTTACTTTGGTCCCAGCTCTCTGCAGGTCATTCACTAGGTCCCCCCTTGTGGTTCTGGGATTTTTGCTCACCGTTCTTGTGATAATTTTGACCCCACGGGGTGAGATCTTGCGTGGAGCCCCAGATCGAGGGAGATTATCAGTGGTCTTGTATGTCTTCCATTTCCTAATAATTGCTCCCACAGTTGATTTCTTCAAACCAAGCTGCGTACCTATTGCAGATTCAGTCTTCCCAGCCTGGTGCAGGTCTACAATTTTGTTTCTGGTGTCCTTTGACAGCTCTTTGGTCTTGGCCATAGTGGAGTTTGGAGTGTGACTGTTTGAGGTTGTGGACAGGTGTCTTCTATACTGATAACAAGTTCAAACAGGTGCCATTAATACAGGTAACGAGTGGAGGACAGAGGAGCCTCTTTAAGAAGAAGTTACAGGTCTGTGAGAGCCAGAAATCTTGCTTGTTTGTAGGTGACCAAATACTTATTTTCCACCATAATTTGCAAATAAATTCATTAAAAATCCTACAATGTGATTTTCTGGAGAAAAAAAATCTCAATTTGTCTGTCATAGTTGACGTGTACCTATGATGAAAATTACAGACCTCTCTGATCTTTTTAAGTGGGAGAACTTGCACAATTGGTGGCTGACTAAATAGTTTTTTCCCCCACTGTATATATACATACATATATATATACATACATCCATACACACACACATATCCTTTTTAAAATTATATTACTTTCCAACCCCACCACCCCTTCCCCAATTGGAGTAAACTAGTGAACAACAACGCTTAGGCCTCTACTTCCGGCCCATACATACTATATACATTTAATGGACACAGTCAAATTCTACAATAATTATATTTTGTTTGTTTTTATTCCTGAACTTCCTCTGATCATTTTCATGATTTTCTTGAGTTATCTTGTTGTTATTAGTTGTTGTTATTAGTCCCATCCTTCAGCTCCATTCCACACCTCCCATCTATCTCTTAACACCATCCATATTGGATTTCTATTTGCCATATATTTTTCAACTGTACTGTGATGTTTTACAAAAGTTCTGAACCTTTCTATTCTCATTGTTTCTACAGATCGTAAATTGAATATAAACATTTTTGCTAAAAGTATTATTATATTATTGATCGATTGACTATGACTTTTCAGATCACCCAGTAGCGCTATCTGCAGGGTTAGCTCCAGGTAAATATTGCAATCCTTTAGCCATTCCTGGACCTGTGTCCAAAAACAAGCTACAAATGGACAGTACCAAAACAAAAGATCTAATGATTCTGTCTCTTCGCAGCAAAATCTGCAGAGCTGGGAAGATTGTATCCCCCATATAAATAACATTCTATTGGTAGCAAGAATTTTATATAATAATTTAAATTGAAAAATTCTTAGTTTTGAATCCGGCGTCGTTTTGCGTATCAATTCATAAACACTATGCCATGGAATCGGTACATCAAAAATCTCTTCCCAACTATTTTGCAATATATATGGGACGGCTGTCAATCCTTTGGTCCTTAAATTAAACTGGTATACTTTTTTATTTATCACAATTTTCTTTAACCAATTATATTATTTAATGCAAGGCCGACAGACAAGTTCCTTACACTACCACTGTACTTAAGTACATTTAAAACCAGATACTTTTAGACTGTTACTCAAGTAGTATTTTACTGGGTAACTTTCACTTTTACTTGAGTCATTTTCTGTTAAAGGTATCTTTACTTTTACTCAAGTATGACAATTGAGTACTTTTTCCAGCACGGGAACTACGTGCAATTAACTACATTGGCCATATGATTTTATCGAATCATGAGACTGGCATATCTTTACTACAATAGGTATATCATGAAGAATGCAAAGTTAGTCTCTGGAAGTTAAAAACATTTTATAATTGTTTAAATACAAAGTCAAATAAAGACCATGGATAGAGTTTTAGGAGTAGATGACCTCAGTACGATGACACTTGCTGTAGACTGCAATTACATTGATACAGCAAAGATTGAATAATATCTTCGATGGATAAAAGAGAATAGATTAATAAATTGAGCAAATGAAAGATGGAGGGAGAGATAGAGAGAGAGGCATTTGATTCCATTTCATGGCAAATCAAATCATTGAATAAGCCTATCAGCCCCCTGATATATCACATTTAAACTTTTATTGGTGAATAATTTCTTAAATTATGCTCTTAATTAATCTATCAGTTAGATATTTAAATATACAATACGTTTAATACACATAGTGAAGAGCCTACTGAGAAACAACACCATGTTCCAAATAATAATTTTGTATGGCACTAATTCAAAGGTACAGTAGCATCTTGAGCATCCACATGTAAAAAGCACACAGAGAGAGCCAAAGACTGAGCATGTGTAATCAATATAAGGATCATAAATTGTTCTTAGAAACACAGGCATTATGACATTTTTCAAGTGAGACATAATTTTTACCTTTTATCTTGACAATAATAAATTAATATTAAAATACATTAATTATTATGCAATGGTTAAAAAAACAGCAAAGGACATTCCTTCTGACATTTAAGATGCAATCTGCTAACCACTACACAATAAAAAGAACCAGAAAGAGGAGGAGTATTAATACTTGTTATTATGTGCAAGGATTATTTTTGCTTATAGCTCACGCCTTGTTGAATGTGATTTGTGATTCTATTGTTGAGGTAGAGAGAGAGGCTTCCCTCTTTGGGCCTTACTGTGTTTGACTGTATTCATGTATTGTCACACACTGAGGTTGATCTGTGATTCTCTTTGTACAGGCTTCTCTCCCCGCACAGCTCAACAGGCCAGACACAAAGAGAAAGAGAGAGAAAGAGAGAGAACCCTTGATGAGGTGCAGAAGAGGGAAACCAGCACATTCGGGTAAACCAAGCTTTTTCAAAGCATTCTCAGCGAACTGGATCATTTATGCTCCAGCTAAAGGCATGGAAATCAGCCACACTGCACATTGGGAAAGTGATATGCCATGTTTTGTCATCGTATTTTGTGTCTGTTAGTACTCTAAGGTCTAGTGTGACTCTCAACAACATTGACTGTGAAACTGCAGCAGAGAGCCTGAATAGGAATCTAAATAGGAGAATATCTCAACTGCTAATGAGATCAAGAGCTAAGGGAAAGGCATATTTGCAGGGGAAAAAGAGGAAGAGAGCGGATTAAGAGTGGATTTATATGTAGCCTGCCATTAAGACAAGCATACCCTGCTGTGGAGTGCCCTGTAGATGGCAGGGCAGGGGGTGGTGAGTGCTGTGGAGTTCCCTGTGGATGGCAGGGCAGGGGGCGAGGGATTAGTCTAACATGAGGCTGTTTAGAATGGAAGTGACTGACAGGCAAAGACAAAAAGCTGTAGGGAGAACACATACAAAATGTCAACTATTGTTGTGGTGGCAACAGTGATGTTGATGGATGGTGATGATGGCGATGGTGGTGATAGTGATGATGATGAGGGTGAGGGGGATGATGATGATAGTCTCAGTGGCTGCCTTTATGCTGCTGGAGGCTAACACTACTGAAAGTGTACCATGTGTTCTATTTCACCTGTGTTTGTGTGTGACAGGAAATTATTTATTATGAGAGGCTCCATATTCTGAAAACAATTGGCTTTGATGTTCAACAGAATAACACTCAAGGCATTTCAGATGGTTATTTTAACTCTCACTAATAAGAGATGATGAAGTTAAGACTTTGCCCTTCCGGGAAATTGCAGCAATGAAACCTAGCAGCAGCCTCATGCATATTCATGAGATGTTGATGGTAAACACATCATCACAATCAAAACAAATATCCACGGCCATCGTTATTGGTTTCTAAATTACATCGCACCAGGAAATGACACCAAAACAGCTTGGCACCAGATGGAATCCTCAAAGCACAAGGAAAATAATGTTATGTTTTTATTGGGGAAACTATATGGGTTGGTCTGTGTTGCTCAGAAAAATACATTTGAGATGAAATCTGTGACAAATCTATGCAGCACATTCCTCCATTATTCTAATATGGAGGGTCCAAATGTTTGGCGATAATGGCAAGTATTTATTCTCAACATGGCAAGTACTTATTCTACTTGAATACCGGCATGGAATTGAGTGGGGTTAATGGGATAAAACAACATCTCAAAAATCAAGAAAATAGAATCTGATAATAATAGTGTGTATTGCAAGTTTTTGACTTGCATCAACATTAGTCTAAGTTTGACCAATTGGTCTTAAATTACGATTGGAAAGGTCTCTGTTATTATAATGGTTACAGATAATGCCACACTTAGGGTACCAAACACATACATAAATGGTTAACTTACAGTGCACACCAACATTCTTCCTACACTCTTAGAAAAAAAAGGTGCTATCTAGAACGTAAAAGGGTTCTTCGGCTGTCCCCATAGGAGAAGCCTTTGAAGAACCCTTGTTAGTTCCAGGTAGAACCCTTTTGCTTCCAAGTAGAACCGTTTATCCTATGGGGACAGCCGAAGAACCCTTTTGGAACATTTTTTCTAAGAGTGTACTGAACAAGCAGGTGTTTAGATCTGAAGTTGAACTCAGTCTAACTTTCCTAATTGGAGCAATTAGTATGCTGATATCAAATCTAAGTTTATTGGTCGCGTACACAGATTTGCAGATGTTATCGTAGGTGCTGCGAAATGCTTGTGTTGCTAACTCTCCCAAGGGAAAGCATTTTGGCTGGCTTTGAAAAAGCACCAGAGATGTAAAACTTGTCTTGCTGGAGGCCTGCCATTGGGCTTGTTCGACATTGCAGCTGACAGTGCAGTCGACTGCCGACTGACTGATCTACAAAGAACCTTGCATCATAAATAACGACTCATTATTATTCGTAGATCAGTCAGTCAGTCAGTCAGTCAGTCACAATTTACCCATGATACATTACTGTTTTGATCCTCTTGAACGCGGCCCTAGTCTCACTTTTTTTCCTGCAATCTAGAGCCATAATCATTATGCTTAATTCTATGTAAAATTATGTCTATTTTTCTTAAAGAAACTAAATATGCTTCTCTGCATCTCTGCTAAAATCTGGGTAAAAGATTGAAAGGAATGTGAGTCTTATTCAGAACATTTAGTAATTGCTTACTTTTCTAAAGTCTACCAACCTTGGCAGCAGGCATGCCAGTTAAGATAGTTAGACAAGACAGCCATTCAAACTTGCTTGATAGCCTGAAATGGCTTCTTGGTGATCAAATTCATTTACACTGGTCTACTTAAGGGTGTTGTTCCTCCATTGACATCAATGTGATAGCAGCTGGGTCTGGTCTACTTAGCTCATTGAATTCCATTGAAACAGAAAAAAATGAGGAAGCCAGAGGTCTCACTTCCTCTTCTGTCTCTGCTCTACACTCTCCTCTACTGACGGAATCCGTGCACCTCTGAAGGGACCACTTAATAGGGAGACGTCTGGTTCAGTCAGTGTGCCCACTCCTCAAAATACAGCTGACAGATATTTTTATAAATAATTATGGTAAAACATGGGCTTAAAAATGTTGCTTTTATTTAACTGCTTTTAATTAAAATGTTTTACAAAATATCTGAGGGGGCAACCCCTATGGGCATGACACCTCTGACATCATCGACTGTGTCATTGACTGACAGATTGCTATAACACATGATGTGGTTAGCTGATACTTAAAATACTTATCCAGGCGTTGTAAGATCTGGCATGCGTCAGCAACGCCTGGGCAGAGGAACTCGCCCCTTGGGAGGCCTGCCTAAAAAATTGACAAGAGAAGGGGGTAAGAAGGTCTGGACATTGTTCCAACCATATCCTTATTATCAAATCAAGGTAATAATAGGCTTGATTGATAAACCTTTTTGGCAATGCAAATATTAACAGTTTTAGGGAAAATAATGATAGTATACGATACACTGTATATTGCCTATTCACATGGAAAATAGGCAATAGAAAGTACAGTTACTCATTGAAAGTACAGTTACTGATTTTGGCCATGGCCAGTACTGCTGTACGTAAATAGTAAAGTGGATAAATAAATAAAAGGACTGAAAATCCATTAATTCTGAGAGAGGAGGTTTTACAGCGGAATAGCAGTGACATCATCGTTCCAACATATTGTAAAATCTCCCTCACCATGCCTCAAACAGCTCCTTAAATCGTATCAATCAGACCATTTAAGTTTTTTTCTGCAGACTTCAAACGCTTATTAGGCTGACCACGCTCCCAATTACTGCTCAGCCATGGTGCAGGTCCCCATACACCTCACAGAACACATCATAGAGTCAGAAATGCATTCAGAAATATACACTCCACTCAAAGCATACAGATTTAGGATCTTAATTTGAGCCAGGTTGCTACAGCAGGAAAATAATCCTGTTTGAATTATTGTAGAGGTTGATAACATTTTTGTAAGGGAAATCAAGTCTGAAATTTCAAAGTAGAAATTATAAACTTCATTAGCCTTTTTAAACCTAAAATACACTACAAGGTTTACATTTCCTGCATTGCTGGAAAGTTATACTGCAACAGGGTGATCAAATTAAGATCCTACACCTGTACAGTGATGGGTTCTTTACTGACACATGTCTTACTTGACTGTTCCAGTTGGCTGTTCCACTTGACTGTTCTACTTGACTGTTCCACTTCCCCCTTCCACAGATAACATCCAAATTGGCCTCAAAACTCAGGTTGCTGTCAAGGAAAGTGCCAACCCACTGGCACAAACTGGTTGAATCAACGTTGTTTCAACGTAATTTGTCAACGTATTGTGATGTGGAATTAATGTGGAAAATACTTTGGATTTAAAAAAAGTCATCAGCCAGTACTGTTTTCATCTAATTTCAACCAGCGTAAACATTGAAATTAGGGTAAAACTTCAACTTAAATACATTGACTTAACCTGACTAACAAGTCGTTACATCAATCTAATTTCAACATAATCATCAGAACTATGTATATGTTGAAATGGCGTTGAAAATTCCACATAGAGACGTAAAAAAACATTGTTCATGCTATATTCAATATATATTGGGTGGTTGAAATGATGTTGAATTTTTTATTTGATTAGACATATTCTATTTGACCTTGTTTCAATGTTGATAGTAAAAGGGTATGTTTGAATCAACGTCATTGTTTCAACATCATGCTATCACCCTAAATAAAGAGGTATATTGAATTAAAAAGTGAAGCCACAGTCCAACAATTGCTGCCTGAACAGTGACTCCTACTGGTATATGAGGAGTAATGCACTTCAGTGAGAACAAGTCTACCACCTAGATGCCTACCTCTATGTACCCTGCTTAGCTTTGAAAACAACCTCTGTTCGTTTCAGCTGAGCTATCATGTCAAAACATTTTAACATTGATCAGCTTCCATACTCATTTGAGTAGACTCCCTAAATAAAATGTAATAGTTGAAAGTAACTCCTCTAACTTTTCTTACACAAGCTGTATGTGAAAGTAAATTCGGAGTGAGGTTGGGTTTATGTAGGCTACATCGACATCTGATTTGCCCAACAAAGGACACCATCATTTCAACGTGTAGCTAGGTATACTATCATTAATCTATGGTTGATTGGATCCTTGGAAGTTTAGAAGTAGTTACAATTAGCCCTATAAATAGGAGGCCAAATTCATGATATTAATATTGGGAAGATATTTGTATTGATCAACGGTCTCCACTGGCTCACCATCTATCAGAGTCTGCTTTGGTGGCAGTGAGCTCCTCCTGTGGTGAGTGATTTTGAAGGAGTCAGGCGCAGGAGGGTAAATCACAGAATAAAAAGTTTATTCTGAAAACACAGCGGTACGCAGCAATGCGTCAAATACTCCAGTGCGGAAATCAGGCGCACTGGAAACAACAAGGCACACGGGTGAAATATCCCGACGATACAAAATACAAAGAGCTCCACCGAGCTAATCTAACCTCCACAATAAACAATCACACACGAAGACAAGGGGGCAGAGGGAACACTTATGCAGGTACTGATGAGGGGATATGAACCAGTTGTGTGTAATAAACAAGGCAAAACAAATTGAATGGTGAGATTAGGAGCGGCAGTGGCTAGAAGGCCGATGACGACAAACGCAGAAGCCTGCCCGAACAAGGAGAGGAGAAAGCTTCGGAGGAAGTCGTGACAGTACCCCCCCCCTTGACACGCAGCTCCAGCAGCGCGCCGACACCGGCCTCGGGACGGCCAGGAGGACGCGGAGCAGGGTGAGCTGTATGGCGATGGTGGAAATCCCGCAACAGGGACGGATCGAGGATATCCCTCACCGGGACCCAGCACCGCTCCTCCGGACCGTAACCCTCCCACTCCATGAGGTACTGAAGGCCCCCCACCCAACGCCTCGAATCCAGGATGGAACGGACAGAGTACGCCGGGGCCCCCTCGATGTCCAGAGGGGGTGGAGGAACCTCCCGCACCTCAGACTCCTGGAGCGGACCAGCCACCACCGGCCTGAGGAGAGACACATGGAACGAGGGGTTAATACGGTTATCTGGAGGGAGTAGTAACCTATAGGTAACCTTGTTTATTATCCTCAGGACTTTGAACGTCCCCACAAACCGTGGGCCATGATGCCAGAACCGGCTGATAACCTAAAACACATTGAAATGGCGATAGGTTAGTGGAGGAGTGGCAGAGAGAGTTCTGGGCATATTCGTCCCATGGCAAGAACACCGACCACTCCCCCGGCCGGTCCTGGCAGTAGGACCACAGGAACCTACCCACATCCTGATTCACCCATTCCACCTGTCCATTAGACTCGGGGTGAAACCCAGAGGTCAGGCTGACCGAGACCCCCAGATGTTCCATGAATGCCTTCCAGACCCTGGATGTAAACTGAGGACCCCGGTCAGACACTATGTCCTCTGGCACCCCGTAGTGCCGGAAGACATGAGTAAACAGGGCCTCCGCAGTCTGCAGGGCCGTGGGGAGACCGGGCAGAAGAAGGAGGTGGCAGGTTTTAGAAAGGTGGTCCACAACGACCAGGATGGTGGTGTTACCCTGAGAGAGGGGAATATCAGTAAGAAAGTCAATACACAAATGGAACCATGGTCGTTGTGGAACTGGTAAGGGCTGTAACTTACCCGCTGGGAGGTGCCTAGGTGCCTCACTCTGGGCGCACACCGAGTAGGAGGAATATTACACCCTTCTTGGAGAAGAAGGCATGGGGACAGAGCTTGGGTGGTGTGCCCGAGCGTTGAGATAGGACAGAGCCTATCCCTACCTCGGACGCATCCACCTCTACGAACGGTAATGATGGATCGGGATGGACCAGTACCGGGGATGAGGTGAACAGAGCCCTCAGGTTACTGAATGCCCTGTCAGCCTCAGCAGACCAGCGGAGCCGGGACGGCCCACCCTTCAAAAGAGATATGATGGGAGCTGCGACCTTGCCAAAGCCCCGGATAAACCTCCGATAGTAGTTGGCAAAGCCAATAAAGCGCTGCACCTCCGGAATACACCAGAATGTCATCGATGTAGACCACTACACCACAACCAAGCATGTCCCGAAACACCTAGTTCACAAAGGACTGGACTACTGATGGAGCATTCATCAAACCGTACGGCATCACCAGGTATTCGTAATGCCCCGTGGTTGTGTTGAATGCTGTCTTCCACTTGTCCCCCTCTCGGACACGCACCAGGTTGTAAGCACTTCGGAGATCTAATTTTGTGAAGAAGTGCACCCCATGCATTGACTCGATTACAGATAGAATGAGGGGTAGAGGATAACTATAACGAATTGTCCCCTTGTTAAGTGCTCGGTAATCAATGCAAGGGCGCAGATCTCCGTCTTTCTTCTTCCCAATAAAGAAACTTGAGGAGGCGGGCAAAGTGGAGGGACGTATGAACCCTTGGCGCAGGGACTCGGAGACGTATGTCTCCATCGCCTCCATTTCAGCCTGCGACAGGGGATATACATGACTCCTGGGAGGCAAAGCATCTACCTGGAGGTTTATTGCGCAATCCCCCGCTTGATGAGGTGGTAATTTGGTCGCCTGCGTTTTGGAAAACGCGCGCCAAATCGAGGTATTCGGGGGGAATGCGCACGGTGAAGGTAGTGTCTGGACTTTCCACCGTGATTGCACCAACGGAAACAGCTTAACACCTACACTGACACTCTCCCGACAACCCTGTTAGAACCCTCTGCGACCATGAAAATGTGGGGTTGTGTAGTGCTAACCAGGGAAGACCCAACACAACAGGGAAATCAGGAGACTCAATAATAAAAAAGGTGACTTGCTCTCTATGGGTCTCGTGCGTACCCATCGTGACTGGTGCTGTAACTTCCCTAACGAACCCTGACCCTAATGGTCGACTGTCAAGTGCTTTAATGGGCAGTGGAATGGATAGGGGAACCAACATAATACCTAGACTATGAGCTAACGACCTGTCCATAAAGTTCCCAGCTGCGCCTGAATCGACCAGCGCCTTACACTGGGAAACAACTGTGTAATCAGGGAAGGTGACGTGTATGGGGCAGTGCGCAGAAGAGGGCTCTGAACGAGTGTGGGTTTGCGCTACCTGGGGTGACGCGAGAGTGCCCTGCCTGCCTCCTCCCAACCCGGAAGAACCCAGACGACAGCATGCAGCAGAATATCCTCTCCTGCCACAAGAGTGACACTGGAGCTGTCGTCCTCCGTTCTCCCGGATCACTGCACCACCCAGCTCCTTTGGAACTGAATCCGGGTTGAGGGGGGGGTGAAACGGGCAGGCCCCTTCCAGGACGTCCTCTTGAAGCTAGCAGGTTGTCCAACCGGATGGCCATGACCACCAGCTGGTCGAAAGTCAACGTGGTATCCCGGTAGGCAAGTGCCCTTCGTACGTCCTCTCGCAGGCTGCACCGGAATCTGTCGATGAGGGCCCGCTCGTTCCACCCGGACCCAGCCGCTAGAGTACAAAACTCCAAGACAAAGTCCTGCGTGGTCCTCTTCCCCTGCCTCAGTTGGACCAGCCGCTCGCCCGCCTCTCTTCCTTCGGGCGGGTGATCGAAGACTGCCCGGAAGAGGCGAGCGAACTCCCCGTAGTTGTCCAACGTGGCTCCTCCTTCACTCCAGACCGCGTTGGCCCACTCCAGGGCTTTCCCCGAGAGGCAGGAGACGAGGGCGGACACCTTCTCCCGCTCCGATGGAGCCGGGCTGATGGTTGAGAAGTAGAGGTCCAGCTGCAGGAGGAATCCCTGGCAGCGGGCAGCTGTCCCATCATAATCCCTCGGTCGGGATAGATTAATCCCTCTGGGTGCTGGGGTGTGGGTGGCTGGATCCGGTCGCTCAGCTGGTCCCTAGGGTCGGGTCCTCTCCTCTCCAGGCGTTGGACGACCTGTTGAACCCGATCCATCGCTTCTCCCAAGCTGGCTAACATCGTGGAATGCTCCTGGACCCGCGCCACGACTCCAGGCATGTGCTCTTCTCCTGCTGACTCCATGTTTCAGGTGTGTGATTCTGTGGTGAGTGATTTTTAAGGAGTCAGGTGCAGGAGGGTAAATCACAGTATAAAAGGTTTATTCCGAAAACACAGCGGTACGCAGCAATGCGTCAAACACTCCAGTGTGGAAATCAGGCGCGCTGGAAACATCAAGGCACACGTTTGAAATATCCCGGCGATATAAAATACAAAGAGCTCCACCGAGCTAATCTAACCTCCACAATAAACAATCACACACAAAGACAAGGTGGCAGAGGGAACAATTATACAGGTACTGATGAGGGGATATGAACCAGGTGTGTGTAATAAACAAGACAAAACAAATGGAATGATGAGATGAGGAGCGGCAGTGGCTAGAAGGCCGGTGACGACGAACGCCGAAGCCTGCCCGAACAAGGAGAGGAGGCAGCTTCGGAGGAAGTCGTGACACCTCCGGAAATCAATTAGGAGTGGTCACACCATCCAACAAACTGATCCACGGTGTGTGTGTGTATGTGTGTTTGTGTGTGTGTGTGTGATTCAGTGTGTGGGTTTCAGTGTGTGTACAGTCTCCTCAGTTACCCAGCAAGATTACCAAGGGAAAGGAACGCTTATGCCATCCAATGCAACGCTTCTTGGGTCATTTCCTGGGGGAAAAGTGGGCCTGCGGCATGTCTAATTCTCCTATAATACCTCCAGAAATAGAGAATCTCTTCCCAGGCAGGATCCCAGCTCGCCTTTGTTTGACATTCTGTAAGAAGAATTACTAGAAAACATTGAAAAGCTTCCACTCTGGGCCATATTCAATCAAACTCACACTGCAGAAAAAACATACCACTTACGTTAACATTGAAATGTGTTTTGTTTTGTTTTTAGATGCCTGAGCCCCACAAGTTTGATTGAATCCCAGCCTGTAAGCAGGCTCCTTAGCTCAATTAAGTCCAACCGGTACTGAAACAGTAGCTCAACTATTATCACAGAGTGGTTTTGGGTCATGTAAATCCCTAACAGGTTTATATTTCAAATAATGACATTTTTTGCTCATTGAGATGAGTTTTGAAATTAAATTCAAATAAAAGAATAGTGTCATGAATATTGGCTTAAATCTTAAAGCTGTGGATGGATTATTTAATGATGGATTTTACTCCATTTATATTCACTCATATCCTTGATTATTCCAGTCATTTAAGTTACCTAAAATGTACAGAAAATTACAGATTTATCATAACCTACTGTAAAATATTCAAATATTAAAGCAAGTTATTCAATTATAAAATGTTGAATATTAACGAGATGTACATGCTCAAGTTTATATTGATGCTGGCATTCAAATTAACTGAATTTGTCAATGACTTTCCAATGTCATTGAGCTATTCTCAGAGTCATGGGACAATTCTCTTTAGCTCCATGCTCTTAAAATGGAGAGCCCAACCTGCTAACATAACATGGTTTATACAAGGGATGTGAGGTCCCTTCCACATCCTTTAACGAGACAGTGACTATACCCAAAGGGAATGTTTTAACTCTGCTGGAAGGCTGCATGGAAAGACAGTCTCACAGGTGGCATGTCAATCATAGCAGTGGTCATGGTCTGACATCCATTTGACATGTGTTTGCATTTTCTCAATTTCCCTTTATTTTGGAAAGCAGCTCTACTCTGTGTCCTGGAGTCACACCCTTGGTGGCCATAGATAGGCTACATCAGAGATTCCTCCTGTGGATCCTCCTGTGAACTACACTGTATAGTATGAAAGGAAAGTCCTCATTGATTTTTGTCCAATAGCTATGCACCGTTGAAGCGCACAATAATAATAGTATAAATAAATAAATACATACATAAATAAATACATTGATAAATATTATTTCAGTAATGATAACACAAACAGTTTAATTTTGGCAATCCATGTAGCTATAGAGGCATTATTTCAGGGTAACTATAAAGGGAATGATTTATGTCATTACAATGCACCAGGTATCTAATAATAGTCTGTAGCATAGTTGGCTAATTTCTAAGTAAATGCAAACATATGAGATCAAATGTGGTAGCTAAGTACATACAACTGTATGTAATAGCTTGGTACAGTATCTTTACAAAGGTTATTCAACTGCAATTACTCAGCTAAACATAATTGAACTCGGATGAAGAACAAACAACAAACATTTTATTTTACCCGTTGGTCAGAGAGTTAGTTGAAGTGCTTGAATGTTTCATATTGATATTTCATATGAAATTCATATTTATATTGAAAGGTTGAAGGTCTGCGGCTTCCTTCAGCATCCACTCTCTGAATAAATGTGTATCCTTCTCAGGAGAAGGTAGGAGTCAGGGTTAATTACTTTTCAATTCCCATACAGTTGTCTCCTCTACAGAGGCCAACATATGATATACACTGCCTTCAGAAAGTATTCCTACCCCTTGACTTATTCCACATTTTGTTGTGTTACAACCTGAATTCAAAATGGAGTAAATATATGTTTTTTCTCTCACCCATCTACCCACAATACCCAATAAGGACAAAGCAACATATATATTTTAGAAATGTTTGCAAATTTATTGAAAATGAAATACAGAAATATATAATTTTCATAAGTATTCACGCCCCTGAGTCAATACAGGTTAGAATCACCTTCGGCAGTGATTACAGCTGTGAGTCTTCCTGGGTAAGTCTCTAGGAACTTTGCACACCTAGATTGTACAATATTTGCACGTTATTCTTAAAAACATTTTTCAAGCTCTGTCAAGTTGGTTGTTGACCATTGCTAGACAGCCATTTTCAAGTCTTGCCATAGATTTTCAAGCTGATTTAAGTCAAAACTGTAAGTAGGCCCCTCAGGAACATTCAACGTTGTCTTGGTAAGCAACTCCAGTGTATATTTGGCCTTGTGTGTTAGGTTATTGTCCTGCTGAAAGGGGCATTTGTCTCCCAGTGTCTGTTGGAAAGCAGACTGAACCAGGTTTTCCTCTAGGATTTTGTTTATTCTGTACAGGCTTCCTTCTTTTCACTCTGTCAATTAGGTTAGTATTGTGGAGTTACTGCAATGTTGATCCATCCTCAGTTTTCTCCTATCACAGCCATTAAACTCTGTAACTGTTTTAAAGTCACTGTTGGCCTCATGGTGAAATCCCTGAGAGGTATCCTTCATCTCCCGCAGCTGAGTTAGGAAGGACGCCTGTATCTTTGTAGTGACTGGGTTTATTGATACACTATCCAAAGTGTAATTAATAACTTCACCATGCTCAAAGGGATATTCAATGTCTGCTTTTAAAATGTTGACCCATCTACCAATAGGTGGCCTTCTTTGCAAGGCATTAGAAAACCTCCCTGGTTTTTGTGGTTGAATCTGTGTTTGAAATTCACTGCTTGACTTAGAGACCTTACAGATAATTGTATGTGTGGGGTACAGAGATGAGGTAGTCATTAAAAAATCATGTTAAGCACTATTATTGCACACAGAGTGAGTCTATGCAAATTATTATGTGACTTGTTAAGCAAAATTGTGCTCCTGAACTTATTTAGGCTTGCCATAACAAAGGGGTTGAAT
Organism: Coregonus lavaretus; assembly: GCF_964263955.1. Lineage (NCBI taxonomy): Eukaryota > Metazoa > Chordata > Actinopteri > Salmoniformes > Salmonidae > Coregonus > Coregonus lavaretus. The sequence continues at coordinate 15,547,972 of NC_140010.1, forward strand.
ACTTATTAACTCAAGACATTTCAGCTTTTCATTTTTAATTAAATTGTAAAAAATTCTAAAAACACAATTCCACTTTGACATTATGGGGTATTGTGTGTAGTAGGCCTGTGACCCAAAATCTCAATTTTATCCATTTTAAATTCAGGCTGTAACACAATACAATTTGGATAAAGTCAAGGGATGTGAATACTTTCTGAAGGCACTGTATACCGCACTCTGCTTTGATTCCCTGTAAGCGTAGAAGGTTGTAATAATTTATTGCACAGTTTAATTCTTATGAGGCAGGAGAAAAGAAGACACAACACTGGTAAACCAGCCAAAGGAAGGAACACAATATACTGTATGTCTGAAAGTGATACATTAGAGACAATTGGTTTTGAAACACTCAACATGCTCTTGCTATAATCTTCTTGACATAAATATCATCATGGTTGAAAAAGCGTTTTTATAGGAGGTCATGTATGATATCTATGTAAAGCAATTATGTTATCAGAAAAAAACATGCCATGGATTCAAATTCTTGCTGTGCATAGACATAGACATCATGCTTTTCTTTCTCTTTCTCTGACAATGTCCCTCTAGCAATTACCTGCCATGAAACAAAATACAGTATTTCAGTCCCCAATAAGGGCCATCTGCATGTATTCCTATCTAGAAAGATTAACACCTCAGTTAGATGGAAAAATAAAGAATGCTATAGATGTTCTGCTTTTTCTGACTGTGTGCTTTTAGTTTTCCTTGCTCACTTTATGTCAGTTTTGACGTTTTACCATCAAAATGATGCTGCTCTCAGATGTTTTATTTAAATCATTCCATCTCAAAAATCTCTGAAAAAATAAAGAAACCTTCAATCAAACCCAGGCGGATAAAACACAGGGGGCTAATCAGGATGGCCTACTTATCCTGTCTTCATTTTTCAGCCCTCCTGACAGATTTATTTATTTTAAATAATTATAATCCTCTGAATTTACATGAGGAGTGAGGATGATATCCAACTGTCACTGTGAGTTTTTAAATGTAGGTGGATTTTGGAAACAATGTGAGTATTTTAAGGAACACACTGAGATTTACATATACAACCTGTAAGAAGTTGGATGATTTCATAATCAAGCTGGGAAATGTATATTAATGGCTTTTCCAGGGAGAAATTGAGGACATACTTTGTCATGCTTTTCAATGTTTTAATTTGGGTGGGTGGGCAAACCAAACCTATGTATAATCTGGTGGTGTCTCTCTCATAAACTTTTTTCAATTCCAATTCTTGAATTCTGTGGAATCAGAATTTTTATTGAACTCTACAAGTCATTTGCATACACAGAAAGGTCATACGATACCTGGGTGCTATTGCAACTATGACCAAACTACAATAATTGTGACTTAAATCCTTTTTGACACTCGTCTTGTGTTTAAGGCCAGTCCCAGACAACGAGTCATGTTCCTTGGAAGTATAATTCAGTGAGTGTCATGCTCATCATGATACAACACATTTGTCAGTCGACACTCTCCACCTCATTTCCTCCATCCATCAGCCTGTGTTTGGGTAAACATACAGAGTGGCCAGGCACATAGAAATACAGCTATCAATGGACACAATTTAATTTATCTGAGCACAACAGCGATTTACACAATGGCAACACCGTTCAAAACAGAACGTTTGCCAAGCCGGGGGAGATAAACTGTTGCCACTGGGAAATTGGACAGTAAAACGAAGGGAGGATGTCATAACAAGATATCAAATTGATTGACATTAGTGTCAGGGCGTATGTGAAGGCTATTGGGCACACAGTTGCAGAAATGTCACAAAGTGCACACTACTTTTAATGGTGCCAGGACATGTCCAGTACACAGCAGCAGAATGTGTATAATGGCTGCTAGCTCTGGGTGACTGGTGCTCTGACTCTGACTGGTCCTTCTGTCAACGCTTCTAATGGAGTTCTGATGGTTCATTTGGAATTCTATCAAATCCATGTTGACTGAAGGATCAATTATTCATAATCACAAAATATTGGAATAAATCCATACTATGCAACTGAGTTATCATGTCATCATATGTGTATACACTATGCCAATAGAAAGAGCCAGGCCATCATCAACATCAACGTCAACGGTCTTGCTTGTGACAACAGGACAATCTGAGTTTAGAAACATGACCAACTACTGAACTGCTGTCTTGGGGAATATGACATAACAGAAAGGTGGCATGAGGAACAAACTAGCTGATAATCCATAGCACATTAAATCCAAAGTAATACGAAAAGGTCTGGGAGAAAGAGTCAGTGGGGAGTCGACTAGTGAGAGAAAATAAAGTAATAAGAAATGCTGGAAGGCCTCGTTGTATAATGTACTGTACAGTCAGACAAGAAAACACAACATCTAATCAGATAATTGAGAATTGAGTCCTGAAATAGAGAGAATAAATTCCCTGCTTGTTTATTCACAGAAAAATGATAACAGTGTAATTTCGATTTAAGGACATAATAACATTTCAGGAGGGTCTGGTCCAGGGCCTTAACCTTCAATCAGATATGGGGAATATATCTATCCTAAGTAAATGGTGGCTTGCAGTGCATTCCAGAATGAACAGCATATTACCAACCACAAGAGATAACCAAGACGACATATTTTGTAGAGTGGTCACTCTCAGATAGTGTCTAGTAATGGATATATTTGTTGATTTAAAACATTATTGGATGATATTATATATGTTTCAATTCCCAGCAACATTCCTAAAGTTGTCTATTAGGGCCTTGTTAATGTCATCCCAATGTCAGGAGTAAAGTTTATTCTCCTAGAGCACTTCCATTCTTTAACTTTAACAGTTTTAAAGGGCAGCTGAACTAAAAAAACTCTGGTTGAAAACAACCTATTTTGCATTAATATTAGTCAGAAACATTGATTCTAGTGTAAACATGTACCATAAAGTGTAAATAGCATAATTTTGGTCGTAAGTCAGTATCTTCAAAATGGAGATTTGCAAGATTCAGGGAAGCTGTTACATTCAAGGCACTGCATCGCAGTGCTAGCTGTGTCACTAGAGATCCTAGTTCGAATCCAGGCTCTGTTGTAGCCGGCCGTGACCGGGAGACCCATGGGGCGGCGCACAATTGGCCCAGCGTCGTCCAGGGTAGGGGAGGGAATGGCCGGCAGGGATGTAGCTCAGTTGGTAGAGCATGGCGTTTGCAACGCCAGGGTTGTGGGTTCGATTCCCATGAAAAATAAAAAAATTATGTATGCACTAACTGTAAGTCGCTCTGGATAAGAGCGTCTGCTTAAATGTACAATTGATGGTTGGGTTTTGATTTAGATCATGCCCACTTGCCCACTAACACAGGATGATATCGCCAAGGGAGAATTGTCATGCACGGAGAAACATCATAGCTGATTGTGCTCTATCCAATCGTACGGCAAAACCTACAGACAGTGAGACAGACCTGCCCACATCAAACTTGTTTACATAAGAAAACACGTCGCCAATGTTATGTTGAAAGAAAACTTGGCCCTTTATCAAGTGGCCACTTGCTGATGTGTTTGATAGTGATCACTCGAGTCTGTCACTATTTTGGGCAGAGTTACAATTGAGACGATGCGCACTTGCATCCCAACACAATTCAAAACCCATTTGTGAGCATCTTGTGTCCTGCTGTGACCTATTTTGTAACATGATTTGCCATTAAACACTGCCAGACAGATGCACACTCCCATAATAGATTGTGAGAAAGTTGTAAAAACAAATGGCACTGAACCACTTTGCCACTTGCCAGTGACTTGATAAGCTGATTTAGCTAACCTGGCCTGCTTGCATGTGCCTGCTAGCTACTAGCTAGCTTCATTGACAAACACAGACAGAACTTACAGTCAGGTCCAAAATTATTGGCACCCTTGATAAATATGAGCAAAAAAGTATAAAATAAATAATACAAATACTGAGCTATAGTGTATGCTCAAAAAATATATAGGTGTTAAAATTAATGGCACCCCTGTTTCAATACCTTTCAATACCTCATCTTGCTAGGACAATGGCACTGAGCCTTTTTCTAAAATGTTTTATGAGTTCGGACAACACATTGGGAGGACCTTAGACCATTCCTCCATAGAGAATCTTTCCAGATCCTTAATATCCTTCGTCTCTGCTTAAGGACCCTCTTCCATTCAAACCACAGGTTTTCACTCGGGCTCAAGTCCGGAGACTGAGATGGCCATTGCAAAATGTTGATTTTGTGGTCAATTAACCATTTTGACATGTGCATGGAGTTATTGTCTGACGGAAGATCCACTTGCGGCCAAGTTTCAGCCTCCTGGCAGAGGCAACCAGGTCTTTGGCTAGAATATCCTGGTACTGGGTAAAGTTAGATCCACCACCATAATTTACAGTAGGTATGGGGTTCTTTTCTATTTATGCATCTTTCTTTCGACACCAAACCTACCACTGGTGTGTGTGGCCAAAGAGCTCTATTTTTATGTCATCTGACCAAAGCACCGGTTCCAATCCAAGTGCCAATGCCGTTTAGTAAACTCCAGGCGTTTACGTTTGTTGGATGACATGAAAATAGAGCTCTTCGGCCATGCACACCAGCTTGCAGTGCGTGCATGTGTGCGTCACACAAACAAACCCACACACATGACACACCAGTCTACATACTAATGTATGTGGTCTACATATGTCATGTGAGGCATTCTCTATTGCAAACTCTCCTCATAACATTTCCCAGCCAACAATGATGACACTTCTTGCCTTGCAGAGGAGTTATGTCTCCTGTTTTGCCTGAAGGGCCCCTTAGGTGGGACCAGGCTTTGATATATGCTCTTTTCCTGCTGACTCTAACACCACTTCAAGCCTCCTATGTAGAAATAACTAACATACTTAACCGTTTCATCTAAAAACCAGTGTGCACCGGGAGGCTTTCTAAGTCTGTGTTCAAGTTGCAGACATGATATGTGATATTGAAACTGCTACATCTAAAAAGGTAAACTATGTAGGTCTAGATACGAGAGAAGCTCACACACATAGATACACGCATGCATGCACGCACGCACACACACACACACACACACACACACACACACACACACACACACACACACACACACAGGTATCCCGGCATGCCACTTCCTCATCTCCTGCTGCTCTGTCCTTAAACCCCTTCACCCTCCATGCAGGGAGTAGACACATCACTGTTTTACTCTTTGTCATGGTAATAACACTAAGCCTCACTGTCCCCCATTTTGCCTGTCAACTTGCGTTTATTTTTCTTTCCTTTTTTCTTTTATATTTCCAGAATGTTCTGTCTGGTTTTTGCGGGTATGTATAAGTGCCCCCCCTCCCCCCCCTCCTCTTCTCACACTCGTGGAACCAATTATATTATCCCACCAACCATTTCAAATTCTGTCAAAAAGGACCACAAAAATCTATTCTCTACCCCAGCAAGTTTCTCACCTTTTCTAACCTTCTCTCAAGAGCCGCTAAAAATCTCAAGTCAAGAGAATTTATTTCTCTCTCCCCCTCACTCTTTCTCTCCCGGCTGTCTTTCATTCTTCAATGTGAAGGCCTTCTTGACAGTGTGCAGAACAGACTTTGTGAAACCTATATAGCGCTGTGTGACACATTATCGGGTGTACTCCACTACTGCAGTGTGATGGCTGCCTAGAGATCCCAGTTGTATTGTGTTAGCCCCAGGCCATCCATTGTTTCCCACTGCAGCATTGACTGCAGCATTGCTTCAGGCTAATCCCTGGGCCTCTCTCCTGGGCTGGGAGACAGGCTAGCATCAGCAACTCTTATTTCAGTAATTTATTTCACATTCAATGACATTCAATAACATTATGTTATACCACTGCTACACAATTATATCTATTATAACTACCACTACTATTTCTGCTACCTCTATTACTACCACCACTAATACCGAATGATGATTCCAACCACACATTATTTACTAATATATGTTTGTGTAAGGGATTTTTGTGTATCAAACTGTATTATAGGGGTTTGGATGTGTGTGTGGGAGTCTCACTGCAGCAGGTGTGACTAGGCTAGCAATCTCTCTGCTCTTCTGCTCCCATACCTTTTCAAATTGCACAGTGAACGAATGAATGATCATTACATACTGCACATGTATGAAATTGTTCTTTCATCTCCTTCAAGCCAGCTGCTTTTTTCAGCTAGGCAAGGTTTTTATATTTCATGTCAACACTTACTGTACAATTAATGTGCTTTTATACAGATTCGATGCCATAGAGATAGTCCATATTCAATTCCTTTAATTTCAAAGGAAAAGAGTGTCTCAGTTGGTAGAGCATGGCGCTTGCAATGCCAGGGTTGTAGGTTCAATTCCCACGGGGGACAAGTATGAAAATGTATGCACTCACTACTGTAAGTCTCTCTGGATAAGAGTGTCCGCTAAATGACTAAAATGTAAATGTATCTATTGAAGTGGTAGGTTCTGAGAAAGGATGGTCCGAGGAAGAGCTGAGGCGAAGAAATAGAAAGGTATCCTTGGTGTGTATGTGTCTGATTGAAATTCCAGTGGTTCATTCAAAACTGTCCTTGGTTTCTCCTGAAAAGCAGCTCTATGTAATTACTGTAACCACAGTTTAAAAAGCAATAGGGCTGTCAAATATTCCCCAAGAACATGTAATATTGGTTGAAAGAGAGCAACTCTGTCTGATGCCCTGAACGGAACATCTTGACAGCCACTCCCCCCCCGAGCAAGGTGCCCTCTGAGAGTACATGTGATGATACTTATTAAATCACCTTCTTAATACAAGTTGTAATTAAGACCTCAAAATAATGATTCAGTGCAGCTGCACTCATACTCATTTTGGTGTCATCTGAATCGGGAATAAATAAAAACATTCAGACAGCAATTATGTTGTCAGCATCAGCAATACCCACCATATTCAATTGATGGGTTTCTCCAAGGTAGGCTACACAAAAACAAGGATAGACAAGGACTGTGTGTGGTAGGCTAGGTTTGACATGAAAAGAGCATCATTGCTCAGGGACGTCATCGCTGGCTTTCATATACTTTCAAACTGTTTCATATCAGTCATGTTTATTTGTCAGTTGACTTTGACTGCTTGTGTCAATGTATTATATTATTAGGTGGGAAGCTTTTGTGTGTTTTGCAATGAGGCTCTCCACATCTCTCATGGCAACCTGGACTCAGGGGTAGACGAAACATAGTAAATGTAAATATGTCTCCCTCCATTTAGTATGATATGTTACGAATTGCAAATCGTACAACATGTAACGGATTTGCAATACGTATGATATGTTATGAATTCCAATTTGTTGTGGGTAATGTTAGCTAGGTGTCTAGGGTCTAACATTAGCTAGGCTAGGGGTTAGGGGTTAGAGTTAAGGTTAGGTTTAGGGGTTACGGTTAGGGTTAAGGTTAGGGTTAAGGTTTGGGTTAGGGGTTAAGGTTAGGGTTAGGAGCTAGGGTTAGGGGTTAAGATTATGGTTCTGGTTAGGGGAAGGGGTTAAGGTTAGGATTAAGGTTTGGGTTAGGGGTTAGGGGATAAGGTTAGGGTTAGGGTTAGGAGTTAGGGTTAGGGGTTAGGGTAAGGTTTAGCTAACATGCTAAGTAGTTGCAAAGTAGCTAAAAGGTAGGAAGTAGTTGCAAAGGTCTGTGATGTAATTGAACATGCAACCTTTGAGTAACCTTCTGTGTTATGTAACCATATCAAACTCAACATACATCATAATACTAATTTGACTGTCACAGATTTATGTTTACTCTGTTATGTCTTTGATGCCAGGCTGCTCAATTCAAAAGGCTGATTGAGGACCTTTTTACTGAAGAATGTGTTTCGTTTTCTATGATTGTGTTTTGCTTTTATGTATTGATATGAATATTGAGGTGTATGTATATTGATGTGTATATTGAGGTGTATGTATATTGATGTGTATATTGAGGTGTATGTATATTGATGTGTATATTGTTGTGTATGTATATTGATGTGTATATTGATGTGTATATTGAGGTGTATGTATATTGATGTGTATATTGATGTGTATAGTATATTGATGTGTTTTGATGTGAATTGAAGTGTATACAGGGCTTATCTGTAAAAGAGACCTTGGTCTCAGCATGACTCCCTGTTAAAATAAAGGTAAAATAAATACAATAAAATAAATGTTCTTAGTGTATAGAGTCCATTCATCAAAATAGTTTTCACCCAACAAAAAACATACCGACAATATATATTTTTTTAGGCTTAGGTTTACACTAGGTCTGTCTTCAATAATAACTTTGTTGAGCTATAATACAATAAGATGGAAAGCTTTCGTCAGATACAGCTCATGAACATTTTAATAATTTTGTTGGGCTTGGTGGTCGATCGTGTCGCATGGCGGGGGCTATATGCAAGACTAAACACGGCACCCATGCCATATATAAGAGGACGTCTCTTCATATCAAAGTACCAACGGCGATAGTCTGCCACAAGTCATAGAGCATTCACAGCTGCGAGGCTTTAAGAGGCTATTTATTAATCCCAAACTATGGCTGCTGAAAGGTGAAACGGCTGTCCATAAACCATAGTGACAAACTTGTGCAACGTGAAATGAAAAGGAGCCCGTTGACCGTCGTTAGTCCCGTCTTTTGTTTCAGTGATTTTATTTCCTCTATCATCTAGCTGCATTGCATCCCTTCACTACCAGCACTCCTCTTTCTACACCACAATTTATGGCAAAGGGTATGAGGATATTTTATGTTCAGAATGATGATTCCCTTGACTGAGATCTCGGAAGGACTACAGGTTGATGTATGCCAGAGGAGAGGAGACTGCAAAATTAGCCAAAATGTTTGGCGCACTGCTGGTGTTATCAAAAACGGATAAAGGAACACATTTCAGGGATTCACAAATTCGCACTGAATGCAATATGTGTAGTAACACTATAATTACTGTAGTAACAATATTGTTAGGAACAGTCCCTAAATTAATCGGTTTCATTTTTTTGAAATGGAGCTTTGTTGAATAAATTTCCATTCAGCACTTTTTAGATCACTAATGATAAACCTATATTCAATACCCATAAAACACAAATAAACACACATACACTTTTCTCAGCATGAGCAAATTTCCATAGCACATCATGATACTGGCTTGTGCATAATCACAAGAGATGCGTTTGAAGAAGAGTGGCCTTGAAGATGTTATTTTCCCCTACCAGTCTGTGAACCATCCTCTGGGGGGCAGTAGAGACATCACCACCTTCTTTCATCTCCTCTTCTGGCTGCTGTACGGGAAGGGAAGGAAGGGAAGGGGGTAAGGTCAGAGGGGATTTAAGCGTGGCTTACCACCACGTGTGTCTCTGCTAGCCAAGTCTTGCTTTAAGGCACAGATTATCCCCCCACACTGGCTACTGTTACTGCAAACCTTTGTGTCTTTGTGGCACAGCAGCTCCTTGCTAACACGCCGATTGTACGCCTCGCCTATACTATTTCTATCCTACGTTGACTTGCATGTTTATGTAACTGCTGCCTTTCCTCCTTATTGTCCAATAAATACATTAATGGGGGAGGGGATTAAAAAAGAGCAACTTACTCATAGCAGGATTTAGCGACAAGGCAGGCGGGCAAGCGACAGGCATAAGGCCGATAACCTCTTCTAAGGTCCTGCAGTGATAAAATATTAAAAATATCCAGGATATGTTTATTTGTTTATGCATATCCTTTGAGCGCCTATTAGGCGCTCAAAGGATGTGCATTTAAAAACAAAAAAACATATTTTTAATATTTAATCACTGCAGGACCTTAGAAGAGGTTATCGGCCTTATGCCTGCCGCTTGCCCGCCTGCCTTGTCGCATCAGGTCGATACTGTTGAAATTAAACAATCATACCATAAACAAGACACACTGGTCTGCTCTGGTTTGGTCTCCCAGCGGCTGGGCCGGTGAGGTAGGTGTATAGGAGCGTGTAGCCTGATTCTGTTAATGATTTGGCTCTGTGGAAACACAGGCAGGCAGATGTAGGCTAGGCTCAGGCTGAGAGAGAAATGTTCCATTGAATGAACAATGAAATCCGCTCATGTTTCCTGTAGAATGAAGGGGTAAAGAAACCTTAGACAGAAGGCACAAAAACTAAAGTCTGTATGGAAATTAATTACACTTGACTCGTCTCAGTGTGAAAACTGCACCACTTATGAATTCATTACTTCTGTTCGGTCCTTTGAAAAGCAACACAGCAGTAAGGAACACTTGAACAAAGAATACAAACAAACCGATTGAAGGAGTCAGTGTAAATCTTTGTATCAACAGACAAACACAACAAGTTACATCAACTTTCTTGTTGTTGTAAAATAATACTGTAATCAGTGTTGTCTCGGGAACATGCTCAGGTCAGGCATTGATGTTTTTGTCTTCATTTTCCACTTTCCACTGATACACTCAGAGCACAGACGGACATAACAAGGAAGCTCCGACACAATTGCCTATCAACAAATGAAAAACATTACCCACATATTTCTGGTCGGTTGAGTAGACAGAAAAAAGCACCCCTTGGCCTCGCAACAACTCTGCTATTTTATCAATAAGTTGGGTTGATGGAGAGAGAGAGGGAGAGAAGTCTCAGGAAGGCCCCAGGAGGCCTGGACTGTTAGTCCCATGCCTGCAGTAGAACTGGCCTGGGTGGAAGTCATACAGCAGTGGCCTCCGCCTGGCATGTTACCCAGAGCACATCCTGTGGGAGCGGGAGCTTTGGAGCGGGCTGCGTGGCCACATCAAACAATGGCTTTTTGTTGTAAACAAAGCCAGGGCAGCTTGCCTGGCTCTCTCTCTCTCTCCCCCTCCCTCCCTCCCTCCTCCCGGCCCGGATCCAGTCTGCCCCTTTAATTCCGTACTGCCAGACAAAACGCAACACCGCCCGGTGCTCCCTCCACAAGTCTTTCCATTCCATTTGTATCTGTACACAAGACCTAAACTTGGCAGTTAAACAAATGAATGCAAGTGCCTTGAATACAGTTTAAAAAACAGGATGAAAAGGAAAGTGAACATGTCTCTCCAAAGAGAATATGGTTAAAACTCATCTTCCAGAGCAGGTGTTGCTACTTTTTTAATATGCATTGAAATACAATGCTCATGTATCTGTTTATTAATGATCTTTTACCACAGTTTTGACATCATACACTTCCTTTAGGTGGTATCCCATTCATGCATGACAGAAAATATATATTTTACTGTAGTAATGGAAAAGTTTAAATCAAAAAACAGTTTTAAGGAAGACTCTATATGAAGAAGTTGGACACTTGGTTTTTCTCACTTGCCTGACAACTCAAACTGAATTATTCCGCTGCTCTATGTTCGCTACATACTTCAGTCTGAGACTGCCATCGTTTAAGTCGTTTGTGGTGACGTCAAAATGAGGGGTGTTGTACAAAACAAAGTCATCAGCGATTTGATCGTCTCTAACCAATCAGAGTATCAAAGCCAATGACGAATTTTCAAACCGCCACTTTACCCACGTTTGTTCTGGCTCTGGCCCAACCCATCGGTTTCTGGGACCAAACAGAATGGTTAAAATGTGTTTGTGTTCTAGAAATCCTCGGGGAGGGACTTAAATCCAGACTCATTGCAGAGAAGAAACGTTTGTGGGTGTGGCGTTTGGCCAGAGCAATGAATTTAGGTAGCCAGGCAAATGTCTCACATCTTCACATCTCACATTTACTGGAATTATATTCTTATTCTCCACACCTGACTAGACAAATTGGACAGTTAGTACAGTCTCAGTGGCAGCAGGCACACTGTGTCCTTGAGTTATTTCTGTGCACAGGAGTTTGGTGGCACCTTAATTGAGGAGGACAGACTCGTGGTAATGGCTGGAGCGGAATTAGTGGAATGGTATCAAGTACATCAAACACATGGTTTCCACGTGTTTGATGCCATTCCATTTGCGCCGTTCCAACCATTATTATGAGGCGTCCTCCCCTCAGCCATTATTATGAGGCATCCTCCCCTCAGCCATTATTATGAGGCGTCCTCCCCTCAGCCATTATTATGAGGCGTCCTCCCCTCAGCCATTATTATGAGGTGTCCTCCCCTCAGCCATTATTATGAGGCGTCCTCCTCTCAGCCATTATTATGAGGCGTCCTCCCCTCAGCCATTATTATGAGGTGTCCTCCCCTCAGCCATTTTAATGAGGCGTCCTCCCCTCAACCATTACACATCAGTCACTGGCTTCATCAATAAGTGCATCGATGATGTCGTCCCCACAGTGACCGTACGTACATACCCCAACCAGAAGCCATGGATTACAGGAAACATCCGCACTGAGCTAAAGGGTAGAGCTGCCGCTTTCAAGGAACGGGACTCTAACCCGGACGCTCATAAGAAATCCCGCTATGACCTCCGACGAACCATCAAACAGGCAAAGAGTCAATACAGGACTAAGATTGAATCGTACTACACTGGCTCTGACGCTCGTCGGATGTGGCAGGGCTTGAAAACTATTACAGACTACAAAGGGAAGCACAGCCGCGAGCTGCCCAGTGACACAAGCCTACCAGACGAGCTAAACCACTTCTATGCTCGCTTCGAGGCAAGCAACACTGAAGCATGCATGAGAGCACCAGCTGTTCCGGATGACTATGTGATCACGCTCTCCGTAGCCGATGTGAGTAATACTTTTAAGCAGGTCAACATTCACAAGGCCGCAGGGCCAGACGGATTACCAGGACGTGTACTCCGAGCATGTGCTGACCAACTGGCAAGTGTCTTCACTGACATTTTCAACATGTCCCTGACTGAGTCTGTAATACCAACATGTTTCAAGCAGACCACCATAGTCCCCGTGCCCAAGGACTCTAAGATAACCTGCCTAAATGACTACCGACCTGTAGCACTGACGTCTGTAGCCATGAAGTGCTTTGAAAGGCTGGTCATGGCTCACATCAACAGCATTATCCCAGAAACCCTAGACCCACTCCAATTTGCATACCGCCCCAACAGATCCACAGATGATGCAATCTCTATTGCACTCCACACTGCCCTTTCCCACCTGGACAAGAGGAACACCTACGTGAGAATGCTATTCATTGACTACAGCTCAGCATTCAACACCATAGTGCCCTCTAAGCTCATCACTAAGCTAAGGATCCTGGGACTAAACACCTCCCTCTGCAACTGGATCCTGGACTTCCTGACGGGCCGCCCCCAGGTGGTAAGGGTAGGTAACAACACATCTGCCACACTGATCCTCAACACGGGGGCCCCTCAGGGGTGCGTGCTCAGTCCCCTCCTGTACTCTCTGTTCACCCATGACTGCATGGCCAGGCACGACTCCAACACCATCATTAAGTTTGCCGATGACACAGCAGTGGTAGGCCTGATCACCGACAACGATGAGACAGCCTATAGGGAGGAGGTCAGAGACCTGGCCGTGTGGTGCCAGGACAACAACCTCTCCCTCAACGTGACCAAGACAAAGGAGATGATTGTGGACTACAGGAAAAAAAAGAGGACTGAGCACGCCCCCATTCTCATCGACGGGGCTGTAGTGGAACAGGTTGAGAGCTTCAAGTTCCTTGGTGTCCACATCACCAACGAACTATCATGGTCCAAACACACCAAGACAGTCGTGAAGAGGGCACGACAAAGCCTATTCCCCCTCAGGAGACTGAAAAGATTTGGCATGGGTCCTCAGATCCTCAAAAAATTCTACAGCTGCACCATCGAGAGCATCCTGACTGGTTGCATCACCGCCTGGTATGGCAACTGCTTGGCCTCCGACCGCAAGGCACTACAGAGGGTAGTGTGTACGGCCCAGTACATCACTGGGGCCAAGCTTCCTGCCATCCAGGACCTCTATACCAGGCGGTGTCAGAGGAAGGCCCTCAAAATTGTCAAAGACTCCAGCCACCCTAGTCATAGACTGTTCTCTCTGCTACCGCACGGCAAGCGGTACCGGAGTGCCAAGTCTAGGTCCAAAAGACTCCTCAACAGCTTCTACCCCCAAGCCATAAGACTCCTGAACAGCTAATCATGGCTACCCGGACTATTTGCACTGCCCCCCCACCCCATCCTTTTTACGCTGCTGCTACTCTGTTAATTATTTATGCATAGTCACTTTAACTCTACCCACATGTACATATTACCTCAACCACCTCAACTAGCCGGTGCCCCCACACATTGACTCTGCAACGGTACCCCCCTGTATATATAGCCTCCCTACTGTTATTTTATTTTACTTCTGCTCTTTTTTTTCTCAACACTTTTTTTGTTGTTGTTTTATTTTTTAATGTTTTATTAAAAATAAATGCACTGTTGGTTAAGGGCTTTAAGTAAGCATTTCACTGTAATGTCTGCACCTGTTGTATTTCGGCGCATGTGACCAATAAAATTTGATTTGATTTGATTTGAGTTAGTTACGTCAACTGTGTTGCAATAAAGGCTGTGTACTCTAAAATGACAGTCTATGGGAGAATCTCAATTGGTTTGCTTGCCTCCTCTCCTCTGTCTTCTCCTCGCCACTTTGAAAAAGGTTGAAGGTAATCGAGGAGGCGAGGAGGAAACGTGAAAACAAATGTGCTTGTATGAAACGAGACTCTCCTTATCCACTCATGTGTCATCAGGAAAATTAAGTTTACAAGGGTGGAATCCTAAAATGTGTTAAGTGATAAAAACAAATTTAGCTGGTTGTGCAAGACATTTTATAGATCAAAGGATAAGTAGCGTATGGTTTTTAACTGTGTGCATGCTTTTCTCCTTCCAGAAAACAACAGCTGATTAAAATGGGGTGTGGCGGATTTTAAAACACTTCCGCGGTAGCTGCCGAAAGGATACTCTTGTGCATCCTCTGCGGAAGTAGGTAAATGAGGAGGGAAGCATACTCCTTGGTTCGGCTACTAACGAGGAGAGGACGGACTTCTGCCCAATTGAGAATCTCCCAAGGCTTTAGACTTCCACCATAGTGGCTTAGAAGGCTCAGTGTCCACTATGACTAGTGTGCTACACTCCACTCACCATTAAACTAGACTTAATAGCTACCCCAAGGTGTTGCAACAACATTGTCAGTTCATATTGAAAATCCCTCTCGGGATCAGAACAGGCTTTTGAAACAACTTCACAACGCTGCAACAAACTGCCACCCCGCTATTTCAGCTCAGTGCCACCAGCGTTGCCTGCCTCTCATGTAGCTGGGTGGTAGGGAATCAAAGGTGACAATGTGATATGTTTTCACAGTGTGGCACTCCAGCTTATCCCATGATTAGCGCCACATTGCCACTAGGAGTGCTGCTTGGATCTCAGATAGTATACTAGGGAGATCGACACTTTAGGTATGATAATTAGAGACTTAAACACCCAGCTCATTAGGATGCTGTTTCAAGGTAGCAGCTGGTATGTATGCTTAGCCATTATCACCCGTAATGGTTTTGATGGGAAGGGGAAACAGGAGGGCCCATTGCTCTCTCCTTGGGGGCCCCAGAGGTTAAGACTCAGCGTTGTTCCATTATGGCACCTATGTATGTTTCACTCCTACATATTCTGTGATTCTGTGGAGCAACAGGAGACTGCATAATTTGGGAAGTTGCTTTATTTTTATGCATTACTGATAACTGTTTAATTATGGCAAGCTGGATCCTTTTGTTCTGTCTAGGGCCTGTGGGTCCTAGTGTGCAGAGGACCAGGGAGTGCTTTTATAGGAGAGGGAAATGGAAAGGTCTGGTTCACTGCCCACACTGATCCCAGGGGCTTCCCCTCGTTTTTCTTTCCATCATAACCAGTGTATCAGGGGCATTCCCCTTTCCAGGTACTCTAGCCGAAAAACTAAAAGAGGTCATACTACCAGAAACTCTGAAGAAGGCAATGAAGTAGTGGATCCGGCGTTGAGTCCTACTCTTTTCTCTCTAGAATACTGCAAACTAGAATACGGGATTCTGAGAGTGTTTCAAATTCTGCTGTCAGTTGATTGGTTTTTGTATTCCTTCCAGGGAAAGGGGATTAACCAAGATGTCATTTATATTCAGATATATTTTGCATGACTGAGCTGTAAATTATAGTTGACTGAATCATGGCCAAGAATTTGAATATTAACCATTGCAAGATACACACTGCAGCGGTTATTTGAGAAGCCACATGCTGTTCTCCTCTCGATGACTGGATTTGAATCCATTTGTAAGCACATGTTAAAGGCCCAATACAACTGTTTTTATATCAATATCAAATCATTTCTGAGTAACAATTAAGTACCTTACTGTAATAGATTTCCATTAAAATGGGTAAAAATAGCTTTTTAGCAAAAAACTATTTATCAAGCAAGAATTTTGCTAGGACTGTCTGGGAGTGGGGAGGGGAAAACTGAAAACTAGCTGTTATTGGCAGAGAGGTTTGGAACTCTCTTTGTTATTGGTCTATTAACCAATTTACAGCATGGTGATGTCATCATGGAAAGCCAAAACTCCCACCCATGCAAACCTGCTGATTAGAAGGTTCTGTGTAGATTATGTTTTCAACCAGCAACTATCAGAAAAAAATACTAATAAAACACGTTCACACTTTTAGAGTGTTAGTTTCATCAGCTGTTGTACAATATGATACAAAACACAGGAAAAACAGAATGTTCACTGTGCTGGGCCTTTAGAAGCTTTACATAGGAAACGGGGCTGTGGAGTGTGGAGATTGGGAGACATGCTCGAGGGCAGAGGCTAGGAGCTCTGTGGCTATATGGGGCACTGCTGTGTGTCTTTGAGGAAGAGTCTGAATCTGATTTGCCTCAGTACACCTCCAGCTGGGGACTAGGCCTATGTTAAATCACTGAGCCACCGTTATATGTGCAAGGCTGAAGTTTATAGTGCCTCTCTAACTGCTTCTACTGGTTCTGCTACTGGTAGTGCTGCTACCAACATCCTCCACTTATACCCAGGACAATAATCATGAATGAGGATGGTTTTGATTGGATAGTCCCCTGTTCATATAGGTAAGCCCATACCCAGTAGATTCAGCTACATATTCTATTTCTGGTTAGTGCTCATGGCATTGTCTGAGTGGCGCAGTGGTCTAAGGCACTGCATCGCAGTGCTAACTGTGCCACTAGAGATCCTGGTTCGAATCCAGGCTCTGTCGCAGCCGGCCGCGACCGGGAGACTCATGGGCGGCACACAATTTGTCCAGGGTAGGGGAGGGAATGGCCGGCAGGGATGTAGCTCAGTTGATAGAGCATGGCGTTTGCAACGCCAGGGTTGTGGGTTCGATTCCCACGGGGGGCCAGTATAAAAAAATATGTATTCACTAACTGTAAGTCGCTCTGGATAAGAGCGTCTGCTAAATGACTAAAATGTAAAAAATGTAAATGTAAATAGTATTTTCTTTCTGAATGAATTAACTCAGCATAAAATACTTTTCCAGTTCTCTCTGTTCCAAAGACAAACATGATGCCTATTCCTTTTTCCATTCATCCGCAGTTCCTCCAAATAAAGAAGAACCCAATCCCTTCACAGCAAGGCTCAGAATACCTTCAGGTTTGAGTCCCACTTTAAAATGTTGCCGTTGCTGCTGGGTTCATGGAAGCCTGTATGCTATGCTGCGGCCTTAGACCCTGGGTAGGGAGCCTCTGACAGAGAAGAGGAAACAACAATCCTCACTGGCTGTTGCCTTGAACTGCAAAAACATGTTAGTGAACCGAAACAAGCACCTCCGAGTTGGAGGAGAAAGAAAAGTCTATAATTTATTATTCAAATTAAATGAGGTCATGCAGATGGTGAGAGAGAGGCCGTGGGCTTGTGGCAGAAACCTCCTGCTCTCTACCTCTGTGATTTGCTCCACCCGCGACTAAATAAAAAAGTTCAAAGAGAATCAACGATCGTGACGGATCCTATTAGCATATTCACAATAAGGGACTTTTAAAGAAGGGAAAATAAATATTCCACACAGGAACAAATCAATGTATGCTGTGTACACACATTGCAGCTGGCTGCTTCACCAACGGGATGTTTCATTTCCACTTCACAGGAAGTAAAGGAAGAAGTCCCAGTGAGGAACATTCTAGACTGTCTCATGTATGAATATATTTGTAATTCAAGATATACAGACATAGAGAGAGCTATTCCTTCCAGTTAATGTTTCATTTGGTCTCCAATAATGTTGAGTTGCAGAGTATTGACTTGGAATTAATGCCCCAGAGAACAAAAATACATGTCATATTACACAACATACATGTTACAAACGGAATGGGTTCTGTGTGACACAATGACTCCATTCATCCATTGAAGCTGAGAGGCTGAGAGTTTGAGACACATCTCACATACCACGTGCCAGAGCACTGTTAAATACAGACATTGGTGAATCCAGCATAAAATCCAGGCTGGCCTTGTAAAAGTGCAGAGAGCTCTTAAGCTTCCCTCCAGACTTGTAAGACCTCTGCACCTGTCCAGGGTTCATTCATGTATGGTGCTGTAGCCATGGGCACCAAGCAACACGTAGTGTATTCAACTGATCTCATACTGTCTGTCTACCTTTGTTTGGTTTCCCCTTACCTCTCTAATGATTTTTTAAATATTATTATATCCTCTTCCTCTTGGTCTTCTCCAGTGGAGCCTAGCAACAGCCCTACCCCATCTCTGATTTGAAATATTGGACAGGGAAATGGTCTGTTCCCCGAGGCAGGGACTGTATTTCAAAAACTGAAATCTGAGTGAAGTTCCCTGTGGTGCTGTTCTTTTGGACCACAACTGGCCACAAATCTGGCATCGGTTGCTGCCTCTGAGCACAACTACAGAGGAACATTCTACCCGTTAAAATACAAGAACAATCTGGTTAGGGATGGAATGCAATAAAGTATAAAATAGTCAAATTTGAATTTAGAGCCTCAGAACGTCTAAGAACCTAAAAACAGATATATAGGAACAATTGGGTAAGAGGAAGCATTTATTTATGGAATATGAAGAAACAATAGCTTACAGATCTATCCTGTTAGAAGGTTGTGCACGATCACATAATCATAGAAAAATGTTTTTTATGATAGAAAACCTTAATATTACTTCTTGCAGTTGAGAAAAATATAAACAATTTATTGTGATTATCATACACATATTTCAATGGCAACTGAACAATGACTTTCTCGCCAACCATTGGATTATTCTAGAACATTTTTAATCATGAACAAGAACTCTCTTAAATTAATTGCCATTTATTTACAAATAATTACTAATCATTAATCCACTTATTACCAACTAACAGAACGTAATGGAATGTATCCCCCTCTCCATACTCAATTGCCCCATTAACAAAAAGACAAGACTTGAACAGCCCTTCAAGTGAAGAGAAGACCACTATAGAAGAAAAATACTGTAGCTGGGAAAACGCCCAACCCCTACTCTCTTGGCAACAATCTCCTTTTTTATATTATTGAAGTCTTTTTTTAGGATTAATGACAACTGTGTTCTAAAACAAAGAAAGAGAGAGAGGGAAAGAGAAAGAAAGAGAGAGACTTTATTATTTTTCCGTGGATCAGAGAGAGGGAATGAGGGAGGGCTTATGGACATGGAGACCAGTTAGAAAACCAGGAGGTAAAAAGTCCAGCAATGACAATAGTGGAAGTATTCACTATCTTGGCTGGAGAGCAGATAAGCTGCTTAAGAAGTCAAAACTGGCCTTAGTTTGAGTTTCAACCAACTGCCTCATGATCATGATCCAGGAGGGAATAACTGTGATATTGAGCCACCGACCGAACCTAGCACAGACCTAGACAAGAGTTTCCTATTCCATAGTCGGTCTGTGGCTCCTAATTCTCAACGGAAGTTTTTTAGAGGTCAATTTAAGAGGTGCTTTCCAGTGTTGCCTTGTAAATTCTTCCCTCCCACTTTACATACTCCACAGTGTTCTGGTGGTGTAAAAGGGGACAGGAAGCTGGGACCACCATGTGCTTAAGACAAGACATATAACACACAACACACACCTTTACTTAAAGTAGGTTATTTTCCTATCCCCCTTCATTTTGACTTGTGGACTAGAATAGAATAGAAGTGCCAAAGTGACATTGACGAGACCACTGGGCCTGTGGTGGGGAGGGAGAGAGCTCAGGCCCCAAGCCCAGGCAGGCCCACCCTGGCTAGGATGGGTGAGGAGGACCACCCTGGGTGACTGGCCCAATTTACGGTTACAGCAGCAGTCTCACCCCCACCAGCTGATTGCAGGGCAGAGGGTGACAGACATAGGGAGGGTGTGATCCAATGTCACCCTGCTCACCTGCTCTCTGCAGGTGTCTGGCAATACAATGTACAAAGCCTTGTGCTGTACGGCAGGGGTATATTCAACAATACCGACCCTGCTGTTATTACATTTACATTTACATTTTAGTCATTTAGCAGACGCTCTTATCCAGAGCGACTTACAGGAGCAATTAAGGTTAAGTGCCTTGCTCAAGGGCACATCGACAGATTTTTCACCTAGTCGGCTCGGGGATTAGAACCAGCGACCTTTCGGTTACTGGCACTACGCTCTTACCCACTAAGCTACCTGCCGCCCTTATCAAGGGGATCACAGCGGGATGGCAAATTATACAATATTAACAACAACAACAACAACAACAACACCAACAATGACAACAGTAACAATACTGATAATTAGGGCCGGTAGACTTTGACCTGACTAGGAAAAATTCAGGACGCTAGATAAAGTATAATAATAATAATGAGAAATATTATTATTATTATTATTATTATTATTATTATTATTATTATTATTATTATTATTATTATTATTATTATTATTATGACTTCTTAAGCAGCTTATCTGACCTGGAGCATGTTTTTATAATAATAATAATAATAATAATAATAATAATATTATTATTATTGTAACATGCTCCAGATCATGTTTCTGAGTTATATTTCATTGCGTTGGGCCATCAAAATGGGAGACTAACAAGAAGCACCCCTCAGTCTGAATAAAAGCAATGAAATTGAGACCAGACGAGGCTAAAGATGAGACATAATCCACAGCAGATTCTCCCTCTCACTGAATAAGGCATTGTGGAGTGGCTCTCCAGTCTCCCTGCAGCCCCTCCGCCTGTACTGTTAACAAGCTGATTCTGTGACTGGGGGAGAAAGAATTCATAAGCTCAAAAAAGGTGGGGGTAACCTCCCTCACTTATTCCCTCCCTCCCATTCCGGGAGAGGCACTGGCATGCTGAGCTTCACTGGAGGACCGGGGTCAAAAAACGCTGGGAAGCAAAATGGCCCCTACTCGTATAGTTCACTTTTTAACCAGGCAGGCCTCTGCAGCACAACTCAGTGTGCATGCATGGCAAGCCAAAATAGATAATGAGGAATGTCAGCCTGGAAGAAAAAAAATATCACCTCTACCAAGACCAAGCTGTTCTGGAGCACTGGTCCAGCATTCACATTCCACAGCAACCTGGAGTGATTTATTGCAACAAAAAAAGACAGGTCTTCCAGAAAAGACATTTAGCAACCACAGCTGGTTAACGCCAACTGGTTGTGACTGCTGATGAGTAATGGCATCTCTTTGAATTAGAGACTTTGTTCTAGCGTGTCTAAATGATTGAGCACTCCTTTGAATTATTTTTCAAGATGCGCTAGATAATCCATTTCATAATTTCTTCCTGCAAGATAAAAAAAGAAAACAATGTGATGTATTTTATTTTTTCCAGTGGGTCGGTCGGTTGGTGTTATCACATTTCCTGGTTGGTCGGCAGAAACAGAGCAAGTCTCAGTCCATTCCTCCACAGCACAGCTCAGTGTTCTGCTCCCCAACAGTAGAGCCAGGGTCCATACAAACCCAATTAAGAATCAATTTCAGCCAGTGTTAGACAGTCTGGCGCCTGGAGAGGAGTAAATGCTTTTGATATGAACATTTTATCGTTGTCTCACAGTCTTCCATTGTCTAAGAGTCTGGCATGTGTAAAGTATCTGTCATGAGGCCTTACGCCTGAGAACTACAGCACTAACACCAAGTCAAACAGCCCAGCCTGCCTCCCTGTCTCCAGTCCACACATGGTATGCATATGAAAGGGAAGACTGAAATCCAACAGTGGAGAAATATTGATATGCTAAGCGATATATATATATATCTGCTTGAAAGGCATAAGACACACAATAGTCAAGCACAATGAGGTTTTGACAGTAGGGATATAGTGAGTGGCATATTTATTCAACTCATTTTCTAACTGTCAACGCTGCCCCAAGAGAGATGTCATGACATGTCTTTTGTTGTTGACACAAGCCATTTTTGTTCCGTTTTTTTATTTCTTCACAAATAAAGTAAAATGAAATGGAGAAAACAGCCAGCACTAGACACATAGGGAAATAACTGGGCTGACCAGTAAAACCCCATAGACACCTTGGTAAATACTATTGCAGCTTTCATAAATGACAATAAAAATGCACTCTGGTTGATTTGAAGCTATCACATTTGCCATCTGGCATTTTTGAACGCCATATATCTGGATTGGATTTATACAGGCTTTTCCAATGAGCTAAAAGTGCTTCACGTCGTCAAGGGAGAATCACCTCATCTGCTACCGGTATACAATATGCAATCATGTAGGCCTACATGCAATACAGTGAGCTGTTTATATCCACTCATGTTATTAATTTGTCTGTCACCTGATATGGAGCTCCACGCATACGAAAATAAAGGAAATGACAGTTCTGCAGTTCCAACAGAAATATGATTCTTATTCCACCCAAAAACTTTTCAATATCTTTCTTCAAATACAACCACTGACTGTTTACTAGTACCGACTGACAGTGACTCAATGTAGTCGGAAGTAAACTCTGCCCACAGTTGTTGCAAACCAACTCCACCAAGATGTACATATCGTGGAGTTGAGAAAACCAGCTACCTAAACATAGGCATTTGCTGAAGAATAGAGCATTACATTACAACAGTCTAAAGAAACATATTTCTAATAAGTACCAATGAGGCATTTGTTAAAATAAATTCAAAGACAGAATCTAAAGCGGGGTCGCTCCACCAATTGGGTGCCTTTTGAGTAGTGTAACTTGGTGAAAAAAACGTTTCTTTCACATAATTTTAACATTCTGTCATAAAGAGCCAGATGTTCGACTTATTTTCCCATCTCAAGAGGTTAAATGTAAAAAATGACTATAGGAAGTGGCTATTAAGTGCGAAGTAAAAGTAAAGTAACAGTGTTGACTGTAACAGGGTTGACTGTAACAGGGTTGACAATTTAATCATAAATCAGCCATGAATCCCCTTTTGACAGGAGGAATGGAAACATGTTGTGTGCAACAGGGAGGGCCAATTGAATGCATTGTTAATACATTTCTAGCCTATCTATCTATTGGTAACAACGTTGACGTGTTATGCTCGACCTACTCAGTTTTCCACCACATAACAACAGAAAATGGCCAAAAAGAGTAGAACCATCTCACCTGCACAAGGTTTGACTATAAGATGTTCAATGTTTCTTTTGAAAAAAAATATTTAAAAAGGAATAGTTTCACCATATTAAAATGAGAGTTCAGTTCAAGTCACAGGGTTGACCTTAAAATGAGGGACATTTTTTTATTTTTTTATTAAAATGAATCACTAATCAGATTAAATAAATAATAATCACCAGAAATTACTTTGTCAAAGCAACATAGAAGAAACATTCTTGTTTCTAGTTTTCGATTATTATTTGTGTACTTCTTTGACATTCTTGCTGCACTGTTAGGAGCTAGTGACACAAGCATTTAGCTGCACCCGCTATAACATCTGCCAAACTGTGTACATGACCAATACATTTTTTTGGGGTTTAGTGGGTTAAAATCTTCCTAGAAGTCACAGAAGGTGCACAGAGGGACATGTCAAAATGCTGAATTTTTCCACTTTAGCAAGTCTTTATTCATAATAACATTTATAGAATTTTTCATGTGGTCTATATTAAAGGGCACTCCATTGAATATAATTGGCTTTTATATTCTATAATTGTGCACAATTTCTACTTAAAATATCAAAGGGATGCAAAAGGCACTCATATCGTGGAACGACCAAGCACACATACCCTGAAATGTGTTCAACTAAAAACCAACTATCTGGGTCTCTGCACACATCTAACAGGTAGGGGGAAATAACATATTGATTCTTAGCAGTTGAGATGAGAGCCTGCACTTACAGTAGATGACTCACTGGAACCTACACTCCTTTGACAGCCCCCATTGTACAGTTCTATTTGTGCTCCTATACTTAAGGTTGAGAAATGTAATGCATGTCCTTTACAGAAGCAGAGCAACCACACAAAAGGAAAATGTACAGCTCCTATGAAAGGCTGAGTAACAGACAGGGCTGAAGGCTATGCCTTGTGCTCACATGAGAATGAGCAGGAGATGAGAGCCATAAGCCAGCATAAAAGTTGGTCAGTCAGTGGAGGACAATGAAGTTGTTGGTGTTGTTATTGATTAAACTATTGGCATCACTTTTAGAGGCCTTAGAGATGAGTAAGTCAAGTAAAATATAGAATAAGTCAAGAAAAACGATAGAGCAACAAGGATACGAATAAAATTGGATGCCCATACTTTGTCAAATATTTGTGGTACTGTAGCATACAGATTTATATTTGAGGATGTGTAAAAAGTATCTGCAGAATGATTGAACCAATATTTCTTAAAGAATACAATTATGTATTGATTTCCTCATAAACATTTGCATGTGTTATAAGAGGTCTCAGGACAGTGTCCGGGAAATACAAGGGAGGTGCAGGATGAATTTGCGGGCTATTTAAGCTATTTTTGTCCATATTAAATGTTTTAGGTTTCATTACATTCTATAAGGAAAGTATAAAATGACAGAGATACATAAATCCATATTTTACCAGCCTTGTATACTTCAGTCAGCATTTTTTCTGAATTTCTCGCTAGTAATTTCTCTTAGTCTATTTTCATAAAAGGACCTTATTACCATTTCAAATGACTGAATCGTTTTAAGTCATGAGAAACATATTGTACGTCTCTATGTTTGGTGGTTGGTTTTATGATTTATTGTGTCTGAGCGTGTCATAGCTAAACTGTATGGTATGCTTCTGAACTCCAGGTGCTAAAATTAGAGGCAGTCCCAGAGGCCAGAGCTCCGCCTTGAGCTGCCTTGGAATTATGCTACTTCTTTCTGATGACTAATAGCAATGTTCTGACAATTAACTATGAGCAGTAAGACATGAAGAAAAGGGTACCTACTTTGACTTTGTGTGTGTGTGTGTATGTGTGTGTGTGTGTGTGTGTGTGTGTGTGTGTGCGTACATGTGTGTGTGTGTGTGCGAGAGAGAGAGAGTGAGCGAGAGAGCGTGAGAGAGCGAGAGTGAGAGAGAGACAGAGGGAGAGAGATGCTTATTTTGTGGAAGCCAGTACAGGCTAATGCACATCTCAACAGAGTGGGGCGAACTGGGGGGTCAGCAACTGTTGAATGGAATTATTAGACACTGTAAATCTTTTTTTTTCTTCCTTTCTTTCTATTTTTCTTTCTTTCAGCATCTGTTTCTATTTGACCGTGTCTCTGCATTTGCTTGGGGAGAAAGAAAAAAAGAGAGATCAGACTCACAACAACATAACCTTAACCTCCTCTGACACCATCACACTCTTCTGAACCAAGTCACATAACAGCACACGAACAGAGTGGATTTACATTAGTAAAATATGTCTTGTGAGATCTATTTCCATTCAACATTAGATTTGCAACTTTTCCATTTACACTAGCCTGGGATGTGGTGTGGCCAAAGTCACATTCCTGCTTCAAGTGTAAGTGCAGCTATTAGCATACTGTAAATATCCTCGTATATAGACAAACAAAATAAGCATAGCAATTCAAACTATACAGGAGCTTCTCATCTAAACCATATTGCACATAGTGTTGTAAACACTTGATTAATGTAATGATTTACAAATGTGTGGATATTTTAAAAGCCTTTAATTTTCAATTTGGCTAAGAGAGCAAAAATGATGTCTACTGGTATTAAAGTAATTAAGGTAATTATTGTAGGAACATGTGGTGTCAGACAGCCTTTGTCCACACTACCACTCAGAGGGGGTATGTGGTGTAGATGTCTCCCACACTACCTCCAGAAGTAGTGTGGGCAACATTTTTTAAAGAGAGATTTGAATTTAGATCCGTCTCTTTACACTACACAAGTGTCTCTCCTGGACCTAGTTTGTGTTGTCAAAGTAGTGTAGTGTAAAGAAGCCCATAGAAACCTTTTCATAAAAACACCTAGCAAGGACAGTAACATTGCAATGTCTGCAAGTCAAGGTTACCACAGAATATCATCTAAACTATTATATAGCATTGACGAGCTAACCACCTCAGTCTCAGGCTTCATCAGTAAATGCTTTATCAGGAAATGCATCGCCGACGTTGTCCCCACAGTGAAGGTTCGCTGCTTCCCCAATCAAAAGCCCTGGATTAACACTGATGTACGCACTAAACTAAAGGACATAGCTACCACATACAGGGCTATCGCAGCCAAATTCCGAGGCTACGGCTGAGGACACAAACGCATGCAACAAGCCCCATTTCATATGTACAGTGCATTCGGAAAGTATTCAGACCTCTTCCCTTTTTCCACCTTTTGTTACGTTACATACGGCCTTATTCTACAATGGATTAAAAACATTTTTTCCTCATCAATCTACACACAATACCCCATTATGATAAAGCAAAAACCTGTTTTTTAGAAATGTTTGCAAGTGTATTAAAAATAAAAAACAGAAATACCTGATTTACATAAGTATTCAGCCCCTTTGCTATGAGACTCGAAATTGAGCTCAGGTGCATCCTGTTTCCATTGATCATCCTTGAGATGTTTCTACAACTTGATTGGAGTCCACATGTGGTAAATTCAATTGATTGGATATGATTTGGAAAGGCACACACCTGTCTATATAAGGTCCCACAGTTCACAGTGCATGTCAGAGCAAAAACCAAGCCATGAGGTCGAAGGAATTGTCCGTAAAGCTCAGAGACAGGATTGTGTCGAGGCGCAGATCTGGGGAAGGGTATCAAAACATTTCTGAAGCTTTGAAGTTCCACAAGAACACAATGGCCTCCATCATTCTTAAATGGAAGAAGTTTGGAACCACCAAGACTATTCCTAGAGCTGGCCCCCTGGCCAAACTGAGCAATCGGGGGAGAAGTGCTTTGGTCAGGGAGGTGACCAAGAACCCGATGGTCACTCTGATAGAGCTCTAGAGTTCCTCTGTGGAGATGGGAGAACCTTCCAGAGGGACAACCATCTCTGCAGCACTGCACCAATTAGGCCTTTATGGTAGAGTGGCCAGACAGAAGCAACTCTTCAGTAAAAGGCACATGACAGCCCGCTTGGAGTTTGCCAAAAGGCACCTAAAGGACTCCGAGACCATGAGAAACAAGATTCTCTGGTTTGATGAAACCAAGATTGAACTATTTGGCCTGAATGCCAAGAGTCACGTCTGGAGGAAACCTGGCACCATCCCTACGGTGAAGCATGGTGGTGGCAGCATCATGCTGTGGGGATGTCTTTCAGTGGCAGGGACTGGGAGACTAGTCAGGATCGAGGGAAAGATGAACGGAGCAAAGTACAGAGAGATCCTTGATGAAAACCTGCTCCAGAGCGCGCAGGACGTCAGACTGGGAAGAAGGTTCACCTTCCAACAGGACAACGACCCTAAGCACACAGCCAAGACATCGCAGGAGTGGGTTCGGGACAAGTCTCTGAATGTCCTTGAGTGGCCCAGCCAGAGCCCGGACTTGAACCCGATAGAACATCTCTGGAGAGACCTGAAAATAGCTGTGCAGTGACAGTCCACTACTATTCTATCCACGTATTATTTTAATAATAATAATATATACTATATATTCTATCGACATACTGTCCATAATGTCTATACATCCCATCACATATATATATTTATACTCCGGACTCTGACATTGCTCGTCCTAATATTTCTATATTTCTTAATTCCATTATTTTACTTTTAGATGTGTGTGTATTGTTGTGTATTGTTAGATATTACTGCACTGTTGGACCTAGGAACACAAGCATTTCGCTACACCCGCAATAACATCTGCTAAATACTGTATGTATCCAATTAAATTTGATTTGATTTGATTTGACGACCTCCGCAGAGCCATCAAACAGGCAAAAGGACAATATAGAAACAAGGTGGAATCCTATTACACTGGCTCCGACGCTTGACGCATGTGGCAGGGGCTACAGTCCATTGCAGATTACAAAGGTAGACCTAGCCGTGATCTATCCAATGATGCCTCTCTTCCAGACGAACTCAATGCATTTTATGCACGTTTCGACAAAAACAACACCAAGCCGTGCACGAGGGCCCCAGCCTTCCCAGAGGACTGGGGTGATCTCGCTCGCCGAGGCCAACGTGAGTAAGGTTTTCATTCTGGTCAACACTCGCAAAGCCGCGGGGCCAGACGGTAATCCAGGGCGTGTTCTCAGAGCATGCACAGACCAGCTGGCAGGCATCTTCACTGTAATGTTCAACCTCTCCTTGTCCCAATCTGTAATCCCCACATTCCTGACCACCATCATTCCTGTTCCCAAGGACTCTAAGGCTACCTGCCACAATGACTACCGCCCTGTAGCATTAAGATAATAATGAAGTGCTTTGAAAGGCTGGTCATGGCACATATAAACTCCATCATCCCAGACACCCTAGAGCCATTCCAATTTGCATACTACCCCAACTGATCTAAAGATGATGCAATCTCAACTGCACTCCACACTACCCTCTCTCACCTGGACAAGAGGAGTACCAACAGTTGAAGTCGGACGTTTACATACAACTTAGCCAAATACATTTAAACTCAGTTTTTCACAATTCCTGACATTTAATCCTAGTAAAAAATTCCCTGTTTTAGGTCAGTTAGGATCACCACTTTATTTTAAGAATGTGAAATGTCAGAATAATAGTAGAGATCATTATTTATTTAAGCTTTTATTTCTTTCATCACATTCCCAGTGGGTCAGAAGTTTACATTCACTCAATTAGTATTTGGTAGCATTGCCTTTAAATTGTTTAACTTGGGTCAAACGTTTTGGGTAGCCTTCCACAAGCTTCCCACAATAAGTTGGGTGAATTTTGGCCCATTCCTCCTGACAGAGCTGGTGTAACTGAATCAGGTTTGTAGGCCTCCTTGCTCGCACATGCTTTTTCAGTTCTGCCCACACATTTTCTATAGGATTGAGGTCAGGGATTGTGATGGCCATTCCAATACCTTGACTTTGTTGTCCTTAAGCCATTTTCCACAACTTTGGAAGTATGCTTGGGGTCATTGTCCATTTGGAAGACCCATTTGCAACCAAGCTTTAACTTCCTGACTGATGTCTTGAGATGTTGCTTCAATATATCCACATAATTTTCCTTCCTCATGATGCCATCTATTTTGTGAAGTGCACCAGTCCCTCCTGCAGCAAAGCACCCCCACAGCATGATGCTGCCCCCCCCCCCCCCCCCCGTGCTTCACGGTTGGGATGGTGTTCTTTGGCTTGCAAGCATTCCCGCTTTTTCCTCCAAACATAACGATGGTCATTATGGCCAAAAAGTTATATTTTTGTTTCATCAGACCAGAGGACATTTCTCCAAAAAGTACGATCTTTGTCCCCATGTGCAGTTGCAAATCGTAGTCTGGCTTTTTTATGGCGGTTTTGGAGCAGTGGCTTCTTCCTTGCTAAGCGGCCTTTCAGGTTATGTCGATATAGGACTTGTTTTACTGTGGATATAGATACTTTTGTAACTGTTTTCTCTAGCATCTTCACAAGGTCCTTTGCTGTTGTTCTGGGATTGATTTGCACTTTTCGCACCAAAGTACGTTCATCTCTAGGAGACAGAACGCGTCTCCTTCCTGAGCGGTATGACGGCTGCGTGGTCCCATGGTGTTTATAGTTGCGTACTATTGTTTGTACAGATGAACGTAGTACCTTCAGGCGTTTGGAAATTGCTCCCAAGGATGAACCAGACTTGTGGAGGTCTACAAAAAGAATCTGAGGTATTGGCTGATTTCTTTTGATTTTCCCATGATGTCAAGCAAAGAGGCACTGAGTTTGAAGGTAGGCCTTGAAATACATCCACAGGTACACCTCCAATTGTCTCAAATGATGTCAATTAGCCTATCAGAAGCTTCTAAAGCCATGACATAATTTTCTGGAATTTTCCAAGCTGTTTAAAGGTCACAGTCAACTTAGTGTATGTACACTTCTGACCCACTGGAATTGTAATACAGTGAATTATAAGTGAAATAATCTGTCTGTAAACAATTGTTGGAAAAATTACTTGTGTCGTGCACAAAGTAGATGTCCTAACCGACTTGCCAAAACTATAGTTTGTTAACAAGAAATTTGTGGAGTGGTTGAAAAACAAGTTTTAATGACTCCAACCTAAGTGTATGTAAACTTCTGACTTCAACTGTATGTAAGAATACTGTTCATCGACTACAGCTCAGTGTTCAACACCATAGTGCCCTCCAAGCTCGTCACCAAGCTCAGGACCCTGCGACTGAACACCTCCCTCTGCAACTGGATCCTGGACTTCCTGACACGCCATGTTGAGAGTAGGCAACAACACCTCCGCCACTCTGACCATCAACATGGTGGCCCCCCAGGGGTGTGTGCTTAGCCCCCTCCTGTACTCCCTGGGTCAAGAGCTTTAAGTTCATCTGTGTTCACATCACTGAGGACTTAACATGGTCCTCTCACACCAGAACAGTCGTGACGAAGGCACGGCAACGCCTCTTCTCCCTCAGGAGGCTGAAACTATTTGACATGGCCCCTCAGATCCTCAGGAACATTTACAGCTGCACCATTGATAGCATCCTGACTGGCTGTATCACCATCTGGTATGGCAACTGCACCGCCCGCAACCGGAAGGCCCTACAGAGGGTGGTGCGGATGTCCCAGCGCATTACTGGGGGGCCGAAAAATTGCCAAAGACTCCAGCCACCCGAGACATGGACTGTTCTCCCTGCTCCCGTCCGGCAGTCAGTGCCGGTACATCAAGGCTCAGACAAACAGACTCCTAAACAGCTTCTATCCCCTGGCCATAAGACTGTTAAATGGCTAACAACTGCTGCTCTCCCTCTCCCACAGACTATCCACACTGACTCTATGTCCATCCACTGGTCTCTACCCACTCAGACACAACCAATGCTGCTTCTAAAATGATTAATGATTAGATGTATTACTCCATAACACTGCTGTCCATTTATTGTTGATTGCCATTAGTATTTATCTATTTATCCTGCTACTGGTCACTATTACTCCTGTTTACATGTACAGTATATATTACCATTAGTATATCACCATAAGTATTTATATATTCCTGCAACCAGTCACTTTTCAGCCCTGTTACATGCATATCCTACTACCAGTCACTTTTTATGTATAAACCCACCTCAACCACTCATGCACATTGAATAAGGTACTGGCACTGACCTGTACTATATATCCTTTTTTTTTTTTTTTTTTTTTTTTGGCGGGGGGTAGATCAGCTTAATATTGCAGATAGATTGTAACTTCCATCAATGTAATTGTCTGCATCACTTCCAATCCCCCATGTTTATATATATATATATATATATATATATATATATATACAGTGGGGAGAACAAGTATTTGATACACTGGCGATTTTGCAGGTTTTCTTACTTACAAAGCATGTAGAGGTCTGTAATATTTATCATAGGTACACTTCAACTGTGAGAGACGGAATCTAAAACAAAAATCCAGAAAATCACATTGTATGATTTTCAAGTAATTAATTTGCATTTTATTGCATGACATAAGTATTTGATACATCAGAAAAGCAGAACTTAATATTTGGTACAGAAACCTTTGTTTGCAATTACAGAGACCATACGTTTCCTGTAGGTCTTGACCAGGTTTGCACACACTGCAGCAGGGATTTTGGCCCACTCCTCCATACAGACCTTCTCTAGATCCTTCAGGTTTCGGGGCTGTCGCTGGGCAATACAGACT
Source organism: Coregonus lavaretus (assembly GCF_964263955.1). Lineage (NCBI taxonomy): Eukaryota > Metazoa > Chordata > Actinopteri > Salmoniformes > Salmonidae > Coregonus > Coregonus lavaretus. The sequence continues at coordinate 15,579,896 of NC_140010.1, forward strand.
TTCAGCTCCCTCCAAAGAATTTCTATTAGGTTCAGGTCTGGAGACTGGCTAGGCCACTCCAGGACCTTGAGATGCTTCTTACGGAGCCACTCCTTAGTTGCCCTGGCTGTGTGTTTCAGGTCGTTGTCATGCTGGAAGACCCAGCCACGACCCATCTACAATGCTCTTACTGAGGGAAGGAGGTTGTTGGCCAAGATCTTGCGAAACATGGCCCCATCCATCCTCCCCTCAATACGGTGCAGTCGTCCTGTCCCCTTTGCAGAAAAGCATCCCCAAAGAATGATGTTTCCACCTCCATGCTTCACGGTTGGGATGGTGTTCTTGGGGTTGTACTCATCCTTCTTCTTCCTCCAAACACGGTGAGTGGAGTTTAGACCAAAAAGCTATATTTTTGTCTCATCAGACCACATGACCTTCTCCCATTCCTCCTCTGGATCATCCAGATGGTCATTGGCAAACTTCAGACGGGCCTGGACATGCGCTGGCTTGAGCAGGGGGACCTTGCGTGCGCTGCAGGATTTTAATCCATGACGGCGTAGTGTGTTACTAATGGTTTTCTTTGAGACTGTGGTCCCAGCTCTCTTCAAGTCATTGACCAGGTCCTGCCATGTAGTTCTGGGCTGATCCCTCACCTTCCTCATGATCATTGATGCCCCACGATGTGAGATCTTGCATGGAGCCCCAGACCGAGGGTGATTGACCGTCATCTTGAACTTCTTCCATTTTCTAATAATTACGCCAACAGTTGTTGCCTTCTCACCAAGCTGCTTGCCTATTGTCCTGTAGCCCATCCCAGCCTTGTGCAGGTCTACAATTGTATCCCTGATGTCCTTACACAGCTCTCTGGTCTTGGCCATTGTGGAGATGTTGGAGTCTGTTTGATTGAGTGTGTGGACAGGTGTCTTTTATACTGATAACAAGTTCAAACAGGTGCCATTAATACAGGTAACGAGTGGAGGACAGGGGAGCCTCTTAAAGAAGAAGTTACAGGTCTGTGAGAGCCAGAAATCTTACTTATTTTCCACCATAATTTGCAAATAAATTCATTAAAAATCCTACAATGTGATTTTCTGGAAAAAAAAATCTCAGTTTGTCTGTCATAGTTGAAGTGTACCTATGATGAAAATTACAGGCCTCTCTCATCTTTTTAAGTGGGAGAACTTGCACAATTGGTGGCTGACTAAATACTTTTTTCCCCCACTATATATATATATACAGTGGGGAAAACAAGTATTTAGTCAGCCACCAATTGTGCAAGTTCTCCCACTTAAAAAGATGAGAGAGGCCTGTAATTTTCCTCATAGGTACACGTCAACAATGACAGACAAATTGAGGAAATAAAATCCATAAAATCACATTGTAGGATTTTTAATGAATTTATTTTCAAATTATGGTGGAAAATAAGTATTTGGTCAACTACAAACAAGCAAGATTTCTGGCTCTCACAGACCTGTAACTTCTTCTTTAAGAGGCTCCTCTGTCCTCCACTCGTTACCTGTATTAATGGCACCTGTTTGAACTTGTTATCAGTATAAAAGACACCTGTCCACAACCTCAAACAGTTACACTCCAAACCCCACTATGGCCAAGACCAAAGAGCTGTCAAAGGACACCAGAAACAAAATTGTAGACCTGCACCAGGCTGGGAAGACTGAATCTGCAATAGGTAAGCAGCTTGGTTTGAAGAAATCAACTGTGGGAGCAATTATTAGGAAATGGAAGACATACAAGACCACTGATAATCTCCCTCGATCTGGGGCTCCACGCAAGATCTCACCCCGTGGGGTCAAAATGATCACAAGAACGGTGAGCAAAAATCCCAGAACCACACGGGGGGACCTAGTGAATGACCTGCAGAGAGCTGGGACCAAAGTAACAAAGCCTACCATCAGTAACACACTACGCCGCCAGGGTCTCAAATCCTGCAGTGCCAGACGTGTCCCCCTGCTTAAGCCAGTACATGTCCAGGCCCGTCTGAAGTTTGCTAGAGTGCATTTGGATGATCCAGAAGAGGATTGGGAGAATGTCATATGGTCAGATGAAACCAAAATAGAACTTTTTGGTAAAAACTCAACTCTTCGTGTTTGGAGGACAAAGAATGCTGAGTTGCATCCAAAGAACACCATACCTACTGTGAAGCATGGGGGTGGAAACATCATGCTTTGGGGCTGTTTTTCTGCAAAGGGACCAGGACGACTGATCCGTGTAAAGGAAAGAATGAATGGGGCCATGTATCGTGAGATTTTGAGTGAAAACCTCCTTCCATCAGCAAGGGCATTGAAGATGAAACGTGGCTGGGTCTTTCAGCATGACAATGATCCCAAACGAAGGAGTGGCTTCGTAAGAAGCATTTCAAGGTCCTGGAGTGGCCTAGCCAGTCTCCAGATCTCAACCCCATAGAAAATCTTTGGAGGGAGTTGAAAGTCTGTGTTGCCCAGCGACAGCTCCAAAACATCACTGCTCTAGAGGAGATCTGCATGGAGGAATGGGCCAAAATACCAGCAACAGTGTGTGAAAACCTTGTGAAGACTTACAGAAAACGTTTGACCTGTGTCATTGCCAACAAAGGGTATATAACAAAGTATTGAGAAACTTTTGTTATTGACCAAATACTTATTTTCCACCATAATTTGCAAATAAATTCATTAAAAATCCTACAATGTGATTTTCTGGAATTTCTTTCCTCATTTTATCTGTCATAGTTGACGTGTACCTATGGTGAAAATTACAGGCCTCTCTCATCTTTTTAAGTGGGAGAACTTGCACAATTGGTGGCTGACTAAATACTTTTTTCCCCCACTGTATATATATATATATATATATATATATATATATATATATACAGTGAGGGAAAAAAGTATTTGATCCCCTGCTGATTTTGTAAGTTTGCCCACTGACAAAGAAATGATCAGTCTATAATTTTAATGGTACGTTTATTTGAACAGTGAGTGACAGAATAACAACAACAAAATCCAGAAAAACGCATGACAAAAATTTTATAAATTGATTTGCATTTTAATGAGGGAAATAAGTATTTGACCCCTCTGCAAAACATTACTTAGTACTTGGTGGCAAAACCCTTGTTGGCAATCACAGAGGTCAGACGTTTCTTGTAGTTGTCCACCAGGTTTGCACACATCTCAGGAGGTTGGCCACCAGGTTTGTCCCACTCCTCTTTGCAGATCTTCTCCAAGTCATTAAGGTTTCGAGGCTGACGTTTGGCAACTCGAACCTTCAGCTCCCTCCGCAGATGTTCTATGGGATTAAGGTCTGGAGACTGGCTAGGCCACTCCAGGACCTTAATGTGCATCTTCTTGAGCCACTCCTTTGTTGCCTTGGCCGTGTGTTTTGGGTCATTGTCATGCTGGAATACCCATCCACGACCCATTTTCAATGCCCTGGCTGAGGGAAGGAGGTTCTCACCCAAGATTTGACGGTACATGGCCCCGTCCATCGTCCCTTTGATGCGGTGACGTTGTCCTGTCCCCTTAGCAGAAAAACACCCCCAAAGCATAATGTTTCCACCTCCATGTTTGACGGTGGGGATGGTGTTCTTGGGGTCATAGGCAGCATTCTTCCTCCTCCAAACACAGCGAGTTGAGTTGATGCCAAAGAGCTCAATTTTGGTCTCATCTGACCACAACACTTTCACCCAGTTCTCCTCTGAATCATTCAGATGTTCATTGGCAAACTTCAGACAGGCATGTATATGTGCTTTCTTGAGCAGGGGGACCTTGCGGGCGCTGCAGGATTTCAGTCCTTCACGGCATAGTGTGTTACCAATTGTTTTCTTGGTGACTATGGTCCCAGCTGCCTTGAGATCATTGACAAGATCCTCCCGTGTAGTTCTGGGCTGATTCCTCACTGTTCTCATGATCATTGCAAATCCACGAGGTGAGATCTTGCATGGAGCCCCAGGCCGAGGGAGATTGACAGTTATTTTGTGTTTCTTCCATTTGCGAATAATCGCACCAACTGTTGTCACCTTCTCACCAAGCTGCTTGGCGATGGTCTTGTAGCCCATTCCAGCCTTGTGTAGGTCTACAATCTTGTCCCTGACATCCTTGGAGAGCTCTTTGGTCTTGGCCATGGTGGAGAGTTTGGAATCTGATTGATGGATTGCTTCTGTGGACAGGTGTCTTTTATACACGTAACAAGCTGAGATTAGGAGCACTCCCTTTAAGAGTGTGCTCCTAATCTCAGCTCATTACCTGTATAAAAGACACCTGGGAGCCAGAAATCTTTCTGATTGAGAGGGGGTCAAATACTTATTTCCCTCATTAAAATGCAAATCAATTAATAACATTTTTGACATGCGTTTTTCTGGATTCTTTTGTTGTTATTCTGTCTCTCACTGTTCAAATAAACCTACCATTAAAAGTATAGACTGATCATTTCTTTGTCAGTGGGCAAACGTACAAAATCAGCAGGGGATCAAATACTTTTTTCCCTCACTGTATATACACACATACATACACACATACATACCCACATACATACATACATACACATATCCTTAAAAATATATATAAATATTCCCCTTTATTACTTTCCAACCCCGCCACCCTTTCCCTACTTGGAGTAAACTAGTGAACAACAATGCTTAGGCCTCTACTTCCAGCTTATACTTACTATCTACATTTTATGGATACAGTCAATTTTACAATAATTACATTTTGTTTGTTCTTTCTCCTGAACTTCTTCTACTCTCAACCCCTCCGATCATTTTCATGATGTCCATCCGGTTTGCTTCAATATGCCATGTCTTTCTAACTGTGCTCCTTCACAAAAGCTCCCAACCTACAACCTATACACTTATTATGGACACAGTGTGCCTACATTATTAGTTATCTTGTTATTGTTTGTTGTTAGTTGTTATTAGTCCCATACTTCAATTCCATTCAACACCTCCCATCTATCTTTTAACACCATCCATATAGGATTTCTATTTGCCATATATATTTCAACTGTACTGTGATGTCTTACAAAAGTTCTGAACATTTCTATTCTCATTGTTTCTACAGATTGTGAATTGAAAATAAACATTTTTGCTAATAGTATTATTATGTTATTGATCGATTGACTATGACTTTTCAGATCACCCAGTAGTGCTATCTGCAGGGTTAGCTCCAGGTAAATATTGCAATGCTTTAGCCATTCCTGGACCTGTGTCCAAAAACAAGCTACAAATGGACAGTACCAAAACAAATGATCTAATGATTCTGTCTCTTCACAGCAAAATCTGCAGAGCTGGGAAGATTGTATCCCCCATATAAATAACATTCTATTGGTAGCAAGAATTTTATATAATAATTTAAATTGAAAGATTCTAAGTTTTGAATCCGGTGTCGTTTTGCGTATCAGTTCATAAACACTATGCCATGGGATCGGTACGTCAAAAATCTCTTCCCAACTATTTTGCAATCTATATGGGACGGCTGTCAATCCTTTGGTCCTTAAATGAAACTGATATACTTTTTTATTTATCACAGTTTTCCTTAACCAATTATGTTCTTTAATGCAAGGCCGACAGACAAGTTCCTTACTTTCTCCCCCTTCCACTTTCCTCTTCTATTTTTGCAGTAAGGCTGCAATTATTTGGTTGTAATTTTGGGTAGAGCAGACATTTCCATATGTTTTTGTTAGCTGCATGTGCGACATAACTCCACCAGTCCTACCGATGATATCATTTACAAATATTATACCTTCTTTAAACATTTTGTCAAAAAAAAAGGTGTTTTGTAAATTAGTATATTTGAGTTTAACGACAATATTTGTTGCATTATTTGTTCTGTCGTTTCTGGAGGATTACATTGAAATTGCAACCAACTTTCTATGGCTTGTTTTAGAAATAGTGATATCTGGGAGATGATTTCCTTTTAAAATAACTGAAAGTGAGTGGTTGTAATCTGAATAAAGGGGAAAAGGCCATTCTTGAACATTGGGGGAGACAATCTTACTAATTTGCTAGAGAACCAGTTCGGATTTAAGTATAACTTTTGTATGTCTGAAACTTTTAGTGATAGGTCTAATGCTTTAATATTTAATAATTGCTGTCCTCCAAATTCATATTCATTATATAAATAGGCCCGTTTAAATTTTGTCTGGCTTGCCGTTCCAAATAAAATGAAAAAAAAAAATTCTCATATAATTTAAAAACAGTTCGCTAGGCGTAGGCAAGACCATAAGCAAATAGGTAAACTGGGATAATACTAAAGAGTTAATCAGGGTGGTTTTTTCCACAAATTGACAGGTATTTACCTTTCCATGGTAGCAAGATCTTATCTATTTTTGCTAACTTTCTATTATAATTTATTGAAGTGAGATCATTTATTTTCTTTGGGATATGTATTCCGAGTATATCCACATCATCATCAGACCATTTTATTGGTAAACTACATGGTAATGTAAAAATTGTATTTTTTATTGATCCAATACGTAATATAGTACATTTGTCATAATTTGGTTGTAATCCAGAGAGGTTAGAAAATGTATCTAGATCCTCTATGAGGCTGTGGAGTGATTCTAGTTGTGGATTTAAAAGAAAACATGAATCATCAGCGTACAATGACACCTTTGTTTTTAAGCCCTGGATTTCTAATCCCCTGATATTATTGTTGGATCTGATTTTAATAGCTAACATCTCGATGGCCACAATAAATAGATATGCTGATTTTGGACAACCTTGTTTCACTCCTCTTGACAGTTTAAAACTTTCTGAGAAATAGCCATTATTTACTATTTTACACCTAGGGTTACTATACATGATTTTGACCCATTTTATAAGAGATTCACCAAAATTGAAATGCTCCAAGCATTTATATATAAACCCCAGTCGTACTTTATCAAATGCCTTTTCGAAGTCTGCTATGAATAGCAGGCCTGGTTTCTCCGATTTTCCATAATGTTCTATTGTTTCCAATACTTGCCTTATATTATCTCCAATGTATCTTCCATGTAAAAAACCTGTCTGATTAGAATTAATAATATCCAACAATACCTTTTTAATTCTATGCGCTATACATTTTGCTAGAATTTTTGCATCACAACACTGAAGTGTAAGGGGCCTCCAATTTTTTAATGGACTGGATCTTTATATTTTCCACTTGTATCCTGTTTCAGTAATAATGAGATCAGACCTTCTCCTTGAGTGTCAGATAATCTACCATTTACATAGGAGTGGTTAAAACATGCTAATAACGGTCCTCTTAGTATATCAAAAAAGGTTTGCTATACCTCGACTGGTATGCCATCCAACCCTGGAGTTTTCCCGGACTTAAAGTCTTTAATTGCATCCAGAAGTTCCTCCTCTGTAATTTCACCTTCACATGAGTCTTTCTGTATGGCTGTTTATTTTACATTATCAATAGAAAAAAAATCTCTACAATTAGCTTCAGTTAGAGGAGATGGAGGCGACTGAAACAAAAACATATGCTTAAAGTACTTTGTTTCCTCCTTCAAAATATAATTTGGTGAATCATGGGTTACTCCGTCAATTGTAACCAGTTTCATTAAATTATTTTTGGTAGCATTCCTATGTTGAAGATAAAAAAATAATTTGGTGCATTTTCCCCCATATTCCATCCAGTTTGCTTTATTTTTATAATATATTACACTTGATCTTTCTTGAATAAGTTTCTCAATTTCTTTTTGTTTTTCCTCTAATTTATTCTGAGCCTCTATGTTACAGTTTTTATTGCCATCTACAGTGGGGGAAAAAAGTATTTAGTCAGTCACCAATTGAGCAAGTTCTCCCACTTAAAAAGATGAGAGAGGCCTGTAATTTTCATCATAGGTACACATCAACTATGACAGACAAATTGAGGAAAAAAAATCCAGAAAATCACATTGTAGGATTTTTAATGAATTTATTTGCAAATTATGGTGGAAAATAAGTATTTGGTCACCTACAAACAAGCAAGATTTCTGGCTCTCACAGACCTGTAACTTCTTCTTTAAGAGGCTCCTCTGTCCTCCACTCGTTACCTGTATTAATGGCACCTGTTTGAACTTGTTATCAGTATAAAAGACACCTGTCCACAACCTCAAACAGTCACACTCCAAACTCCACTATGGCCAAGACCAAAGAGCTGTCAAAGGACACCAGAAAAAAAATTGTAGACCTGCACCAGGCTGCGAAGACTGAATCTGCAATAGGTAAGCAGCTTGGTTTGAAGAAATCAACTGTGGGAGCAATTATTAGGAAATGGAAGACATACAAGACCACTGAAAATCTCCCTCGATCTGGGGCTCCATGCAAGATCTCACCCCGTGGGGTCAAAATGATCACAAGAACGGTGAGCAAAAATCCCAGAACCACACGGGGGGACCTAGTGAATGACCTGCAGAGAGCTGGGACCAAAGTAACAAAGCCTACCATCAGTAACACACTACGCCGCCAGGGACTCAAATCCTGCAGTGCAAGACGTGTCCCCCTGCTTAAGCCAGTACATGTCCAGGCCCGTCTGAATTTTGCTAGAGTGCATTTGGATGATCCAGAAGAGGATTGGGAGAATGTCATATGGTCACATGAAACCAAAATATAACTTTTTGGTAAAAACTCAACTCGTCGTGTTTGGAGGACAAAGAATGCTGAGTTGCATCCAAAGAACACCATACCTACTGTGAAGCATGGGGGTGGAAACATCATGCTTTGGGGCTGTTTTTCTGCAAAGGGACCAGAACGACTGATCCGTGTAAAGGAAAGAATGAATGGGGCCATGTATCGTGAGATTTTGAGTGAAAACCTCCTTCCATCAGCAAGGGCATTGAAGATGAAACGTAGCTGGGTCTTTCAGCATGACAATGATCCCAAACACACCGCCCGGGCAACGAAGGAGTGGCTTCGTAAGAAGCATTTCAAGGTCCTGGAGTGGCCTAGCCAGTCTACAGATCTCAACCCCATAGAAAATCTTTGGAGGGAGTTGAAAGGCTGTGTTGCCCAGCGACAGCCCCAAAACATCACTGCTCTAGAGGAGATCTGCATGGAGGAATGGGCCAAAATACCAGCAACAGTGTGTGAAAACCTTGTGAAGACTTACAGAAAACGTTTGACCTGTGTCATTGCCAACAAAGGGTTTATAACAGTATTGACAAACTTTTGTTATTGACCAAATACTTATTTTCCACTATAATTTGCAAATAAATTCATTAAAAATCCTACAATGTGATTTTCTGGAAAAAAAATTCTCATTTTGTCTGTCATATTTGCCGTGTATCTATGATAAAAATTACAGGCCTCTCTCATCTTTTTAAGTGGGAGAACTTGCACAATTGGTGGCTGACTAAATACTTTTTTTCCCCACTGTATCTGTTCTGTTAGACTTTCTATTTCCTTTGTTAGTATAAACTCTTTTGACCTAAATTGCTTTTGTTTTCGAGATGAGTACTGAATTGCATGGCCTCTAAAGGCACATTTAAAGGTGTCCCATACAATAAGGGGATTTGCTGTACCTATGTTATGTCGGAAAAAGTCAGTTATAAATTATTTTGTCCTAGTTCAAAATAAATTATCATCCAATAGGCTTTGATTAAATTTCCAATATCCTCGCCCACGTGGAAATTCAGTTAGAGTAATGTATATGCCAATTATATGATGGTCCGACCGCATTCTGTCCCCTATCAACACTTTTTAAACTTTTGGTGCCAACGAGAATGAGATAAGAAAGAAGTCAAGACGACTAGCTTGATTGAGTCTCCGCCATGTATATCTCACTAGATCAGGTTTATTTGAGCCTCCATATATCTACTAGTTCTAATGTATCCATGACATTCACAATTTCCTTAAGAGCATGTGGGTGATTGTTTGTGGTGTGATTTCCTTTACGGTCCATTGAGCTATTTAAAACAGTATTATAATCCCTCACCATAATAATATTGTCTTGAATTGCTTGCAGGGTTGATCATTTATTATATATATTGTCAAAGAAGTGTGGATCATCATTATTTGGTCCGTAAATGTTAATGAGCCATATCTGTTTATTGTCCAATAACATATTTAAAATAATCCATCTACCTTGCGTATCTATTTGGACAATTTGCACATTCGGATCGAAATTACTATTAATTAATATCATCACCCCTTTTGAATTTCTTTGCCCATTGGAGAAGTATATTTCGCCCCACCATTCCTTTTTCCACGCAACTTCATCTAGAATTGTTGAATGAGTTTCCTGTAAACAATAGATATTACTGTATATACTTGCATTCTCGTGTTTCTAACTCACATCGTAGTTCTTGTGTGGTTTTCATTTGTTATTCTATTTTCTATTATTATCTATATTATTATTATCACTGCATTGTTGGAAAGAGCTTTCAAGTTAAGGATTTCCCTGTACTGTTTTACACCTGTTGTATCCTGTGCACGTGGTGAATAAACTTTGAAACTTGAAACTATTATCAACATGTTATTTGTTTACTACGTCTTAGCTAAAAAAAAAATACATGTTGATAGACTGGATAAATAACCACTTTTTATATGCAAAGTCCAAAATTATGGCATAGATTATTATTATCACGTTTCAGGCCAAGACCTAGATGCAGACAGTGTCGAAGTAACAAAAGTTTATCACAAAAACAGGGGGCAGGCAAACGACAGGTCAAGGGCAGGCAGAGGTCAGCGATCCAGATCAGAGTCCAAAAGGTACAGAACAGCAGGCAGGCAGGCTCAGGGTCAGGGTCAGGGTCAGGGCAGGCAGAATGGTCAAAACCGAGAAAACTAGAAAACAGGAACTTGATAAAGACAGGCGCAAGGGGAAAACCGATGGTAGACAAAACTAAACTAAACGAACTGGCAACAGACAAACAGAGAATACAGGTATAAATACACTGGGGATAACGGGGGAATATGGGCGACACCTGGAGGGGGGTGGAGACAATCACAAAGACAGATGAAACAGATCAGGGTGTGACAATTATATTAATAAAGATCAGGGACTATAATGTTAAATGATATTTGAAGTACAGCCCCAAAATTTGAACGATAAAATGTTTTCCCCCAGTTTATTTGCATGGCTTTATTTATTATGTCAGTCTTCAGAACATTTCACTTAGGTCCAAAACTCTCTTGGATGATAGAGGGACGGAAAAGTTATGTGAGCCAAGGAAGAAGATCTTGAGATTGGACAAGTCTGGATACATGCTGCTTGTCAGATTTCATCCGATGTGGACTCAAGGCCTGGATTATTTTTCTATGCTTGATCTAATTTCTGTCATCTGGGGCTGCCTGGCTGGCTGCAGTCAGAGGAAGTCCTGTGGGAATAGAAATGGAGGACGAATAGACATGGGTTTCAGGAAAGGAGAGTATGGCAGCATAGCTGTGCGCTTTTGAAATACAAAAGAGGTTGTTGTAGAGTCGCTTCCTAGCAAGAACCGCAATTCAGTTGATGATTTAAATTGAGTCAGATCTAAGATTGAACATTTGATTTTGAATGAGGAACTTGTTGCCCTGTATAGTGAATAAAAATGACTATCACAAACAAGAACATGAATATAATCACCACACAATCTAGTGATAAAATAACATTTTCTCTAACATTGCTTTCCATCAATCTTGAAAGACTTCTCCTTTTGGTCCAAAATGGGCTTGCCTTTCAGGTGGTTTATCCTGGAGCTCTATGGCAACATGTTTGGTACCGTGTGACAAACATTTTACTAAAAGAGAAGCATACATAATAGACTGAAAATGAAATATGTTGTGAATCCGAGGGGCACATGGAACTGGCTTCGTCTGAGTGTTTGTTGTCTGAATGGAACAAGCATTTATTGAATGCCAGGGCAAATCCCTCAAACCTCCTTTTGGACTCTTTATTTTCTTTCAATGTAGATATGTTTCCCTCTCTCACTTCAGATTGCCTTAGAATTGCCGGGCTTTTGATCATAATGAGTAAAACCACTGAATAATGACTCAAGACATATTTACCACAACACTCTCCAGTACTCTCTTATTAACCGTGTTACGGTTGGTTGAAACGGTCCACAATCCTGCATGAGGTTTTGCCTATAACGTGAACAACACATTGGGGGGGGGGGGGGGACGACACATCCATGGGAAGCGAAATCAAAGAAAAGATGTAGGGGTGGAGGAATGGGAGACTGTGAGACATGGGACTTTTGGGGGATATTTTTTTCTCTGACAGCCGCCCAAAAGGTCAAAAGACTTGAGCATAGCATCTGAAGACTCATTATCAGATTATTTCTCATATTAAATATTAAATACGGCAGGTAGCTTAGTGGGTAAGAGCGTTGTGCCAATTACCGAAAGGTCGCTGGTTCTAATCCCCGAGCCGACTAGGTGAAAAAAATCTGTCGATGTGCCCTTAAGCAAGGCACTTAACCCTAATTGCTCCTGTAAGTCGCTCTGAATAAGAGCGTCTGCTAAATGTTAAATGTAAAAAAAATACTGTATATGTAGTCCCCCCCCCCTTCTTATAGGCTACATGAGTGTTGAAAGTTCAAATCAAATCCTCAATGTGCTCTGTTTGTTATACACTTTAGGACAAAAACACATGATAACGGATCTCCGAGATGATCATATTGTGCAACACAAGCAGTGAGAAGGGAAGGTGCTTCAATATGATACAGTATACTGTTGCTGTTGGTTTCTTTCTTTCACTCATTCTGTGGCTTCATTACTGAGAAAAAAAGGGAAACCTGACAATCGTGAGAAAGACTCCAGGGTGAGTTGATGCATATGTATGGGTGGGAGCTGAGCTATTCTTCACAAGCTTGCACCAAATAAAGAAACAATTATACTGAAACGTCATGTTGAGTAAGGGCAACAACATGCGGCTACAGTGTAAAAGCAAGAATAAGCATTTTCTGAGAGCACCATAAGTGTTCTGAAATTACAGGGAAGTGGCTACTTGTGTGTCATTGGACATATACAGTATGGCATTGATCACAAGCCCCGCAATAATAAAACACACAAATATTTCAGGCACTTTGCAGGTCAGTTCAAATAAAGTATTGCGTTTATACTTTCAATAGTACTCTATACATAAACATTATTTCTCTAAATAGGAATATGTGCCAGTGGATTACCGTCATTAGCCTACATCTGTTTTCTCTTACTGCGCTATTCTTTATTATGTAAAATTATGCTGTGGAAAACATGAGAGCTCCTCACTAATCCTCTCACTTTCCACCTGGTGAATTTGACCCAAATTCGCATTTCCCCTGTGCGGCCAAGAGACTGGCTTTTTATTGAAGCCACGTGTAACAGAGCCCACTGACCTGGCAATGTACTTTGGCTAGGGGGAGAAAAGAGGGGAAATTCATCTTCATTCAGGAAAATAACTTTGCTTCAAACTTTGCTGTTGTGTTTTTTCTTTTCTTTTTGTTAGAGAGTAGACATTTTTTTAGGGTAATAATGTATGCTGTGTCAACATGCACTGGTAACAGAGTCTGTAGTTCTGTTATTTAATTTCACAATGTTTAAACAAAGATTATTTCTATAAATAGTGGAAAGTAATGGTCCAGAAACTGATACTGGTATTAATAATAGTGTGATATTATGTTCAAAGGGCACTGCCTGGGAATTCTGGGAAACTGAAGAAAATTACCATAAACCTGTTGAGCTCAATCCAGTTGACGGATATAATTTCCCCTCCAGCGCATCCATTGTTGTCTATAACGACGACAAGACATATACAGTTCACATTTGATGTTCCCACATAACAAGGCTATAATAAAACAACAGGGAATTACAATTTCTTGCCTGTAATCCAAAACGACATGTTGTCATCAGAGGACATGCTCTGGGAGTTATGCACTGCAGTGACAGGGTATACAGACACAGCTGGGAAAACGATACAAACAGGTAGACAAACAGTTCCTATTGGCCCGGGGATTACTAGAGGGATGCTGTTTGGTTTGTGTTCAAGTTGAATGTGTTTAGATGTTATGGCTTCATGTGCTGGCTGGATTGCTTATGTTTTTCAATCAGCAGTGGCCCCATATAATCGTATTACCTTCCCGGTGTGGCTTTTCCCCATCTGTCCAGATTATTCATCAGGTCCAGTTGGAATTATCATGTAATAACAGAGCTGCATTTTCCCTTTTAATTTTTGTCTTTAGTATTGACAAATCCTGTTGTGAGAATGAGTATGAACTATATATCCCATATAAGCTATTAGCTGATACTGAGTGCCATAATAGCCCATTTTGCAATGAATTACATATTTAACAGAGCCCTATATGAAACACTGTGTTTAGAGGAATGTAAAAATCTGTATTCGACTGTGCCCATCATCACTATCAATATCCAGGTCCTAGGTCCATCCCATCCTTTGGGGGCCATATTCCTTCTACTGTACAGATAGGTCCTATACAGAACTGCTAAGCGCACCAGACACCAGTCCCTGCCTTCTGCATGATCCACGCCAGGTTTTAGGCTGGTCCATTGAAAGCCAGCTGCTGCAGAGCAGAGAGCCGGCTCACGGTTTCTCCTCCTCTTGTTTGCATCCGGAATCCGACTGGCGCTGGCTCAGCGGTGTGTCGATAGAGCAGCGCAGAGATTGACTGGAGCACAAGCCCGACTCACAGACCTGAGACCCGCGAACTGTAGTCTCATTCTAGACTGTTTCAGCATTGTTTTAGGCGACTTTCAGAATACATCGACATCGTCGTGGAAGACGACTGCATTTTTTTTCTTAGGATATGAGCTGATTTGCTTCTCATTTGCAGTTTTTGAATTCATTGCGTCCCCTCGAAAGGAAAATGTGTATGCATGCGAGGGGGATATGGAAGAAAACTATTGATTAGGCCGAATAGTTCCGAACAACACCTCGCAATGGAACAGTTCGTCAGGTCCTTGGGGGCGCATGGACTTGGCGAGAGAGAGATACCTGCCACAAGAAACAACACGATCTGTCCCTCATAAGTGGAGCATGCATCGGAACCACGGACGTCTTTGTGTTGCCCGCTGCATATACCGAGTTTGAGGGTGGCCTATAGCCTGCTGAAGGGGTAACCACTCTCTCTGTGTTACTTCGGTGCCGAATTGAAATATTTGTCAAACACCATTTAGGACTATTCACCCCCAAATGTAAGTATTCCAACATTGGTCTAGCACGCCGTCCTCCCGTCGGGGCGCTAGTTAGGTTACTTGCGATGATGGTGTCGGTAGTTTTTTTTGCCTGAGTTGAGAAAATACACTTAATTCCTAACGATATCGGTGCGGTAGGCTACAAGTCACTAAAGGACATTTTACCGAATTTCACTCAATTTTAAGAACATTTACAGATTGCTTGGCATTCGCAACTATAGACCAGTCTGTGAAAATGAGGTCTATCTGCTACTGCTTGGTATTCCTAACGATATCGGTGCGGTAGGCTACAAGTCACTAAAGGACATTTTACCGAATTTCACTCAATTTTAAGAACATTTACAGATTGCTTGGCATTCGCAACTATAGACCAGTCTGTGAAAATGAGGTCTATCTGCTACTGCTTGGTATACCAGCCTAAAGATTTTACATTCTGAAATAATTGCATTTTACCAGACATCAGTGGTTCCCACATTAAGCGACTCTGGGCCTTGGGATATTGAAATAAATAAAAGTTGCATGAGGTTAATCCAGATGTGGATTTCTTCGGCGGCCATCGTTGCTCTGAATTCGATTAATTGTGTTAATTCAAACTACTGTGCTTTTTTAAATCTAGTTAGGCTACAACGGATGGATGGATAGAGGGCTAGGCCTACTACCTGAAAAATATTATTATAGGTTTTATTCTGTCTGTCTCTGAATGAGGCGTTGTTGTCTTGGCTTTGGTAATTAGTCTAGATTTGGGTGAGCACTGTAAAAGAGACAGTAGCATAGTCATCTTGGATTAGGAAGAAAATAAAAGTGTATGTGCAGTAGGGTGGCTTGGCTAATTCTTTGTCTAGGTAACACGCTGTCAAGTACAGAAGTGGAGCAATAGACTGTCAAATAAATGGAACATCTTCCATTACACGTAGCCTAATCCCGAGGACACAACGACCTAAGTAGCTGCAAGTCAGTTGCTATCTTCTCTTCCTCTCCATTCTGCAGCTGTAAAATGAGATCATTTCACTGAACATGTATAATTCACAGATATCTAAACCAGCCATTTGTGATGGGATGCACACACACACACACAACAAAAAACCCAGATAGCATATGGTAGCAAAATGTGTAGAATTGCAGGAAATTCGCATTAAAACTGCAAAATTATATCTCAGCCTCATGGCAAATTGTGAACAAAAGCATGAGACAAGCTATAAAACAAAGAAAAATTCTGCCCCATGGCAAAAGTGTAGAATAGCAGGAAATAAGCTTTAAAATTGCAACATTTTCTCTTAGACTCATGACATAATGTGTAGAATTGCGTTATAAAACTGCAAATTTTTCTCTGCACATGACAAAATGTGTGTGTGGGGGGGGGGGCACCACCCCCAAATGTGGTAGTCCGGCTCTGCACACACACACACACCAGTGCCTTATCTTATTGGTCCTGAGAGCTCAGCATCTCAGTCTCTCCACGAATAGAGATAGGCATAGGCTACTGTAAACGGCATAAAATACAGCCATACACTTAAATCAGTCCTCACACAGTTACCGTGCACTCATTCCATAGATTAGCTCGTTGTTTAGAGCTGGGCAGGCTATCTAATAAGAGAAGGGAGTATAGAAAGTCCTCATTATCTTTCATGGAGGATTCTGTTTATGAATCATCATCATAAGTCAACATAAATGAGGCCAAATGCCAAAGCAAGCACTCTAACAAGCATATTGGTCTCTATAGGAAGCATAAGCAAATAGCATAGGATTCCAAGCGGAGCATACATCTGGCAAAGAGCTTGACCATTCATTCTAAGTTTTATTAGTGAATAGTCTAGCTCTAACTAGCCTATATATCACAGAGATGAGGCAGTATAGCTTACCTGTACACACACCACTCAACTCACTACAGGGGGGTAATGTTGCACCGGTACCCCCCTGTATATAGCCTCCCTACTGTTATTTTATTTAACTTCTGCTCTTTTTTTCTCAACACTTTTTTGTTGTTTTATTTTACTTTTTTATTAAAAAATAAATGCATTGTTGGTTAAGGGCTGTAAGTAAGCATTTCACGGTAATGTCTACACCTGTTGTATTCGGCGCATGTGGCAAATAACATTTGATTGTGTGTTGGCCCATTCCATTTTCTACGCTGGTGATGTAGCCTATTTAACTAGGTCAAATCAGACTTGGAAATTCACTTGAGAAAATGTAAGCATTTTTAACAAGGTTATTGGAGAAAATAGGCTACTGGTAGGGCCTATAGGCCCATACAAGTGATGGTAAAATCTAAATCATAACTCATTTGTTTTAAATACCTGTCTAGGAACCAGAGGAGTATCTTTTATTCATTTCATGTCAGAGTTGGGATGGGCTTAGGGAATTCATTGGGACAAATGTTCCGTTGTCCCTCCCATGCACACCCCTCTACTCCTCCACTTCCCCGCCCCAGATGCTCTCTCTGTGGGTTGGTCCATTTGTCCAAGCCCGGCATCTCCAGGGGAAGTGCCATCTCATCTCACATCAGCTCTGGTGCAAATGGCTTCAATGTAGGAATATGCTAGTGTGATTTCTAGCGGGGTTTTTTGTAACCGTGGATTTACATATCAAAGTGGCTGCATTTCAATGGAGAGAACTTGAGCTACCAGCCTCCATCCCCCAACCAGTTTTGTCCAGAGGGGAAGGGTGCTGGTGGGCTATAGAATAGGAATGCTGTTGTTCATTGCAGACCACAGTTATTTAATGCAGCATCAATATTCTGTGTGTGTTTGTGTGAGAGAGTGCTTATGTTGGATTGCAAATGCAGATTTAGTTAGGATTGACTGAGTTGGTAGGCTGCCATAATTCAAACTAAAATCCCCAAAGTAATACCCTGTACAGACTTTACAGTATGTTGGCTGTAAAAAAAAATTCTGCAAGGTTTTTTAGAGCCCAATTCATACAGTCCTATTTTTACCACATTCTTGCCGGGATAAGTCTTTTATATCTCCTGTGCACATGCCGGCAAATTTAGGAGTGGGAGTAGATGTGGGCTGATGTGGTTGGACGTCTATTTTAATAAATACATTGAATATACACCATCACAAAGAAATCCATTATTCATTTGTTTTAGACAGGTCCTAAGAAACATTCTAAGACTAATAAAATATATTTTCAAAAGAATAGAATGGCATATTTTGAGTTTCATTATGTTACTGGTCTGTGCAGCTTGTATGCTACATGGCTGCGCCATGTACATGAAATCAATAGTTATTTTGTTCATTAAACAGACAAGACACACTTAGGCTACCCTGATCACAGTCAACACACATATATTTTACAGTAGGCTAAGAATATAATGAAATATAAAACAATTAAATGTGAATAATATTTTGCACACACGGCAACGTGTGGAACCGATTTAATATAAAAAGTGATATTTTTTAACAGCCCAAGGCAAGCCCATGCTTTTTAGATCCACATTTAATCTCTTTCCTACCCTCACTCCGCTTTGTTAGGGAGCAGGAATAGGGTCTTACATTGAGGGTATTGTCATCATGATACCAGTAGAAAATAATAGCAATCTATATTTCCAAAAGCATGTGAGTCTCGTGTTGATATTTCACCACCTCCGCGGGCTTTTGGAGTTGCCTTTACGCGATCAAGCATAAATAATAGGCCTACACTTGATTTAGGCTCCATTATTGCAAGCTAAATGTTTTTTATTCAGTGATAGATGACCAAACGAATAGATTAGCTAAACCACCTCCACTTATTTTCCCAGACAGAGAATTAACCAAATATACAGACGGAGATTCAGTGAAACAAAATCACATTGATTGATTAAGACAAGTCACAGGCTTTTGGTCGGGAGTAGGGCTAGGCTACTAAGTGACTTGCAAGTGAAGAGCAAAATAATCCACTTGTTAAGCTACATAACTAGACGATGATCATGAGCAGCACTCACCTAGACTTAGCCAACATTTCCACAGCCTAATTGTAGCCTAACTAATATGTAAACGGAAATTCAGTGAAAATAAAAATCTGACATGGATTGATTTATCAAGATGAGTCTCCACGTTTGTCTAAAAGCAGCGTAGAGGCTTTGTCGCTGGCAATACCTTTTCATATATAAAGAAAAGTCGGCAAAAAGTTGGCAGGATGCTAAAGGTCGCGGAAAAACGTCTTGGTTTGAAGGGTGTATAAGTAAAGAAATGTGAAAACTGCTTGTTGCAGTGTGAGTACTGTTCACTTAGGGGTTTTGGTGGGAGCTTATTTAAATACGTTGACTTGTTGTAGTTTTTTTACTATTTTTTAAATTAATCATAGGCTTTTTTATAAATTAAAATCTTTACAGCACACTTTTATTTGCTATTACCTCTCACATTAAAAGTATACAGTAGACCTATACTTGGGATGACCACAAGTAAAAAATTAAGAAAAACATATTTTATAAAGATAATTTAAGGAGAAACGACACAATAGGCCTACATGCTAGCATCTTGTGTAATTATAGTATTATAAAATAATAAGTAAAAAGGTCAATTGATTAAAGCCATTTTCTTGAATTTATATTTCAGGGTTGTTGTATGAATACAGAAACACTGTTTTGGTTATATACACTTTTTACTGTAAATCAAAACAGATTTCTGGAGGCCTCTTCGAAAGCTTTGTGTGAAGCACTGTTTTGAGCAACCAATGGCCTCTGTTGTTTTTCTGTCATAGAGATAGTTTATTTTCCATGCAATGCAGCTGTTGCTCTGCTGTGAAAGAATGCCTTGCTGAGTGTAGTCTTGCTGTTTTTATTTTTTATTTATTTCCTTTAATGTCTTGTGAAACATCGCCTAATAGGGATGTCGAACAGAATGAAATCATGAGGAATCAAACAGATGGACACACACACAAACACACACACCCCATTCCTCACAAATGGATGACAATTTATGTCAAGAAAGAGGAAAAGCCTCTTCCCCTCCCTCCCTCCCTCATTCTTTTCATTTTATTTATATTTCTTCTGAAATGTACATCGCTCACATCCGTTATTTGAAGCCCAGGTTGCTGTAACGCAGGGGGCCGGCCTACAGGACAGGTTAATAGTGATGCTCTGCTCTGTGATGCTCTATGAGTCTGTTGGTACCCAGAGACCCAGGTTGAGTCCCAAATGGCACCCTATTCCTTATATAGTGTACTGCTTTTGACCAGGGCTCTGGTCAAAAGTTGTGCACTAAATAGGGAGCCATTTGGGACACAAGCCCCAGAGGCAGTGGGTGTAAATGCCAGGGGTAGCGTATAAAGCTGTGCATCACACGCTGTTCTCCCAGGGGTTAGTGGCCCTGATCATCCTGCCTCTCTGTAATAAAGTGAACACAGCTCTCCTCTGCCCGCCACGGCCCCCCACAACCCAGACGACACATAACGAAAAGAGATGCCTGCTTCCTGTGCTCACACACAATCAGAGAAAGAGAGATAGAGGACACAGAGGGAGAGAGAGGTACAGAGGAATGAGAGGGAGAGAGAGAAGCTCACCTGCCATCCTCAATCACAAGGGTCCGGTTTGACAGCTGTCTTCTGTTTTCTGACACACTCACTGACAAAAGTTAGGAACAAACAGATGGAGAAGGATAGAATGGGAGGAAGAGAAGGAAAGAGGGATACGTAAGGAGGAAGAGGAGGGAGATGGGTTTGATTAGGTATTTAGTTAATTGCAAATGTACATCATAGCTTTTTCATCATCCGTCTTCCTCCTTTTTATAGCCACTGAGATAAATGGACTGAGACTGGAACAAATTACATTGTGTTAGGTTGTGTTAGCTGACCCGTTCGATTAATGTATGCCTTTGGTATTTCTAAGGGGTGAAAATCTCCCTCACCACCCTCTGTGCTTTAAATGACAGTTAACTTTCCCCCACTGCTTCTCAAATGGATGTTTAATGATCAACAGAGGCCCTGGAGCTGAGCTATAGAGCAGAGCAGCCCTAGATATGTTCTCACCAAACATCTCCCTCCCTACCTACCCTCCATAGCCCCTACAACACAGAACGCTTTTCCTTCTGTTAAGAAAGCAAACCCCCTCGGTGTTGTTAAAGCCCACATTGTCTGGAAGGGAGCGGAGGGGCTGCTAGTTTTTTGAGTGATGGATGATCTCTGGGTCTTTTGGGTCCGTGTTTAACTCTTTGGAGTGTGTAAAGCTGGCCCAGTGGGAGACATGTCGCTGGGGTGTGATGGATGGCCGGGGGTCCTTAGGCTTCATCTATCAGGAGATTATCAATGACCTGTGAGTTGTCTGGACCGCCCTCAGAGATGCTCTGTGATGCTCTACCACCACTGGACTGGAGGGCATTAGCGTAAGAGGACACTGCTCAGGGACTGTCTCAGGGGAGTAGACCGATGATGTGCTTTATTTGGTGGTCTTCTATACCTTCAGGTCAATGGAAGCGTGGAGCTTATAGCGGTCAGGTGGTATGCTTTTGTCTTGGTAGGGGGGATCACGCTGAGGCAGATCTGAGACTTGCTATGAATGATGTTTTTTGCCATCCATGATTTCTAGAAATGGCAAGTTTGGAATATACAGGTCCCACACCATTGGAGTCATGTTTCTCTTTCCTTTTTGAAAGATTGTTCATTTGAGTGGACAGACATACGTAAAACTGGAATTAATGTGTCTTCTCTCAGGACTACCCTACATCCTCTCAGGCTTTAACATGCCTAAAAACTGTAGATTAGTCTAGTGTTTCAGTAAAAAATAAAAAATATATTTCTAAATAATTTGCATAACTTCTCCCATCACATCAAGGTTTGTTATTTTAATATTTGCATTGGCGAGTAAGACAAAGAATCTACTTATCACAGATAGCCATTCACACTCCATCAATCAAACCAATGTTGTTCCATTGAATTCATCTCTGGGGCCTGTTCTCGTGATAGACTGATTGAATTCATCAGTAAAATGGTTTCAGAGAAGGACTTGAGCAAATAGCTGTCGGACGAGAATATTTTAACAGGCCCCAGGGGCTTTCTGTACAATGACGACACACCACCTTAATCCAAGTTTAGCTAAAATTGTATTTTGGGTTTGTTTGTTGAGAATTAAGAGTTTTGTATGCTATTTTAATTGTTGTGATTTGCTCACATATTGCATAATAGTAGAAACCATGTGTATTCTCTGTAGGTTGAGCGGAAGCTTATTTACTTTGTGTGTGTGCATTGTCTAAGTCCCAAACATAAATGTCACCTCCCACGATATTGCTGGCATTTGGCGTGATTTGTTTTTTCATCAGAAGACTGTTATTGACCATTTCAAAGAGACTGTTTTTGGGTAGAAAACAATGCTTTCAGAGACAAAAAGGGGAGGGGGGGAGGGGGGAGAGAGGGATCTTAATTAGAGAGTCATAAGCAGCCTGTCTTCTCTCTGCTAAACACAACTACTATCAAACATGTTAAAGGAAACAAAGAATGACTTTGTTGATGGCTAGAGTTATGAGGGGAAAAAAAAGAAGTGGAGAAATTGTTTTGGGCAATAGGCCCAATTTAAATATTGCATTTCATGTGATTGTAAACAGGCTTTGGTAAAATGTTTGGAGTAGATTATGTACTTGATGTATATTATATTTGGCTCATGGACTTGCTGCATATGATGTACCATATCTAACCCTAGCCTATAGGGCTGGGAATTGCCAGGTACCTCACAATACCATATCCTCACAATACCATATTATCACAATACTTACGATACGATATGTATTGCGATTCTTACGATTCTATATGTATTGCGATTTTATGTTCCAAACATATGCTCACCATATGTCTGCTGAAGAGGGACGAGAGAGCTATGAGAATGAGTTTTGATCAGTCATGGAAATAAAAGTGCTGAAAACAAATTGGCTCCCTATTTAAAAAGAAGACGGAAGACAAGCAATGAAGGAAAAATACTGGAGTTTTGATGCAGGTACAGCCAACTAGCGCAAAAATAATATTGTGATATTGTTAAAACGATACGATATATTGTAAAAAATTATATCCTGATATGTAACTGTATCGATTCCCCCCCCCCCCCCCCCCCCCATCACTACTAGCCTATCCGTCATTTTAATGAGCAAAATCATGTCCATATCATGAAGGAAGAAAATGACATGAAGAAACATGAAAAAAAATATTTGAAGTTTAGCATACCATACACTATGCCTACAGGAAACCTGAGCTGAATCTAAAACTGAAACCCTTTCCAATGCTTGTAGATAGTGCTATAGATTGAACAGGGCTTATTTTCAGCGTGCAGGTTTGTGTCCTGCGTTCCAGGACCTTTGTTAGGACATTTTAATTACAGCCGAGCTTGGGTGTAATTGATCTAGGCTTGGAGAATGTCTCTGTCATTGAGAAAAGCCTATTTGTTAATACAGGCCAGTGAATGCTTCCACCTCCGCTTGCATAGAGCCTATACTTCTACTGTTATGGTGCAAAATGAAAGAGACAGCAATGCAGTGGGTTGATTGTTCATTCACTTACTGTGCAGTTTATTTAGTTTAATTTATTTACACCTCCGAGGGGTAGCTAGCTTAGCCTGGTTAAACCAGACTGAAAGCTGTGCAGCGTTCCATCTGTTTTAACCATGCTATAGCTAGCTAACACATCAGAGTACCATCACTGTCTGTGCCTATACATTTACATTTGAGTCATTTAGCAGACGCTCTTATCCAGAGCGACTTACAGTTAGTGAGTGCATACATTTTCATACTGGCCCCCCTGGCCCCCCGTGGGAAATGAACCCACAACCCTGGCGTTGCAAGCGCCATGCTCTACCAACTGAGCTACACGGGGCCATATATATTAAGCAAGGCAGATTCTGTACTTGATGTGTAATGGCTAAATTGGCCTCAGAGGAGTAGGCTAGCTAGCTAAGCTATCACATCAGAGTACCTTTGGAAGGGAGACTACTTCTCCCACTTCAGCTGCCGCAGCAACGTCACATCTGTTGCGAACTCCCTCCCTCTGTCGCCACCTGCAGTGTCCTTTTCTTTCGTCCTTCGCTTACGGAGCACTTCTTCACTTTCCGTGTTGTCACCCACCATTTTAAATGTTTTATCAGGCTGTTAGATAATGCTTCCCGATGACGGTGAATTATTGATGGCCTTGTACCTATGAGTAGGACAGGGCAGGCTTTTAACTCTGAGCTGCCTTTCTGCTGCTGCTGACCTGGCCAGGTCTCTTCAGAGGTAACTAAGGGACACTACACAAACACCCAAAGGAATGATGTAGGCCTGCTGGAGGAGGAGGAGGAGGAGGAGGAGGAGGAGGAGGAGGAGGAGGAGGAGGAGGAGGAGGAGGAGGAAGGGGGGCTGAGAATGAAAAGAAGGCAGGGCGTCTTCTGCTTCAGTCTTCTACTCCAGTACTGGGCTAGGGCTAAGCCACAGAATAAGGCAAACTTGCAGCCCAGGAAAAGCTTTGAATCCTCTGCAGCTCTCTTGCTTTGTT
Organism: Coregonus lavaretus; assembly: GCF_964263955.1. Lineage (NCBI taxonomy): Eukaryota > Metazoa > Chordata > Actinopteri > Salmoniformes > Salmonidae > Coregonus > Coregonus lavaretus. The sequence goes on from NC_140010.1 coordinate 15,604,365, forward strand.
TGAAGCATTGAGAAGTACTATGGCTGTTTGTTTGATTCTTATTTTATGATTTTGTCAATGGTCTGAATGGAGGACAGAAAGAACTCTGGTTCTGCTTCTTTTTTTCTCTTTTTACATCTGTCAGAATATTTCAATGTAAAAAAGTGTGTTTGTGAACCTCAACCTACTGTTCAAAATATCCATAAGAAACGGGGCTGGTTTAAGTATGACCTAGCCCTCTCCATAAGATACAGGGCTGGTTTAAGTATGACCTAGCCCCACCTTGTAGGAATCTCGTTGAAAGCGACGAGGAAATGATTAGACAACAGGCTAAACGGGTCAAACCAGTTTCTTTTCCCCCTAGGAAATGCGTATGTTTGATACAGAGGAGTTCAGGGTTGGCAATGAAATGCAGTAGTTCTAACCATCCCCTTCCCCAGTCAACTAGCTAGCTCCAGTGGAACTGGTTGGTATTCAATAGATGGATTTGCAGGTACTTGGAGTAACATACTCCTTTTGTTTGCTTGCCATATTGTGTTTACCATACGTTATGTGAAAGTGTATGGTAAACACAATATGGCGGTGGTGTGTGTGTGCGCGTGTTGAACCCATTTTTGAGCGTGTGTGTGGATGTTCTCTGTCTATCCTTGTGTGTGTGTGTGTGTGTGGATGTTCTCTGTCTATCCTTGTGTGTGTGTGTGTGTGTGTGTGGATGTTCTCTGTCTATCCTTGTGTGTGTGTGGATGTTCTCTGTCTATCCTTGAGTGTGTGTGTGTGTGTGTGTAGATGTTCTCTGTCTATCCTTGTGTGTGTGTGTGTAGATGTTCTCTGTCTATCCTTGTGTGTGTGGATGTTCTCTGTCTATCCTTGTGTGTGTGTGTGGATGTTCTCTGTCTATCCTTGTGTGTGTGTGTGTGTGTGTGTGGATGTTCTCTGTCTATCCTTGTGTGTGTGTGGATGTTCTCTGTCTATCCTTGTGTGTGTGTGTGGATGTTCTCTGTCTATCCTTGTGTGTGTGTGTGTGTGTGGATGTTCTCTGTCTATCCTTGTGTGTGTGTGTGTGTGGATGTTCTCTGTCTATCCTTGTGTGTGTAGATGTTCTCTGTCTATCCTTGTGTGTGTGTGTGTGGATGTTCTCTGTCTATCCTTGTGTGTGTGTGTGTGTGTGTGTGTGTGGATGTTCTCTGTCTATCCTTGTGTGTGTCTGTGTGACCTGCTTCCTATTTGTAACTGTGGACATTTGCACTCCTTCTCTCTCAGACTACATTCTGCCTCACTGAGAGTGTTGATTGAAAGGTAGAGGCGCAGGTGTTCCGCTACAGAGCATGTATGTCTACAGCAGCATGTAATATATTGGTAGGTGTGAAGTTCCTACCACATTACCTGCAGGGGAATCTAGCTGTTCCTGTCCTTCAGCCAAGATTCCCACCCTGTTTTTACATTTTAACATTCAGGGAATGATCACAAACGTTTTATGGTGCTTATTTTTTACTTGCTGTGAATAGGAGTGTGAGTGAGGTTGCCAAGCCAACCACAATTTCCCTTGTAAATGGTTATTGAGTGTTTGAGTGAGCCGAGGGTGGGGGTGTGTGTCTGTGTGTGTGTGCGCGTTCAACCACATGCATGTGTTTGTGCATGTTCGTTAATGCCTGTATCCGTGTGTGTGTGTGTGTGTGTGTGTGTGTGTGTGTGTGTGTGTGTGTGTGTGTGTGTATTATGAACGAGTGTGGATAAAGAGCATGTAGTGGAGTGAGAGAGAGAACCAGAACAAGGCGTGGAGGAGGAGTAGAGGAGAGGAGGAGTGTGTCTTTCAGTGTGAAGCTATGAAGGACTGACTGATTGAAAAGAGGAGCTCTGTGTGACATGTCAGGGGTTGAGATGCTGGGTGCTGCTCTCTGACTGACCCTCACTGTTTAACTCACTGTGTAAACGTCAGCCTATTCATTTCACTGCCAAGCTGTAGTGTTACTGAGCTGGGAGGAGTAGGAGAGAGAGAGGGGTGTAGTATTGGTTGATGAAACTGACATTTAAAGGCTTTTCCCCCTTCTGATTCTTTTGATTAGGATTCTTTTGATTCGGATTAATCCGATTTTGATTCTGAGTTTTCTTCTTCGGAAAGAGAGGGATGTAGTATTGCTTAATTTGAAACGGATTCTGATTCTTTTGATTCTGATTGTTCTTTTTCTTCTTCAAATTCACAGATTACTCAGAATACATTTGGGCTCATTAAGCCCAGGTAACCTTAATAAATTGGTCTTGTAGAGAAGCTATAGGCTAAAGATGGGGAATGTTTTGAACAGGACCTTTTCACTTTAACATAAGTCGATGTAATGTCAAGACTGGTTATGAACTTAGTAATTAGGCAACGATAATTCTGATGGGTAAAATAAACATAGTAGTGATGGTTGAAATTATGAGGATAGTGTTGACTGACTTTTTTACTTAACCCTTCCAACACTTGTTTCTGCTCATTCAATAAAATTCATACTTCTCTCTGCCTTTCTTGCATCAATTTCTCACTCCTATTTCTGCCTATTCATTTCCATTCTTCCGCTTTCTGCTAACCTCAATGACAGACCTAGCTGTTTTCTCTTTTGTAGTCGATCTTCTGAAGGCTACCTCACTCCTTCCTCTCAATTTCACAATACATCTCTCTCTCTCTCTCTGTGCCCGTTGACACTCTTTATCTATAATTTCAATCTCTGTTGGCAGAGAGCCTTGAAACGGACCAACCAACCGTCGTTGAGCCTATGAATACCATGCAGCTTGCTACCGGTTCCTTCCTGCCCCGTCCCAAAATATATTATCAGCTCCACGTTGCTGAACCCTCCTCCCATCTGACTGCCATGCCTGACGAGCGCCTGTCTCCATCACTGGCAGCCATGACAAGTGCTCTGTCTGCACCACTGACAGAGCCAAGGAAGTGACATCATGTCCCTTAAGAGAGAAGTTGGTGAGGAGAGGAGAGCACAGCCCTAGCCCTGAGAGACGGGGACTGTCATGACAAAGTGTTACTGAGGAGCATAGAGGTGTTGGGGTGCAAAGGATCTGGGGGACCTATTTTCTCAGTTCCTGTAAATTCCAACTAGAGCACACCCCAACCCGGACCCCCTGCCCCCCCTCTTACCATCTTCTCATGTTTGATATTCCCCCTCACGTGTTGGTCTTTTTGTTCCGAATGTAGGCCATGTGCGGGGGTAGGTGGGTGGGGTGAACCGTTCCCCAAATTAGTTAGTTAGAGAGGGCTGAAGAACTAAAGCATTATGCCTGCGAGGTTCAGACTGGAACACAGACAAAACACACAGCTAGGCCCACATCTTTATTTCAACTTGTAGGGTTGAGCTTATACCAGTCCAGGACTACTTACTTGCTCGAGTTGTCTCAATCTCACTTGATATGTATATATGCAGTCTTTATTTCTCTCCCCGTCCCTGGCACTGACAATTGAAAATAAATTAACATTCCTGGGGCTTTATTTAGTCCTTTGCTAAGCCTGTTGAAAATACTGGAGGGTGAACCCAGTAGGTCAAGCCATACTCACAAGCTGTCAATCCTTCTCAGTGATCCCCCGCCCCTTTCTTTCTCCTCCCTTCCCATTCTTCTCTCTCTCTCTCGCTCTCTCTCCCCCATCCATCCATCCATCCATCCATCCATCCATTCAGTTTCTCCCTTAGAAAACCCTGGACTCCCATTCTCTCTCTCTAGTCTATTCTTTTGCCGGTCGCCTCTCCAGCTTGAGAGAGGCAGCCACAAGCTTTGTCTCTTTACATTCCTTCAGCCTGCTGCTGCACCAATTAGCCTCGTATTTCATGTTAGGACATGTGGCCTGTTTCCATCCATTTATTCTAATAATACTTTAATTGCTTGCCTTCCCCTTTTAAATGTTTGCTTATTTTTCTATCATTCCTCTGAAACATGAAAAATGTGTTTGCTCTGTGGTGTTTTTCTCGATCCTCTGGACTGATGATACATTTGTCTCCATCTTTTCTTGCTGTCTGTGTGGAGAGAGAGAAAGAAAAACAGATGTTCTAAATGTTTACGTCATTTTTCATCCCGTTACGGATTTTGGGTGTCTGGGATGATATACTGTTAATAGAAAGAGTGAAAGCAGGGAGAGGGAAGATTCATACCTATTGTTCCTTATAGGGGAAAGTTTAGCAGTTAAAGTACAGATGATGAGTTAATAACTTTAATGTAGCCGGTGACAGTAAGTCATAACTTTGTTCTGTATACTATTATTACTATAGCCGCTGCCACGGCGATGGTGGTATTGGAACGCAATGTAAATATTCCTTCCTGGTCGAGTAACAAGTAACCTGAATGATTCGAGAGCTTAGGACTATAAGTTTCTATCTAATAAAAATAATAAAAAATGTTATTGACATAGAGAGCATTGAACAGAACAAGACTATCTATATAGTACTCCAAATAACCCAATTCATGTTATTAAGCTCAAAAGAATACAATATAAAAATAGCTGACACCATTTAAACCAATGAGGGTTCGGAATTTTAAAGCCAATTCTCAGAATCATCTTTTTGAAGATAGAACCTTTTAGTCCCAAGCTCTCGAATTCCCTTGCTGTTTTGAGGAGCTTTGCTGTAGAGAATTTCTCCACAAACACACACTATCTCTGATGGGTTAACTACGCCTCACTTACCTCTTTAAGTCATTTTCTGCTAGAGGAGGCCGCCCCCCCACCACCTACCACAATCTCCCCTTCCCCGATGTAAAATTATGATACGTCTGTCAGCACTCGTGAAAAGCGTCTTAATGTTAATCGGCTAATCCTTTTATCTCAAGTCCGACCAAATCCAGTCCAGAAACCCCGGCAAACAAAACGTCTGTTTAGGGATGGGGGGATGAGGGGATGAGATGAGTGTGGCGGCCGGCTCCTCTGCCAGCTTAAAGGAGAAAGGGAACATGTTACTCAGCGGGGCGACGGTGCGGGTGGCTCTGAGTAATACTGAGCACTGAGCAGGAGGAGAAAGGGGCCCCGGGGCAGACGAGGCTGGAGGGAGGGAACCCTAGGCCCCTCGCCCCCTGGTGTCTGGTGGGGATCAGCGGCTGAGCCAGCCGAACAGGGCAGAGGGGGTAGGGGGTAGGGCATTACAGACTCACTCCCTTCCACCCCTGCCCCCAGGACTCATATTTGGGGAAGATAAATGTCTAAAGCGCTAGGGGAGGGCGGCACAGTCACGTGTGGCCTCGGGGGGGATTTGAATGGAAAACCAGGGTGACAGGCCAGGCCTCACACAGCCCTCAGACACCTGGGAATCAGGGATTATTAGCAAGGCTCACTCTGTTTTGGGCCGCTATGAGACGAAGTAGCGTTTTCACCACTGCTCCACTATGCTCTTATCTGATCTAGTGGCCTACTGCGGCTAGATAAGTAATTTCCCGACAAATACAATCACATGATTCTCTTTCACTCTGAGTCTGAAGGCACCACCTAACTTCTAACTGATAAATCATCATAGCCTTGTGTGTGTTAGCTTGGCGCCACACAGTATAACAGTTAGTGGCAAATTTGACCTCAAAGCAAGATAAATTACCCTTGGGCCTGTAGACTGTGCACTCTGCTCCATGAGGACCTGCAGCTGCATTCAGTTAGCCTGTTTTAAACAGGAGTATCCAGCCACCTATAGAGCCATTTAAAGAATGAATCTAATATGGAGATTTAACTTATGACTCTGTAAGCTACTGCAGATAGAAGCTCCCAAAACAATGTTTTGTGCATGTGTGCTTTCACGTTGACAGAAATATCTTAGCCGCGCATTAGTGGGGCCCAGAGAGTGATCAGAGCAGACTGCTCCGCTGCTCAAATTTAGGTTCATTATAAAATAATCAGGGAAGTTGACGAGTGGCTCTTTTAGAGGGTGAGCACACACAGAAACGCAAATGATCCTCTTTTGGTGTCCTCCACTCTTTAAAGTGTGAAATACCGTGTACTGTGTGGATGATGACATTATGTTTATATGGACATGGTCACATTCTGGAAGTTAAACACACTACATGACCAAAGGTATGTGGACACCTGCTCGTCGAACATCTCATTCCAAAATCATGGGCATTAATATGGAATTGGTCCCCCCTTTGCTGCTATAACAGCCTCCACTCTTCTGGGAAGGCTTTCTACTAGATGTTGGAACATTGCTCCGGAGACTTGCTTCCATTCAGCCACAAGCATTAGTGAGGTCGGGCACTGATGTTGGGCGATTAGGCCTGACTCGCAGTTGGTGTTCCAATTCACCCCAAAGGTGTTCGATTGGGTTGAGGTCTGGGCTCTGTGCAGGCCAGTCAAGTTCTTCCACACCGATCTCGACAAACCATTTCTGTATGGACCTCGCTTTGTGCATGGGGGCATTGTCATGCTGAAACAGGAGAGGGCCTTCCCCAAACTGTTGCCACAAAGTTGGAAGCACAGAATAGTATAGAATGGCATTGTATGCTGTAGCGTTAAGATTTCCCTTCACTGAAACTAAGGGGAATAGACCAAACCATTATTCCTCCTCTACCAAACTGTACAGTTGGCAATATGCATTGGGGCAGGTAGCGTTCTCTCGGCATCCGCCAAACCCAGATTCGTCTGTCGGACTGCCAGATGGTGAAGCATGATTCATCACTCCAGAGAACGTGTTTCCACTGCTCCAGTCCAATGGCGATGAGCTTTACACCACTCCAGCCGACGCTTGGCATTGTGCATGGTGATCTTAGGCTTGTGTGTGGCTGCTTGGCCATGGAAACCCATTTCATGAAGCTCCCGACGAACAGTTCTTGTGCTGATGTTGCTTCCAGAGGCAGTTTGGAACTCGGTAGTGAGTGTTGCAACCGAGGACAGACGATTTTTAGCTTGTGTGGCCTACCACTTTGCGGCTGAGCCGTTGTTGCTCCTAGATGTTTCCACTTCACAATAACAGCACTTGTTGATCGGGGCAGCTCTGGCAGGGCAGAAGTTTTATGAACTGACTTGTTGGAAAGGTGGCATCCTATGATGGTGTCACTGAGCACTTCAGTTAAGCCATTCTACTGCCAATGTTTGTCTATGGAGATTGCATGGCTGTCAGCACCTGTCAGCAACGTGTGTGGCTGGAATAGCCAAATACAATAATATGAAGGGGTGTCCACATACTTATGTATATACAGTGAGGGAAAAAAGTATTTGATCCCCTGCTGATTTTGTACGTTTGCCCACTGACAAAGACATGATCAGTCTATACTTTTAATGGTAGGTTTATTTGAACAGTGAGAGACAGAATAACAACAAAAAAATCCAGAAAAACGCATGTCAAAAATGTTATGAATTGATTTGCATTTTAATGAGGGAAGTAAGTATTTGACCCCTCTGCAAAACATTACTTAGTACTTGGTGGCAAAACCCTTGTTGGCAATCACAGAGGTCAGACGTTTCTTGTAGTTGGCCACCAGGTTTGCACACATCTCAGGAGGGATTTTGTTCCACTCCTCTTTGCAGATCTTCTCCAAGTCATTAAGGTTTCGAGGCTGACGTTTGGCAACTCGAACCTTCAGCTCCCTCCACAAATTTTCAATGGGATTAAGGTCTGGAGACTGGCTAGGCCACTGGCTAGGCCACCTTAATGTGCTTCTTCTTGAACCACTCCTTTGTTGCCTAGGCTGTGTGTTTTGGGTCATTGTCATGCTGGAATACCCATCCACGACCCATTTTCAATGCCCTGGCTGAGGAAAGGAGGTTCTCACCAAGATTTGATGGTACATGGCCCCGTCCATCGTCCCTTTGATGCAGTGAAGTTGTCCTGTCCCCTTAGCAGAAAAACACCCCCAAAGCATAATGTTTCCACCTCCATGTTTGACGTGGGGATGGTGTTCTTGGGGTCATAGGCAGAATTCCTCCTCCTCCAAACATGGCGAGTTGAGTTGATACCAAAGAGCTAAATTTTGGTCTCATCTGACCACAACACTTTCACTCCTCTGAATCATTCAGATGTTCATTGGCAAACTTCAGACGGGCCTGTATATGTGCTTTCTTGAGCAGGGAGACCTTGCGGGCGCTGCAGGATTTCAGTCCTTCACGGCGTAGTGTGTTACCAATTGTTTTCTTGGTGACTATGGTCCCAGCTGCCTTGAGATCATTGACAAGATCCTCCCGTGTAGTTCTGGGCTGATTCCTCACCGTTCTCATGATCATTGCAACTCCACGAGGTGAGATCTTGCATGGAGCCCCAGGCCGAGGGAGATTGACAGTTATTTTGTGTTTCTTCCATTTGCGAATAATCGCACCAACTGTTGTCACCTTCTCACCAAGCTGCTTGGCGATGGTCTTGTAGCCCATTCCAGCCTTGTGTAGGTCTACAATCTTGGCCCTGACATCTGATTGATTGATTGCTTCTGTGGACAGGTGTCTTTTATACAGGTAACAAGCTGAGATTAGGAGCACTCCCTTTAAGAGTGTGCTCCTAATCTCAGCTCGTTACCTGTATTAAAGACACCTGGGAGCCAGAAATCTTTCTGATTGAGAGGGGGTCAAATACTTATTTCCCTCATTAAAATGCAAATCAATTTATAACATTTTTGACATGCGTTTTTCTGGATTTTGTTGTTGTTATTCTGTCTCTCACTCTTCAAATAAACCTACCATTAAAATTATAGACTGATCATTTCTTTGTCACTGGGCAAACGTACAAAACCAGCAGGGGATCAAATACTTTCTTCCCTCACTGTATTGTCGATAGGTATATCATAACCTAGGTTAAATCATGTGTACCAGATGGACGTCTTCTTGCTGTGTTTGTTTTGTTTATGTGCAGGTCAAGGTATGTATGTGTGTGCGCGTGGGTGTGTGTGTGTGTACTAACATGTATATTTGACTTGTGTTCTAACAAGTCTCTCCTTCTGGTGCATTGAGGGCATTTTAGGGAGTGGAGTCTAACCTTAGCCGAGGCAGACAAAGCCGTGTGGAGTGTTTGTGGCTGTCCTCCTCCCTCTAGTTTGTGGCTCCCCTCAAGATAAGGAAGAAGCAGACAAAAGTACCTCACAAAGGAGCTGTGTCTCTAATGGTGTGCTGTGTGAGCGCGTTGCCTGAGCAACAGGGTCCTCTCCTGTGGGGATAAGGCAGTAGAACTCTGGGGAGGGAGGGAGGAAGGGAAGGAAGGGGGTAGTAGTGAGTGGAGGGAGGAATGCGGTGTGAAGGCAGTCAGTGTAAACATGTAGCCTGTAGCCCAGGGATGAGTGCTCCGTCATGCTCTCCTCTACCCAAGAGTATTTCCTGTCAGAAGTGAAAAATAAACACATATTCAGACTTGATAGACTGAGTACACTGAGTATACAAAACATTATGAACACCTTCCTAATATTGAGCCGTCCCACCCCTTTTTGCCCTCAGAACAGCCTCAATTCGTCAGGGCAGGGACTCTACAAGGTGTCGAAAGCGTTCCACAGGGATGCTGGCCCATGTTGACTCCAATGCTTCGCACAGTTGTGTAAAGTTGGCTGGATGTCCTTTGGGTTGTGGACCATTCTTGATACACTCGCAGAACTGTTGAGCGTGAAAAACCCAGCAGCGTTGCAGTTCTTGACACAAACCGGTGTGCCTGGCACCTACTACCATACCCCGTTCAAAGGCACTTAAATATTTTGTGTTGTCCATTCACCCTCTGAATGGCACACATACACAATCCATGTCTCAATTGTCTCAAGGCTTAAAAATCCTTCTTTAACCTGTCTCCTCCCCTTCATCTACACTGATTGAAGTAGATTTAACAAGTGACATCAATAAGGGATCATAGCTTTCACCTGGATTCACCTGGTCAGTCTATGTCATGGAAAGAGAAGGTGTCCTTATGTTTTGTACACTCAGTGTAGTTTTGTGATTTTGTCCGCATGGACTGAATACTGAATGTCTGACTGGTTTGATTGATTGGTTTTTGTGGTTGTTTTGGCAGACCCAATATATCAGACCCAATGTGACTTAGTTATCACACATTTTCAGTATACTTATCTCACCATGATTATTCACCATTTGCACTGTTGAATATGTATGTTAATGCATCTCTCAATCTTTTCAATCCCATCTTAAAAGATGGCAGCGATGATGACATAGCCTTTGTGATGATGATGACGTCTCGACTTGTACCAGTAGGACACAGTTTTCCTCCTTCTCACCCTGTTCTTCCTCTCTGTATTTTCAGATGACAAGATGACTGGAGAGGCTTCTCCTAGAACCACGGATCGCTGACTACACTCAGACTCTTTTTCTATTCTATATCCTAAAGCCACAGTCGTTTGCAAGCAGGCATCTGGAGCGGCCTCCATACTCGGCAACGATGGCTCCTGCAGTGTGGAGGTGTCTAGTTCTACATTGTCTACTGCTCACCCTCATTCATCTCAATTGTTCAGAAGGTAAGTCCTTACGTGTTTGTGTGTGTGTGTGCGCGTGCGTGCGTGTATCTGCGCTTGTGCGAATACTATGTATTTATCGAATGTGTTTGTGTTCCATGAAAGTGTTGATTTGGCTCATTTTGCCATCTTCTAATGGGAGCGAAGAGTTGTGTTTTATCCTTAAAGGTTCACGATAGCGCTGGGACTGAGTTTTAGACCTGAATATCTGAGTGCAGTGCATCCATGCCTTTGTGCTTCAGAAAACGTTGTGTTTTTATATTGATTGGATGATTCTGTTCAGTCCTTGCATCTAGAACCTTCAATTGAAGGAGCTGTAATTTTGGCAAACCGAAGAGTTTTGGAAAAAACGACCAGTTTTTCTTATTTTTTATGCTACCCAAATCCATCTCATGAGTTTTTAGTTTCATTTCCATGCCTTACTTTAGATTAGTACGTTTGGCTGTAATTACAAGTTCTGTCACAAACTACTCTCTCTGTTATACCCATCAGAGGCATTGATGTCGGTTGGTTGCTATGTCTGCTTAATGACAATCATTACATGTCTGCTCTGTTTAACTCTCATTGTAATCAAATCACATGCTAGTGTGCCAAACATTGATTACAGCCAAACGTCAAAGAATATCAACTCCGGTGGTTTCTTTTATATTAAATGTCTCTCTTTTCTCATGTTTTTATTTCACACTTGCATAGATTTTACTTGTCTTTTGGTTTTATATTTAAATCTGACTGTGTGAAGTGATTAACTAAAAAGAGATGGGTATGGAACAGTCGAGCCAGGCATAACATTCAGAAAGAGATACACTCACTTTGTAGATTTATAGCAATTGTAGACCATACGAAATAATTCACAGGGTATTTTTCCCAGAAAAAATGAAAAAAGTACCTCAGAAACGTTTGAAGAATGGGCCTCTGATTTGAGCTTGTAGCTTGTGCTGAACGGTCCCGGTGATTTTCTTTTCGGGGGGAGTTCCTGCTTTGGTATGCAGAAAGAAAGTCAAGGTTTGGGGTTTCTCTTGACGAAGGCGTGGGCTCTCAGGCCTATGAATGCATATTTGCCCGTTCATCAAGGAAGGAATGTCTGGCTTTCCCTCTGAAAACAATGTCAGATCCATCCACATACCACTCACCTTTACCCTACCCCTCCATTTTGAATCATGAACCTCATTTCCATGGATTTCCGTCCCACAAAAAGGCCCCCTTCTTAATAATGACTTCCTCTCTCCTTAGTAAGGAGGAGATAGTATCATGATGTGATCATGAACACCCATGAACATTCCTCACGCTTTGAAAATCCTTAATGACATACTTGAGCAGAAAATGATTTTTTTTCTCTCTCTTGTCTCTGGGTTATTGAATGCTCATGCTGGGGTTTTGTTACAAGAGGAATGGAGTCAGCACAAATACCCTGACTGTCCCCTTATTCCATCGAGTTGATTAATGTTTGTAAAAAATGCAATTTGGTGGGTTTTCTCAAAACTACCCAAGATATTTTGTACATTAATATGGCAAGTAGTTTATGAATAGGGAGTTTTGGTGTGAAGGGAGAAAATATTTTATAAATGGCAGTCACATTCTTATTAGCATAATAGGGACATAATTGGATGCAAAGAGATAATCAGATCATCGAAAATTATGGTTCAGCGCATGTGATATTTATATTAAAATGTATCTGTTTCTCTCTATTTATCCACAATACTATTTTAAAAAAATATTTTAGTAATGTGTCTGTATTTTCTCTCCTTTTTCTACTGCTGTTTCAAATCATTATCTTGTCTGGCTACATATTGAGTAAGTACACTATTGTATATACAAAGTATGTGGACACCCCTTCAAATTAGTGGATTCGGCTATTTCAGTCACACTCGTTGCTGACAGGTGTGTAAAATCGAGCACACAGCCACTCCATAGACAAACATTGGCAGTAGAATTTGGGGCCTCCCGAGTGGCTCAGCGGTCTAAGGCACTGCATTGCAGTGCTTGAGGCATCACGACAGACCTGGGTTTGATCCTAGGCTGTGTCACAGCCGGCCGTGACCAGGAGACCCATGAGGCGGTGCACAATTGTCCGGGTTAGAGGAGGGTTTGGCTGGTCGGGATTTCCTTGTCCCATTGCGCTCTAGCGACTCCTTGTGGCGGGCCGGGCGCCTGCAAGCTGACTTCGGTTGCCAGCTGGATGGTGTTTCCTCCGACACATTGGTGCAGCTGGCTTCCGGGTTAAGCGAGCAGTGTGTCAAGAAGCAGTGCGGCTTGGCAGGGTCGTGTTTCGGAGGACGCATGGCTCTCAACCTTCGCCTCTCCCGAGTCCGAAGGGGAGTTGCAGCGTTGGGACAAGACTGTAACTACCAATTGGATATCACGAAATTGGGGAGAAAAAAGTGGTAAAATAATAATAATTGTGCCTTACTGAAGAGCTCAGTGACTTTCAGCATGGCACCATCATAGGATGCCACCTTTCCAACAAGTCAGTTCAGCGAATTTCTGCCCTGCTAGAGCTGCCCCGGTCAACTGTAAGTGCTGTTATTGTGAAGTGGAAACGTCTTGGAGCAACAACGGCTCAGCCACAAAGTGGTAGCTACACAAGCTCACAGAACGGGACCGCCGAGTGCTGAAGCGCTTAGTGCTTAAAAATGTTCAGTCCTCGGTTGCAACACTCACTACCGAGTTCCAGACTGCCTCTGGAAGCAACGTCAGCACAAGAACTGTTCGTCGGGAGCTTCATGAAAAAGCCTAAGACCACCATGCGCAATGTGAAGTGTCAACTGGAGTGGTGTAAAGCTCGCCGCCATTGGACTCTGGAGCAGTGGAAATGCTTTCTCTGGAGTGATGAATCACGCTTCACCATCTGGCAGTCCGACAGACAAATCTGGGGCTATTTTTAATGGTTCGGGCTAGGCCCCTTAGTTTCAGTGAAGGGAAATCTTAACGCTACAGCATACAATGACATTCTAGACGATTCTGTGCTTCCAACTTTGCGGCAACAGTTTGGGGAAGGCCTTTTCCTGTTTCAGCATGACCATGCCCCTGTGCACAAAGCGAGGTCCATATAGAAATGGTTTGTCGAGATCAGTGTGGAAGAACTTGACTGGCCTGCACAGAGCCTTGACCTCAACCCCATCGAACACCTTTGGGATGATTTGGAAAGCCGACTGCGAGCCAGGCCTAATCGCTCAACATCAGTGCCCGAACTCACTAATGCTCTTGTGGCTGAATGGAAGAAAGTCCCGCAGCAATGTTCCAACATAGAGTGGAGGCTGTTATAGCAGCAAAGGTGGGACCAACTCCATATTAATGCCCATGATTTTGGAGTGAGATGTTCGACGAGCAGGTGTCCACATATTTTTTGGTCATGTAGTGCATATCATTCCTGGAGCAGCAAACTGGGAGGGTATCATGTTAGTCAAGGGTGGTTTTAGACCGCCCAGCCTGTAGATATGAAGATAGAAGTTGACAACTAGATTCAGATCAAGACCTTAGAACAGTAGGGCCAAGACGCACATGCTCCTACATGCCATGTTCCTCTCACAATGGCAGTTATAATGAACTTCAAAAGAAAGGAAGCCAAGATTTGGGAGGATTATATCCTGCGGTTTATTTTGTGTAGACATTGTGTAGACGTTGTTGTGTTGTTAATGCCAGGAGTATAAAACAGGAAGATGAATAAGATTAAGTCATTTATCTTCTTTGTCTGTGTCATCTCTCTGTGTAGACGGGGATCAAGTATAACTTAGGAAACTTTGTTTTGTTTTGTTCCCAACAAGTGTTTGGATGTTGCAGGCGATATATTTCAGATGTGGTTTCTACACCAGGTTGTTATGTGTACTTGCCAAGCATATGAAGCTGCTCTAGAGGAAAGTTGTCAATGTTTTGTCTATTTTAATACCAGCCTTTAAGAAAAGTGTCAGAGGACTAAAGCAGACAGTCGTATAATTATTTTTGACATGGTCTACTCACCTGACACTTATGCATAATTTGAATTATATACCAACTTTTTCAGTCAGTGAAAATTGCCGAAATGTAGTCACTCTTAAATGGATACTTTGGGATTTTGCTAATGAGGCCCTTTACCTACTTCCCCAGAGTCAGGTGAACTTGTGGATACCGTCTCTGCGTCCAGTATGAAGGAAGTTAGAGGTAGTTTCGTGAGCCAATACTTACTAGTGTTCGCGCAATGACTGGAAGTCTATGCTATCTGCACTTGAAGTCTATGCTATCTGCACTTGAAGTCTATGCGATCTGCTAGCAGATACCATAGACTTCCAGTCATTGCGCTAGTTAGCAATTGCTCTAGTGCTAGTTTGCAACTTCCTTCAAACATCTCGCAGAGACATAAAAATGGTATCCACAAGTTCATCTGACTCTGGGGCAGTACATAAAGGGCCTCATTGCCAAAATCCTGAAGTATCCCTTTAATAGATATGAAGGGCTGAAATGTTTTAACTTAAACTATTTGCACATAATTTGAAATATCCCATGCATTAGCCGATGCATTGCTTTCAATAGCAGATCTTGCCTGAAAGTGATTATATTATTCTATCAACTCCCATACTTTAGTAATTTTATTCTATCAAGATGGTTATAAGGGTCAACTGTAAGTCCCAACTCATCAAAATGATTGGTCACAAGCCATAAGTAAGCTTGGCTGTGTATTGATGGAAAGGTCTCCCATGTGTCACAATGGTATTTCCAGTCGGCTATAAACGTACAGTCTGTCATCTGACAAATATGAACGGTACAGGTCTATGATAGGGCTATCATGAATTATCAGTCGAGCCCTGGTAGATTCACAGATGACTGACGAGACTGCGTTCTCAGTGTTGTGAACATCCACACAGAACGCCGTCTGATTTATCGCTTTCTCATGGCACATTCTGGCCCAAATGGAAGTCTTCCGTGAAACAAGACAGGTGTTATTGTTTGGACTTTTCATCTGGCCGTCACAGACGCATTGGGGAGGCAGGGGGGTGTCGCTGAGAGAGAGCTCTTAACCATCACATTCACATTCTTAATATGTTTATTAAACTACAGTCGTCATTATAATTCAGTCAATATTGGCAACATCATACAGTATATAACAATGCTTTCCCTCACAATGCTTTCTCAACATGTTCATATTTATGAAATGTGGCTTTTTGAACGTAACCTTGCAGAATTTTTCATGAATAGGAATTTGCCATTTTATTAATAACCAAAGATTCAAACGACAGAGAAACCCGGTAAACCTAGCTACGATTCGACCAAAACATGGAATTAAAATGAGACGACGCTACATCGAATAGGATCAGTATTTCATTCTAGAATGCAATATCACCCTTGATGGGGTCACCCTAGATTAAGAGCAGGAGTGATTTCCTGGGTCTTGGGTCTTCCTGGGTCTTGGTAAATCAAAAGCTGCAACAAGAATGTTCTCGTCTGTCCGTATGTACAATGAGGATTTAAGAGCGCAGGCCTTTGGGAGAGGAGAGGCCTAGTCTGCTTTTATTGTGTATTTAGATGTGATTGTAAAACTCCCTGTTATATGCCCCGATGATGAACAGGCACTCAATCTAATAGGATCGGAGCTAAGGCTCCTGACAGGTTGATTTCATTTGCTTAGCATGCCCCTAAATCTTGTTTGCTGGCAGCAACACAACCCAGCTCAATTCACAGCCTCACCGTCTCAGGTGGGTATAAACACACTGGACCAGATCCCTGCCTCACTTTTCCCACTCCAGACGTGAGATCTACAGTTAGAGTAAACGGAAGTTCCTCAGACTCAAACAACCCAACTCAAATAATGGAGGTGGCCAACTAATATTGTTCCCTACAGTAGAGAGGAGTTTCAGTTTAATTGAAAACCCCTGCCTGAATGTAAACTCTTTGAGTCAGTTTTCACGAGTCACTTCTTCCTAGGGCTTACAGATGGCATGACAAAGTAATGCATTTAATCCAGAGGGGAAACATAAGGCTTTTAAGTTAAATCAAACGATCAGTATGCCTGTAACAACACATAGGCTGTCTTTTTCTATATTCACAAAACAGCATTGAGACTTGAGAATAAGGAAGACGATTGAAGGTAATAGCAATGTCAGATTTTATTACAGTATAATTTCCAGTTCATATGGTAATATTTACATAGAGATGAATTCAAGCCAAGAGTATGTCACAGTGAATCAACAATATACACAAAATATAGCAAATACTAGACAACAAATAATAAAAAATGAATATTATTACAGATGAGACCAAAGACAAGAATAGCAATGATCAATGCAAACAATGCAATCAAAGTCCTGTTGCGCCATGACTATTTCTACCTGTGCTATTTAATATTTTAAATGGTTATTGTCAGCCATTTTCTGCTTCATCATGACATAGATTTTGAGCTTTAATGTGTCCGGGGGAGTTTAGTTCAGAAAAACATCCTGTTTCTAAAATTAATATTCTCTTGTTATAGGAAGAAAGGGATCTTGCTGGTATCAAAGGGAAAGTAGACTATAATTATATTGCATCCATAGAGACTGTGTGAAAATTGTCCAGAAATTATCCCTATTTAGAGGAATTTGTTGCTGACATTCACTTTTTACGCTGCAGTCGTTTTTGCAAGAGGTGATCATGTTTTGGGTAGCGTTGAATATGATTTACACCCCAGATGTTGATTATTCAAAAAAATGATATGGGCAAAAGAAAAAGGAGTGAAGTCATTCAAGTGAATTATGTTTGTGTGCATGCTTCTGGAGGCTGTATTTCTATCAGTGGTGCATTTGTCTGTTCAGACCCCTTGACTATTTCCACATTTTGTTACGTGCCAGCCTTATTCTAAAATTGATTAAATTCAATAAACACACAAAACCCCATAATGACAAAACAAAAACGGGGTTTTAAACATTTTTGCATATGTATTAAAAATAAAAACAAGAAATACCTTATTCACATACAGTGAGGGAAAAAAGTATTTGATCCCCTGCTGATTTTGTACGTTTGCCTACTGACAAAGAAATGATCAGTCTATAATTTTAATGGTAGGTTTATTTGAACAGTGAGAGACAGAATAACAACAAAAAAATCCAGAAAAAAGCATGTCAAACATTTTATAAATTGATTTGCATTTTAATGAGGGAAATAAGTATTTGACCCCCTCTCAATCAGAAAGATTTCTGGCTCCCAGGTGTCTTTTATACAGGTAACGAGCTGAGATTAGGAGCACACTCTTAAAGGGAGTGCTCCTAATCTCAGCTTGTTACCTGTATAAAAGACACCTGTCCACAGAAGCAATCAATCAATCAGATTCCAAACTCTCCACCATGGCCAAGACCAAAGAGCTCTCCAAGGATGTCAGGGACAATATTGTAGACCTACACAAGGCTGGAATGGGCTACAAGACCATCGCCAAGCAGCTTGGTGAGAAGGTGACAACAGTTGGTGCGATTATTCGCAAATGGAAGAAACACAAAATATCTGTCAATCTCCCTCGGCCTTGGGCTCCATACAAGATCTCACCTCGTGGAGTTGCAATGATCATGAGAACGGTGAGGAATCAGCCCAGAACTACACGGGAGGATCTTGTCAATGATCTCAAGGCAGCTGGGACCATAGTCACCAAGAAAACAATTGGTAACACACTACGCCGTGAAGGACTGAAATCCTGCAGCGCCCGCAAGGTCCCCCTGCTCAAGAAAGCACATATACATGCCCGTCTGAAGTTTGCCAATGAACATCTGAATGATTCAGAGGAGAACTGGGTGAAAGTGTTGTGGTCAGATGAGACCAAAATGGAGCTCTTTGGCATCAACTCAACTCGCCGTGTTTGGAGGAGGAGGAATGCTGCCTATGACCCCAAGAACACCATCCCCACCGTCAAACATGGAGGTGGAAACATTATGCTTTGGGGGTGTTTTTCTGCTAAGGGGACAGGACAACTTCACTGCATCAAAAGGACGATGGACGGGGCCATGTACCACCAAATCTTGGGTGAGAACCTCCTTCCCTCAGCCGGGGCATTGAAAATGGGTCATGGATGGGTATTCCAGCTTGACAATGACCCAAAACACACGACCAAGGCAACAAAGGAGTGGCTCAAGAAGAAGCACATTAAGGTCCTGGAGTGGCCTAGCCAGTCTCCAGACCTTAATCCCATAGAAAATGTGTGGAGGGACCTGAAGGTTCGAGTTGCCAAACTTCAGCCTCGAAACCTTAATGACTTGGGGAAGATCTGCAAAGAGGAGTGGGACAAAATCCCTCCTGAGATGTGTGCAAACCTGGTGGCCAACTACAAGAAACGTCTGACCTCTGTGATTGCCAACAAGGGTTTTGCCACCAAGTACTAAGTCATGTTTTGCAGAGGGGTCAAAAACGTATTTCCCTCATTAAAATGCAAATACATTTATAACATTTTTGATTTTTTGAGTTTTTCTGGATTTCTTTGTTGTTATTCTGTCTCTCACTGTAAAAATAAACCTACCATTAAAATTATAGACTGATCATTTATTTGTCAGTGGGCAAACGTACAAAATCAGCAGGGGATCAAATACTTTTTTCCCTCACTGTAAGTATTCAGACCCTTTGCTATGAGAATTTCCATTGATCATCCTTCAGATGTTTCTACAACTTGATTAAAGTCAACCTCTGGTAAATTCAATTGATTGGACATGATTTGGAAAGGCACACACCTGTCTATGTAAGGTCCCACAGTTGACAGTGTATGTCAGAGCAAAAACCAAGCCATGTCGAAGGAATTGTCCGTCGAACTGTCGAGGCACAGATATGGGGTAGGGAACCAAAAAATGTCTGCAGCATTGAAGGTCCCCAAGAACACAGTGGCCTCCATAATTCTTAAATGGGAGAACTTTGGAACCACCAAGACTCTTCCTAGAGCTGGCCGCCCGGCCAAACTGAGCAATCGGGGGAGATGGGCCTTGTCAATCTGACAGTGCTCCAGAGTTCCTCTGTGAAGATGGGAGAACCTTCCAGAAGGACAACCATCTCTGCAGCACTCCTCCAATCAGGGCTTTATGGTAGAGTGGCCAGACGGAAGCCACTCCTCAATAAAAGGCACATGACAGCACGCTTGGAGTTTGCCAAAAGGCACCTAAAGGACTCTCAGACCATGAGAAATAAAATTCTCTGGTCTGATGAAACCAAGATTGAACTCTTTGGGCTGAATGCCAAGTGTCACATCTCGAGGAAAGCTGGCACCATCCCTACGGTGAAGCATGGTGGTGGCAGCATCATAGTGTGGGTCGAGGGAAAGACGAACGGAGCAAAGTACAGAGAGACCCTTGATGAAAACCTGCTCCAGAGCGCTCAGGACCTCAGACTGGGGGAAGGTTCACCTTCCAACAGGACAACGACCCAGGCACACCGCTTCGGGACAAGTCTCTGAATGTCCTTGAGTGGCCCAGCCAGAGCCCGATGAAACATCTCTGGAAAGACCTGAAAATAGCTGTGCAGCGATGCTCCCCATCCAACCTGACAGAGCTTGAGAGGATTTGCGGAGAAGAATGGGAGAAACTCCCCAAATACAGGTGTGCCAAGCTTGTAGCGTCATACCCAAGAAGACTCAAGGCTGTAATCGCAAAGGTTCTTCAACAAAGTATTGAGTAAAGGGTCTGAATACTTATGTAAATGTGATATTTATGTTTTTTCTTATTTAATACATTAGCAAACATTTCTAAAAACCTGTTTTTGCTTTGTCATTATGGGGTATTGTGTGTAGATTGATGAGGGAAAAATACAAATTAATCAATTTTAGAATAAGGTTGTAACGTAACAAAATGTGGAAAAAGTCAAGGGGTCTGAATACTTTCCGAATGCACTGTACATACTGGTTACTATTCTGTATTTGCGTGTATTCATTTGTCGGTGGGCTGGTTTGTTTCCATTTATGTTTTAGCAGCAGTAGCACTGTTTGTTTGTGTGCCTCTGTCCGTCGGCTAGGTCTGTCTACTATTGATGGTGAATGAACACCACTCTGTCTGTAGCAGCATTGTATTAGTAGTCCCCCAAGGCTAGGGAGGCTGTGCCATGGAGCATGACCACACTTTTCTGTCCAGGAATGAAATGTAACCTCGGTGTGGGTCACCTGCAAACAAAAGGGCCATTGGACGATTTACAGGTATAAACAGCCCAAGATAAGAAACCCTTCTGCTGTGCGGGAAATTTAATAAGTGTGGTAAGAGGGGGAAAAGTCCCCCGAATCAGGGGACTGAGAAACAGAGGGACCGGGAGAGAGGGACAAAGAGCGTTTTTGTTTGCCTGGTACGTTATCAGTATTGACCTCTTCTTGTTGTAGCATACTCCCCCGTTGAGTGCGCAGGTCTGCCAGCCCACAATGGCTCCTCATCCAAGAGAAGGCGAAAAGCAGGGAACCAGGAAGCTGTCTGTCAGCAAGGTCTTCCCATCTGGCCAATCTCTTATCAGTGGCCAGGCTGCTTGTTGCTCGTATTGACCAGTGGAGGAGTGGAGGGGGCATCCCAGTCATCACACGCTAGTCAATCAGTGGTCAGTCAGTTAGTGTCTGGATTCTTTGTCATTCACTTCCTTGACCAATCTCTATAAGGGACACCTAATATGACTGTATATGGGATCCTGATATGTCTAACATGATTGTACTGCATGTCAGGAGTTGAATTGAACATTCACTGTAATGATAAGGTAACACATGCTAGAGTATCTGTTATCATGAATATGTGTCTTTGCATGTGGCGTATTCATGTGTGTGTGTGTTACCCTATCATATGTGTCTTCTCCTAGCCCTGTAGTCCCCTGGGGCTGGTTAGTCCCCAGTCAGCCCTACTGTTTCAGCTTCATTATTCAGAACCGCTGTAATCCCTGTTCCAGTCACCACTCCTCCTGACACACTCTGTCTGTGTTGTACTGAGGGAGCCTCCAGGGCCGGCTCAAAACACACATACACACAGGCACGCACACACACGTCCACACACATGCAGGGCCATGTGATGAGGAGAGGACCCCCCTTAGGGAAGCACCTGACTGGTTCCGGGACTTGAAGCAGAAAGCCCAGCTGGGGTTTAAGTGTGAGGGGTTAGGAATAGGGCTTTAAGGACGTTTAAGCATGCAGCACAATCATTCAGGGGAGATAAAGTGCCAAGCTTGCTACACAGGGGAGATTTTCCTTCCATATTCTCCTCTTTCTGTGTGTTTCATCAACTCCTGTGAAAAAAAGACATGCAACAATATTCTAGGCCGTCTTGCAGCAGTGAACTAATTCTGTCAACGTGATGATCTCCCGTGTGTGTGTGTGTGTGTGTGTGTGTGTGTGTAGGTTTTTCATCTGAACTCTCAACTACAGCCTTGAGTGATTTTAACATTTAACCCTACAGTCTGTGATTTAACCCTTGTGACACTTGTCTTTGCAAAGGGAGCCATTTCTTTTTTCTTTACTAAAACTAAGGTGAATGGGCCCACCTGAGTGCATAAGAGACGCCTGACTCTATCACGCTTTAGTCCCGGTGATATGACAAACCCTTTAGTTCTCCAGATGGAGACACGCATCAAAATGCTATCCATGTAATGCTCTCTTGCACGGCCCACCCACTGTTTTCAGAGAAAAAAGTAAACAGAAAACACAGTCTAGGATAGGGTTGGGCCAAAACCGACCCGCAAGTTATTTATTTTGGCCCCCCAGTCAAAAAAGACTAAAATCACCAGGAATTCAGCTAAAAATGTGTTTAGTTTAGGAAATCTGTTCCCAAGTATTCCCACAAATAAAAAGAGACATGATCGCGTCTCAATGTAATTAAGGAATGACATTATTGTTATTTTCAAATACAATCTCTTTTTGGACTTAGTTGTGGTCAATTTGCAGTATAATGTTCCGGCCCCCCAACCATCCGCTCCGACAAATTGCGTCCCGCGGCTGAATCTAGTTGCTTACCCCTGGTCTAGGAGATGAACTGGAGAGAACGACCATGGTCATGAATACCGTGAACCTGAAGCAACACCATTGTATTTTATCCATATTAAAGAGAGAAAAAAACATTACTGGGAGCATGGCTCTCACGACAAGTGGACTGACTTATACAGTTCTTTTTTAGAATGCTTATGGTACAGTATATCGGAACCTGGGGGTGTTTGATAGCAGTTGGCTGTCTGGGAAGTAGCGTTTAGCCTTTGGGGTTTGCTCTGCGGTCCTGTCTGACACTGTCTTTAGAAACGATTCCCAGCAAGGTGGAACAGAGACAGAGAGAGAGAGAGAGGAGGTGAGTGTCATGGAGATGGTGCCATATGTTCTTGTCGATTTGTATTATGGCAGTGTTGGTGGTTGTAATGAAATTTGCGCCTGTCGTAAAGTGGTGAAGCCTACACCGCCTGTTTTTCAAGCAGCTCCCCAAATCTCCTTCCCCATCTCCCACCTCACTCCCATGTGTTTTAATGTGTGTGTTCATGTTACATAGTATTTGTGAGATTATATAAAACATGTCAAACAGCAGACCGTTGCTGTAGATGTCATTTATTTTGTGATGCAGAGGGATTTAAAAAGAGACTAGTATGATCTCTAAACAAAATATAATACTTTTCGGCTTGAGCTTTAGAATGTCATGGACATTTACAATTTGAGACTAGTTTTATTTAATAAAGGGGTTAATTGCAATTGCCCTTTCGATGTCACCGTGATTTTCTTCATCAATGTACTTTATTTCGAAATGATTCTATCCTTTTGTTTTCTAATTATTTCCTTGGCCTGCAATCAACAAGTTCCATTGAGCAGATTAGAAATACTGCGGAGAACAGAGAGGGAAAAAATAGGCGAAACCTTGTTGCCGCTTTGTTCTCACGTGTTAAGTATTCAAATATGCTTTAGATTTTCCCCCCTTCTTAATTCCGGATATTGGATTATGGAGGCATCCAGCTCAGTTGGGGAGGAATGCTTGGCTTTCGAAGATCCCCTCTTTCTTCTAGAGACGTGGCTACCAGTAATGTTGAAGAATAAAATGACAAAAAAGACAAGCAATTTTGATGGACTCACGCTGTGTCTGCGGTGAGGCCACTCTTATTCCTAAAGGGCAACACCCTCCTTTTATCCTGTGGAGAAATGTTCTCTGTCAAGCCTGGGCCTAGAACAATGGGGGCCAGCCTGGGGGGGGGGGGGAACAGGACCATTTGCATGCAGCTGTTTGCCGTTTCCACGACCACAAAGACCAATCAAAGAGGCCTTAATGGAGGATGACAAGTGTCAACCAACGCCTAACTGTGCTCTCTGTCTGTCCGTCTGTGAAGGCCCTCGCGGCCCTCGCCATTCGTCTGTATCGCCCACCTCCAGAAAACGGGCCTATTTTTTTTACAGACTGATCAAACATTCCGGTATTTTTTCCCCCCTTTTTCTTTGCGACTCCTCTGTCTGAGAGGAGAGGATGGGAGTTTGGGGAGTAAAACCTCAATGTAGATTTCTGCCTAAATAGACAAACCCAAAAGGAATTATTTGTCATGAGATGGCCATTAACAATAACTAGTAATGCTGCATAGTTCTAGAAAGGTCTGGAACTCACCTTTCTGGTAAGAATAGTCATAAATTGCTGAGGTGTACTCCCTTTTAAAGACAAAAGCTCAAGTACATACAGTGCAGAAAGTATTCACACCCCTTGACTTTTTCCACATTTTGTTGTGTTACAGCCTGCTTTTTAAATTGATTAAATTAAAAAAAGCAGACATTGAATATCCCTTGAGCATGATTAAGTTATTAATTACACTTTGGATGGTGTATCAATACACCCAGTCACTACAAAGATACAGGCGTCCTCAGTTGCCGGAGAGGAAGGCATCCTCAGTTACTGGAGAGGAAGGAAATCGCTCAGGGATTACACCATGAGGCCAATGGTGGCTTTAAAACAGTTAGAGTTTAATGGCTGTGATAGGAGAACTGAGGATGGATCAACAACATTGTAGTTACTCCACAATACTAACCTAAATGACAGAGTGAAAAGAAGGAAGCCTGTACAGAATACATGATATTCCAAAACATGCATCCTGTTTGCAATAAGGCACTAAAGGAAAACTGCAAAACATTTGGCAAAGAAATTAACTTAATGTCCTGAATGTGAAGTGTTTTATGTTTTGGGCAAATCCAGCACAACTGTCACGTTCGTTGTGTAAAGGATCGGACCAAGGTGCAGTGTGGTATGCGTACATGTTTAATTTATTAAATAAACACTTGACAAAATAACAAAAGCAACTGAACGTGAAGTTCTAAAGGCTAACAACAACAAGCCGAAACAGAAACAAGATCCCACAACATAGGTAGGCAAAATGGCTGCCTAAGTATGATCCCCAATCAGAGACAACGATCGACAGCTGCCTCTGATTGGGAACCACACCCGGCCAACATAGAAATAGATACACTAGAATGTATCCAAATCACACCCTGACCTAACCAAACAGAGAATACAGGTGATCTCTAAGGTCAGGGCGTGACAGTACCACCCCCCCCCCCAAAGGTGCGGACTCCGACCGCAAAAACCTGACTCATTAGGGGAGGGTCCGGGTGGGCATCTAGCCTCGGTGGCGGCTTCGGACGTGACGTAGGCAGTAAACTCTTCTCCCATCCTGCCTCCCCTTTGCACGCCCGGTCCGGTCTGGACCCCGGCGCGATGCTCCCCCTCTGTCCTCCCACAATGCACCAAGTCCTGTCTGGGCCCTGGTGTGGGAGCCCTCGACCCTGGAGAGGGGCTGACGTCTGGTCCCGGCCCAGCAGTCCTCCCGCGATGCACCAAGTCCTGTCTGGACCCTGGTGTAGGAGCCCTCAACCCTGGAGAGGGGCTGACGTCTGGTCCCGGCCCAGCAGTCCTCCCGCGATGCACCAAGTCCTGTCTGGACCCTGGTGTGGGAGACCCCGACCCTGGAGAGGGGTTGACGTCTGGCTCCGGCTCGGACCCTGGTGGAGCGGATGGCCCCGGCATGGGGGAAGAGTAGACGACCGGACCTGGACTGGGCACCGGTGAAGCGGACTGCCCCGGCTCTGGTAGGGAGCAGATAACCGGAGCTGGACTTGGCACCGGTGGAACGGACTGCTCTGGCACAGGAGTGGAGCAGCTGACCGTTGCTGGACTAGGCTCCGGTGGAGCGGACTGCTCTGGCACTGGATTAAAGCAGCTGACAGGAGCTGGAGACTCTGGACTGCAGACCGTCGCAGGAGGCTCTGGACTGCAGACCGTCGCATGAGGCTCCGGGCCATGGACCATCACTGGAGCCTTCGTGCCATGGATCATCACTGGATGCTTCGTGCCATGGATCATCACTGGAGGCTTCGTGCCATGGATCATCACTGGAGGCTTCAGGCCATGGATCATCACTGGAGCCCGGCAAGTGTGGGGCGCTGGCCCATGGCGCATCGGGCTGGCGACACGCACCACTGGTTTAGTGCGAGGAGCAGGCACGGGGCGTACAGGACTGGAGACACGCACCACTGGTTTGGTGTGAGGAGCAGGTACGGGGCGTACCGGGCTGGCGACACGCACCACTGGTTTGGTGCGAGGAGCAGGCACGGGCCATATTTGTCTGTGAAGGCGCACTGGCGGCACAGTACGTAAAGCCGGTGCATAGCCTGGTGCCTGCACGGTCACACGCTCCTCAAAGCGAGTGCGGGAGTTGGCTCTCTTCTGAAACCTGGCTCCACCAGCCTCTGCTCTAAGGACTGAGCTCTCTGCTGCTGGAGGGTTAACTCCTCTCTCAGCTCTTCCTGTTGTCTGGCCAGCTCCTCTCTCAGTACACTGAAACTTGGCTCCTCCTCCCTGTGCTCTAAGGACTGAGTTCTCTGTTGCTGGAGGGTTAACTCCTCTCTCAGCTCCTCCTGTTGTCTGGCCAGCACCTCTCCGTGCATCCACTGACTCCTTCTCCCTGTGGGCCTCCTGCAGCGCCTCCCTCTGAAGGGAGCTCTCCTGCTCTCACTTAGCTAACAGCCCCCGTAAGGTAGTTATGTCCTCTCTCATAGTGCTGAGCTGCATGTCTTGGAGGGCCTCTAAAATAGCGGCCTCCTCTTCCTCCACAGTCAGCCCTTTCAGGGCCTCCTTCTGCTCCGTGTGCCCCCCCATTTTTTTTTTTATTGGGGCTGCCTCTCGTGCTTCCTTCGTGGTCGGCACCGTCGGCGTCACCGTTGTTCATCTCCTGCCTGGGCTTCTTCCTTCGCCCAGGGTCCTTTACCGGCTAATATCTCCTCCCATGTCCAAAATGTCTTCCCCACCTGTGTCCAGGGTGTCTGCTCCTCCTGGCCACGTTGCTTGGTCCGTTGGTGGTGGGATCTTCTGTCACGTTCGTTGTGTAACGGAACGGACCAAGGTGCAGCGTGGTATGCGTACATGTTTAATTTATTAAATAAACACTTGACAAAATAACAAAAGCAACTGAACATGAAGTTCTAAAGGGTAACAGCAACAAGCCGAAACAGAAACAAGATCCCACAACATAGGTAGGCAAAATGGCTGCCTAAGTATGATCCCCAATCAGAGACAACGATCGACAGCTGCCTCTGATTGGGAACCACACCCGGCCAACATAGAAATAGATACACTAGAATATATCCAAATCACACCCTGACCTAACCAAACAGAGAATACAGGTGATGTCTAAGGTCAGGGTGTGACAACAACACATAATTGAGTACCACTCTTCATATTTTCAAGAATGGTGGTGGCTGCAACATGTTATGGGTATGCTTGTCATCGGCAAGAACTACTGAGTTTTTTTGGGATAAAAATTAACGGAATAGAGCTAAGCACAGGCAAAATCCTAGAGGAAAACCTGGTTCAGTCTGCTTTCCAACAGACACTGGGAGACAAATTCACCTTTCAGCAGGACAAGAACAAGGCCAAATATACACTGGAGTTGCTTACCAAAACGACATTGAATGTTCCTGAGTGGCGTAGTTTGTTTTTACTTAAATCGGTTTGAAAATGGCAAGACTTGAAAATGGCTGTCTAGCAATGATAAACAACCAACTTGACAGAGCTTGAAGAATTTAGCCAATCAGTTGTGTTGTGACAAGGTAGGGGTAGGATACAGAAGATAGCCCTATTTGGTAAAAGACCAAGTCCATATTATGGCAAGAACAGCTCAAATAAGCAAAGAGAAATGACAGTCCATCATTACTTTAAGACATGAAGGTCAGTCAATCCGGAAAGTTTCAATAACTTTTTGAAAATGTCTTCAAATGCAGTCGCAAAAACCATCAAGCGCTATGATGAAACTGGCTCTCATGAGGACCGCCACGGGAAAGGAAGACCCAGAGTTACCTTTGCTGCAGTGGATAAGTTCATTAGAGTTACCAGCATCAGAAATTGCAGCCCAAATAAATGCTTCACAGAGTACAAGTAACAGACACATCTCAACATCAACTGTTCAAAGGAGACTGCGTGAATTAGGCCTTCATGGTCAAATTGCTGCAAAGAAACCACTATTAAAAGACACCAATAATAAGAAGAGACTTGCTTGGGCCAAGAAACACGAGCAATGGACATTATACCGGTGGAGATCTGTCCTTTGGTTTGGAGTCCAAATTTGAGATTTATGGTTCCAACCGCCGTGTCTTTGTGAGACGCAGTGTAGGTGAACGGATGATCTCCGCATGTGTAGTTCCCACCGTGAAGCATGGAGGAGGAGGTGTTATGGTGTGGGGGTGCTTTGCTGGTGACACTGTCGGTGAGTTGATTAGAATTCAAGGCACACTTAACCAGCATGGCTACCATAGCATTCTGCAGAGATATGCCATCCGATCTGTTTGAGTTTAGTGGGACTATCATTTGTTTTTCAACAGGACAATGACCTAACACACCTCCAGGCTGTGTAAGGGCTATTTGACCAAGAAGGAGAGTGATGGAGTGCTGCATCAGATGACCTGTCCTCCACAATCCCCCGACCTCAACCCAATTGAGATGGTTTGGGATGAGTTGGACCGCAGAGTGAAAGAAAAGCAGCCAACAAGTGCTCAGCATATTCTTTTTACATTTTAGTCATTTAGCAGACGCTCTTATCCAGAGCGACTTACAGTTAGTGCATACATTTCTTCTTTTTTTCATACTGGCCCCCCGTGGGAATCGAACCCACAACCCTGGCGTTGCAAGCGCCATGCTCTACCAACTGAGCTACACGGGGCATATGTGGGAACTCCTTCAAAACTGTTGGAAAAGCATTCCAGGTGACCCTGGTTGAGAGAATGCCAAGAGTGTGCAAAACTGCCATCAAGGCAAAGGGTGGCTACTTTGAAGAATATAAAATATATTTTGATTTGTTTAACACTTTTTTGGTTACTATATGATTCCATATGTGTTATTTCATAGTTTTGATGTCTTCACTATTATTCTACAATGTAGAATATAGGTAAAATAAAGAAAAACCCTTGAATGAGTAGGTGCGTGCAAACTTTTGACTGGTACCGTGTATATATATATATCAACAAAAGTGCAAGAATAGGGCTTGAAATGAGTGAAACGCTTTCTAAATATAGTAACAATCAAATTATAAATGACTTACTGTAAGATTTCATCTTGTAACTGTAAAATAAATATGATCATATTTAGTGACAGTACAAATTTGGCCCCATTTTATATACAGTGGGGAGAACAAGTATTTGATACACTGCCGATTTTGCAGGTTTTTCTACTTACAAAGCATGTAGAGGTCTGTAATTTTTATCATAGGTACACTTCAACTGTGAGAGACGGAATCTAAAACAAAAATCCAGAAAACCACATTGTATGATTTTTAAGTAATTAATTTGCATTTTATTGCATGACATAAGTATTTGATACATCAGAAAAGCAGAACTTAATATTTGTTACAGAAACCTTTGTTTTCAATTACAGAGATCATACGTTTCCTGTAGGTCTTGACCAGGTTTGCACACACTGCAGCAGGGATTTTGGCCCACTCCTCCATACAGACCTTCTCCAGATCCTTCAGGTTTCGGGGCTGTCGCTGGGCAATACGGACTTTCAGCTCCCTCCAAAGATTTTCTATTGGGTTCAGGTCTGGAGACTGGCTAGGCCACTCCAGGACCTTGAGATGCTTCTTACGGAGCCACTCCTTAGTTGCCCTGGCTGTGTGTTTCGGGTCGTTGTCATGCTGGAAGACCCAGCCACGACCCATCTTCAATGCTCTTACTGAGGGAAGGAGGTTGTTGGCCAAGATCTCGCGATACATGGCCCCATCCATCCTCCCCTCAATACGGTGCAGTCGTCCCCTTTGCAGAAAAGCATCCCCAAAGAATGATGTTTCCAACTCCATGCTTCACGGTTGGGATGGTGTTCTTGGGGTTGTACTCATCCTTCTTCTTCCTCCAAACACGGCGAGTGGAGTTTAGACCAAAAAGCTCTATTTTTGTCTCATCAGACCACATGACCTTCTCCCATTCCTCCTCTGGATCATCCAGATGGTCATTGGCAAACTTGAGCCGGGCCTGGACATGCGCTGGCTTGAGCAGGGGGACCTTGCGTGCGCTGCAGGATTTTAATCCATGACGGCGTAGTGTGTTACTAATGGTTTTCTTTGAGACTGTGGTCCCAGCTCTCTTCAGGTCATTGACCAGGTCCTGCTGTGTAGTTCTGGGCTGATCCCTCACATTCCTCATGATCATTGATGCCCCATAAGGTGAGATCTTGCATGGAGCCCCAGACCGAGGGTGAATGACCGTCATCTTGAACTTCTTCAATTTTCTACTAATTGCGCCAACTATTGTCCTGTAGCCCATCCCAGCCTTGTGCAGGTCTACAATTTTATCCCTGATGTCCTTACACAGCTCTCTGGTCTTGGCCATTGTGGAGAGGTTGGAGTCTGTTTGAGTGTGTGGACAGGTGTCTTTTATACAGGTAACGAGTTCAAACAGGTGCAGTTAATACAGGTAATGAGTGGAGAACAGGAGGGCTTCTTAAAGAAAAACTAACAGGTCTGTGAGAGCCGGAATTCTTACTGGTTGGTAGGTGAGCAAATACTTATGTCATGCAATAAAATACAAATTAATTACTTAAAAATCATACATTGTGATTTTCTGGATTTTTGTTTTAGATTCTGTCTCTCACAGTTGAAGTGTACCTATGATAAAAATTACAGAACTCTACATGCTTTGTAAGTAGGAAAACCTGCAAAATCGGCAGTGTATCAAATACTTGTTCTCCCCACTATAACTGACGACAGACCATTTTCTGCCAAGCCTCCTCTGAGCGACGCAGAGACACCATTCAAATGTCTTTAGACTCGTTATAACTTCAGCTTTATGCACAACGTGATTTTAGCATTTTGTGTTTATTCATATTGAGAGCTCTAATTTTGGCAGAGAATATCACATTGAGATAAGACCATGATTGCTGAAATCGCTGGACTGTCCCCCTTAATATGCCGTGTCCGAGAAGGAGAGCAATTTGATGATTCTTCTGGAAAGGCCAGAAAATTGGACGTGTCTCTCCCTATGCAAATGTCGGGTGTGTAACCTGACACTTCAAGTCAGTTCCGCTGACAGTGGGAAGCAGGCAGATGGTACTTTCTGGCACTATAAAAAACGATTTTATGTTCAATGCGGCATCTCCATTGGCCGTACAGTATTTACAGCGTTGTGGCCTCCGCAGAAGTGAAGGCATTCATACTTCGCAGAGCAGAGATGTTGTGAAGGGAGTTATCAAGGAAGTTAATTTGTGTTTATACAGGACGTACCGCCCCACCTACCGTCAACCGATCATGTCAATGTGGAGCTATATGGAGTTATACGGAGCCCTCCGCATTGTTAAAGAATTTTGGAGGCACACGGCATTGCCGTACGGAGCTTGATTTG
Source organism: Coregonus lavaretus (assembly GCF_964263955.1). Lineage (NCBI taxonomy): Eukaryota > Metazoa > Chordata > Actinopteri > Salmoniformes > Salmonidae > Coregonus > Coregonus lavaretus. The sequence continues at coordinate 15,635,467 of NC_140010.1, forward strand.
GCCTCCGGAGGCTCCGCATTGCATCACACCTTCCGTACGGATCCTCCAGACAGCATGCCAGATCAAGCATAAATCGGCTTTAAGGCACTGGATCCGGTCCAGAATCGCTTAAAGTCCTCTAAATAGGGGACTTAACATCAGAGGTTCTAAAGGTTGTATTGGATAGACCTTTTAAAGGACAAAACAATCCTGGGAAAATGAAGGGGTTAGGATGAGGGGCTAAACATGACTGTGACTGTATACTGTGTGTCATCGTATGGTGCTCTAAACTGCTCCCCAGTTGGCCAAAGCCAATAGCTTTATATCAAACCCCAATTTTATTAAAAATATTTATGTTTTATTCTCTGGGTTTTAAAAGCATGAAGACGATGGCAGTGCGCCACTGACTGGGCCTGTATTTTTCAGATGCCCCGCCTGCCTGCTCAGTGCTCTGGAGCTCAATAGCAGGCTTACCGTTGGCTGGTCAGGGGGAGGAATCTGAAAAGCCTACTTTCTTTCCCCCAGTCAGTCAGTCACTGACCAGAATGCTTGATAAGGCGCCGTCGTTTCAACAGGGCCAGGAGTAGGGGATCACAGCCAATTATGGGACAGAGTAGACTTGCACAGCGGTTGCCATGGCAATTCGATTGAGCGTTCTATATTTAAGTGATAATGTCCGAGAAGCTGGTGTTTGGAGAATATATTGGCACAGGTGTTGTTCGTCGAGGGCCGGCAAACCGTGCCAAACATCGGCTTCGGGGGCATTATCACTTTTATACAATGGGTTACCAACATATTCAAATAATGATTTACATATTTTCACTAAAAACATTATTCTGATTAATGTATTGATACAATTTCATCCTTCCATGAGATATAGTTCTGAAACAAATCTAAGGTTGCTACCCAAGCCTGGTCATTCGTTTTATCGGTTTGGTTACCAGAGACGCGACCCAGTTGCTAAGTCTTTTTGTTCTGTATCTATGGACGCGACCCAGTCGTTCATTCTAAATGTTCCATTGCCATACTGGCTGGCAACGTTCTTATCCCCTACGCTTGCTAGCTAGCCAACTACAGCTAACTTCGTCAAACATTGCAGTCAGAATAATAGCAAAGTAGCTGCATTTTAGTTTGTTTAAGCTGTTTTCTAGTGACATTTATTTGGATACATCCATAACAATGAGCTAATGATGAGCAATTTCGCCTGGCATAGAAAATGTGATCTCTCATCAGGACACTGCTGTTCAGAGGAGCTAGCCAACAACACAGCTAACACAATCACTTCAAACTGAAGCTGGAAAGACGGCAAACTTGCTGCATTTCATTTCGTTTGACCTGTTTTCTATTTAAATGCCTTTGTATATATACATCAAAATTATGCCAGCTGATTCATGATTTCGACTGGCTGAGAGAAGCTGCCTGTCTGTCTTGTCACGACTCCGGACACATTCATTACAATGGGACAGCTGGAGATCGGATTTCAATATTCAAACAATGTTACAAATGTCAGAGAGACAGACAGCAAGGTTTATACAAATCTCCGCTGTTGAAAATCAAATGCCAGTCTAAAAGAAATGGGAGATAATGTCTAGATGCTTTTTAAAGTGGAGATCAAGTTTATACATTGCCTGGCTGGGCTGATGAGAGAGTGGATTGCGCAGTGATATGGAACAGAGTAAATAGGCATTTTAATGTCATAGATTTAGCCGGTGGTAACTTGTAGAATAGACACCGGCTGGAATGCGGTCTTAACCAATCAGCATCCAGGAATTGACCCACCCATTGTATAAAATATATTATTGACTGGATTTACTGGCCTGCTGGATGCAGCCGTAGGATGATTTAATGTTAGTCTGAAGGAGCGATAAAGAGAGAGAGGTAGCCTTGCTTCGTTCTCTTTACACACACAGAATGTGCTATCGACTTTCCCTCCTGTTTTCTGAACTGTTCTGAACTGCAGGTGGCTGTCCAACGTGCTTGTGTCCTGTGGCAGTTATTTTCCTACCCACTGCAAAGTTGGAGCAGAGCAGTCAAACAAAGCTACATGGAGCCATTAGATTCAAATCTTTTCACACTTCCTCAAGACATCATGCACACAATTTTTTTTCTCCCCCCGCGCAAACCTCAGCCCCATTTTTTACTTTTAATAAAAGTCTCCACATAAAAGTGATGTTCCAAAAAATTTAAGTGGCTACGTTGTAAAGTACCAGTTATCCATCTGTTCACTTCATTGTGTTGCGAACGGTTGGATCTAATGATGATTGAAGGAACATGATGTGCAGTTCTCAAACAGAAACAAATAATTTTTTCAGTCCATTATTTTCCCCAATAGGAAAACAAAACAATATTTTCTCAAAACATACACTTTTTGGGGAGAGATTTGTCATGATACGTGTCCAGTTACCAGGACATAAGACGGTCATTAATGAGATCCATGCTATCTGAAGGGAGCCAAGGGACGAGGCAATTTGTCCTTGTGGGCACCCAGTATAGTCAAGATACTCCCCCTTAATTGATATAGTGTTGCCTATGACCAGATGGATCTATACAGTACTGGGGAGGAGGAGGAGGCAAGCGAGCCCCAGGCTTAATCAATCGCTAGGCTTCAATTGATAGCAGCTGTGTGTGATCAGACCATATAGTGCCCTGATAGATGGCCTATAGCTAGCTGGTGGACAGAAGGGAAAGGAGGGAAAATACAGTGAGGGGGTAGCTAGCTACAGTCCGCTCCAAAGGAGGGTTTCTCCATTGAGAAACTCTAAAACCCCATGAAACGCATTATTTCTGTCTGCTTTCTGTAGCCAGTGTGATAAAGCTGTCACTCCCTCGATGAGGAATGGCCGCGGAACCCGTTCATTAGTCTTTGTGGTGAAGTTGAAGCCGCACGGTCTGTGTTTCATCATTCACCATTCTGGACAGGTTTCTCATGAAATAAAGGGTACATGGGTAATTACAGTAGTTGTAGCAGTTAGTTGGACTAGATGGAATGAACATACAACCCCCAACGGCACGTACATCTCAACTAAGCAGAATCTACAGGCCAATTAGCATCCATGTTTATAATTTGCTATATATTCATGAAAGTTGGAAGTTTACATACACAAGTTGGAGTCATTAAAACTCGTTTTTCAACCACTCCACACATTTCTTGTTAACAAACTATAGTTTTGGCAAGTCGGATAGGACATCTACTTTGTGCATGACACAAGTAATTTTTCCAACAATTGTTTACAGACAGATTATTTCACTTATAATTCACTGTATCACAATTCCAGTGGGTCAGAAGTGTACATACACTAAGTTGACTGTGCCTTTAAACAGCTTGTAAAATTCCAGAAAATGATGTCATGGCTTTAGAAGCTTCTGATAGGCTAATTGACATCATTTGAGTCAATTGGAGGTGTACCTGTGGATGTATTTCAAGGCCTATCTTCAAACTCAGTGCCTCTTTGCTTGACATCATGGGAAAATCAAAAGAAATCAGCCAAGACCTCCGATTTTTTTTTGTAGACCTCCACAAGTCTGGTTCATCCTTGGGAGCAATTTCTAAACGCCTGAAGGTACCACATTCATCTGTACAAACAATAGTAAGCAAGTATAAACACCATGGGACCACGCAGCTGTCATACCGCTCAGGAAGGAGACGCGTTCTGTCTCCTAGAGATGAACTTACTTTGGTGCGAAAAGTGCAAATCAATCCCAGAACAACAGCAAAGGACCTTGTGAAGATGCTGGAGGAAACAGGTACAAAAGTATCTATATCCACAGAAAAACAAGTCCTATATCGACATAACTTGAAAGGCCGCTCAGCAAGGAAGAAGCCACTGCTCCAAAACCGCCATAAAAAAGCCAGTCTACTGTTTGCAACTGCACATGGGGACAAAGATCGTACTTTTTGGAGAAATGTCCTCTGGTCTGATGAAACAAAAATAGAACTGTTTGGCCATAATGACCATCGTTATGTTTGGAGGAAAAAGGGGACAGCTTGCAAGCTGAAGAACACCATCCCAACCGTGAAGCACGGGGGTGGCAGCATCATGCTGTGGGGGTGCTTTGCTGCAGGAGGGACTGGTGCACTTCACAAAATAGATGGCATCATGAGGAAGGAAAATTATGTGGATATATTGAAGCAACATCTCAAGACATCAGTCAGGAATTTAAAGCTTGGTCGCAAATGGGGTCTTCCAAATGGACAATGACCCCAAGCATACGTCCAAAGTTGTGGCAAAATGGCTTAAGGACAACGAAGTCAAGGTATTGGAGTGGCCATCACAAAGCCCTGACCTCAATCCTATAGAACATTTTTGGGAAAAATGATTTGTGTGATGCACAAAGTAGATGTCCTAACCAACTTGCCAAAACTATAGTTTGTTAACAAGACATTTGTGGAGTGTTGAAAAACGAGTTTTAATGACTCTAACCTAAGTGTATGTAAACTTCCGACTTCAACTGTATATATATTTAATCAATTTTGAATTCAGACTGTATCACAACAAAATGTGGGATAAGTCAAGGGGTATGAATACTTTCTGAAGGCACTGATATACAGTGCATTTGGAAAATATTCAGACCCCTTGACTTTTTCCACATTTTGTTACGTTACAGCCTGATTCTAAAATGGATTAAATTAAATATTTTCCTCATCAATCTACACACAATACCCCATAATGACAAAGCGAAAACAGGTTTTTAGACATTTTTGCAAATTTATTAAAAAACAGATACCTTATTTAAATACGTATTCAGACCCTTTGCTATGAGACTTGAAATTGAGCATCAGGTGCATCCTGTTTCCATTGATCATCCTTGAGATGTTTCTACAACTTGATTTGGAGTCCACCTGTGGTAAATTCAATTGATTGGACATGATTTGAAAAGGCACACACCTGTCTATATAAGGTCCCACAGTTGACAGTGCATGTCAGAACAAAAACCAAGCCAAGAGGTCGAAGGAATTGTCCGTAGAGCTCCGAGACAGGATTGTGTCGAGGCACAGATCTGGGGAAGGATACCAAAAAAATTCAGCAGCATTGAAGGTCGCTAAGAACACAGTGGCCTCCATCATTCTTAAATGGAAGAAGTTTGCAACCACCAAGACTCTTTAGCAATCGGGAGAGAAGGGCCTTGGTCAGGGAGGTGACCAAGAACCGAAAGGTCACTCTGACAGAGCTCTAGAGTTCCTCTATGGAGATGGGAGAACCTTCCAGAAGGACAACCATCTCTGCAGCGCTCTATCAATCAGGCCTTTATGGTAGAGTGGCCAGACGGAAGCCACTCCTCAGTAAAAGGCACATGACATCCCACTTGGAGTTTGCCAAAAGGCACCTAAAGGACTCTCAGACCATGAGAAACAAGATTGTCTGTTCTGATGAAACCAAGATTGAACTCTTTGGCCTGAATGCCAAGTGTCACATCTGGAGGAAACCTGGCACCATCCCTACGGTGAAGCATGGTGGTGGCAGCAGCATGCTGTGGGGATGTTTTTCAGCGGCAGGGACTGGGAGACTAGTCAGGATCGAGCGAAAAGTGAACGGAGCAAAGTACAGAGAGATCCTTGATGAAAACCTGCTCCATAGCGCTCAGGACCTCAGACTGGGGAGAAGGTTCACCTTCCAACAGGACAACGACCCTAAGCACATAGCCAAGACAGCGCAGGAGTGGCTTCGGGACAAGTCTGAATGTCCTTGAGTGGCCCAGCCAGAGCCCGGACTTGAACCCGATTGAACATCTCTGGAGAGACCTGAAAGTAGCTGTGCAGCGACGCTCCCCATCCAACCTGACACAGCTTGAGGGTCTGCAGAGAAGAATGGGAGAAACTCCCCAAATACAGGTGTGCCAAGCTTGTAACGCCATACCCAAGAAGACTTGAGGCTGTAATTGCTGCCAAAGGTGCTTCAACAAAGTACTGAGTAAAGGGTCTGAATACTTATGTAAATGTATTTCAGGGGGAGGGGGGGTTTCAATACATTTGCAAAGATTTCTAAAAAACTGTTTTTGCTTAGTCATTATAGGGTATTGTTTGTAGATTGAGGGGGGAAAAAACAATTTAATCAATTTTAGAATAAGGCTGTAACGTAACAAAATGTTGAAAAAGTCAAGGGGTCTGAATACTTTCCGAATGCACTGTACATACATATATACACAGTGGCTTGCGGAAGTATTCACCCCCCTTGGTATTTTTCCTATTTTGTTGCCTTACAACCTGCAATTAAAAAATATATATATGTATATATTTTTTTATCATTTGATATACACAACATGCCTACCACTTTGAAGGTGCAAAATAATTGTTTTGGTGAAACAAACAAGAAATAAGACAAAAAAACTGAACTTGAGCGTGCATAACTATTCACCCCCCCAAAGTCAATACTTTGTAGAGCCACCTTTTGCAGCAATTACAGCTGGAAGTCTCTTGGGGTAAGTCTCTTGGGGTATGTCTCTATAAGCTTGGCACATCTAGCCACTGGGATCTTGCACATTCTTCAAGGCAAAACTGCTCCAGCTCCTTCAAGTTGGATGGGTTCCGCTGGTGTACAGCAATCTTTAAGTCATACCACAGATTCTCAATTGGATTGAGGTCTGGGCTTTGACTAGGCATTCCAAGAAATGTAAATGTTTCCCCTTAAACCACTCGAGTGTTGCTTTAGCAGTATGCTTAGGGTCATAGTCCTGCTGGAAGGTGAACCTCCATCCCAGTCTGAAATCTATGGAAGACTGAAACAGGTTTCCCTCAAGAATGTCCCTGTATTTAGCGCCATCCATCATTCCTTTAAATTCTGACCAGTTTCCCAGTCCCTGCCGATGAAAAACATCCCCACAGCAAATCCAATCAAATTTTATTTGCCACATGCGCCGAATACAACAGGTGTATGACTCCCGAGTGGCGCAGTGGTCTAAGGCACTGCATCGCACTGCTAGCTGTGCCACTAGAGATCCTGGTTCGAGTCCAGGCTCTGTCGCAGCCGGCCGCGACCGAGAGACCCATGAGCGGCGCACAATTGGTCCAGCGTTGTCCAAGGTAGGGGAGGGTTTGGCCGGCAGGGATGTGGGTTCGCTTTCCACGGGGGGCCAGTATGAAAGAAATAACAAAAAAACATGTATGCATTCACTCACTGTAAGTCGCTCTGGATAAGAGCGTCTGCTAAATGACAAAAAATAAATAATAAGTGTAGACATCACAGTGAAATGCTTACTTACAAGCCCTTAACCAACAATGCATTTTTTAAAGAAAAGTGTTAAGTAAAAAAAATTACAGCAAATAACTAAAGAGCAGCAGTAAAATAAAATAACAGTAGGGAGGCTATATACAGGGGGGTACCAGTGCAAGAGTCAATGTGCGGGGGCACTGGTTAGTCGAGGTAATTGAGGTAATATTTACATGTGGGTAGTGTTAAAGTGACTATGCATAAATAATAGACAGAGTAGCAGCAGCGTAAAAGAGAGGGGGGGGGGGGGGGGGGCAGTGCAAATAGTCCAGGTAGCAATGATTAGCTGTTCAGGAGTCTTATGGCTTGGGGGTAGAAGCTGTTGAGAAGCCTTTTGGACCTATACTTGGCGCTCCGGTACCGCTTGCCGTGCGGTAGCAGAGAGAACAGTCTATGACTAGGGTGGCTGGAGTCTTTGACAATTTTGAGGGCCTTCATCTGACACCGCCTGGTATAGAGGTCCTGGATGGCAGGAAGCTTGGCCCCAGTGATGTACTGGGCCGTACGCACTACCCTCTAGTGCCTTGCGGTCGGAGGCCGAGCAGTTGCCATACCAGGCGGTGATGCAACCAGTCAGGATGCTCTTGATGGTGCAGCTGTATAACTTTTTGAGGATCTGAGGATCCTTGCCAAATCTTTTCAGTCTCCTGAGGGGGAATAGGCTTTGTCGTGGCCTCTTCACGACTGTCTTGGTGTGTTTGGACAATGATAGTTCGTTGGTGATGTGGACACCAAGGAACTTGAAGCTCTCAACCTGTTCCACTACAGCCCCGTCGATGAGAATGGGGGTGTGCTCAGTCCTCTTTTTTTCCCTGTAGTCCACAATCATCTCATTTGTCTTGATCACGTTGAGGGAGAGGTTGTAATCCTGGCACCACGCGTCCAGGTCTCGGACCTCCTCCCTATAGGCTGTCTCATCGTTGTCGGTGATCAGGCCTACCGCTGTTGTGTCGTCAGCAAACTTAATGATGGTGTTGGAGTCGTGCCTGGCCATGCAGTCATGGGTGAACAAGGAGTACAGGAGGGGATTGAGCACGCACACCTGAGGGGCCCCCGTGTTGAGGATCAGCGTGGAAGATGTGTTGCTACCTACCCTTACCACCTGGGGGCGGCCCATCAGGAAGTCCAGGATCCGGTTGCAGAGGGAGGTGTGTTTAGTCCACCACCATGATGCTGCCACCACCATGCATCACTGTGGGGATGGTGTTCTCGGGGTGAAGAGAGGTGTTGGGTTTGCGCCAGACATTTTCCATGATGGCCAAAAGGCTCAATTTTAGTCTCATTTGACAAGAGTACCTTCTTCCATATGTTTGGGGAGTCTCCCACATGCCTTTTGGCGAACACCAAAAGTGTTTGCTTATTTTTTTCTTAAAGCAATGGCTTTTTTCTGGCCACTCTTCCGTAAAGCCCAGCACTGTGGAGTGTACAGCTTAAAGTGGTCCTATGGGCAGATACTCCAATCTCCACTGTGGAGCTTTGCAGCTCCTTCAGGGTTATCTTTGGTGTCTTTGTTGCCTCTCTGATTATTGCCTTCCTTGCCTGGTCCGTGAATTTTGGTGGGTGGCCCTCTCTTGGCAGGTTTGTTGTGGTGCCATATTCTTTCCATTTTGTTAATAATGGATTAATGGTGCTCTGTGGGATGTTCAAAGTTTTGGATATTTTTTTATAACCCAACCCTGATCTGTACTTCTACACAACTTTGTCCCTGACCTGTTTGGAGAGCTCCTTGGTTTTCATGGTGCTGCTTGCTTGGTGGTGTTGCAGACTCTGGGGCCTTTCAGAACAGGTGTATATATACTGAGATCATGTGACAGATCATGTGACACTTAGATTGCACACAGGTGGACTTTATTCAACTAATTATGTGGCTTCTGAAGGTAATTGGTTGCACCAGATCTTATTTAGGGGCTTCATAGCAAAGGGGGTGAATAAATATGCACACACCACTTTTCAGTTATTTATTTTTATAATTTTCTGAAACAAGTTATTTTTTACATTCCACTTCACCAATTTGGACTATTTTGTGAATGTCCATTACATGAAATGCAAATAAAAATCCATTTAAATTACAGGTTATAATGCAACAAAATAGAAAAAACGCCAAGGGGGATGAATATCTTTTTTAGGCACTGTGTGTGTGTATACAGTGGGGGAAAAAAGTATTTAGTCAGCCACCAATTGTGCAAGTTCTCCCACTTAAAAAGATGAGAGGCCTGTCATTTTCATCATAGGTACACGTCAACTATGACAGACAAATTTAGATTTTTTTTCCAGAAAATCACATTGTAGGATTTTTAATGAATTTATTTGCAAATTATGGTGGAAAATAAGTATTTGGTCACCCACAAACAAGCAAGATTTCTGGCTCTCACAGACCTGTAACTTCTTCTTTAAGAGGCTCCTCTGTCCTCCACTCGTTACCTGTATTAATGGCACCTGTTTGAACTTGTTATCAGTATAAAAGACACCTGTCCACAACCTCAAACAGTCACACTCCAAACTCCACTATGGCCAAGACCAAAGGGCTGTCAAAGGACACCAGAAACAAAATTGTAGACCTGCACCAGGCTGGGAAGACTGAATCTGCAATAGGTAAGCAGCTTGGTTTGAAGAAAGCAACTGTGGGAGCAATTATTAGGAAATGGAAGACATACAAGACCACTGATAATCTCCCTCGATCTGGGTCTCCACGCAAGATCTCACCCCGTGGGGTCAAAATGATCACAAAAACGGTGAACAAAAATCCCAGAACCACACGGGGGGACCTAGTGAATGACCTGCAGAGAGCTGGGACCAAAGTAACAAAGCCTACCATCAATAACACACTATGCCGCCAGGGACTCAAATCCTGCAGTGCCAGACGTGTCCCCCTGCTTAAGCCAGTACATGTCCAGGGCCGTCTGAAGTTTGCTAGAGTGCATTTGGATGATCCAGAAGAGGATTGGGAGAATGTCATATGGTCAGATGAAACCAAAATAGAACTTTTTGGTAAAAACTCAACTCGTCGTGTTTGGAGGACAAAGAATGCTGAGTTGCATCCAAAGTACACCATACCTACTGTGAAGCATGGGGGTGGAAACATCATGCTTTGGGGCTGTTTTTCTGCAAAGGGACCAGGACGACTGATCCGTGTAAAGGAAAGAATGAATGGGGCCATGTATCGTGAGATTTTTAGTGAAAACCTCCTTCCATCAGCAAGGGCATTGAAGATGAAATGTGGCTGGGTCTTTCAGCATGACAATGATCTCAAACACACCGCCCGGGCAACGAAGGAGTGGCTTCGTAAGAAGCATTTCAAGGTCCTGGAGTGGCCTAGCCAGTCTCCAGATCTCAACCCCATAGAAAATCTTTGGAGGGAGTTGAAAGTCCGTGTTGCCCAGCGACAGCCCCAAAACATCACTGCTCTAGAGGAGATCTGCATGGAGGAATGGGCCAAAATACCAGCAACAGTGTGTGAAAACCTTGTGAAGACTTACAGAAAACGTTTGACCTGTGTCATTGCCAACAAAGGGTATATAACAAAGTATTGAGAAACGTTTGTTATTGACCAAATACTTATTTTCCACCATAATTTGCAAATAAATTCATAAAAAATCCTACAATGTGATTTTCTGGAGAAAAAAATTCTCATTTTGTCTGTCATAGTTGACGTGTACCTATGATGAAAATTACAGGCCTCTCTCATCTTTTTAAGTGGGAGAACTTGCACAATTGGTGGCTGACTAAATACTTTTTTCCCCCACTGTATGTATGTGTATATATTAGGGCTGTCAAATGATTAAAATTTTTAATCAAATTAATCAGAATTTTCAGTGGATTAATCATGATTAATCACTATTTGCAATTACACCTGAATCCTAACCATTTTTTTTCTGAAATGCATACCAAAAGATAAATAACAGGACACAGATACATAATTTTCATATTATGTCTGTTTATTAACACAGCCAAATAATGGTGTTTTAAATCAAGCTGAAACATACTACACACCATAATATTTGTCTTTGGCTGTGGCTCTTGACGGTGGCTTATAGAATGAGTCTTGAGACGCCACTTGCAAAACATCAAGGAAACCTGAGTCTTCTACAATGCTAATGGGTCTACAATCCTTTGCAATCCATTTTGCTATTGTGTTGGTCAAATTATCTGAGGTTGATTTTGTTAATTGCCTGCAAACATTCAGCGTGGTCTGGCGCAAACCACTTGCTGAATCTGACGGCCCAGCAAACGCATGTTTGGCGTTGACATGGTACTTCAAGCTTGAACAGCTCCGGTGAAATTGAAACTCCTTCTTACAAATCTTGCAAATAACCTTGTACTTGTTAACTGTACCATCATCATTCTTTTTATATTTGAATCCGTCAATAGGCCCACTTTGCTCACCTTGCTCCATCTCGCCTCTAGCTCCCAACCACTTTCCTGACCTGAATAATTTGTCACACTGCGCATGCGTGAAATGCGTTAAAAAAATTGACGTAATTAACAGCAAACAACTAATTAACGTCGTTAACGCGCTATTTTTGACAGCCCTAGTATATATATATATATATATATATCGTAATCTTGTATGAAAACCCATAGCATTATTTTGTAAAATGGTTAATGCATAATAAGGGATTTTCCTATTGAGAGCTGGTTGGTGCCTCTATCAAGTCCTCAGAAATTCTTACAGGTGCTTTATATCCATTTTTGTATTCAAACCTTGCTTGACACTCGTCAGTGTTTGTCTGCGACATTTGTGGAACCTACACAGAATACCATTATATAATAGAACAAGGCAAGGCACCGCTACAGGCTAGATTATGACAAGCGGACAGACAGACGTGTGAGCCAAGGTCGGGGTCTCATGGTAGTAGGAATTTCAAGCCGAAATCACTTCAACTTTGAGCCATTCGTTCAAACAATTGCTAATTGCTTCAGGCCCTGGGTGTCAAAAGTGTGTGTGGGTGCAATTAGCAGGCGGGTACAAGCGAACCTCGGGTGGTTTGTTTTATTACATGACAATGCCAAGGAGCCAATGGGAGTGCTGAGAAGGTAACATGCTGAAAGGAGAGACTAATTAGGAGAGTAGTGCAGTGGCAGAAAACACAAATTGCAGCTGGCCTCTTGTGGAGGCACACTGTTGCCACAGACAACAGTGATTATTGACAGTTCATGCATTGCTACTGCCTCAAACTTAGTTATTTAATGGGACACCAATTGCATTTCTGGAACTTGAGGACTTTTCTTTGTGATTGTCTCAAAAAGAAACTGCAAACTGTGACAGTATGTGCTTCAAAGTTTGAATACATAATTACTGGATTTCATTGTTGATGACCTTTAAAAAAAAAAAATTTTTATCTATTTGTGCTTCCAAGGTATTTATGGCTTGACATTTTATTGTTTTTAGGTAAAAAATTAAGGGTGAAAATCCTTTTCAATATAATTTGTTGATGGGGGTGCAAAAATGTAGCAAAATAAACTCAGCAAAAAAAGAAACGTCGTCTCACTGTCAACTGCGTTTATTTTCAGCAAACTTAACATGTGTAAATATTTGTATGAACATAACAAGATTCAACAACTGAGACATAAACTGAACAAGTTCCACAGATATGTGACTAACATAAATTGAATAATGTGTCCCTGAACAAAGGGGGGGTCAAAATCAAAAGTTACAGTCAGTATCTGGTGTGGCCACCAGCTGCATTAAGTACTGCAGTGCATCTCCACCTCATGGACTACACCAGATTTGCCAGTTCTTGCTGTGAGATGTTACCCCACTCTTCCACCAAGGCACCTGCAAGTTCCCAGACATTTCTGGGGGGAATGGCCCTAGCCCTCACCCTCCGATCCAACAGGTCCCAGACATGCTCAATGGGATTGAGATCCGGGCTCTTCGCTGGCCATGGCAGAACACTGACATTCCTGTCTTGCAGGAAATCCCACACAGAACGAGCAGTATGGCTGGTGGCATTGTCATGCTGGAGGGTCATGTCAGGATGAGCCTGCAGGAAGGGTACCACATGAGGGAGGAGGATGTCTTCCCTGTAACGCACAGCGTTGAATTTGCCTGCAATGACAACAAACTCAGTCCGATGATGCTGTGACACACCGCCCCAGACCATGACAGACTCTCCACCTCCAAATCGATCCCGCTCCAGAGTACAGGCCTCGGTGTAACGCTCATTCCTCGACGATAAACGCGAATCCGACCATCACCACTGGTGAGACAAAACCGCGACTCGTCAGTTAAGAGCACTTTTTGCCAGTCCTGTCTGGTCCAGCGACGGTGGGTTTGTGCCCATAGGCGACATTGTTGCCGGTGATGTCTGGTGAGGACCTGCCTTACAACAGGCCTACAAGCCCTCAGTCCAGTTTCTCTCAGCCTATTGCGGACAGTCTGAGCACTGATGGAGGGATTGTGCGTTCCTGGTGTAACTCGGGCAGTTGTTGTTGCCATCCTGTACCTGTCCCGCAGGTGTGATGTTCGGATGTACCGATCCTGTGCAGGTGTTGTTACACGTGGTCTGCCACTGTCCGTCCTGTCTCCCTGTAGCACTGTCTCGGATGTACCGATCCTCACAGTACGGACATTGCAATTTATTGCCCTGGCCACATCTGCAGTCCTCATGCCTCCTTGCAGCATGCCTAAGGCACGTTCACGCAGATGAGCAGGGACCCTTTCTTTTGGTGTTTTTCAGAGTCAGTAGAAAGGCCTCTTTAGTGTCCTAAGTTTTCATAACTGTGACCTTAATTGCCTACCGTCTGTAAGCTGTTAGTGTCTTAACGACCTTTCCACAGGTGCATGTTCATTAATTGTTAATGGTTCATTGAACAAGCATGGGAAACTGTGTTTAAACCCTTTACAATGAAGATCTGTGAAGTTATTTGGATTTTTACGAATTATCTTTGAAAGACAGGGTCCTGAAAAAGGGACGTTTCTTTTTTTGCAGAGTTTAGTTAATTTTCCCCAAAGCACCGCTATTTGGCTGGTGTTCACATCTGCTGAGCTCCGTTTATAGATTTTTTCTTCTTTGTGGACTCCAGACAGTCCCCTCTTCGATCGTTGGCACTGTAAAATGTATTAAATTACACTCCATGCTGCTGCTGGTAGATTTAGGCTATTTTCTGCCTGTTGCTCTACTGATCGAAAAACAGAAGAAACCAAAAATCTAATGAGGGAGCTTGTGCCACATTGTCGAAACTAACCATTCAAATTTAGTTGGAGGAGGAAGTGAGAGAGGGATTTTGTGTATTATAGTTTTGTGTTAAGGTGTATTTGAATTTGTTCCCTGGTTTGTTACATTGACTTTTATACAATGACTTTAGAACTTCAGATATCCTACAACTTTGATGTGATATCTTTGCCAGAAAGTGAGACCATAGAGAAATTGGTAATTATTTTTTCCTTGTTCTTGTTGTACTGGATGTTATGACTGTTCTGTTTTAAACTGTTGTAAACATTGGACGAGTGGTCTGCAGTTACTAATGTAATGGATTTCCTTTGATGCTCGGGCCGTCTGTACTATCTCCTAAGATATCAAATCACTCAATGACTTAATGTTAGTGTGTACTTTTGTCTCCCCAACCTATAAATGCAGTATATTATTGTAGTTTTTGTACTAATATCTCTCTTTCTTTTTCTTTCTCTCTATCTCCATCTCTCTCTCTCTCTCACTCCCTCCATCCATTCCTCCCTTCCTTCCTCTCTCCCAGGATTCAGTCGTGCCGCTCTGCCGTTTGGCCTGGTCAGAAGAGAGCTCTCTTGCGAGGGCTACGCCATTGATCTCCGCTGCCCCGGTGCTGATGTCATCATGATCGAGACGGCCAACTACGGCCGCACTGACAACAAGATCTGCGATGCTGAACCGTTCCAGATGGAGAACATCAACTGCTACCTCCCCGATGCCTACAAGATCATATCACAAAGGTAAGAGTCAACTGCTACCTCACCCAAGGTCTACAAGATCATATCACAAAGGTAAGAGTCAACTGCTACCTCCCCGATGCCTACAAGATCATATCACAAAGGTAAGAGTCAACTGCTACCTCACCCAAGGTCTACAAGATTGTATTTCAAAGGTTATAGAACAGAAAGGTCTTGTTACACAATACAACCTGAAGTTAGTTATGGATATGTGGTGGTACGATATTCTAGAGTCCAGTCTAGTAATTCTGGATGCACAACCTGCAAATCAAAACAAGTGGTTTTGGTTTGGGTGGTAACCCTAATAAACTAGTGTTTTTGGTTTGGGTGGTAACCCTAATAAACTAGTGTTTTTGGTTTGGGTGGTAACCCTAATAAACTAGTGTTTTTGGTTTGGGTGGTAACCCTAATAAACTAGTGTTTTTGGTTTGGGTGGTAACCCTAATAAACTAGTGGTTTTGGTTTGGGTGGTAACCCTAATAAACTAGTGGTTTTGGTTTGGGTGGTAACCCTAATAAACTAGTGTTTTTGGTTTGGGTGGTAACCCTAATAAACTAGTGGTTTTGGTTTGGGTGGTAACCCTAATAAACTAGTGGTTTTGGTTTGGGTGGTAACCCTAATAAACTAGTGGTTTTGGTTTGGGTGGTAACCCTAATAAACTAGTGGTTTTGTCACCTTCTCAACTTGCAGACAAAAAACAGACAGTTTACCCACAGCTCCCTGTCTTTCAATAATCCAATGTTTTTTGGGGGGTAATGTTGTGAAACTCTAGACCGTAAAAACTGGACAGGGGGTCATTAGTAGCAACCCTAGACCATATGGTCTGTGCATTCCTGCATAGTACCACTGCAGCTGCACAATCAGTCAGCCAGCCAGCCGGTCCGGCTCAAAAGGACCCAAAGAGTCACATGAACCTCCTTCGTAATCCCTCTGTTTCCTACCTTTGGCTTCTTTTTTGCAACACTTGTACTGCATTGACACGGCCCAGCTCCCCGCCCTCAGCAATGCCCCTTCCCCCCTTAAAATACAATTTATATTAGTAACACTCTCCCAGGACATTTAGCTACAGTACAGTCACTAGGCTGCATTCATCACTTTAACTCTGCTGTTGCGCCGGACCTAGCCCGACGGTGTGTATTTAAAGGACCCCATGTCGTAGGGACTGGATGTTGGAGCAGCCTTAAGGGCAGTAAGTAGCAGGAGGCTTCAGGATCAGGTGCAAAATAGTGTCCAGTTTATTAACAGTGAAAGGTAGTTCCTGTCACAACTTCCGCCGAGGCTGCCTCCCCTCCTTGTTCGGGCAGGCTTCGGCGTTCGTCGTCACTGGCTTACTAACCACTGCTGCCCCAATTATCATCATCACATTTGTCTTGTCAATCACACACACCTGGTTCTAATCCCCTCATTAGTTTGTGTATATGTGTTCCCTCTGCCCCCTTGTCCTTGTGGGTGATTGTTTGAATGTGAGAGTAGTGTAGCTCGGTGGAGCTACTCGTACCATTTTGTTGCCAGGTTAGATATTTCCCATGTGCCTATGTATTATATGGAGATAGCATTACAGTGTATTGCCAGGGTAGATAGTTTCCCCTGTGCCTGTTTCGTTTGTCGCTATTCCAGCGTATTTTGTGTAACGAAGGAATAAACTCTGTATTCGGTGATTACCCTCCTGCGCCTGACTCCTTCCATCACACTCATCACAGTTCCAGGTGAATGACGAAATTCAATGAATATTTACATAATCTACAAAGGTATTTACACAATGAACAGACTCTCAAAATACAGGTTTGAATATAAATCGAAACCTAAGCCTCAATCAGGCCTACCCTGTCAAACCAACTATACTGTAGCAGGTTGGGGTATACCAGGCTATGGACAGCCTCCCCACACAGCTCACATACCAGAGCTAGAACATCACTCCAGCTCACAGGTTGAACAGGTACCTTTATACCTATGGCCCCTCCCTATGGACCATACCATTAACCATGGAGCTCTTTACCCAAATATGACATATTAAATCATGTAACAGACATCTTCATTGTACCTACATTTACATATTCCATCTAAATAAACATCTTAAACATTCCTGGCTTATCCTCAAAGCGGGTATACTTTCCATTAATGAATACACATTTCATAACAATAGTTTTGCAGGCCACAGGCGGCAAAACATATTACTTATACAGTCGTGGTCAAATGTTTTGACAATGACACAATTATTAGTCTTCACTAAGTTTGCTGCTTCAGTGTTTTTAGATATTTTGTCAGATGTTACTATGGTATACTGAAGTATAATTACAAGCATTCCATAAGTGTCAAAGGCTTTTATTGACAATTACATTAAGTTTATGCAAAGAGTCAATATTTGCAGTGTTAACCCTTCTTTTTCAAGACCTCTGCAATCCGCCCTGGCATGCTGTCAATTAACTTCTGGGCCACATCCTGACTGATGGCAGCCCATTCTTGCATAATCAATGCTTGGAGTTTGTCCGAATTTGTGGGGTTTTGTTTGTCCACCCGCCTTTTGAGGATTGACCACAAGTTCTCAATGGGATTAAGGTCTGGGGAGTTCCTGGCCATGGACCCAATATTTTGATGTTTTGTTCCCAGAGCCACTTAGTTATCACTTTTGCTTTATGGCAAGGTGCTCCATCATGCTGGAAAAGGCATTGTTCGTCACCAAACTGTTCTTGGATGGTTGGGAGAAGTTGCTCTCGGAGGATGTGTTGGTACCATTCTTTATTCATGGCTGTGTTCTTAGGCAAAATTGTGAGTGAGCCCAATCCCTTGGCTGAGAAGCAACCCCACACATGAATGGTCTCAGGATAATTTACTGTTGGCATGACACAGGACTGATGGTAGCGCTCACCTTGTCTTCTTCGGACAAGCTTTTTTCCGGATGCCCCAAACAATCGGAAAGGGGATTCATCAGAGAAAATGACTTTACCCCAGTCCTCAGCAGTCCAATCCCTGTACCTTTTGCAGAATATCAGTCTGTCCCTGATGTTTTTCCTGGAGAGAAGTGGCTTCCTCGCTGCCCTTCTTGACACCAGGCCATCCCCCAAAAGTCTTTGCCTCACTGTGCGTGCAGATGCACTCACACCTGCCTGCTGCCATTCCTGAGCAAGCTCTGCACTGGTGGTGCCCCGATCCCGCAGCTGAATCAACTTTAGGAGAAGGTCCTGGCGCTTGCTGGACTTTCTTGGGCGCCCTGAAGCCTTCTTCACAACAATTGAACCTCTCTCCTTGAAGTTCTTGATGATCCGATAAATGGTTGATTTAGGTGCAATCATACTAGCAGCAATATCCTTGCCTGTGAAGCCCTTTTTGTGCAAAGCAATGATGACGGCACGTGTTTCCTTGCAGGTAACCATGGTTAACAGTGGAAGAACAATGATTTCAAGCACCACCCTCCTTTTAAAGCTTCCAGTCTTATTCTAACTCAATCAGCATGACAGAGTGATCTCCAGCCTTGTCCTAGTCAACACTCTTACCTGTGTTAACGAGAGAATCACTGACTTGATGGCAGCTGGTCCTTTTGTGGCAGGGCTGAAATGCAGTGGAAAAGTTTTTTTGCGATTAAGTTCATTTTCATGGCAAATAGGGACTTTGCAATTAATTGCAATTCATCTGATCACTCTTCATAACATTCTGGAGTATATGCAAATTGCCATCATAAAAACTGAGGCAGCAGACTTTGTGAAAATTAATATTTGTGTCATTCTCAAAACTTTTGACCATGACTGTACAGCAGTGCTCGTGTGCTCCCATTACGCACAGACAAGGCCGGTCCTTGCCGTTCTGCCACCCTAGGTGACACCAAAAAATATTTGGTTTGAATGAAAGTTGATTTATAAACGTCTATGTTTGGGCCAAATCAAGGCTGGTCCAGACCGGACAAAATCTGAACCAAACATAGACGTTTATGATTGGTTCAGATTTGGTCCGAACCGGACCAAAAACCAATGTCCGTGGATGTGGAAATCAAGGCCGGTCCGGACTGCACCAAAAAAAGACGTCCAAAAGACGTCGGCTCGTGCTTACTGAGGTGTAGCCTACCATGTCAGCCCACAATGGAATTTTATGAATGCCCATCCATGTGGAAGGCCCACCATTTGTAAAACAGGCCGTTACATTGGCTTTATTAGTCCTGATTCCTGACTAATCCATTTGGCTATTTAAGCTCTGAATATTGCTACCCAACTTTGTCAGGAGTTATCGTGAGTTTATTTGCAATGTGTTTACACAGCAGAAAATGCAGAGGTATTTTATTTTTTCGCAATGATCAGCTTGTAAAAAATTTTACAGATACAAATTTTAAACCATTGATTATGACAATGAGGTGAAACTCCTGGACAACAGTTGTGATTGCCTATGACGCATGCTGGCTGAAACAATGAAGATAAATACACCCCATAAGAAGAGAAAAATGATGGTGGTGGATTTGTCTGTGACCATGGATGCCACTATGGGTTTACTATTTACTAAGTATTTGAAGAATTAAAAAGAACCCATCAGACAATTGTTCATAAACAAAAAACACACATATGATGATTAACACAAAAATATGATAGGTGAAAATAATCACTGTTTCAGTGGAGAGAAATTAGTGTTAACACATACGCAGGCAATGAGTCATGTCTATAAATTAATTATTTGGTTTCATAATTTCTGGTGTCATCGGAGGAAAAAAACATAAAACGGTAGCTAGCTAATTTACAGATGAATTGCAGGGAAAGTTCTGGAGGGTTTTTCACACCCTTTCCCAGGCAGCACTATCTCTCCCCTCAGAGTAGGACAGGGTAATAGCCCTTGGCGGGGGATAATTACATTTTTCATAATTAATATTTTCTGACGAAGGGGAGTGGATGAGTGTAGCTCACATATCAGACGTCACTGTCTTGTCTGCATCCCCGACAACATCCTGTAATGTCATTGTGATGGTGGTGGTGATGACGATAATGATGATGATGATGATCTGCCGGCTGCTATCGTAGAATAGATTATGCAAGGGAGACATAATGGGAGAGATGGAAGAAAGAAAATGATTAGCCTACCGACCATACATTAGTTGGACGTAATTGTCCAATATTTCAATGCTAATCACAAACTTATAAGCAGGCTGTAATAGGCAGCAAGTGACTGGTTAATAAACACTTGGCATTTTACGCATGTGTGTCTTATCTGTACGTAATTATAATTTCCTACAAGGTTACTGGTTCACTGCAGGGAAGTTTTATGGCAGGTCTGACAACCTAATTTCTACTTTGGCTGTCACACTGAAAGCTCTCCTTTTCGGCTTTTGAGGGACACCTAGGCTTTCTGCTTCGGCTGTGATTCTGTGAGAGATCTGTCCAACTTGTACGACTTTGCATTTGACCTTCAGGCCAAATATTTATCACTAAACCGGTTTGCAATTTTTTCAGCTTTTCTTTTTGTCATGGATAACTGTTTCCCAGCTAGCACATAACGTTATGAGAACCACATGCTTCTTAGAGCTTGGTGAGAGCGTGGTTGTCCTATGGTTATTTTGCATACAACGAATGGTCGCAGAATAGTTGCTTGGCTGGGAACATTCTCAGCACATGGTAGGACTGATCACCAACAACAACCTCTCCCTCAACGTCAGTAAGACAAAGGAGCTGATTGTGGACTACAGGAAACGGAGGGGCGAGCATCCACATTGATGGGGCTGTAGTGGAGTGGGTCGAGAGCTTCAAGTTCCTCAGTGTCCACATCACTAAGGAATTAGCATGGTCCATACACACCTAAACAGTTTTGAAGAGGGCATGACAGCGCCTCATCCCCTCACAGGAGGCTGAAAAGATTTGGCATGGGCCCTCAGAACCTCAAAAAGTTATACAGCTGCACCATTGAGAGCATCTTGACTGGCTGCATCACCGCTTGGTACGGCAACTGGCAAGGCACCTGACTGCAAGGTGCTACAGAGGGTGGTGAGTATGGCCCAGTACATCACTGGGGCTGAGCTCCCTGTCATCCAGGACCTCTATACCAGGCGGTATAAATGGTCAGACTCCAGCCACCCAAGCCATAGACTCTTCTCTCTGCTACCGCACGGCAAGCGGTACCAGTCACCAAGTATGGAACCACCAGGACCCTGAAAAGCTTCTACCCCCAAGGCATACGACTGCTAAACAAGACTGCTAAATAGCTAATCAAATGGCTACCCAGACTATCTGCATTGACCCCTTTTTTTTTTTTACTAACTCTCTTGCACTGACTCTACCCACACACTCACACATACTTACACTGACATCCCCAACACATACGCGCACACACACACACACGCACACACACTATATACGCCCACACACACATAACATGCGCACACATGCATACTGACCACACACACACACACACACACACACACACAAAGCCATACGACTTACTATACATTTGTTCCTCCTGTCACTATTTCTATAAATGTTTTTATTTTTGAAGCATTTCACTAAGTAAACCTGTTGTTTACGAAGCATGTGACATAACATTTGATTTGTTTTAAAGAAACGTGACAAAAAAACTTAATTTTCTTGGTATTTAATTACTTTAACAGAACGTTTCCTAAAAGTTAAATGGTTCTATTTAAAGTAATGTTCTCAAATTATTCAGAGAACGTTAAGAAAACTTTCCATAAAAACTAAAAAAATACTTTAGTAACGTTCAGAGAACGTTATTTAAAAACGTATACATTACGTTTTAAGCATCAACAATCAACTCTCTATCCTCTCTTTAAGTGTGTTCAGGTGTGTTAGCCGCGCCCATTAATTGACCCCATCTGATCTTAATGAGTGCTTGTTTAAATAGACTAAAATGAGCGTCCTGGTGGACTAATTCCATGGATAGAGCGTCTGCTAAATGACTTAAATGTAAATGATAGAGAACAAAAGACTGTAGGTTAGAATCTCACTGATGCCATGTCAAAATAAATGTTTTAATGTTTGCATGATTAATGCCTATGGAAATGTCCTTTCTGTTATTAAGTCTTATTGAAACATTCAGTTAAAGTTTTAAGGAAGTTATTAAAAACCTCCAAATAACCTATAATCTCCATTCATAGAGGGTTAATAAAACCTTCCAGGAAAACTTTCAAGGAACCAGAGTAAAACGTTCTTAGAACCTCCCTGCGTCCTAAAAATAAATGTGAAATTTTCACTTCTGTTCTCAGAACGTCAAAAAATGGTTCCCGTTTTACCGGTCATGAAATGTATGGCTTCGTTCTCACAACCAATGTGAAACCAAAAACATACGTTCTCACAACTTCCAAGGAACCAAAAGTGCTAGCTGGGTTGCCTCTGCTGCTGCTGTTGATGCTGATGCCTTCTCAATCCCTCAGCCTCAAGAGAGCTTGATTGAAGTGAGGCCAATTTCATCCTATATTTACACAAAATCAGTTATTCTATTCCACTCTCTTTCCCCCTCCATCTTTCAGTCACAAAACACAAACACACACAGTTGTAACAGTTTTAAGAGCAGTACATGCAACTTCATAGCCAAGGTCATTTCAAGTTATGAGGCAAATAACTAACTCCCATAGCAAAGGCTTGGGAGTCTCCCATAACAAATACATGGGCAACACTTGATAAACAGTACATGGTTTTCACTTGATGAAATGTGTTTCCTGTGACCCACATTTCAGCCAATTACCCTCTGCAGCCGCCTGTTGTGAACAATCTAATTGCTCTTTGTGTGGGTGAGTGGTGCTTAGTGGCTGGTACTCATAAGGTTGATATTCTCATCTCATATACATGAACATCCCATAATATACTTCATACCTGTCTTCAGCTCAACTGTCCTCTTAATTCTTCCGCACTGTGTCAGTTTTCCTCTTTATATCTATTTACTGTGTGTGTGTGTTTCTCTTTATATCTATTTATTGTTTCCCTCTATTTATTATCTTATTCCTCCCTCAACTTGTTAATCGCATCTACAGTATATTTACTGCCCTGCTCGGATGAATAGGATTTTCATATCCTTCACCACAGCAATACTGCAAACTGGATTTGAATGAGTGTGTAGATGGAAGAGGGAAAGCGGCTATGTATTAATCATGTATTTCTCTCATCCTAATACCACTCTGGGGATGTTATAGTAGTTTGTGTCATTGCTGAAATGTTTGTGATCCATCTTTTCCCAGGTGCAACAACCGTACCCAGTGTGTGGTTGTGACTGGCTCTGATGTTTTCCCTGATCCTTGTCCTGGCACTTACAAGTACCTAGAGGTCCAGTATGAATGTGTCCCATATAGTAAGTATTCAGCATTTAATGATGCAGTGCAACTATATTGTGTTTCTTGAATGTGTAGTTAGGTTTATTAGAACCTTTACTTATTAAGTGGGGTTCTGTGGGAGGGGTGGGGGGGATATGTGTTATCTGTGTGTAAAAGTTAGTTTTTCGTCTATTATAAAACAATGAAAAGTTGATCCCCCCAAAAATAATACATTTATTTATATAAAAAAATCGGACTCTTGTTGTTGTTACAGTATGTAATTCACTGGAGATGTATTTTCTGAAATAATCTTTTGGTTTGACCTCTTCTTCATTTCTCATCTAACTTTCCTTCCCCTCTTGTATCTTTTCTGTATTAACCTCTATGCTCTCTCTCCTTCTAAGTTTCAGTCTTTCTTGTTCCTTAGTTGTCTCGCTAGGATCTTTCCCTCTTCCGTTAGTTGCTTCACTGCTTTAATGAAGGAACTCAATATTGGGTTGCTTGTCATCAGCCATTGTTCACTTGCAATTGTATTTTTTGGCTCATTAGGGAAATTGTGCCTGTAACATTAGCAAGTAATGTTCTGTGTGTGGGCGAAGCAGACTATGGAATTTAGATTTGTGTCTATAAAGTTTTTGTGTAAATACTGCCCCAGACAATACTGCCAAAAATAACCCTTTTGCTGTTTCTCTAAGAATGTTATCTGATTTTAAACTGAATAGCGATTTCAGAAACAGTACAATGTTTCTTTATGTCAAACAATTCACTTGGAAAGTAATGTGGCCTGTTTATTACTGATGCAATCAGTGGCTAGGCAAAAACATGTTATTTTGATGGCTAGAAAAGCATGGAATCGTGATCGGTTGAACAATGTTTGTAGCTTGTCTCCAGCCCTAACCTGTGTGCTTTCATATTATAGGGCCTGATAATCTTCCTATTTGTTCAGTCTTTTTTCTTGTTCCCCCAAAACAGCCATCTCTTGGTCCTCTATCTATCATATCCTGTAACCTTCTCTACTCATGTAGCCTACCTGGTAGTTGACTCATGATAACCTTTCTCTCCCTCTTGCACTCTTTCTTTTTTGCTTTCTTCTTTTCCAATGCCTAAAATAGAAGTGGAACAAAAAGGTAAATGAGTGGTCCAGTCTTCCCCACGTCCCACCCGCCCCCCAGCTCCCTGTAATGTGGTGTACAACCCTTCCTCTTGTCTCCTCCCTCCTGATTGCCTCTTGTCAAAACGCCGGCCCCAAACCCCCATAGGTTGTTGATTGCAACTCTGGGAGACAATTTGAATTTCAAAGCCGATTTGTAAAAGCAGTCTAGAGGTTTGAAAGATAGGGCCCGTTCAGATTCACTGGACCTGTTACCAGTGCCCTGTAACATATATTAAATCTCCCTGCACACCTCTAGTACCGTAAATCTCACAGTAGACCGTTTGGAAGAATGCTATAAGGGCAGCTTCTCATCTAAACCATTACACATTTCAATAAAACAACATGCTACAGATACACCAATTCACAAGCATGTGAAGACATTGTAAGAGGGTTATTTTCCCATTTAAACCCAAATTACAGAACACGTCTGACACAACAACATTAAAACTAGGCTACCACCAAGCCTAGCTATAAAAAACTATTGGCTATAGCTCTCAAATACAGAAGTGGATAAATGTTATCATACAGTATCATATGCATTATACAGAGCTAGGAAGCAAGCTAAACAAATAATGCTATGCATCAGATAACCTAGCAGTTAGAGCATTGGGCCAGTGACCGAAAGGTCAGTAGTTCAAATCTCAGAGCAGACAAGGTAAAAAATCTGTCTGTGCCCTTGAGCAAGGCACTTAACCCTAATTGCTCCAGGGTTGCCGTTGATAATGGCTGACCCTGGACGTGACCCCACTCTCCGAGGGTGTCTCAGGGGAGTTTGGATATGCAAAAAATACATTTACATTTCACAATTGCTTATAATACACACTTGTACATGTGTGATGGTCACCTGTTGGCAGATATGGGAGAGTGAGGTTGGCAAAAACCGCAAGAAGCCCAACAAAACCCCACAGAAATCAGACTTTCTCATCTCAAACCAATCCATGGGATTCCAATGAGACACTTGCCATGGCCTCCCTCACCCATCAAAGGTTCTTCTGCCTTTTACAGTGAGGGAAAAAAGTATTTGATCCCCTGCTGATTTTGTACGTTTGCCCACTGACAAAGACATGATCAGTCTATAATTTTAATGGTAGGTTTATTTGAACAGTGAGAGACAGAATAACAACAAAAATATCCAGGAAAATGCATGTCAAAAATGTTATACATTGATTTGCATTTTAATGAGGGAAATAAGTATTTGACCCCTCTGCAAAACATGACTTAGTACTTGGTGGCAAAACCCTTGTTGGCAATCACAGAGGTCAGACGTTTCTTGTAGTTGGCCACCAGGTTTGCACACATCTCAGGAGGGATTTTGTCCCACTCCTCATTGCAGATCTTCTCCAAGTCATTAAGGTTTCGAGGCTGACGTTTGGCAACTCGAACCTTCAGCTCCCTCCACAGATTTTCTATGGGATTAAGGTCTGGAGACTGGCTAGGCCACTCCAGGACCTTAATGTGCTTCTTCTTGAGCCACTCCTTTGTTGCCTTGGCCGTGTGTTTTGGGTCATTGTCATGCTGGAATACCCATCCACGACCCATTTTCAATGCCCTGGCTGAGGGAAGGAGGTTCTCACCCAAGATTTGACGGTACATGGCCCCGTCCATCGTCCCTTTGATGCGGTGAAGTTGTCCTGTCCCCTTAGCAGAAAAACACCCCCAAAGCATAATGTTTCCACCTCCATGTTTGACGGTGGGGATGGTGTTCTTGGGGTCATAGGCAGCATTCCTCCTCCTCCAAACACGGTGAGTTGAGTTGATGGCAAAGAGCTCCATTTTGGTCTCATCTGACCACAACTCTTTCAACCAGTTCTCCTCTGAATCATTCAGATGTTCATTGGTAAACTTCAGACGGGCCTATATATGTGCTTTCTTGAGCAGGGGGACCTTGCGGGCGCTGCAGGATTTCAGTCCTTCACAGCGTAGTGTGTTACCAATTGTTTTCTTGGTGACTATGGTCCCAGCTGCCTTGAGATCATTGACAAGATCCTCCCGTGTAGTTCTGGGCTGATTCCTCACCGTTCTCATGATCATTGCAACTCCACGAGGTGAGATCTTGCATGGAGCCCCAGGCCAAGGGAGATTGACAGTTATTTTGTGTTTCTTCCATTTGCGAATAATCGCACTAACGGTTGTCTCCTTCTCACCAAGCTGCTTGGCGATGGTCTTGTAGCCCATTCCAGCCTTGTGTAGGTCTACAATCTTGTCCCTGACATCTTTGGAGAGCTCTTTGGTCTTTGCCATGGTGGAGAGTTTGGAATCTGATTGATTGATTGCTTCTGTGGACAAGGTGTCTTTTATACAGGTAACAAACTGAGATTAGGAGCACTCCCTTTAAGAGTGTGCTCCTAATCTCAGCTCGTTACCTGTATAAAAGACACCTGGGAGCCAGAAATCTTTCTGATTGAGAGGGGGTCAAATACTTATTTCCCTCATTAAAATGCAAATCAATTTATAACATTTTTGACATGTGTTTTTCTGGATTTTTTTGTTGTTATTCTGTCTCTCACTGTTCAAATAAACCTACCATTAAAATTATAGACTGATCATGTCTTTGTCAGTGGGCAAACATACAAAATTAGCAGGGGATCAAATACTTTTTTCCCTCACTGTATGACATCAGTAGAGTAAAGAACTCTGCTGTAGTTGTGCTGTCTTCTCCCCAAACCCTACCCTCATCTTATCCCAGCTTCGCTGCCACCACCTCCATCCAGAATATGTTGTTTTGTTTCTCTCTACAAGTCTTATCCCTCATCATTTTGTCTTCTGTGTGCTTTTTCAGTAAGCATGTGCAGTTTTGCCATTTACACAATTGTCAGTGTCACTGTTTGATGCCAGGTAGAAGTTGGAATTAAAACAAGGGTTCCAGTATACACTTCTATACTACCTCTCCCATCCCTTACATGTCTTGCATTTACAGGGTTTTCCTCCTTTTGTTTCACTTTTTGGATTTGTTTGGTCCCACGCAGTTAACGTGTACGGCAGACAAACTCTATAAAGAAGCAAGTCCTTTACTCACTCCTGCACTTATCATTCTCTTGGCTTCACCTTTTATATTTCACTCTATTCACAAGCAGTATCACTACACACTAGTTAAATGACTGTCACTGATCTTTGTCCTACACACTACTCGGACAGCAGCGAAACTATACAATATACACACTGCATACCTTGATGAAATATCTGTTGATACTCTGCATATATTTTACTTAAACCCATCTTTCTGTTTCTCTCTCCCTCACTAGTTTTCATTTGTCCCGGGACCCTGAAGGAGGTGGGGGAGTCCACGTTTGTGTTTGAGGCGGAGCAACAGGCGGGGGCGTGGTCTAAAGACCCCCTGCAGGCAGGAGACAAGGTCTTCTTCATGCCCTGGACGCCGTACCGCACTGACACACTTATTGAGTACGCCTCCCTGGAGGACTTAAAAAATGGCCGCCAGACTACGACCTATAAACTCCCTCATCGGGTCGACGGCACAGGCTTCGTGGCCTACGACGGAGCCATCTTCTTCAACAAGGAACGCACGCGCAACATCGTGAAATTTGATCTCCGCACGCGCATCAAGAGTGGTGAGGCCATCGTGGCCAACGCCAACTATCACGACACCTCGCCATATCGCTGGGGCGGCAAGACGGACATAGACCTCGCCGTCGATGAGCGGGGGTTGTGGGTGATCTACGCCACGGAGCAGAACAACGGACGAATCGTGGTCTCACAGCTCAACCCCTACACGCTCCGCTTCGAGGCCACCTGGGAGACCGTGTACGACAAGAGATCCGCCTCCAATGCCTTCATGGTGTGTGGCGTGCTGCACGTGGTGCGGTCCACCTACGAGGAGAACGAGAGCGAGGCGGCCAAGAGCCACATCGACTACATCTACAACACTAAGCTGAGCCAGGGAGAGTACACGGACATCCTGTTCCCCAACCAGTACCAGTACATCGCTGCTGTGGATTACAACCCCAGAGATAACCAGCTGTATGTGTGGAATAACTTTTACGTCCTGCGCTACGACCTGGAGTTTGACGCTGAGAAAGACCCTGCTGACGGTAAGCCTCGGTCACAGTATGGCCTCTTTCAGATGAATCCTGACATGAGATCTGTATGTGTACATTGAATTTTCACACAAACCTCCCATTGATATCAAAACAGGACTTCTGTAAAAAGACTGAGTTACAAGCACATATTTCAGGTTGGGATTCAGCCCTTTGTGTTGTTTGCGTCAGGTGCTGAATGTATTCCTGTGTGTGTGTGTGTGTGTGTGTGTGTGTGTGTGTGTGTGTGTGTGTGTGTGTGTGTGTGTGTGTGTGTGTGTGATGCAGCATGGGAAGTCACAGATGACAGATTTTTTGAATAGTGGATTGTGTTTGTCCTGGGGAAGACCTAATTTGTAAACAGAAAATTACAGATTCACCTTGGAACGAGGTATAACTCCCTCAGGAGCCTTCATACTCTGGCACAAGGCATCAGCTATAAAGCCTTGCTTCCTTTATTACCATAAGGCGAGCTCAAGTACTCCCTCTCCACTTGAAGCTTGGACCCTATCAAATGTTCTAATCTCAGGTCTTATCCCAGTCCTTTATGAACAGTGGCCTTGTGAACTTCCCTTTAATGCCCCGGAATGGGATTCTGAAATATTGCATACAGTATGACAGAAGGTTATCCCACTTTCCTTGCCTTGCATTTGTAGCCGATTTGGACATTTGTTGCCATGGCTACCCCATCAACCGTTCGTTGACGGCCCCTCATTTATCCTAGATTGAGACAATATCCATTATATTATGGCCTGGCGGTCGGCGTTAAAACGCAGAGTCAAAGTATCATGTGGTTAGGTGGCGGTGACGCCGTTGAATCATGGCCGAATGACAAGGTTAGAAGAATGACTTGAGCGCAGTAAAAATAAATAAATAAAGGAGGGTTTTAAATTAATCTGTGAAGTGTCTGAGGGGAGACGGACATGCATATTCTCAGACAGGGCCCTTACATCACAGTGTCTGATAATGGGTGTAATTACCTGCCTGTAGCCTCCTTATCCCTGAGCGCTAGGCAAAGTCCCCTCTAACGCTCTGCACTCACAACAAGGAATTATCAACTATATACCATGCTGCTGTGATGTGTTGGGGTGCAGCCTCCTTATCTCTAAAAGCTAGGCTAATTCCCTGCTAACTAACATTTCAAGTTGCTCCAAAGTGCTGCTCCCTGCACAAGAGTAAGTTCTGACTGAGTTCTCACTTTTTCGCTGATTAAAGAAAATTAATATTGAAAATAAAGTGATATTCAGTTAGTTGGCATTCCAGGGTATAGCTAGGTTAACGTTAAGGATTTTTCCCAAAGTGAAATTTGATCCCTGACCTGTGTGGACAAGGGCAATTTCTCCATTAACACCATATGTTCCTGCACTCTGACCACTTGTCAACATGTCTGTTTGTTTTCCCTAGATTCCTCCACATGTATACAGTGAGGGAAAAAAGTATTTGATCCCCTGCTGATTTTGTACGTTTGCCCACTGACAAAGAAATGATCAGTCTATAATTTTAATGGTAGGTTTATTTGAACAGTGAGAGACAGAATAACAACAAAAAAATCCAGAAAAATACATGTCAAAAATGTTATAAATTGATTTGCATTTTAATGAGGGAATTAAGTATTTGACCCCTCTGCAAAACATGACTTAGTACTTGGTGGCAAAACCCTTGTTGGCAATCACAGAGGTCAGACGTTTCTTGTAGTTGGCCACCAGGTTTGCACACATCTCAGGAGGGATTTTGTCCCACTCCTGTTTGCAGATCTTCTCCAAGTCATTAAGGTTTCGAGGATGACGTTTGGCAACTCGAACCTTCAGCTCCCTCCACAGATTTTCTATGGGTTTAAGGTCTTATTGCAAACAGGATGCATGTTTTTGAATATTTTTATTCTGTACAGGCTTCCTTCTTTTCACTCTGTCATTTAGGTGAGTATTGTGGAGTAACTACAATGTTGTTGATCCATCCTCAGTTTTCTCCTATCACAGCCATTAAACTCTGTAACTGTTTTAAAAACCTGAGTGGTTTCCTTCCTCTCCGTCAACTGAGTTAGGAAGGACGCCTCTATCTTTGTAGTGACTGGGTTTATTAATGCACCATCCAAAGTGTAATTAATAACTTCACCATGCTCTAAGGGATATTCAATGTCTGCTTCTTTTTTTTATACCCATCTAACAATATGTACACTTCTTTGCGAGGCATTGGAAAACGTCCCTAGTTTTTGTCGTTGAATCTGTGCTTGAAAATCACTGCTCGACTGAGGGACCTTACAGATAGGTGCATGTGTGGGGTACAGAGATGAGGCAGTCATAAAAAATAATGTTAAACACCATTATTGCAGAGTAAGTTCATGCAACTTATTATCTGACTTAATAATCTGACTTTTCTCCTGAAGTTATTTAGGCTTGCCTAACAAAGGGGTTGAATACTTATTGACTCAAGACATTTCAGCTTTACATTTTTATTAATTAGTAAACATTTCTAAAAACATAATTCCACTTTGACATTATGGGGTATTGTGTGTAGATCAGTGACACAAAATCTACATTTCATCCATTTTAAATTCAGGCTGTAACACAACAAAATGTGGAAAAGGTCTTCACACAATTTCTGAAGGCACTGTGTATGTGTGTATATATATGTATATATATATACACGGTGAGGGGAAAAAAGTATTTGATCCCCTGCTGATTTTGTATTTTGACATGATCAGTCTATAATGTTAATGGTAGGTTTATTTGAACTGTGAGAGACAGAATAACAACAATAAAATCCAGAAAAACGCATGTCAAAAATGTTATAAATGTATTTGCATTTTAATGAGGGAAATAAGTATTTGACCCCTCTACAAAACATGACTTAGTAGTTGGAGGCAAAACCCTTGTTGGCAATCACAGAGGTCAGACGTTTCTTGTAGTTGGCCACCAGGTTTGCACACATCTCAGGAGGGATTTGTCCCACTCCTCTTTGCAGATCTTCTCCAAGTCATTAAGGTTTCGAGGCTGACGTTTGGCAACTCAAACCTTCAGCTCCCTCCACAGACTTTCTATGGGATTAAGGTCTGGAGACTGGCTAGGCCACTCCAGGACCTTAATGTGCTTCTTCTTGAGCCATACCTTTGTTGCCTTGGCCGTGTGTTTTGGATCATTGTCATGCTGGAATACCCATTCACGACCCATTTTCAATGCCCTGGCTGAGGGAAGGAGGTTCTCACCCAAGATTTGACGGTACATGGCCCCGTCCATACGGGCACGTACAGTGAGGAAAAAAAGTATTTAGTCAGCCACCAATTGTGCAAGTTCTCCCACTTAAAAAGATGAGAGAGGCCTGTAATTTTCATCATAGGTACACGTCAACTATGACAGACAAATTGAGATTTTTTTTCTCCAGAAAATCACATTGTAGGATTTTTTATGAATTTATTTGCAAATTATGGTGGACAAACAAGCAAGATTTCTGGCTCTCACAGACCTGTAACTTCTTCTTTAAGAGGCTCCTCTGTCCTCCACTCGTTACCTGTATTAATGGCACCTGTTTGAACTTGTTATCAGTATAAAAGACACCTGTCCACAGCCTCAAACAGTCACACTCCAAACTCCACTATGGCCAAGACCAAAGAGCTGTCAAAGGACACCAGAAACAAAATTGTAGACCTGCACCAGGCTGGGAAGACTGCATCTGCAATAGGTAAGCAGCTTGGTTTGAAGAAATCAACTGTGGGAGCAATTATTAGGAAAAGGAAGACATACAAGACCACTGATAATCTCCCTCGATCTGGGGCTCCATGCAAGATCTCACCCCGTGGGGTCAAAATGATCACAAGAACGGTGAGCAAAAATCCCAGAACCACACGGGGGGACCTAGTGAATGACCTGCAGAGAGCTGGGACCAAAGTAACAAAGCCTACCATCAGTAACACACTATGCCGCCAGGGACTCAAATCCTGCAGTGCCAGACATGTCCCCCTGCTTAAGCCAGTACATGTCCAGGCCCGTCTGAAGTTTGCTAGAGTGCATTTGGATGATCCAGAAGAGGATTGGGAGAATGTCATATGGTCAGATGAAACCAAAATAGAACTTTTTGGTAAAAACTCAACTCGTCGTGTTTGGAGGACAAAGAATGCTGAGTTGCATCCAAAGAACACCATACCTACTGTGAAGCATGGGGGTGGAAACATCATGCTTTGGGGCAGTTTTTCTGCAAAGGGACCAGGACGACTGATCCGTGTAAAGGAAATAATGAATGGGGCCATGTGTCGTGAGATTTTGAAAACCTCCTTCCATCAGCAAGGGCATTGAAGATAAAACGTGGCTGGGTCTTTCAGCATGACAATGATCCCAAACACACCGCCCGGGCAACGAAGGAGTGGCTTCGTAAGAAGCATTTCAAGGTCCTGGAGTGGCCTAGCCAGTCTCCAGATCTCAACCCCATAGAACATCTTTGGAGAGAGTTGAAAGTCCGTGTTGCCCAGCGACAGCCCGAAAACATCACTGCTCTAGAGGAGATCTGCATGGAGGAATGGGCCAAAATACCAGCAACAGTGTGTGAAAACCTTGTAAAGACTTACAGAAAACGTTTGACCTGTGTCATTGCCAACAAAGGGTATATAACAAAGCATTGAGAAACTTTTGTTATTGACCAAATACTTATTTTCCACCATAATTTGCAAATAAATTCATTACAAATCCTACAATGTGATTTTCTGGATTTGTTTTTCTCATTTTGTCTGTCATAGTTGATGTGTACCTATGATGAAAATTACAGGCCTCTCTCATCTTTTTAAGTGGGAGAACTTGCACAATTGGTGGCTGACTAAATACATTTTTTCCCGACTGTATATGTGCTTTCTTGAGCAGGGGGACCTTGCGGGGGCTGCAGGATTTCAGTCCTTCACGGCGTAGTATGTTACCAATTGTTTTCATGGTGACTATGGTCCCAGCTGCCTTGAGATCATTGACATGATCCTCCCGTGTAGTTCTGAGCTGATTCCTCACCGTTCTCATGATCATTGCAACTCCACGAGGTGAGATCTTGCATGGAGCCCCAGGCCGAGGGAGATTGACAGTTATTTTGTGTTTCTTCCATTTGCGAAATAATCGCACCAACTGTTGTCACCTTCTCACCAAGCTTCTTGGCGATGGTCTTGTAGCCCATCCCAGCCTTGTTTAGGTCTACAATCTTGTCCCTGACATCCTTGGAGAGCTCTTTGGTCTTGGCCATGGTGGAGAGTTTGGAATCTGATTGATTGATTGCTTCTGTGGACAGGTGTCTTTTATACAGGTAACAAGCTGAGATTAGGAGCACTCCCTTTAAGAGTGTGCTCCTAATCTCAGCTCGTTACCTGTATAAAAGACACCTGGGAGCCAGAAATCTTTCTGATTGAGGGGGGGTCAAATACTTATTTCCTTCATTAAAATGCAAATCAATTTATAACATTTTTGACATGTGTTTTTCTGGATTTTGTTGTTGTTATTCAGTCTCTCACTGTTCAAATAAACCTACCATTAAAATTATAGACTGATAATTTCTTTGTCAGTGGGCAAACGTACAAAATCAGCAGGGGATCAAATACTTTTTTCCCTCAATGTATCTGCCCAACAGACAGACAGACAGACAGACAGACAGACAGACAGACAGAAGCCTTGAGCTCTTGACGGTCTTAGAGGTTGAGTCTCTGTGTGCCCAACCCAACCAAAGCACTCAATTAAGACCATGTAGAATAGATAGACACCAGATACTAGAATTTTAATGAGTTAGTTCTCCGTTGCCGAATTGGCATGTATTTGCATGCAAACGGCCTCTTCTGGCTGCTCAGGGTAAGATGTATGTAAATGTAATTAACAAGTGAATTATCATAATTCCCCTTCATGCCTAATAACAGCCACACAGAAAAAAAAGAGGAGAGAAGTCAGCATAGCAGTGCATTTCCAATCAAGGGGCTTTACTCTGTTCTGCTCTCAGCTAATGCTTCAGCAAACGCAATGCCAGAGAGACAGACACTAGGGATGTCCCCCGACCTAAAAAAAATAATCTTGGTCAACCTAAAGTCGTCTGTTCTTTCTACCAATCAATTGTTAAAACGTGTATTTGTCTCTGTATAGACACCCTATGTGTTTTGATAAAATCAACTATATATGCATTGAGCTTGACTGATGCTTTAAGCTCACTGTTTGATGAAATAAGACACAAATGACTCAAGAGGGAGCCAGAGATAAAAAAAAAAACGTAACCTGTCCCGACTATCCTCCTTCCGCTTCTACTGGCTTTCGCAGATTCTGATGTTACTCTCCTGAAGTTGCCGGTAATAGGCTACACGAGGAGTCTGCAAACTTTCTCATGTGGAATGCCAATTTATCTTACAATTTCTGCTGATCTGCGTGCCAGATATGGTTTTCATATGCACATTTTCGTGGAACAGTTTCATTTAATTTATAATAACATCTTCATACCTCAAAATCATTGTCAAGTGGTTAATCAAAATTCTATCCAAATCTAAATGAAAATGATACAAACCTAAAAAGTAACTTCTATTGCCATTGCCAACTATGTAAAATAGCCAATTAAGCCAACAAATAAAAACAGTGCAACCTGCAGGTAGAAAATATACTGATACAAATAAATATCAGATAAATCACATTGGCTACACATGGCCTGTCTGCAACCAACTTGAAACGTTGTATCAACTATTAACTTGGGTCCGTCCGGTTGCAACATACAGTTTTCTGCACCAGTGATCTCGGGACAAAAGGACTTGCTCCTCCCTTCCTATAGGCAGAAACTCAAAACAGGAAGTACCCGTACTAAGGACTATTCAATGCTGGTCTGACCAATATGAATCCACGCTTCAAGATTGTTTTGATCACGCGGATTGGGATATGTTCCGGGTAGCCTCCGAGAATAACATAGACGAATACACTGATACGGTGACTGACTTTATTAGGAAGTGTATAGGAGATGTTGTACCCACTGTGAATATTAAAACCTACCCTAATCAGAAACCATGGATAGATGGCAGCATTCGCACAAAACTGAAAGCGTGAACAACCGCATTTAACCATGGCAAGGTGACTGGGAATATGGCCGAATACAAACTGTGGAGTTATTCCCTCCGTAAGGCAATCAAACAGGCAAAACGTCAGTATTGAGACAAAGTGGAGTCGCAATGCAACGGCTCAGACACGAGACGCATGTGGTAGGGTCTACAGACAATCACGGACTACAAAGGGAAAACCAGCCACATCGTGGACACCGACGTCTTGCTTCCGGACAAGCTAAACACCTTCGCCCGCTTTGAGGATAACACAGTGCCACCGACGCGGCCCGCTACCAAGGACTGCGGGCTCTCCTTCTCTGTGGCCGACGTGACTAAGACATTTAAGCGTGTTAACCCTCGCAAGGCTGCCGGCCCAGACGGCATCCCTAGCCACGTCCTAAGAGCATGCGCAGACCAGCTGGCTGGAGTGTTTACGGACATATTCAATATCTCCCTATCCCAGTCTGCTGTCCCCACTTGCTTCAAGATGTCCACCATTGTTCCTGTACCCAAGAAAGCAAAGGTAACTGAACTAAATGACTATCGCCCCGTAGCACTCACTTCTGTCATCATGAAGTGCTTTGAGAGACTAGTCAAGGATCATATCACCTCTACCTTACCTGCCACCCTAGACCCACTTCAATTTGCTTACCGCTCCAATAGATCCACAGACGATGCCATCGCACTGCACACTGCCCTATCCCATCTGGACAAGAGGAATACCTATGTAAGAATGCTGTTCAATGACTATAGCTCAGCATTCAACACCATAGTACCCGCCAAGCTCATCCTTAAGCTCGGGGCCCTGGGTCTGAACCCCACACTGTGCCACTGGGTCCTGGACTTCCTGACGGGCGGCCCTCAGCTGGTGAAGGTAGGAAACAACACATGTACTTCGCTGATCCTCAACACAGGAGCCCCACAAGGGTGCATGCTCAGCCCCCTCCTGTACTTCCTGTTCACCCATGACTGCGTGGCCACGCCTCCAACTCAATCATCAAGTTTGCAGACGACACAACAGTAGTAGGCCTGATTACCAACAATGACGAGACAGCCTACAGAGAGGAGGTGGAGGCCCTGCGAGTGTGGTGCCAGGAAAATAACCTTTCCCTAAATGTCGACAAAACAAAGGAGCTGATCGTGGACTTCAGGAAACAGCAGAGAGCGCACGCCCCTATCCACATCGACGGGACCGCTGTGGAGCAGGTGGAAAGCTTAAAGTTCCTCAGCGTACACATCACTGACGATCTGAAACAGCGCCTCTTCAGCCTCAGGATGCTCAAGACATTTGGCTTGCCCCCTAAAACCCTCACAAACTTTTACAGATGCAAAATTGAGAGCATCCTGTCGGGCTGTATCACCGCCTGGTACGGCAACTGCACCGCCCGCAACCGCAGGGCTCTCCAGAGGGTGGTGCGGTCTGCCCAAAGCATCACCGGGGGCAAACTACCTGCCCTCCAGGACACCTACAGCACCCAATGTCATAGGAAGGCCAAAAAGATCATCAAGGACAACAACCACCCGAGCCATTGCCTGTTCACCCGCTATCATCCAGAAGGCGAGGTCAGTACAGGTGCATCAAAGCTGGGAACAAGAGACTGAAAAACAGCTTCTATCTCAAGGCCATCACTGTTAAATAGCCATCACTAGGTGGCTTCCACCCGGTTACATAACCTTGCACCTTAGAGGCTGCTGCCCCATATACAGTGGGGGAAAAAATTATTTAGTCAGCCACCAATTGTGCAAGTTCTCCCACTTAAAAAGATGAGAGAGGCCTGTAATTTTCATCATAGGTACACGTCAACTATGACAGACAAATTGAGAAAAAGAAATCCAGATAATCACATTGTAGGATTTTTAATGAATTTATTTGCAAATTATGGTGGAAAATAAGTATTTGGTCACCTACAAACAAGCAAGATTTCTGGCTCTCACAGACCTGTAACTTCTTCTTTAAGAGGCTCCTCTGTCCTCCACTCGTTACCTGTATTAATGGCACCTGTTTGAACTTATCAGTATAAAAGACACCTGTCCACAACCTCAAACAGTTACACTCCAAACTCCACTATGGCCAAGACCAAAGAGCTGTCAAAGGACACCAGAAACAAAATTGTAGACCTGCACCAGGCTGGGAAGACTGAATCTGCAATAGGTAAGCAGCTTGGTTTGAAGAAATCAACTGTGGGAGCAATTATTAGGAAATGGAAGACATACAAGACCACTGATAATCTCCCTCGATCTGGGGCTCCACGCAAGATCGCACCCCGTGGGGTCAAAAAGATCACAAGAACGGTGAGCAAAAATCCCAGAACCACACGGGGGGACCTAGTGAATGACCTGCAGAGAGCTGGGACCAAAGTAACAAAGCCTACCATCAGTAACACACTACGCCGCCAGGGACTAAAACCCTGCAGTGCCAGACGTGTCCCCCTGCTTAAGCCAGTACATGTCCAGGCCCGTCTGAAGTTTGCTAGAGTGCATTTGGATGATCCAGAAGAGGATTGGGAGAATGTCATATGGTCAGATGAAACCAAAATAAAACTTTTTGGTAAAAACTCAACTCGTCGTGTTTGGAGGACAAAGAATGCGGAGTTGCATCCAAAGAACACCATACCTACTGTGAAGCATGGGGGTGGAAACATCATGCTTTGGGGCTGTTTTTCTGCAAAGGGACCAGGACGACTGATCCGTGTAAAGGAAAGAATGAATGGGGCCATGTATCGTGAGATTTTGAGTGAAAACCTCCTTCCATCAGCAAGGGCATTGAAGATGAAATGTGGCTGGGTCTTTCAGCATGACAATGATCTCAAACACACCGCCCGGGCAACGAAGGAGTGGCTTCGTAAGAAGCATTTCAAGGTCCTGGAGTGGCCTAGCCAGTCTCCAGATCTCAACCCCATAGAAAATCTTTGGAGGGAGTTGAAAGTCCGTGTTGCCCAGCGACAGCCCCAAAACATCACTGCTCTAGAGGAGATCTGCATGGAGGAATGGGCCAAAATACCAGCAACAGTGTGTGAAAACCTTGTGAAGACTTACAGAAAACGTTTGACCTGTGTCATTGCCAACAAAGGGTATATAACAAAGTATTGAGAAACAGACACACAAACAAACTCACTGGCTCAACTGCATGCGATAGATGTAATG
The DNA here is from genome assembly GCF_964263955.1 of Coregonus lavaretus. Taxonomy (NCBI): domain Eukaryota; kingdom Metazoa; phylum Chordata; class Actinopteri; order Salmoniformes; family Salmonidae; genus Coregonus; species Coregonus lavaretus. The sequence goes on from NC_140010.1 coordinate 15,674,130, forward strand.
ATGAAAACCCCACAGAGCCACACAGTAGCCTACACAGTTGTTGATTATAAACATTAGTTTAAGAACCCTTGTTCCAGCTACGGTTCTGCTACTGGAGTTGAAACTTGAATGCATACAGCTACAATGTATTTGCATTCATAACTGCCCTTTGCAGATCATTAGGTGAAGTTTTATGAGAACAAAAGCCCTTAGCTGCTCATAGAGGGAGGCAAATAGAGAAGCATGGCTATGCCAGCAGCAAGATTCCACTGGTCTTTTGTGAATGGCACAGGCAGGCACATGAAAGTAATTGGTTCATGTTTATTAGGTTGCTCAGATCTACACCTTTAACTGCCCTGACTATACAGCTATTAGGATTTATTGCGTATCTCAGAGAGTATAGAGAGGGATTAAACAACCTGTTCTGCAGGGTGATCTAATGGTGCTAAAATAACGTCTCTCACTGATACTGAGAAGCACTTGAGGCGCAGAGAGAAAATGAATTGTGTCCATTAAGATTCATGAGGCCCCACAGTTAAAGTTCCTTGAAGAACCGAATCGCTACAGTTCTCTGCTTTTTACAGAGAACAGTAGTCAGTACAATACCACCACTGTGTCAATACCACCACAGCCTACAGAGCCTTCAGAAAGTATTCATACCCCTTGACTTTTTCCACATTTTGTTGTGTTAATCAGTGGAATTCAAATGGATTTAATTGTAATTTTTTTTGTCAACGATCTACACAAAATACTCTGTCATAGTGGAAGAAAAATTATAACTTTTTTTTTATTCATGGGAAATAAACCACTAATATATTTTGATAAGATTCATCATGTTAGAATCCCCTTTGGCAGTGGTTACAGCTGTGAGTCTTTCTGGGTAAGTCTCTAAGAGCTTTGCAAACCTGGATTGTACAATATTTGCCCATTATTCATTTTAAAATTCTTCAAGCTCTGTCAAGTTGGTTGTTAATCATTGATAGACAGCCATTTTCAAGTCTTGCCATAGATTTCCAAGCTGATTTAAGTCAAAACTGTAAGTAGGCCACTCAGGAACATTCAATGTCGTCTTGGTAAGTAACTCAAGTGTATAATTGGTCCTGCTGGAAGGTGAATTTGTCTCCCAGTGTCTGTTGGAAAGCAGACTGAACTAGGTTTTCCTCTAGGACTGTGCTTAGCTCTATTCATTTTCTTTTTATTGAAAGAAACTCCCTAGGCCTTGCCAATGACAAGCATACTCATAACATGATGCAGCTACCACCATGCTGGGAAATATGAAGAGTGGTTTTCAGTGATGTGTTGTGTTGGATTTGCACCCAACATAACGCTTGGTATTCAGGACAAAAAGTGTATTTATTTGCCACTTTTTTTGCAGTATTACTTTAGTGCCTTATTGCAAACAGGATGCATGTTTTTGAATATTTTTGTTCTGTACAGGCTTCCTTCTTTTCACTCTGTCATTTAGGTGAGTATTG